>NC_091731.1:15117500-15742500 GCF_030179895.1 Drosophila kikkawai | reverse complement strand
GGTGTGTGCGTAATTCGCTAATTACCTAAATGGCTGCCACAAAAGGTGGCATGGCATGGTGGCTGTTAAAAGTTGAACCCGAACGAGTTACAAGGTTTCCCAGTTTTCAGTTGTTGTGGCCATCGATTGAAGGACTTTATGGCATAGTTTTTGCATTTGAAACAATTGCGAAAACTAAGCGGAACTTTGGGAATTACCAGATTCTGCATGCGGTATTGATGTACGTTATTAATGGCTTTGTTGAAGTTTGTAAAAATATTAATTTTAAGCAGATGAGTAACAGTTTTTGGAGCTTGATGAATTTTGATTTAGCTTGAAAATATGTAACTAAACTAGTTGGCATAGCCTTTAGTTTCAATCAACATTTCAAGTAGCTCAGATCTTGCTAGCTAAATTTATTAAAACAAATTCATCTGAAAGTTGTCTTTCACAAATCGAATCATAATGGCAAAGTCTTCATTTCCCTTCAAAATCTTCCGCAGTATCTACAAGAATGAGTTCCAATGGTGAGTTCATATGCCAGCAAAGACTTTAGCATGATGCACCAAGTTAACAGAGTAGGAAACATGTATTTCATTCCAAATAAAATCTTTTGGTGTTACTCATCTTGTTCTGATATTGATCTTTGGTTTCTTTACCTTATATAATCTGAATCAAATCCCATTCTATATAGGATGCTGGTCAAGAGCTATGGCCTTTTCTTTCTGGGAGTTTTTCTGGCCAAGGAGTTGACGGGCTTGGAACTGATGCCGGTTTAGTCCTTTAAACCGACTATGTGTTTATATTTACATGCTGTGCAGATCATGAGCTCTTTTTTTGGGAGTTTGTCAATAAACTTGTGGAGGAAGTACATTTCCTGTTATTATAATTAATTTTCTTCGCAAAGACTTTATTGTTTAAAATACTGGTTTTATCGAGCATTATGTGTTGTTAAATATAAGGATTCCAACAAAAATATGGATAAGAGAACAATCATTGAGCAAAGACTTGTATTTGATCCCAACACCGTGAAAAATAAGATTGAATTGAAATCCTTTGGCTAATATCGAGCATTCCTTTTAGAGTTTGGACCAAGCGAGCAGCAGGATAGCCAAGGGCATTGTCAGCCAGCCCCCAAGGTTTGCCTTTCCAGTGGAGCCATTCCTGTAGCCGCAGGCCAGTTGCTTCTCCGCATCGCCCACGCCATATGTGCACTCGTTGTCATAGTAGTTTCCATAAATGGCAAAGGTCAGTAGGTTGGTCAACTCCAAAGATTCCCGCAAGGCAAAGCGAACCTCGTGCTGGTAACTGTGTAGGGATAGAGGGATTTTCATTAAGAATAGATCGTGGTATCCCGGTAACTCACCTGTCTTCAGTGGCTTTCTCCTGCGACCACTCGAACTGGCTGGGTTTTAGGGGCAGTAGGTTGTTCAGCAGGGAGTTGGGGCTAAGCAGGAACTCCCGTGACTCCGGGTAGCTGACCTCGATCGCCAGCCTGGTAAAGGCAACGCGGGGCTGCTGCTCCGCTCCCTCGGTGGGCAGCAACTGGCCACAATCCTCGATAGTTGGACCTGAACAGGCAAACAGCGCACAGTTGCGAATGTAATTGGCGTCCACCCGCTGCTCGTTGCGCCAGCCATCGTAGGTGGCCAGTCGGTAGCTGTAGTAGCTGCCACTGTCTGCCACTAAGGATCTCCAGGCGATGTCAAAGTGACAGCAGAAGTTGCCCTGGCAAAGAGTCCTGTTGACATTGCCAATAACTCTCTCGTCGAACTCAAGTGGCTCTGTTTCGTAGTTCTCCAGGTAGTCGCGTTTCATAAAGTAACTCGAGCTGGTGGCCGCTTGACGAGGTGCCGTAGCTTCCCTCTTGGCTCGCTTTTGGACGGACCTGCTCCTTGTGTACTTGGGCACCTGGGCTACATAAATGGCTCGCTCTCCCGAGCCCTGATTCATCACACTGGTGAGGACACCGCTGCGCCCGTGGTAGATGCCAGAGCCACTGTTGCCCACCGAAGGACGACTGGCTCCGGCTGCCAGTAGGTTCACATCGTTGGAGTAAGCCCAGCCTTCTTGGACTTGAACAGCTGGTGGAAAGAAAACGAAGAATAAGTTACCTGCCCAGTATCAGATTACAGCCACTTAAGGCCCAAGCATTTTTCCCTGCGTATAATCGGTTCAGGGCACTCGATCTCGAGAGGTGGCGAGAGCCATCAATTAGCAATCGATCGGACGAGATAAGCGACATGTGTCAACGAACCCACCAGAGCAGGTTGAGTACCTGTCTGTCTGTCTCACCTGTGAGAAAGGGTAGCTGGGAGAACCACATGGCCGGGTAGATAAAGTCCGTGACTCCGTGCTCCACGATGAGCTGATGGGCGGGCGTGTAGAAGAGGATATCGAAGCAGATAAAGTGGCCGAAGGTGACCCCGAAGTCCGTCTCGAAGGTGCTCAGCTCTGGCAGGTAGGTGCTGTTCTTGTTCTCACCGTACAGGTGCACCTTCCGGTAGCGGGACACCACAACGCCCTGACGATCAAAGGCCACATTGCTGTTGTAGGTGTTCAAGCCATTGGAGGCACAAGGCCTCGTGTCCTCCGGCACATCCTCGCACTTTTGCTTTTCGGTGAGATTGATCACCACATACTTGCTGGCATTGCGGGCCGCACAGGAGATGGTCACCAGAAACGCCTCATAGTGGGTGGCATTGGGATCGCTCAGGCAGGGAGCGATTTCGTCTTTGGGATTGGGCACAAATGTCATAGATCCCGAGCCATTCAGAGTGCTCTCAGGGAAGACTATGATGTCCGTGGCGCTGGCGTTCTCGGAGAGTATGATCTCCACATAGGCCTCCACGTTCTCCGTCAAACTGAGCACCGACTGGCGGAATTCCACCACTCCGGCCGTGTAGTAATCCGCCTCGGCCAGTGCCGCCTGGAAAGCCGGAGAACGTGGAAAGCTAATCAGACTAATAAACAAACAATTAATGTCCGATTAGCACGGCTTATCGGGAACCGGCAACCTGGAATCTCGAACCTGGAAACCCCCTAATCTCGTCACGCACCTGCTGACTCATGGCAGGCAGTAGCCCCAGGATAAGGCTTAGAAGAAGAGGCCGCCAAGAATTCTTTGCCATTGCCAAGTCCATGTCGATAACCGATTCTGCAATGTGCTACAATGACTTCCCCAGCCTCGGGCATTGCGGCTTTTATAGAGCTCTGGAACCCCTTCACCGGGAACCGCTTAATCTTATCTGGCGAACTCAATCGTTCGCTCTTTTCAGTGTTGATTTTGAGAATTACAATCCAGCTACAAATTGCAATTAAGTGGGTATTTAATATTTATATATTATTAAAAATATTTCGGTAAAAATGCAGAAGGACAACCTACGTATGAAGATATATATTTTCATACAAAAATTCTGGGATTAGTGACTCAAAGATGAAAGTTATTGAATGCCAGAGATGGCATATTAGTTAATACTATTTTAATTTCCTAGAATATATTTATAAATTATCTATAAAGAAACTAGTTTGACCCTAATATGTTATAAATAGTTGTAGTAAATTTATTGCTGCATTTCCATAGTTTTTTTTACGGTTTTCTCCCTTAAGTAGTTAGAAATATCCGTAAAAACGCTAAAAGTATAGCGAAAATGTCTAAAAAGCTCTCACTGTCCGCATCGCCTGAGTCTTGGTGGGTTATTCTGGTCGGGTTATTTTAAGAGTCATGTCCGCCAACCGTGATTACAGAGTTCGCTGTACATTGGACTGGCTCAGCTTGGGCCAACTATTTTTTCGCCAGTCTTATCGCCATGCCCCAGACTAGCCAAGTCCCATGTTTTCTTCGTTATTATATTTTATCAGCAAGTTGCAAATTAGTCAATCTCAGGGTCTATTTATTACAATAATATATTCCTATATTTATAATAATTTATTACTAAATGCATTCAATGCAGTATTTCTTTCATTGCCAATATTTGTGAAATTAATTGGACCTTAGCTGCCAGTCTCCGTAATTAGTTTAACTTGGCTTCTTTGATTTGTTTTTAATCTTTATGGCCAAGGCAATTTAGTTTTTATCAGCAAAACTTTTGTTAAATACTCGGAATTGTTTGCTTTTCGGAATTGTTGTCAATGAACGTTTTGCTGATAAGGCGGCTTACTTTTTTGAGTACCCTCGAAAGTGAAAATCGATGTATGACATGCAAATGACTTATCAAGTTTTATCTAATTAGATTTTAAAATCTACAAAAGGATATTTGAAATATCTAAGAACTCATTACCTTTTTACACAGGATTTCTTAAATATATATTTCCAAGTTTTTTACTAAACCAACCTCTCTTCCTTCCACTTCTTCCAGTTTACGCCGCCCAGCGTGACTCGTACAAATCAAAGGATATGAGCAGCAGTAACAATGCCATACCAAACACTGAGGCTGGAGGAGGAGGAGGATCTGCTGAGCAGGCAGCTGCTCCCACTGGTGTCGCCGGAAGCGGAAGCAGCAACAATGCCACCGGAAATAACAAAAATAGCCAGGCAGCCATCGGATCAGGCTCATCCTCTGCCTCATCATCATCGTCCTCGTCCTTGTCCGCCGCCGAATCCAATTCAATGACGACCGATGCCAGCAGGAGCTCCATCGGCAGTTCGACTACAATCGTTGGCATTCCCAGCAGCAGCCTGCACAAGGCCAGCAGCAGCAGCAGCTTTGGCAGCAGCAACACGTTCCCGTCGCAGATGGCATCCGGCATCAATCGCAACAGCATCGATCTGCTGGAGGAGGCCCGCAATGCGGGTCCCTACTTCGACCAGGCCTTCTCCAAGAACGTCACCGCCCTGCTGGGCAAGACGGCCTATTTAAACTGTCGCGTCAAGAACCTGGGCAACAAAACGGTGAGTGTGGCAGCACAGCATTTCTTTTATTGCCAATAAAATATTGCCAATGAAGCTGTGCATTTGATGAGAAGGAAAGACATTAAATATTTGTTAAATAGTGTGTGTTCTTCACAATCAAAGTGCTGAAGTCAAGTAAATTGTAGAAAAGATTAAGGAGATTTCACCTTTTTTTCAAGATTATTCTGCAAAACTAGCTCTAAAAAATACTAACTGGCAATCGTTTGACAATTTCTACACGTAATTATCGTGTAATTACTTTGTCGCTGCCAAATCAAAATGCGATTTGTGTCTGCGGTTGAGTTCCTCCTGTCCCACTGTGTACATTTCCCAATTTCCTTTTTTGGTTCCTAATTAGCACGTTGACTGCACCCACATGGTTGTTTTTTTTTGGGGGTGGCCTGCTGGCTAATTGTTCCGCTTGCCAGAGAACAAAATGATTAATTATACCCAAACAGGAAACAGATTTTACTTGATTCAACTTTTCGTCGTGAGCGGAAGGAAGTGCCGCAAACATTTCACAAACACAATCTCCAGAACCACTGCTACCATTTCCACTTCCGGCCGGAGGGGCCTTCATCCACCTGAGCAGCAGAGAAAAAAAAACTATTCAAATGAGGGAAAAAGGCCCCGAAAACGCCTTTCGTTTTGTTTTTCTGGCTTTTCTCGCTCGCCCGGCTGGAGTCCAGTTAGTTAGGGGCCCGTAGTCATTCGGCTTCCGTCACTTCCGGCGGCGTCGCCACCGACCGGAGAAGGTCCCTGGCCGTTTTTCCGATAATAATATGTTACATGTCCCGGCATTCTGGCTCTGAGCGGGTATCGGGAGGCGGGCGGGTTTCCCGCTGCTCCCATTTTGCAGCGAACTTTCTGGCAGGCTGTGATTAGCCCGGGTTTGGGGCTTGTTTGAGTTGCGGTTTCGAAAACTAATTTGCGTGATTATTAAATTCTAGAGAATGGGCGAGCACAGGCAACCTCAATTTGGGGCGGCTGAAGGCTTTTCACCTTGCCATAGGACAATGTTCAAGTTTTTCTTGCACCACGACAATGTGGGGCAGACCTCTTTTTGCCAAGGATAACTTCATTAGATGTGCTAAGTGGGATAACTTCATCGAACTCTGGGTCTATATGTTTCCTGGAGCAAGAGTTAATTAATAAGAAAACTCTTCAAATTTCCTGAAAACTTATTTGTTTGGTGTGAAATTTATGCAAAAAGGAAGGAAATAGGTTTTAGGCAAATAAATTTTAAATGGTATTTAATTAATTAATATAGGAAAATATATAATAATTAATAGTATTATGTTTGTTCTTCTAAAGCAAACATTAATTTATGAAATTAAGCTAATAAACCCTCATTCCAGACATCTTTTAAAGAACAATTCTTAACGCTCAGCAAAAGTAAAATCCTATTTTGCCAGACAGCTTCAGAAAGTATCCATTTCTGGCTCATCAGCTACCTTAAAAAATACGAAAAAACACCACAAACCGAGAGGCATTAGGCAACCTGTAAAATATATTCATTACCTTCGTGTGGCAGCTTAAAATCTAATTAGCTTTCAGTTCTCTGCGGCATGCCACAAGCGTAGCCACAAGTCCACCCCCAAAATATCACCCACTTCCGCGCCTCAGTTTTTTCCCCCCTACCCCGGGCCGAAGTAATACATCATTCCTGCTGAGATTTGGCAGCATCTGGGCCGAGAGCTAAGCTGCTGCGATGCTGAACTGCAAAGGAGGAGGAAAAAAAAAGATAAAGAGAAATCCTTCTGTTTTATGCTCGTGTACATATACGTGTGCTCTTTGCTTCACACCGTCTATAATGATAAACAGCGAACGGATGTTGATGGTCTCTGCATTATTAATGACGTTTTTCATTTGCGCTTTGCTCGGGGAAAGCTTTATGTTTTAATGCCAGCCCCGCATACAGGCACATCGCCATTTTTCTCATACTTCTATGGAAATAAAGAAAACCATTTAATGGCTGTGTGGATGGATGCTTCACAAAAAAGATAGTGCTTTATTTATGTTTTGAAAAGGTATTTCATGTCGTGTTTTCTTTTTACTAGCTTTGCAAGGACACAAATACAGGGGTTATTGGTTTTACTTAAGGATTGTAATGCCCCTAGGGGGGTTTATAGTTTATTTATAGGAATTACATTTCATATTTAATAAATCAAAGTGATAGTAAACATTTCAAAGTAATGATTTAATATTTCCCAATACTTTTATGCTGCTTTTACAAGCCAAAAATCATGAAATTGCGATTAATATTTGAAAGCTGTTTAATGCGATTTGAAAATACAATTCATATGCTTAAATATTTCTCAAGACTCCCGCTAAATTATCCACATTTTGCCATCAATTTTCACCTCAAAGCCCAGCAAAAAGGTGCCAAGAAATTGATGTACCTTTACTTGACTTCACAAATTGAGCTATAAAAGAATTTTTCAGCAGGGAAAATGAAAGAAAATATTGATATGCTAAAAATTTTACGATACTGTAAACAAGCTTAATGCGCATATAAAAATCTAAGGGAGGAAACTCCGAGGAAAATTTCTGCGACTGAGGGAGGAGAAGGAAAAGTTGATGCTGCCCTTGCTGCCTTCTTTCACCCACTCCTTTGGCAATTGTGTGCTTGAGGACTTTTGGTGTTAATTACATGCAAATTTGCTTAAGCAGCTGCCAAAGTTTACCTTTGTGTCTGGCAACTAACACCTGGTCCAGGGACACCTACCTCCTATCATCGCCCACCCCACCTTCCTTCCTCTCCAGAGTTTCTTGGCCATTAACTTTGCCAAAAGTCCTCCTTGTCCTGGGCGTCGTCGCTCATCGTTGGGCAGGATGTTGCTAAGCTGTTGTCATTGAAATTGAAAATATTCAGCTAGCAGCTGACGTATGACACGCAACACGGCCAGGCGTATCCCCGCCCACAGTCACCTTTCAGCGGAAAACCATTCCATTTGCCGGAGGCAACCCCTAAATCAGCGTCACTTAAAAATGTTGCGCCTCCTGGACAGGGAAACTTGAGCATTAAACAGCAGGTGGTTTCTGAAGGCGGTGTTTCAGGCGTGGTCACACGAGCACACCAGAAAAAAATAATGCTAAGGGTTTATAAATAAGGGAAGATATTTGCTATATATATACTAAGACATTGGAAAAGCCATTTTTGAGTTTATATAATTCAGAACTTAACTTATTCATGATCAATGAAAGATCTTTTATTAAAATAATGTTTTTGCAAGAAGTCTTTATGTGTAGAGGGTTTATTTTTACGTACATTAAATTATTGATGTAATAATTTCCCTTTTTAATATTTAAAAAAAGAGATTTGACACGCAAACAGCTCTCTTTTTTTTTTTCCTGTGTACAAACATTTGTGTTGTCGTGTGTGTTACATTCAATTTGTCAGGGGCCAGGTTGTCTGGCAAAGGACTCTTCGCATTTGTCCCTGCAAAGGTTTCCCCCTACGGCACACACAGCGAAACACAAACAGAAAATGAAAAAAAATCATATAAAATATTTCAAAATAAATTTGCATTTTACACGTGTGTGTCTGACACAAAAGGCAACCCCTCAGTGTGCGGCTCATTCGAGCAGCTGCGTATGAAATTGACTTTTTAAACTGTTTGCCAAACAAATGAAATCTGAAATCTGAAGACTCTCTCCTTCTCCACCTTGGAATATTTTAGATGTTGCTTCAGGTGTCCTGGGTGCGGCACCGGGACATCCATTTGCTGACTGTTGGCCGATACACGTACACCTCGGATCAGCGCTTTCGGGCCATTCATCAGCCGCAAACCGAAGACTGGATGCTGCAGATCAAGTACCCGCAACATCGCGACTCTGGGATCTACGAGTGCCAGGTGTCGACCACACCCCACATGAGTCACTACATTCACCTGAATGTTGTTGGTAAGTTGGTTTAATTGAGACTCTTAAGTATAAACTAAATATAAATACTATAAATACTCCCTAAATTTCACTGGAAATGTAATTGAAAAGATTTCACTTTCATCCTCCCGAGACGCTAAAGTTTTCACATTAAATTATCATTGAATTAAGTAACAGAAGAACGAAGTGTAAATGCAAAATATTTCCATCTCATTCTTTGCGCATTTCAATTGCTTCGTTTCAAAAGGATGGAAATCATTTCTCCTCTTGCTTGGATTTTCTTTGAAATTCCCACGCCCCTCCACGCACTTTTGAGTGCCCCAAGGGCAGCGAATCTTTCTCTTAGCTAATTGTTATTTTATTCCAGCTGAATTCCGAATAAAATTGTTTTAATTACACTTTTTTAATTGGGTTCCTTTCGTTCGCAGAACCTTCAACGGAAATTATCGGGGCTCCCGATTTGTATATAGAAAGCGGTTCAACTATAAATCTCACCTGTGTCATACTCAACTCACCGGAGCCGCCGGCCTATATCTTCTGGAATCATAATAATGCTGTAAGTCTGAGTCCTGTAACCGTAAGCCAATGCCAGTTGCCAGGACACGCAATTACTTTGGGGCATCATTATCGCTTCCACCCGCCAGAAGTCTGGGCACCCTTTAGTGTTCAATTTAGTAACTTTTAAATTAGCTTTGCCGGGCAAAAACTTTCCCTCTTTCGAATTTCGTCTTACTTTCTTTATATATATTTTTTTATAAGGAAATGCCATTTAAGGAAGGAAGTTGGCTGGGAGCTTGAGAAAAAGGGTTCTGGCTGGGGCTTTAAATGGATTTCGGTTTTGTTTGGTCTGAGCCACGTTTTAGTTTCCACTTTAGGTGTTTTCCTCACACTTCATGGATGGCTTATTGTACGGAGCAACAATGCCACAAGGGTTGACGGTCTCCAGCAGCCATTGTTATGGGTTTTCTATAGAAAAGGGGGAAAAAAATATTGCCATTAGTGCGGGGGGATGGGTTCTTCCCTCTTTTTTACTTGTGCCCTCGACAGATTTAATTTTATTGTTTTGCTTCGGTTTTATTTGCAATCCTGGCTCTTCCCTTACTTAGCATATTTTCGTCGGCTTTTCTTTTCTTTCCTTTCCTTGCCATATTATCTCTCCGCCCACCGATTTTAATTTGCCAAGTGTGCAACAGTGCGTATGCGTAATCTGGCCTCTGGTTTATGGCTTAGAAAATGTTATGACCATCCGGCCGAATGCCGGGCCAATTTGTAGAAAAATACTTTATGACTTTCGGAAGTTTCCCTCTCATCCGCAGATTATCAACTATGATTCGCCGCGCGGCGGCGTGTCGGTGGTCACCAATAAGGGCGATACGACCACGTCGTTCCTTCTAATTAAATCGGCGCGTCCCTCGGACTCGGGGCATTATCAGTGTAATCCATCAAATGCAAAGCCCAAAAGCGTTACCGTACATGTGCTCAATGGTAAGTAAAATCAACGACAACACAAACACATTGACAAAATCATTTGAAGACACAGGACATTCAAAAAAGTAAAACAATGGGGAGGCAACAAAAAACCGAAAGGGAACTGCACAAAAATGTGAATAAAACAATGGGAATGCTAATGGGTAAATGCGATGGCAACATACATATAATAGGTTAAGGGGGCTGATGAGATTTTGAATAAAAAACGGGGTCACTCCCTCTCCTTTAGTTCAATAAAATCAAAAAGGAAATGGTATAATAATGCAGAAAAAAATGTTTGAAATCGGATTGGTTTGTGTAAAGAATCAGGAGTAAAACAAAATCAAACAGTTAATGCAGTTACAATGAAAATTAAATCTTAAATTCAGAACAGCAAGTAAAGATTTTTGCAAATAACAAATAAATAAGGGCCTTCGTTATTTTAAAGATTGTTTCTTTAAGAGGCAGGAGAACTCAAGGACTTCTTAAGTAGCTATTGACTAAATTCAAAAGAATTAAAATATTACTGTAACCCAGGGAGTGTCCATGTAAATACCGCTTTAAATTGTGAGAACTGAAAGTTAAATGCAGAAATTCGCTAAAGAATTTCTGTCGCAAAACGTTGAAGATTCCAATCCCCTTAGGAGCAGCTAATACTGGCCACCAGGCCTGAGTCAGCGTATCAATGGCTTAAAATCTGTCCAAAGGCAGCCATAGAAATTGCAGCTGCTAAAGCTCCTCGGGGCAGCCCAAGAAGTGACACAGAAGCACGGAAAGATCCAGGGCAGCTACAAAAAAAAAAAAGAGTCCAACACCCAGCAGGGTGCTAAGTACTGTCACAGATAATCGAAGGGTGGAGACGGAAGAGGTGACAATAAATGTCTGACAAAGTGTTGTTTAAGCCCGGCGAAACTACGACAAAATTTCAGCAAAATTACGTTGAAACTACAGCGAAACATCAACAAGACAGGAAAGTAAGAGTTCAGGGGTATCGATTCGGAAACCAATGAGCAAATATTGATTATACGAGGATAGAAATTGAAGGGGGGGAGGCATCTATTTCAATATTTCCACGTATTTCCTAAACCAGCTACCAGGCGAGAGAGAGAGTTCAGCTAAGTGAAAACTGCTAAAAGTGGCACGTGAAAATCATAGAGAATGGAGAGACAGTTGGTCGTCGTCGGCGGTTCCCTCTTGTTGTTTCCCCCCACCAGCCGTATAATCATTATCCACAGAGCCCCCCACCCCATCCATTTATCCCCATCTGCCAACCACTCTGGCAGCCATCAACATTTGCCGAGCGAGTCCTGGCCAGGAGGTAAAATCTGAAATGAAGGGTATAAACTAACAATCAAGGAGTTGGTTAGCTTAGGAAAAGGATTTGTTGTGAATTACTAAAGAATATTCTAAAAAAACACTAAAAGAGTAACCTTTATAAGTGTCAATATGTCAAAATATTTAATATTTTAAACTGGTATTATTCAATTTAAATATATTATCTGTTATATCATTTACTCTAAAAGCAGAGTATTTAAATGCACTTGACTTTAGGGGTCTTGCCCCCGCCGTATCTGGTACGCGTGCCACATGAAAACTATGTTTATGTTACGCCTCCCCGCCTACCACCGCTAAGTGGATGGAAAAACTTACTCGCAGCAGCAGGGAAAGTAGGAAAAGCAAAAGCAGCAGCGGCAGCAGCAGTTGCTGCACGCCACTTCCTTTGCGACTTTCACTAATGTCAAGTTGTCGTCGTTGTCGGAGCAACCGTGTCTGCTAGATAATGTCACACGGCGTTGTCTTTTCGCAAAGCACACACACAATTATGCATGCACTGAGAGAAAAAAGATCTTAATTATTTATGGGAAAAAAAGAAGAAAATGTATAAAAACTTTGTATGTTTTATTTTATTACAAATAGAAATATCAGTTGTTGCTAAAATAATGAGGGGTATATAAACATATATATTTAAAGTTTATTTTTTAATTAAGCTAAGTTAAATTTAATTTGTTTAATCAAGTAATTCAAGTGATTTTAAGGCATTAAAAATTAGTTATTTTCAAATACAAATAAGGCATAATTGAGGCATAATTTAAATCAGGCTTTTCAGCATTAGTCTTTTTCATAATTTCTTAAATAAAATATAAAATGTCCCCTAATTGTTTCCAGTGCATTAACCAGCTTTAGGGGTGTGCGTGAGGGGCACTCATCCCTGTCAGCATATTGCGCATGCAATGCGCGTTGTTTCCGTTAACTGCTTTAGCACACTTGTTTCTGATTATTATTATGTTTCGTCTCTTGTTCTGCTACTTTCGCCATTGTTCCTGTTGCCGTTACATTTGTTTTTGCTTTGTTTTGTTTTGCTTTGTTTTGTTTGTTATTATTATTATTATACGCCCGTCAACGGCGTTGTTTCTGCCATTCCTGCTGTTGTTATTTCTGTCTTTGTTGCGTTGCAGTTGAAAGTTTATCCCTCTTACTTTCCTTTCTTGTGCTTACTTTTGTTACCTGTATACACCTATACTATAAGAATTGTTTTCTTGTTGTCTGCCGACATTCGACATCATCGGGATCAGAGCTTTGCAGTTTTCGCTTGGGTTCGCTGTCAGACTTTCAGGTTTTTAGACTTGTCCCAGGAAGGACTTCAAGTGCAAGTTAAGTCCTGCATCTGCAGAGCGTTGAAATTGCTTTTGTTGACTTTTTTTTAAGTAGAATCAAAACTTTTTAAGTTATTGTTAATGGAAGTAAAAAATTCTGGCATTATTTGATATTATTTGGTGTAATTTTAGTCAGAAGTTTGCAATGCAGTGAAGTTATTTCCGACCCTATAAAGTATACATGCATATTCTTGATGAGCATGAACAGTCGAGTCGATCTAGCCATATCCGTCTGTCCGTTTCTAGGCAAACTAGTCTCTTAGTGTTTGTGAAAGTGAATTAAATATAAAAGATGATGGATAATAATATTCATGGATTTAAAAAATACAAATATATTTAATCTTAATCTTAATTAAAAACAAGTGTGTGAGTATAACAACACAATCCAACAGATAATCTCTGTATTTTTTAAACTCTATATTTGCAAATACGACTTTTGACCCAAGTAAAGCCTTGTTTAAAATTCTTTGTGTATAAATCTCAACGCTGTTTGCAGGTGCATTCGTAGCTTTTGCACCTGTATTTCTATCTCTTCCAGTAAGTTGCAAACAGTCAACGGTTTCATTGTGTCTGTGTGTTGACTTTATTCTGAGCCGCAGAGCGGAGGATCCTTTTTGTTAGTTTGTTTGGCTGTTTGTTTGTTGGCCTGTTGTTTTGACTTTGGCGACAATCTTTGTATTGTTTTCAGCTTTCTGTTTATCTGTGCAGTTTTATTGTTTGACAGCTCTTTGGTTATCACCACCGGCTCCCCTTTTGTGTGGATCTGTTAATCCGGTTAGTGTGGGGGGGATTATGTGGCATTAAGGACATAGGATATAGGGGGAGCGAGCCAGTTTCCCCTTTTTTGAAGTGAACTTGGCAAGGTTACTTGATACATGGAGGGAAATAAAGATTATAAAAATGGTTGGAATTTTATTTTGAATATTAAATGTGTCTTTTTTTAATATTTTTGTTAATTTTTAAAATAAATATATTGTACGTTTATTAAGGGGTTTAAATTATATAAAGCATACCATATATAATATATACAATATTGCTGAATCCTCCAGCAGACCGAGCTGATTCTTACCTCTCTTTTATAAGTACACTTTCATCGATTTTATTTACAAGTCCTTGCCAATTTCGGTGGGACTTCCCCCAAGGCCTGCACACACACTCAACCCCACTCACAGTCACCGCCATTTTCAGACACTACTTAACGACTTTTCTGTTGCCCCCAAATGTTTGAGTATGAGGACAGCAATAAAGATGTAAATTAAACAGGTGTTTCCCACTCCGTTTCCAGGGGAGTTCCCAGCAGCAATGCAGCACGCGGCACCAGCGCATCCTCGCCCCTCGCCCACTCGCTGTCTGTTTGTGTACCTGTGTGTGTGCTTCTTCAGCTGGGCGCTTGCCGGTGGATCGCTGCGCTGCTGGGCACCGCTCTTTCCACGCCCCTGCTCTCGCCGGCCAGGCGGAGGAGCCGGGAGGCTCGAGGAGCATCAGGAGAAGCGTCGTCAGGACATGCGCTGCAACACATCCTCGCTAGCGTTTTGAGACTCCAGCGCTGGCGATGGCAATGGCGGTGGTCTGGTCGCTGGCACTGGCTGAGGATACTAGGACAGTGGAGGCAGCAGGAGCGGGAGCAGGAGAACTTTCGCCTGTCCTGGCAGCAACTGAAACTACAATCAAGAACGGAGACGGCAACGTGTAGGCAACTCTTCGAGACGGACATCAGGTGAACTCACCCACTGCTGGCTGCCACGCCCTCGAGGCCACTCTTAACTCAACCGTAAGCTGTAACTATAATAACTATAAAGCGTATACATATAAACCATAACTTTACTGGCTACTGCGTTTTCTATGAATCAGCGACGTATACGTAATATTTAGCACAAAAACCAAAACGAAAGAAACGTAAAGTATGAAATATGATACCTATACCTATGCTAGAGATAATGTCAAGATCAAGATCGAAATCAAGCCAAGTTGTCGCCTTTTTTATGTACGACTTTGTATCATACAATGAAGCTATCTAAGTCCTTGGTTCCCCGTTCCCCCTAGATTTGGAAATTGTGTAAATAGGCTGCATAGCATACCTAGAGGCGCTTTTTCAATCGACTCTTTCCGACCTTCGATACTATTTTATAGCTGAAAACTTAACCGAAACCAACCTTTCAAAATAGGCTAATGAAACGAAAAAAGAAAACAAAATACAGTAATATATTTTCCAGAACAGGAAACGCTTCTCGACTGCCACTTTGTGACTGTTCCCCCGAAGGCAAAGCGAAATTCTCATTTGCATTTTGCGAAATCCTAATAGACAGATAAATATTCAACCGAAAGGCAATTAGCAGAACGCAAAACTAAAAAAAAAAAATTCAACTTCAAGTACAGGCTAAAAGCAGAAACAGAAATTAAAACGAAAAAGAAAACCAACACTGTGTAAAATATAAAAAGGAAAACTAAGGCAAAGGAAAAACTAGCTACAAAATAAGAGAAAGGGAGGAAAAACAGAACTCGTCGAGGGGAGAATTTTTCTTTTGGCTGCATCTGAATGGTTAGAAATTAAGTCATAAAGTATTTGAAAAGAGCAACCCTCGAATAAGTTGTTTCGTTTCGTTCTTGTGTAATGTACAAATTGAATAAACATAAGTATTACTACCCAGCGTGCAGAGGACGGTTTGAATTTAGGATACAATCGGCAAGGATGGAAAATTGTTGCACATTTCATACATTTATTTGTTGTTACTCGATGCGAGCAAAAATTAGTCAAGTGTTTAACGAAACGAAAACAGATACATTAAGAATTACCTAGGAGAGTAAAGGTATTTTACATCTAACTAAAATGTTGAATTTTTCATAATTATTCTGATCTTTTTCGAGTATTTTTCACGAATCGTTTTCCATTTCCTCTCTTGGTTGCCACTCTGTCATCACACCAAACTTTGCCATAGAGCACGTAAAGCTAACTGAATATATAAATGAAAAATACCAATAAAATCCAAATGTTACACAGAAAAATAAAGCAAACAAAAAGGTATTGATAAAAATTAAAGTAAAAGGGAAATGTTTCATTAATCAAGCTAAGCAGTAAGCAAAACATAAAACTAAACAAAGATAACAGACAGAAAACAAAGAGAACTATTCAAACCAAGCATGAGTGTTCAGAGGTTAAATCAAAGCAAATCCAACCCCGTCATGTTTTTCACAGGCTTTTTTCCAACTACCATGTAAAATATCCACAAAGCGAATAAACATTCAATATCTATTCATACGAATTTTCATGCGAGTAAAATCTGTTTAAATTGTAAAGGCTACAAAAAAATGGAATTCAAATTAGAATTCGCATTGTGTTTGATGAGGCGTTTCATGGTTATATTCGATATTTATTGCAGAATGTTGTCAAGCGGTTTTGATTATCGTGTCAAGTGAAATATTTAAATATTTAAGGTGTTTTCCCCATCACTCTGCTCAGTCAAATTCTGTCTACATTTCCACTTTCATCAGACAAGTTCGTAAAGGTAACTTTAAATCTAAGCAAAAATAAGATAAAAACATGAAATGAAAACTAAAAGACCGCATGAAACTGAAGTAAATATATTATATATGTAAATGTGTATTTATAAAACTAATATATAAAGAAATGCTATATATATACATTAAAGAAACCTAGTTTATTTAACACAACCCCCCCAAGAATCAACAATGTTATTAAAGCTAAAAGAAAACATAACATTTGAAAGTAACCTTCAATTAAATATGAGCCACACAGAAATACGATAAACGAAGAGAAACTTTTAAAAGTGTAAGAATTTAATTGAATGAATGAGAGAAACCTGAAAATAAAACAAGGATTAACTGAAAAAAAAAAGAAAACCGAAAGAAACTAAAGCATATTATGTCAACTGTTAATTGAGTTGTTTTAATGGTCAGCTGCGTGGGCGGAGGAGGAGGGAGGGTTAATGGCCCGAACAAATGTGTAATAAATTATGCGTAAGTAAAAGTGAGACTCGAGTCTACAACTAAATGCTGGACAAACAAAGGGGCAAGCCATTTTTCATGCCCAGTACAAAGGACGATGCCAGAGGAGGACCAAGCGAAGGGGGGTTGTGGCATAAGCGATAATATAATGAAACGGGATTAATCATACGACATGTAGGCCAGCCAGCCAGTCAGCCATCTAGCCCAGGGGGCGGCATAATGAATGCCGAGTCCTTGCAGCACATTACACACACATTTCCCGGGTTAACATCATGTTGTGCTCGCCGTAACTTAGAGCCCTTACACCGTTACGTGCCATTACGTTACGTGCGGCCTTACGTTGCTCGCTTTTAATAAATATTAGCACATAGTTAAACAGTTGAGTGAGCGCTGATGGAAAATCAATATGTGTACACATACAGGTCTCTAGGCTTCCTTAATGGCCGCTGCGAAAAATATGCTACATACACATTTACATTTTATTGACGAAAAGTTTCGCGGAAAAGCGGAAAACCGTGGGTCGGACTTCATGCAAAACCACTCAAGGACAAGTGGGCAATAAGCGAAAAACTTTTATTTTTTTATGTCGACAAAAGTTTTTGCTTTCCCCAGTGTGCTTACACAGAGAGAAAAATAATTCAACACAATAATAAAAACTTTAAAACTAATCAGCTTTTTGTATAGCATTTGAAATGTATTTTGTTTACATTTTGTTATTTATATATTTCTGTTTTTTTCTTAATAACATATTTTTTAGTTTTTGTCACATTTAACTTTATTGTTCTATCTGTAATCCTCATCAAGATGGCGACAACATCATGTTTCATATATTATGTCCAGCCATATAATTTCCTCTCCCGTATGCATGACTTTCCACACCCCCTCGACCCACATTAACCCCCTCAATACCCTACCAAGCCACTGTCCCCTAACCATGTGTAATTCGGCACTTTCGAGTCCTGCAACTGCAAAATGCAATTGGATGCAGTGGCAGTGGCAATGGCACAGTGGCTCTCATGTCGCTACTGCAAGTGGGCTGGGGGCGTGGCAGGCCCCGCATTATAATGCAGCAGCTGTACGGTGCTGTAGGTGTTAATAGCCTGTTTATGGATGTTGCGCAATGTGTGAATCCTGCACCAGTCAAACCAACGGCATGCGGTCTAGAAAATTGGGTTTTGAGTTGGATTAGTGTCCAAATGCCCGCCCACCGTGTTGGAAGCTGGATTTTAGACACAAAGGAACGATGGATCCATCAAACAGATGGCATCAACTTGATTGGTTAGGCCAGGATCCAAATTGGTAATTAGTCAATGCGGAATTGGGGAAAATAATTGAGGGGGGAATCCATATTAGATCAGTTACGAACAGCTTTGTATAGGCTTTTGTGGAGAATCTGGCAAGTTATGGGTGTCTTATTAAAATTTAATTTAATTTCCTAATTAGCATTGCAATGATCTTATGGAGATAGAATTAATGTATTAAGCTATGAAAATAAGCAGCCTTTACAGGTAAAATATTACACAATATGTATTAAATATATTTTTAATATATAATCTTTAGGTTCTTACTTTGCTTGACCACTTAAATTGTTAAATTAAAATTGTTCTTATGTCTTATTTTCATTTTCCCCGGTGTTGAATGCTGACATAACTTCACTCTTACAGGCCCCCCTCTACAGTTGTTTATTTTTCAGCCAGTTTTCAGCGTCAAAAATCCATATATTAATACAAGAAAACGAAAGCATTTCATATAGAGGAGAGGTGGTCCTCGCTCGTCTCCCATCATCAGTCAGTTGGGCCAATTGGGGCAAGATAAAAAAAAGAATAACATGAAAAGGTAAACAATATTTCAGAGTTTCGACCTGAAAAATACCCTGGCTTAGGTTTTAGTTAACACCCATTTTAAAATCTAATTAAAACTAAGATATAAAGATACTAAGTTATGTATTGATTTTAAAAGAAAACAAGAAAGGAAGCTAACTTCGGCACGCCGAAGTTTGTATACCCTTGCAGATTGGGTTCGATGTTTATATTATAGATTTAAATGCTGAAAAGACTCCCTAACAGTGTTTCATTACATTTTACCTATACTTATTATGCTTACAGTTTGACAGTTTCAGTTTTACATCCCAGCATTACATATTTTATACATTCACCGATCGCTTCTATGGCAGCTATATGATATAATTGTCCGATTTTTATAAAATTTATACCAAAATTCTAGAATAATAAAAAAAGCTTATATCTCAGAGTAAATAAAAATGCGTTGAAAAACAACGAAGCTATAATTTTATTTCTATTAATTTCTCGATCGTTCCTATGGCAGCTATATCATATAGTAGTCCGATTTTCATAAAATTTTAAACAAAATTCAGGAATAATATATATAGGCCACATCTAAAAAATGGTGCAAAAATATTGAAAAAAGCAAAGTTATAATTTTTTTTCGAAAAATATATCGAACATTTGTATGGCAGCTATATGATATAGTCGTCCGATCCGGCCCGTTCCGACATATATAGCAGTGAGAGCATATAGAAGACTATATGCAAAGTTTCATTCAGATAGCTTTAAAACTGAGGGACTAGTTTGCGTAGAAACAAACAGACGGACAGACGGACAGATGGACAGACGGACAGACGGAAATGGCTAGATCGACTCGGCTGTTGATGCTGATCAAGAATATATATACTTTATAGGGTCGGAAACGTCTCCTTCACTGCGTTGCAAACTTCTGACTGAAATTATAATACCCTGCAAGGGTATAAAAACCAACAGATTTTATATTTCACCTTTCATACTTTTCCGTAACTACCATATACCCTTCAGAATTCTTCAGAATACAGGGTATAAAAACCAGCTGGCTCATATGGATGTAAACTTGTTGTCGGCTTTCCTGGCTGCTGCAGTTTATGGCCGTAATACATTCCGGCCGGGCTCTACGTCCCGGGCTCTCTTCACGTTTGTCTTTCTCAGTTATTTGCGGCTTTTTTCGGCCGAAAAGTTATTGAATTGTTACAGCAGCCACTTGTGATAAATCAATGACAAGGCGGCCGGCAAAATCTGTGCGTTAATAAATGGAGGCCGAGAGCCGTGCGGTTTATTTAATTTACCATAAATATGTATGTATGCACATTTGTATGTATGAGAGTCCTGGCAGAAAGGCCATCACTCAGCAGATTGATTCCGGGGAAACCATTGCTTAATTAAGGCCAAGCTGAGGGCTCTCTCCATCCGATTCCATCTGCATTTCGCCCAAAAAACACAATCTGCCCACACGGAAAGTATTTTATTAGATTATACGCCCAGCTGAGCAGCTCCAAGATAATCAGCATTAAAATAAATGTACATATATGCAATAGGAAAAGTTGCAGCTGCCTATGAATGTGCTTATATACTTACGTTTATGAGCAGCACTGTAGAAATAAATAAAATATTTGAATATTTTGGTTATAAATATAATATATTGCAATTTTAATAATTATTTGAGACTAGTAAAAGGGTGGCTTTTGGGGCTCTTTTGGTTAATTATAATTATTAATTAATAAAAAATAGATCAAGGGGTAGGAATTAGTATTAGTTGCAGTTCAAATTTAAAGAAATGTTCAAAAACATATGATATATTTTATTTTAGATTATAAATAAATTGTAATTCCTATAATTATTTGAGATTAAAGAAGTGGTGGCTTTTGGGTTTTTTGTTTATTATTAAAACATAGATCAAGAGGTAGAATAAAATATTTTTTTATTATAAACATTAAAGTATAAAGGGTTGCTAAGGTAAGCTAAGGTTAGTTTACATAGACAACTAATTATATTTCTTCATTATTGATCATTAAATAAAGAACTCTTATTTCTAAATACCTAAAACACTACTTTTTAAAATTTTTAAAAATTTCCAAATATTTAACTGAATCCATTTTCGGAGGTATTCTCTTCACCGCAGCTGTACTATATATACATATATACCCAGATCTTATTGCACTATGAAAACTGCAACGTTCAACTCTTATTGGTTTAAGTGCCCCCCCGGAGTGGGTGTGTGTGTGCAAACACAAAGGCCTGCTCACTTGCTTACGTGTGTACAGACATTTATTACGCCCCATAATCCGCAAAGTCTTATGCGTGTCTGTTCTATCTCTCCACGGCTGCTGCTCCCCTCCCCCGTGAAGCCCAACCCCACCCGGCATGTGTGCAGTGCCCACAAATGGAACTATAATTAAATTAAAAGTTTTGCCAGCAATTTCAGCCAGCACAGAAAATAAAGGGGGGGAGGGAAGGGAAAAGGGAAAATGAGTGGCCAGAGTCCAGAGGAATTCCTTCTCCTATTAAAATGAAATTATAGAGCAGGAACTGCACCACTACACACACACGGACAAAGAGCTAAATGCGCTCTTTGAGGCGGTCAGTGGCCCCAACACGTCGTATACTTAATGCGCTAAGCTGTTTTTCGGATTAGCCGCCGAGTGGTTCAAGTGACTTGCAAGTAAATGAAGGAAAACCAAATTAGCCAAGGAGGAAAAGTGCATTGGAACTTGCGTCAAGTTGGAAGGGAAATCGATTTAAAAAGCAATAATTTGGTGGAATACTTAAGGCAAAGTTTGCTTCTATTATTCTTTATATTTCTTATTGTTTACAAAGTATTTATCCGAGTTTTGAAATTTTAATTATAATTTTACTACTTTAATAGCCTTTTAAATTAAATTTTAAATTTTGTTCAAGAGATTTAAATTACATCCGCTTTTAGTATTTTCTTCTTAGGATTTTTTAATATCTTTTGCCGCAGCCTAAATTAATTTTTTGCTCAAAATCCACAAACTGTAATTTTACAAGCACTTAACTCTGACCGGACAGCAGCTGCTGCTGCTGCTCCTTCTTAGCCCGCCTTCGGCTTTGGAGGCGTGGCAAAGCGGATTATTGCCGTCAGGAACAAGAACTGCAAAGCAGACCGAAGCGGTCTTAGCTTGACCAGCACTTGGGCCTCCGCCTGGCTCCCCCGTGTTGCCTTGTTCAACTGCAATCGTTTCAATATTTCTTTTCCTAGTTTTTTGTTTTTAGTTTTTTCGAAGGAGAAAACTTTTTGCAACCCGCTGGGAAAGTGGCCGGAAGTAGGACCCAACTTGATCATATGGATGCGGAAAGTTTAAGTGCAGCTGAGAACCCAAATGTTGCCTGCCAACATTAATGAACTTTGAAATTGGATTGTTCTAGTGCTTTCCAGAATTATATAACTCTACAAAATTAAAAACAAAATAAAAATAATTCAAGACTAAACAATATTTTAATTGTAAAACGTATCTGAAAAATAGCTTTAAGAATAGGAACCTTTTAAAAATTCTTTTATGATTTTAAATCGTATTCTAGACATCCGATTTCTGGATAATCCTGGTCTTAAGTGCAGATTTTCATGCTCCACTTCACTCTATTTTCCATTTTCCCATGTTGTTGAGGATTTTTCCCAAATAGGGGCCAGTTTTAAGTTCTTTTTGTTAGATTTCCAGATACAGATACGAGACTACAAGCCAAACTGTGTGTGCGGCTATAAATACATATGTTTTAATTTCCGCACTTTTGGGTCAGTCCCGGAATACCCGTGCATCTTGTTTCCCATTTTCAGCAGCCATGTCGAAATGAGCTTCGGATTAAAGGCAAATGTGGATGTGAATGTTGCGTGTTTCCGCTTGGCACGCCCCCCGCCCCTACTTTTTCTTTGGCCTCTTGTTTGTATTTATGAGCAGACCCGAGCCACACACACAACACACTGAATAAAATTTGTTTTTTTGTATTGTAAATGATTTTAAAATTTTTCAGATTTTTTTTAGAGCTTATTTATAATACTTTTCAGAATAAAATAGATGTTATTTTATTTTTTAATTATATATTTATTATTATAATTACAAGAAAATTGCCTAATTTAATTTAAAATTTTTTTTCTTTAACATTTTCATATACTAAATCTATTTTTTTTCATATTTGGTTAAAAAATATTAATAATATAAGATTTATTTCTGGAAATTTTACAAATCTTTGCTGTATTTCTATAATTCTTTTATGGATTTTATTTAAATTTAAAAACCTAATATTTTGTTTTTAAATTATCTCAAAACATCCTATTAATTCACTTTTTATTTGTAATTTCCAAACACATTTTCTCCCCGTGTATCCGCTTCTATAAGGAATAAACCAGACGACTGGCCACTCGCATCCATTGCAAGTTTTTATTTTTTTCGATTTTGTGTTTATGTTTTTGTGCGCACTTCAACGGCATGAATGTCCAATAACACACACACCAAACACCCAGCAGCACACACACACTAACACTGCCCCCAGTTCCATAAACATAATCATGTGCCGTACGACAACGACAACGGGCAACCCAAAAAACATTCATCGATCCTTCCGTTCGTCCTCGCATTTCTTTTCAGTTCCTCGACTCGCACAACTCGGTTAAATGACTCATGAAATTGCCGCTGCGACCCATTTTGGCTCTCTCTGTGAGTGTGAGTGTATGGTATGCGCCTGTGTGTTTGTAATTCGGGTGGCTGTGTGTTAGTTTCAAGTGCTCGTTTATGGCAAAGCAATATTGTTTGCTCCTGCTGCCGTTCGGTTAATAATTTAGGCTTAAATACATACAAGCAACTCCACGGCATATTGCGTATACGCAGTGTTGGACATTTTGCCAAAATGTTGACACGTGCACACATACACATGCACATGGACAGGAAGATTTTACACAAGGGAAAAAATATATATACTTAATATGTAAGAAAGAAATTTAAGAGAGAGTTCTTCTCTATAATACAACTACTTCTTCTAAAAATCTCTTAAAAATATACTTCAATTTGTAAATACATCTCTTAACATACACTTATATTTCTTTCAGTGTCCAAGTGTAGGTCTAAAGTAGCCGCAAAGCCAATTGTCGAAAGCAAGGCCGGTCCTGGCAATTTCGGGGGGAGTGGCATATAAATCAAAGCGCGTCCCGAGAAGCGAGTGCAAGGGTGCCGGCGTGTTAAGTGGGCTCAAGACAGGGTTGATTGAGCGCGAACTTTGTGGGGGGGGGGTGACTGAGGGGTGGAAGTTTACCTGTCCTTGTGCGCCGCCAAAAGCTACTACTCTCGGCTGTTTAAGCCACTTAAATGTAAATACAATTCGGGCAAACACAAAACAAACTCTGTGTATGAGTATGAAGAACATATTTTATAGATGGTGATAAAAGAAAGAGAAGGTAAGAGTTTAATACACAGGAAAGTAGTTACTGTTATTGGTTTCTAAATGAGCAAAAGAAGTATAGGAATATTTTATGGAAAATGTTAAAATTTGATATTTAAAATAATTTTATCAGATTTGTTAAAGTAACAGCATAATTGACTTATTTTAGTTTAAGTTTTGAGAACATATTGAAGAGTTTTTAAACAATAATCGTCCTGTGGCCTTAAAAAGTTTAAGTTTAATTAAAAAAAAATGTTTTTCAATGAAAAGGTAATGTTCAAAATTAGCTAGACTCTGAAAATCAAAGAAATACATCTAAAATTAAGATTTAAATTTGTTAATTACCATCTCACCTTAATAATAATTTAGTTTAAAAACTTCCATTAACAATCTCTTTTCAGACTTACCTAAAGCCCTTTAGATACATCTTCATTCCCACCTTTTAAAGGCCCAAAAAGACGTGCTTAGTCCCTAGGTTAAGTTGTCCATCTTATTTATTTTGGGGCCTGCCACAAAATGTGCCATGAACTATGAGGACTCTACAAACATCCTTGTAATGTTATCTACGGATTTCACCGCACGAATGCTGGTCACACACGCACACACACACACACACACCCTCGTACACCGCAGGTTGCCTATATTTGGCTACAATGTGGTGCCATCAAATTACCGGTCTCATTTTCTATGCAGAGTCTATTAGGGCCAAAAAATGTTGCCAGGCCAAAAATGCGACAAAAACTGGCGCTAAATTTCACACTAACACACGCAACCAGAACGAAACATGAGAGGCAGGAAAAAAGTCGAAATAAGGACGTGAAAAAGGACAAGGAGCAGACACAGGACAGGAGGGGTAAGGAAAGAAGGAGCAAAAAAAAAAAAGTCCACATGCGTTGGACACCGCAACCGAAAATATGCAAATTTGTGCCTCGGACAGGAAAGTCGAGAATCCTCAGCTCGGATGGAATGTTGAACTTTGAACCGGGTCTTGACTTTGCCAACGTTAATGCGCTGAAGTTGGCCCCGAATCAGAGCCCCGAAACAAAAAGAAGTTGCCAAAATGTGAGAAGACTGACATTAAAAATGGATAACCACTGGCGAAATTGTCATGTCAAATGGCTTTTATTTGACTTGAATTTAAAGTAATGAAAAGCTAGATTTTTATTTATGTAAAGTTTCTTTTTAAAATTAATATTATATCATTTTTATGGTAGGTAGGTAATTAAAAGAATATCTTCTTTTTTGTCAGTGCCATTAGAGGTTTTTCTTTATTTTGAAAATTTATGTTTGGCATCCGGTTCGGCCATTTTGCTGATGACAAGGCTGGCCAACAACTAACACCCTTGAATAGGGGAAATCTCTTTTGCGTGCCAAATTGGCCAAGTCGGAGCTCGAAGAGGTCTGGGCCCAGAAGTGCGCTTTAAAAAATAAGCAACGGCCATCACTTTTGGCGGCCAAGAGAGGAAAACTTAAATTAGTTTATTTATGCTTTGTTTTGGGGGGCGGCACTTTCCCGGCGAAAAAGATAACTTTGTGGGAAAGTCTTGGCATTAAGTTTTCACTGATTGAGTTGGGCTTTCTGCAGCTTTGTTTTTCCAATTTCAATCCCAAGACCAAAACCAAAACCAATCCCATTTTTTTTTTTCGGGGCCAACTTTTGCCTTCAAGTTGTCAGCGAGGATCTTTTCGAGTGCTTACACCAAAGACAAAAGACAAGCAAACAGTGCGTAAAATGTTTGAGAAGAGCGAATTAATTACACTCAACGACAGCCCAGCTAAGACAACTCTTTCCCCCCCCCAAAAAAGAGCCCAACCCATCGAGGGGCGTGGTTCTTAATTGTGCCGCCGCATTTCCGCTTCCCTGGGCTTTTCCGGCTGAGACGCTGTGCGGAAGAGCCAAAGAGAAAAAAAGAAGAAAAACTGCCAAGCAGCGAAAAAGTTGTGAGGAAAATTTACTTAAGAATTTTCCATGCAGAGCAATTATTAACTTTGTCTTAGTTGCAAGCCCATGATGACTGAGTAATGATCTATTTGGAAGTTTGAAATGAATATGTTAAACTTTAGAAGTTTTTTCAGAGACTTTTAGTGTTTTTTTTTTTATTGAAATTGAATTGGTAGAAAACTATAATTTATTTTGTATTTTTATTACATTTTTTTTGTAAAGATTGCTTAGGTTTATATTGTTATTTTTTCTTTAGTAAATATTGAACTATTACATATTTCTATTTACAATTTATAAGATTCACATTTTACTGTATTTTTTATTATTTTTATTTTTCCCCTCTCCAATTCTGATTTTAAATCTGAGCAAATTCTATTTAATATTCAACAATTTCCATTAATTTCCTGTATATTTCTCCCACACAATTTGATTTAATGGCTTCCAAGAGCATTTCCCACTTCGACTTGCACACATTAACTTGCCTTTTTCAATATTTTATTTTGTCATATTTTTTCTTGATGTTTGGCGCAAGCGATTAAATTTCATCACTCTCTCACCATTTGTTTTTGCTTTATTTTTATATATATATTTTTTTCTTTGACGCGTGCCTCGGCTTTTAAATCAGAACTTCATCGCGCGTAAGGAAGCCCCGGGGTCCTGGCCAGATATAGGCCCTGATTCCGCACTGAGTGACGTCGGGCTCAGGGCCACCTGTAAATGTGTCTGAGATATGGCCCTGGCAAATGACAAATTAGCAACATCAATTACTGAAATTTATTTTGCCAGCCTTGTTTGCCCTGGCACTGGGATTGACCTGCCTGCCGTGCCCTGTCCCGAAGCCCCAACGAACTCATTTGTTGTACTTAATTTGGGTACAATTCGTTTTGACAGACACAGAAAGAAAATGGGAGATTAAACAACTTTTAAATTGTATCCTAAAATTCAAGTATTTCTAATTAAATAAAAATATATTCTAAAGAACTTAAAGCTTAACTTAACTTTTAAAGAGAATTTATTTTATTTCCACTTCCAACATTGTTCTATTTATTTGTATATAATTTTCCGTGTATGTGTGTGAAAAGCATTTTTGTGGTCAGAAAAAAAAGGGACCACAAAAAGGACAATGAAATGAGTGTTTTCCCTCCTTTTTTCACTATCTCTCTGGCTTGGTCCTGGGTGAAGGGTTTCCACTGAACCAAATGAGTTTTATGATGAGCTGCTGCGGCTGCTGTTGATTTACGCTTGTTTTGTTTGTATTCTGCTAGCTGAAAATGAAAATGCTTAGAAGGCAACATCAACTAACTAACTGTTTTGTCACAAACACACATGCACATGGACACCCACCCTCACTCTCACCCTCACCACCAGCTAGTGTCTGGGCGTCTAGTGATAACTGAAAACAAAAGTTTTGGCCAGTGATTTATGTGCATTTCGGTTTAACTTTGGATTTAGCGTGAAATAGTTCGAGGATCCGCCAGGGAGGCTGTGTGGGTCCCCGCCAGCAGTTCATAAACTCCTAATCATTATGAATGTTCAGTCGAAAGGCACTTTAAGCTTCTGAAAAAAAATCAATACTTGCTGAAAACTACGGTCAGACATTATAATTTATCTCTAGTAAGGTAATTAAAATTTATTTAAAGTTAACAAACAACGAAATACGGCTTAACATAGATTAAGAGATAATAATAGGTACATTAATACTTCTATAAAATAGAGAATATTAAATATAAATTGTGTGAATATGACTTCTGAACCTGGTCTCTTCTTTAACTACTTAAATAATTAACCAACATTTACGAAAATATATTCCATAAACAACTTTTGGCTCTATTTTCATAGTCAACACAACCCATAATTCCCGGAATATGTCATTCAATCATTAACTACTTATGTGACCAAACCCAAAAATGCAAGCACAGTTCGGCTTCTATTTATATTTGTCATTTATATTCCGCCCCCTCGTCATGGCTATTCACCGAATGAAACTCATATCAATGTCGCCATCGGAATGGCAAACCAATCAAACATCAAACAGTATTCCATCATTGTCACCGGCAGCAGTCATGGCTATATATTCCAGCCAGCGACAATGATGATGGTCCGGACGGATGGAGGTGGTGAAACATTTATGAGTTCATGCGACATAATGCTAAATATTCAAAGAGCCAATGTTTGGACGGCTATGTCCATTTACTGGGGGGCAGGACCGACTATACGGAACTACAATTTGCGGCTCATGAATTTCACCATCACAGTGGTGGCGGCCACGGGTCCACTCTCCGCCGGAGTTTGACTCTGCAGCCACTTCAAACAATGGCACCGCAATTTATGCCACGCAATTTGTAGACCAGCTACACTGGGAAAGTCCATTTAGAAATAATAAAATATAATGTACAGATTTGGAAAGGAAATGCATTAAAGCAGGGGGGGAGTTTAGTACTTAAAGCGTTGATTTATTTCGATTTAATAGAGCTTCTATAATTTGCTACCATTAAGGAATATAATGGTTTATGCTGGTTTTATTGGTTTTACAAAGCTCAGTTCGTGTGTTTAAATAATGTTGTTAACTTATAATTTAAAATATATTTTATTATCTATTTTATTCCTTGACATGGTTCATAATGGTTTAGAGAGTTTAGACAGTTTGTATTTTAAATCGAACATCATTTATAGTTTAAACATAATTTATAGTTTAACTATTACTACTACTACTATTTTTCTTGCCATGTATTGTTTTTTTGTTTCTCTCTAATACGTGAACATCTAGTTTTTCCATTCGCAAAACTATTTTTATGAGTTTTTGGCTACGCAATTGGCTCATTTCTCAATTCAACAAAAGTGAAATCGCTTGTACACATTCCCCTTATTGACGCTCATCGATCAGATTCACAAATATATATATATTTTCGCACATTTAAGTGCATTATATATAATATGGTCTCTGTGCAAGGAAACATTGCTGGCTTATCTGTTGAAAATATACATTTAAATCGGAATCGATTTGGGTTGTCTGGTGGGGAATGACGAGAGGAGCCGGTAGCCTTGGTCAACCCCTATCAACAAGTCTCTGGTCTAAGGCTCTTGAGCCACAAAATCCTTTGGCTTGGGGTTTGTCTTCAAGAAGGGAGCTGTGCTGTAGAGGGAGATTTGAACCTGAAAAGCAGGGGAGTTGCAATCATCATTCGAGACATCCCATTGTCATTGGTTTTTTACATTTTGTGTTATTTCTATGCAAATATAAAGGGTGGCAAATGTCTGGTGGCAAAATAGGGTAGCTGAAATTCAACCCTTTCTGACAACTTCTTTTAATTTTAAGAATATTTTTGAATTTAATTTTTACATTTTAGCATACCTACTAATGATGTGTGAAGGTGATTATTCTGTTTGAATTTACCTGTGCTAATTGAATCGAAATGCTTTTTGATTTCATTGCAATTTGCATTCAAGGCTGCTCGGTTTAATATCAAAATCACGTGATGTATTTAATTGGGCTGTACACATGCGAAGCAGTCATAATTTGGAGCACAAACTTAACCCCCTGTTACTGCCACTGTGCAAATATTGGGGTCATTTCGCTGGAGTCTTAAATAAATTTACTGTGGCTATTGGCCTTAGCAAGAGCAGTGCCGTTTGGCATAATAATATTACGCGTTGCGGACAATAACAAATAGGGCAAGCGTCTAATTAGATTTTGTTTGTCAACCATGAAGTGAACGAAGGATACGCGTAATTCGGGTAAGAATGGGACTTAAATTGCAGCCTCTTAAGCAGGCCACATAATTCGGACATGGAATATTAATTGTGGAGCTCTGTGAAAGGAGGAAAATAATTCTAGAAAATATTACTACATATTTTTAAGTTCAGCCTCACTGTTCCCATAAAGTTGGTTAGCTCGCAGTAAAGTAGTTCACTCAAAAAGCCATATTCTGCACCTAGGGACTTTCACTCGCACACATAAACAAAAAAAAGACTATTTGCTGGATGCAAACTTTCCCCAACAATGGTCAATGTGTCCCTAGAATCCCCAAAGTGAGCTCGGAAAAAGGGGCGGAAGGAAATCAGTTTTCCCTATTTACTTCAGCTCGACTTTCCATTTGTTTTCGCCTCACGATTGCACAACTTTTGGTTTTTCTTTCTGGATTTTTTTTTTCTCCTAAAGGTCCTGTGCTCTTCACGGCTTGTTTATTTTTGCTTACACTTATCAAAATATTGGGCGTACACATATTGCTTTGCCGGGCTGTCTGCATCCAGCATAAAGATATCGGAGTTGGGTCAACTGGAGAGTTGGAGACCCTGACCCATAGACCCCCAAAGACCCACTCTCATCCCTGTTTGTCATCGCCCAACACAAAAACAAAGAGAAAAAGTTGTAGAGAGGGGCGGGAAATCTGTTGGGGAAATAGGCGAAGATGAGATGCTCTTGGAGGAACAACAGTTTGATGTTTATATTTTCTTGTGCACACAAATCAACGGAAGGATCTCTATATGAGAACATGGCAATTCCCAAAGGGCTTCTTTGTCGATTAAATGATTCTATTCTAGAAAATGAAGCTATATTTAGACGACTTAAAATCGAACGAGGAATATTTTACAGGATTTTTATTTATAAATTGTTATTACAAGTATTACTTCAAGTTCTTCCTGATAATTAAGATAGCTTAGCTTCAAATGAAAGAAGATTTAATATTTAATTTATTATTTTCTGATAGTATTATGTCCAATTTTGTCATATCTTAAATATGGGCAATTTTTCTTACCAAGAATACAAACCCACTTGCAAAAGAGGAACAGTGAACAAGATAAAGCGATGGCAAGCGATACACAAAAATTATCTGGCATGCCACCACATTCTGTTGAATTTTTCAGAATGTGTGTGTGTGTGCGAGTGGCGTAACTTTCACTCTGTTGTCCGGGTTCAACGCCATCCGCCTTTCCACGCATCTCTCCGCCCACCGAACGAACGACCTTCCCGTCTTATAGATACCCCATTTTATTTGCTCAGTTTGCCGCTGCTTAAGTTACTTTCCCTTTACGCTTGAATTTCTTTTTCTTGCCGCTTCCATTTTGGTTTTTTCTCAGCTTGTGCCGTTCGCCTTTTGCCTTTTGCCGCTCGCTGAATTTTCCCTTTGCCTCAACGCTGGTTTTTCCTTAGCTCAGCAGCTCATTTCCCAGCAAACTGGTGGGTGTCTGTGTGTCCTGTGATTTCTGGTCTTTGTTTTGCTTTTTTTTTTTTGTTTCTGTATTTTGCTCCGTTCGTCTGTTATTTTCATAAATAAATTTGCATGTCAAATGACATTGTTTATGGTATTCCTATATGAAAGACATATATCACTTGGCCAGATGGAATTGTTGGGCCTTCATCTGAACTGGTTGTGTGTGTCTGTGTGCGTACGAGTATCACACGTTGTTGACAACTTTGTTAAAATATGTTTACAAGCTGAAATTAGCAACAGAGAGTTTGCCATTCTCATATCTGTGCCTCATCCTGTGTCTCCGTTTCTTCGACTTTGACTTTCTCTGTCTGGCTGTCAGAGTTGACAAGCGAAATGAATTCGTAATTGAGTTTCCCGATATGTTTTCCATGGGTTCCAACTCTGTCGCAGCCGCTCATATTCAATTTGAATAAGACATTAGTAACTTTGACTCAAGCTAAGGCGTTTTTCCACTCGTATCTTTCATTACACGCTAAGAAAAAAATATTAAAAATAATAAGGAAGGAGAAGAAAAACTCTAACCCCCATAGATACTCTTTTCAATTCTTGAGAGGCGCCTTTCTGGCGGCGGTTTACTCATCCGGCCCAAAGTTTTCGCTTGGGCCGTAATTATTTCAACATTCTTATCGACGCAGCAACCAAACAACCATAATTATTGAGGATAAGTCAAGCGCAGCACATTTGTTGCCCCTTTGCTGGGATCCCCAATAAAAATGCCATCCTGATTAGCCTGCTCAGCATGTGCCGTGAACTTGTCTTATCTCCTTTGGCTTGGCTTAGGCCAATTCCGCTTCCCTACCATCGCATCTATCCGAAAAAAACTTGAGAAATTTATAATGTATCGTTGAGCTAACAAGGGGATTGCTCATACGCCCCGTAAGCCAAACTAAGAGGGGCATCAAGGGCAATTTTGGGGAGGCGTAGGGCAAGAGAAATTATGTCACAGCTTACTAAGGATTTTGTTGAATACTTTCAGAGGATGAGAAGAAAATGAAAGAGAAGACTGATTCAAATTAAGAGGGGGTCTATTTAAAATTATGCCTTTCATTGAAATTAAAAGAGTAAAATATTTAAATTTACAATAATTTTATTTCACTTTGGTATTTCTTAATTTTAACCACTCCATACATTTAAATTTCTTTAATAGATTCTCTGGGGCAGACCCATAGATGATTTTACATAAAGTGAGCGCACGTTCTGCCAGTTCTCCTTCAGCAGAGAGACCAGAAAGTTGATTGAAATGTTTAGATTTTGAATTAGATCCTCTACTAGCATGCCAATGTGCCCAACATTGACGGAGAGGCATTCAATATTCTTCACTTGAGTCTTTTTGGTGGCCAGTATTGTGATTTTGGCCCTCATCGACTCCTTGTGGGACAGCGGAATGAGATATTTTCCTGCGTGGGTCAGTCCTGAACCCAATGAGATGGGAATCTGTTTGATCAGCGACTCAGAGGCCAAGAAGGCATCGTAATTTCTGGCTATTTTCTTTACTAACTTTGGGTTCTTGCTAATCATCTTGAGGTCCTCCACATCGAGGCATTGAATGCCTAAGGTCTTGGCCTCATCGCAATGCTGCTGATCCCCGAAAATGCAAACGTTCAGTTGAGGCACTGCGATGTGGTTCAAAAGAACACTTCCATAAAATCGCTTATCCTTGTTAATATCGTAGTTATTGAGTCCAATCTGCAGTTCCACGACATCAAGGCAGTCGCGGTCATGATCCTGAGTATCCTGCAAGATGTTCTTAAGAGCGTTGTAGAGCATGTCACGCGATACTTTCGATGTCATATTTATATTTTCATAAATTTTAAAGTTTTCGGATTTAGGAGAACAAAATAAATTTAACTTAAAGACTGGAACGTTTTGAGTGAGTAATTCTAGACAGGTAAGTCATGGGTAAATCTCGGTAGGTGGAATATATAAAATAGAGGTGGAGAACTATCGATAGTGGCTGCCATCGATATTGGGCGATAGTAAATATTGAACCATCGATAATGTCGATAGTGCCATCGATTGTTCTCCACCCCTAATATAAAAGCTAAATTAAACGAACTTTCCCTTGGACAACTGTCTTAATTTCTCAATTGAAAATTGTATTGTAAATCATTCTAAATAAGTCTAATCTTTTGTTCGATACAATTTTACCAATTAAAATTTGACAATAAAATTTGCCACATAAAAAACCTGATCAATTAATTATTAAATTAAAATAAAAGCAAAATAAATGGATATGAATTTAATTACAAAAGGCCACCCAGCATTTCTCCCAATTGTCATGATAATTTGATTAGCTGCAAGGTCCTTGTTAACTTTTCATTGGTAGCAACAAACCAAATGTAACTATAATACTCAGTGTAATAATTCCATAAAATTAAATTACTTTGAAAATATGGAAAATCCGTTTTCCCTTGGCTGCAGACTCTCTGGCCATGTCTTATGCCATTTGTGGTCCCAGGTCGTGCATAATTGATTGGCCTAAACTGCAAACGTTTGCCTTTGGCTTCGGACTCGCCGCTGGCCAAATTCGAAATTCCAAATGCCGGCTGCCACATTGCCGTGAAAATTCAACAGCTCAGTGGGCTAAGTTCAGCTGTTCACTTCAATTCAGATCAGCTCGGGTCGACGGTCCCCTCGGCTCGGTTCACTTCCGCCGAGTTTTGTGCTAATTAGGGAAAGTGTTGCCGCCAGGTTTTTCGTGCAGCGTTGTCAACATTGCCGGACTACAGTCCTGTAGTCCTGCAGTTATGTCGTCCTTTTTGGCCTGCAGTCCTGTCGGTCTGGCAACGGAATGCAATTGCAACAGCAACTGGAACTGCAGACTTGGCTTGTGCGTAATTATAAACGAAATTATAAGCTGCGGCCGTGCAGCGGAGATTAAAGTGGAAATTGCAATTGCCGCCTGCCGTCTGCCGTGATCAAGATCCTTGTAACGTCAGGATATTGCCTGGACATCATGGCGGCGATGAGGATTTGTTGCCTGCCAGTGCTAATTTACACATTTTGATTGCGGCCAACTGGCAGGGGCATGGAGATGGAAAGGGGACTCACCTTGCCTCTGCCAACAATCCACACTCAGCCGCGTTGTCGTCTTCCCTGATAACATTATGCGGCATTTTTCTACAGCTTAATGCATAATTTGCGTCCTGGGAATAACGGCAGCCAGCAGCAGAGGGACACTGAGAGAACTTGGTACCTATAAAAGCATATAAACCTGGAATATAAGTCGTAAAGTCTCGGTCAAAGGGAAAACAAGGCCTGGAATCAAATCATCTGGCTGTATTTATTTTTTTTTCTCTGTGCAGCAGTTTCCCGAGCAGTAGCAGCTTTTCCGGGGTGGCGATGGGTGAGTGCTTTGGAAGTACTTACTGCCGTAAGATTATTTCACGTTGAGCCGCTTATTGGGCGGCATTTTTAGGATCTGACTCTGGCAGGGCGCCCATTTCGTCGGTCCTGGCTTTTCCTCGAACTCGGTGTTTATCAAGATGCTGCTGGTGCTATTGCCCAGGTTCCAATTGAACTGCCACCAAAGTAGGTGCATTTAAGCTAGGGAAAAGCTCTGAGTTGGCAGTGAGTTGACATTTTCCCGGTACAATTAAGGAACCTATCGGCGATAAGGTGCGATATTCGTAGGCAACATTAATGGAAAATTATGAGTCGATAAAAGGATTTTTGTAGAGACTTAGGTAGAGATTTTAGTCAGGGTTTATATTATATCACATGCTATTTTATTACAATTTCCTTCTCTTAGATTTCTGTATATTTTGTTTGTTATTAAAAATTCTTCAAAACCATTGTGGTTACATTTCTATCTTTCTCTCCCACAAACTGACAAATTTTATGAAGTGCCAAACTTTATAAAATATCCCACGTCCGATGCTTTACCCGATAAACTGTTTTCAAACAAAAAAGTTCTCCCTTTTTTCCGGCAAGCCAACACCCATTTGCCATAAGCTGTGAGTGGCCCTCCCAGAAGCCATCGCACAACTCAATACAAACGTCAAATGTCCTCGGCACTCGATCTGTAAATGCTGAAGCGCTCAATGACTGCCCCAGACCCAATAGATATATATATATTTATATTGTATATATCGAAGACATATCCCCTTAGCCAAAGACATTGTCAAAGTTTTTCGCATTTTTGCACTTTCAGGCCAAACCTTTTTCTAATAGCAAATATCAATTTATTTGGGTGTGTAGGCGAAGAAAAAAAAAAAAACTAATAAGCAAATACTTGGCATAATTTTGTCCACACAGCCAGGACTTCGATACGCCAGGGGACTCGGACTCGGGCCCGGACCACTGACGTAATCAAATCGGCAATCAGTAAGAGATATGTATGCGCATCAATGTGCCCAGGGGGTTGGGTTGAGTCCATCCTTCCGATCCGTTCCACTGTCCCACATCCTTCCCATTTCCTTCCCCCGGATCACCACCCCGTTGGCCCTGACAAATATTTTCAACCGAGAAAGGGACACGCTGTGCGCCTGGCCTGCAGCTGAATCTTTTTTTGAACTGTCCCTAACAGTGCGTAAATTGCCATTTTGAAATACATTTCAATCCATACATACATATGTACATATGTAGTATATTTCCCGCTTTTTCCAGGGGACAACAAAAGTTTAAATACTCTTGCCGGGGCAATTTGAAACTGGTGAAATGGTATATAAATGTTTTGCATTGCAAATCGATGAAGGGAATTAGTTTTATGGCAGTTGAACTGGACCATAAACAGTGATTTGAGGATTTTCGATATAGGAATGAGGAATTGCAATTATTTCCTTACAAAAAGTAACTCTAGTTTTTACAGGAATATATTATTTTATATCCTTTAGGTCCTATTAATTCTTTTATACTATAAATTCCTAAACTTTTGTTTCTTTATTTCAAGTTACGCGCAATACAACTTTGTTAACAATTTATGAAAAAATCTTTATGATTATGCCTAGAATTTACTTTATGGCTGTCGCTGCTGCTGTTGGGAGGCGATTTTTATTGCTTTTGATGCCTGACCTTTCCCCTTGTCAATCGAATGCTTCGAATGCTTTGACTGCTCTCGCATTGCGCATACGCCCCGTGGACCCTTTTCGCCGAAATACGAGTGCCAGGCAAAACCTTCAATTGTCAACGGCTGACGCCTGCGTCACGCTTTTGTTTGTAGCTGCCACTGCCACTGCTGTGCCGTTGTCCTCCGTTATTGCTCTGTCATTTTATTGTCAGCGGAGACCTTCTTTGATCTCGGCACGCGCCTAGAACTATGCAAAGCATTTTTCCCATCCCTTTCACCTTTTCGCACGCACGTGCATGAAATGTCAGTGCTGTTTTTCACACCGACACACATACACAAAGGCGTTCCCAGGAAAAAGTAGCATTCTTTCGGACCACTATATAGCAGAGATGCCGCCGGGCGGTCCTTTCCAGAAATGATAATGACATTTCATCGAAATTTTATAGTTTTTTGCAGGTTTTTTCTGAAAATAACTTTATACTTGCATGGCTGGACCTACATTAAGCGAGCTGTGCGAGGGAGGATTATAAAATAAGTGAATTTGTATATATCATTCAGATATATGTATGCTAGCCCAGGAAAAGTCTTTTATAAATCACTATTTAATCGTATATTAAGTGAATTATACTTTCCTTAGATTATGCAACTAATAAGTACTCTCTACGAATTCTTCAACCACCTCATCCTCCCTGATGCGTATGATTATCTCCTCCCAAGGCTCTGCAAACAGCTTTTCCTCAGTTACTTGAGCCTGAACCCCTGCCCCTGGCTGGAACAGCTCCACCATTATGTTTTATAATCATTTTACAACCGGTGTGATATTTAGAATATGACCAAAAGTTGCTTCATCGTTTCTGTTTTTAGGGAAAGTTTGCCATGGCCACAACGTATATATCTCAGCTGCTGCTGCTGCTGCCGCCTCTCGTCCTGGATTTTTGTTTTTAGTTTCAGGCGTGGGCGGGAAAAGTTGGTAGCAGCGCCACATGGCAGATGTGTTTGGTTGGTTGGCTGTTGTTGCCTTTACTTGTTGTTATTTTTTTTTTTATAGTGTTGGCCATAAAGTACTTAAAAGTTTCATTTTACGCCTATTTTGCCGGACGAGAGAACCATTATCAGGGTGCGGAGCGGAGAGCGGGGGGAGTGCTCCACCAAGTGACCAACTGACCTGGTCGGAAGCTTCACCGAATTCCTCGTCCGCCGCTGGCTGGCAGAAATCCAATTTGCCAACATTTTAACAATCATTGCCGTCGGGCTCTTCAGCAACTCATATTGTGGCCATCCACTTTTAATTGCTTGCCTAAACAAATAATATTTGAGCGGCAGTTTTCCGGGGGATTGGGACTGGGACTGGGAATGGCCCTGGGCTGTTGCCACCAATTAATGTCTGGCCGAGAGCGTAAAGTGGATTTAAGTCAGCCGAAAGGTCAAGGAAGGGGCCATCTTGGCCAATTGGGAGGCAATTGCTCGTCAGGTCGTCGAGGGCTCCGGTTTCCAGCCAGAGCCGGAATGTTGTGCCTATCAATAAGCCGGACTGACGAATGCCATCATCATCATCAGGGCCTTGGCGAGGGAGCGCCTTCGTGGTGGTAAAAATTTTAATAACTGTATTCTGCAGAGGACATTCAATGTCCTGGGCCAGCTTGTTTATATTTCCTTTTGCTGGCTGGCTCTGTGCGAAAGTTTGGTTTTTTTTTAACAATTTATTTTTATTTTAGATACATTTCTTGGCGCAACCCCTCCTCGGTTTCGCTGCTCCACTTTGCGACGACCCACGTCGCAACAACAAATATAATCCATAAGTAGAATTAAGCTTTCAAATAAGATTAAGAATAGTAGTGGCAACGCCGGCCAAGGAATAGCGCGTCCAGCCCTGAACAGCTGACGATAATCGAATGGATACGATCGATCTGGCAACGCCCTGCCTATCGGCCATCGGGGAATTATCGATTATCGATCGGGGGAGAACAGCTGTCGACCGGCTATATAAAGCGACGCACCGGCCAGTGCAACTTGACTTTTTGCGGAGCAGCCGAGCAGGAAACATCTGGTAAGTCAATAAGTAAAGAAGTAGGACAAGGTCTGGCCCTAGGGGCGGACCTTGGTAGGCATTAGGATAAGGTTTGGCCCTAGTTGGCGAACCTTAATAACTAATATATATAGGAAAAGGTGAAGGTAGCGTTAGGTCTAGATCTGGCCCCCTGCAGGCGGATCTAACGAAGTAGCTGGGAGGAGCGGAGTTTGGCCCTAGTTGGCGGACTTCGCACAGATAGTCAGCCGTGGGACGAGGTCGGGCCCTTGCATGGCAGATCTCGCGGAAACAGGGTATCGAGCGCGGTCCGTATGACCTCGCCGTACAGGTAGTATAGACTTGGGATTCTGACCTGGCCCTTGGATGGCAGATCAGGAATAGGGGAGGGCGTCGAATGAGGTTCGCCACATTCGCCAAGCAAGCATAGGAGGGGAGAAGATCTGGCCCTTGCCGGCGGATCTTGATAGCTACAGGGTAGCAGAAAGGCGTTAGGGACGGTACGAGCTTAGGCACAACGATCGCTCACCTCGAGTGACGTCACCCGGACCCACCTACCGTGACCACGACAGCGGCCAGCCGCAACGGTCACGCACCCTAGTCGCATCGCCCGAACAGGGTATTCACAAGCCGACCACGAGACAGTCGCGTCGCCCGAACAGGGTATTTACAAGCCGACTACGATACAGTCGCATCGCCCGAACAGGGTATTTACAAGCCGACTACGATACAGTCGCATCGCCCGAACAGGGTATTTACAAGCCGACTACGATACAGTCGCATCACCCGAACAGGGTACTCACAAGCCGATCACCGACGATCGCATCACCGATACAGGGTATCGCCACGCCGACGATCAGCAGTCGCATCGCCCGAGCAGGGTAACCACAAGTCGACCCACTGGACCCTAGTCGCAGCGTCGCATCACCCACCACCGGGTATCATCGTCAGCCAGCCGGCTGAGCACCATCGAAGACCGGGACACGGATCTACCCGCAACCAGGGTATCAACAAGACACCCCCACAGCAGCAACCACACTGTATTCCTTCCACAGGTTCCACTATAGCTTGATAAATAAAGACTACATTAAAATTACCTCTCTCCTCTTGCCTATTTACTGAGTATTGGGACACGAGGGACTCGGACATTACAAATTTTCTGTACGAACCCCGACTCCGGCGAGCTAGGCCGAGCACCCCAAAAGAGGGTCGTTACAGTGGCGCCCAACGTCCTGAAAACCTCGTAGTCCTTAATAACAAAGTAAAAAACCATGGCAACAGAGAAGTTAACCCGCGGATGGGTAACAAGTCTAAACAAGACCCAGCTAGAAGAATACACAAGGGAGTTTGGAATGGAACCAGAGCTGCTAGTGGAAGACCTACGACGCCAGCTATCAGACTTCATAAAAAACGGAGACCACGACGAGGGAAGAGTCAACAGGCTGAGAGAACTAAGCCAGCGACACGCAAAGAACAAACAAAGCCCCGTAGTGGAGGTAAACTGGGAAGTGATCACAGCAATGCTACAGGCGGAAAAAGAAAGGAAACCAACAAACAGCGCGGATACAGAAAGAGACTTGGAGGAAGCAAGCTCCGAAAAAACTCAAGAAGGCTCGCCAAAGCCGGAACACAAAAGGAACAGCCAATCGGAACGCGCGTCAGCCATAAATACCATCCGAGGATGGGGCGAAACATTCGACGGGTCAGGAGACGCGTTAGAGTTCATAACACGGTTGGAAGAACTGGCAGCAGCCTACGATATAGGGCTAGAAAACATTACAGCGGCAGCAGTGGTAATACTGAAAGGTGCAGCCCTAGACTGGTGGCGGACAAACCCAGAAAAGATCCACGATTGGGCAACGTTCAAGGCACAGGTTACGCGGTATTACGTACCGGCGGACTATAGGGAACGAGCAATGGAGCGGATAACGAGACGTCAGCAGTACGCACAGGAACCCGCAAAAGACTACGTACGGGAACTACGGAAGATGATGTCGCACACCACACTAAGCGAGGAACAAAAACTAGAATGGACATATAGGAACAGCACCGTGGAGTTCAAGAGATATGCCAAACGTAGTGAAGTTCAGTCGCTACAGGACTACCTAAGGCTAACGGAGGAATTCGAAGCCTTAGGAACACAGTATCCACAGCAGACACAAGCAAGAACGGCAGGAATACCCAACGTAAACAACCTGTGCAGACGATGCAAACAACCAGGGCATATGGCGCATCGGTGTAACAACCCGGCGAGACTGTTCTGCTGGATATGCGGAAGGGACAACACAAGAACAATCGACTGCTGCAGAAGATACGAGGGAAACGGAAGAGGCGCTGGGAGACAGGTGGGACACCCAGTGCCAACCCAGACATACCACCAGAGACGATGATCAGGTTTGACGGCCGGAAGATCATCGCCCAAGTCAAGGTGGCAGGCGTGCAGGTCGAAGGAATAGTCGACACAGGCGCAACGAGAAGTTTCATAAGTGAAAAACTAGCAGACAAACTCCGACAGTATGGCGAAGTCCAACCAACAGACGAGGTAATAAATCTAGCGGATGGAACTACAACAACGGCCACAGAAGAACTACGTCTAAAGATCGAGCTAGGGGAAAGAAAAGCAGAAATAACGCTACTAATTCTGGACGACGTTATCGGAGGTATACTACTAGGGGTAGACTTCTTGGCACAGTGGGATACGACACTGCGGTGCGGAGGATTAACCACTCAGCTCAAGCCACAGACTGGAAAACAGCAGAAACACCAGAAAGTAGGAATAGCGGCAGCCGAACCGACAGAGGCAGAAGTCGAGGAATTCCTAAAAAGGCAACTAAAGCTGATGGGTGAAATCCACGGAACAAGTCACATTGCAAAACACAAGATATACATGAAACACGACAGACCACTGAAGCAAAGGTACTATCCGAAAAACCCGGCAATGCAGAAGATAATTCACGACCTAGTGGAGGAACTCCTACAACAAGACCTGATCGAACCCTCACACTCAGCATATAGCTCACCGGTAGTGCTCGTTAAAAAAAAGAACAACCAGTGGAGGCTATGTATTGACTACCGGCAGTTGAACACGCACTCGGAACGAGACGCATACCCAGTACCACGGATGGACCACATCCTTAACCAACTGAGAGAGGCAAAGTATATCAGCACACTGGACCTAAAGAACGGCTACTGGCAAATACCCATGGAAGAAAACAGCAAACAGTACACGGCATTTACAGTACCGGGACGAGGATTATTCCAATGGAAGGTCATGCCATTCGGTCTGCACACCGCACCAGCAACGTTCCAAAGGGCACTGGATTCAGTGATAGGCCCGGAGATGGAACCATTCGCGTTCGCCTACCTCGACGACATTGTAGTGATCGGTAGAACAAAGAGAGAACACCTGGAAAAGCTCCATGAGGTACTGGCAAGGCTACGGAAAGCGAACTTACGAATCAACCCGGAAAAGTGCCATTTCTTCCAGGACAAGTTGAAGTACCTAGGCCACGTAGTAAGCGCGAGGGGGATACACACAGACCCCGACAAAATAGCCGCAATCAAGGACCTGCCCGAGCCGACAACGACAAAACAAGTTCACAGCTTCCTGGGAGTCGCCTCATGGTACAGAAGGTTCGTACCCAGATTCACCGAAATCGCGAAGCCGTTGTTTGAGTTGATAAAGAAGAACGCGAAGTTCGAGTGGACAGAAGAACACGGAAGAGCAACAGAAGAACTAAAAAAGGCACTGACAGAAGCACCAGTACTCGCATGCCCAGATTTCACAAAGACATTCATATTGCAAACAGATGCAAGCAACTGCGGCTTAGGGGCAGTACTCACGCAAGAAGACGACGACGGAGAACACGTCATCTCATATGCGAGCCGCAAACTAAGGAAGGAGGAAATGAACTACTCAGCAACAGAAAAAGAATGCCTCGCGATACACTGGGGTATACACAAGATGAGGATGTACCTGGAAGGATACCACTTCGTGGTAATAACGGATCACCTGGCGTTAAAGTGGCTGAACTCCATAGAGAGTCCGTCAGGACGGGTGGCGAGATGGGCACTAGCACTACAACCATACTCATTCGAGGTACGATATCGGAAGGGTAAACTCAATGTAGTAGCCGATACACTGTCAAGACAACCTACCGAAGAGGCCCAAAGTGCCGAGATAGCGGAAGACAAATGGATTAGAGAAAAACTAATAGACATTGAGAAGAATCCGAGTCGGTGGCCAGACTACTGTGTCGAAAACAACAAATTATATAGACACCTACCGTCATGGGCAGCAGACGAAGACATACAACCCTGGAAACTCTGCGTAGGCAAACACCAACGAGCGAGAGTATTGGAAGAAAACCACAAAACAGCAACGGCAGGACACCTGGGAGTAAGAAAGACCAAGCACAGGATTGCTACGCGATACTACTGGCCAGGAATGCATCGGGAAGTCAAGAATTATATTGACCGATGCACGACATGCCAACAATACAAGGTGTCACAACAGCAGGCATCCGGAAGAATGCTCACACAGATAGCGGAGGCACCGGGTGAAACACTATGCGTCGATTTCGTGGGCCCATTACCAAGGTCAAGTCACGGCAACAATATGCTACTGGTATTCATTGACAAGTTCACAAAATGGGTAGAGCTGACAGCAATACGGAAAGCGACCACAGACGCAGTCCTCAAAACGTTTCGGGAGAAAATACTAGCACGCACCGGGGCTCCAAAGGTGTTAATCTCAGACAACGGAGTACAGTTCACAAGCCACAAATTCAGGATGCAGATGTCAAAATGGGGAGTACACCAGCAGTTCACGGCTCCATATACACCGCAAGAAAACCCGACTGAACGTGCGAACCGAACCGTAAAAACCATGATCGCACAGTTCGCGGGAGAAAGGCACGACCGATGGGACGACGTACTACCGGAGCTGACACTAGCATTTAACAGCAGCCGATCGGAATCAACTGGATACAGCCCGGCATACCTCACGTACGGGAGAGAACCAAGGCTGCCGGGAAGTCTGTTCGATGAAACAACGAAAGGCTCAGCGATAAACGAGGAGACCACGGAAGAAAGAATGGCGCGAATCAAGGAAACATGTGAGCTAGCAAGAAAGAACATGGAAAAAGCAGCGCAGGATCAAGCCAGAACATATAACCTGAGGAAACGCGAATGGAAGCCGAAAAAGGGGGACATGGTGTGGGTTCGACAACACCCACTGTCAAAAGCGTACGACAAGTTCTCTGCCAAGCTCGCACCGAAGTTTGAGGGTCCATTCAGAGTCATAAAGCTAGAGTCCCCAGTAATAGCAGTAGTAAAAGAGATAGGGTCGGGCAAGACACAAAGAGCATATGTAAATAACATGAAGAAATACTTAGGAGAACAGGGAATAGCACTCGACAACACCGAACCTAATAACACAAATACACTCACACAGGAACACTAGCACAATGGTCAAATTCAATAACGGGTCAACCCAGCTAGATTGGCAGGAGAAGTCATCAGAACCACCTCGAAAATTTAAACTGGCAAAGGAGGGGGGAGTGCGACGACCCACGTCGCAACAACAAATATAATCCATAAGTAGAATTAAGCTTTCAAATAAGATTAAGAATAGTAGTGGCAACGCCGGCCAAGGAATAGCGCGTCCAGCCCTGAACAGCTGACGATAATCGAATGGATACGATCGATCTGGCAACGCCCTGCCTATCGGCCATCGGGGAATTATCGATTATCGATCGGGGGAGAACAGCTGTCGACCGGCTATATAAAGCGACGCACCGGCCAGTGCAACTTGACTTTTTGCGGAGCAGCCGAGCAGGAAACATCTGGTAAGTCAATAAGTAAAGAAGTAGGACAAGGTCTGGCCCTAGGGGCGGACCTTGGTAGGCATTAGGATAAGGTTTGGCCCTAGTTGGCGAACCTTAATAACTAATATATATAGGAAAAGGTGAAGGTAGCGTTAGGTCTAGATCTGGCCCCCTGCAGGCGGATCTAACGAAGTAGCTGGGAGGAGCGGAGTTTGGCCCTAGTTGGCGGACTTCGCACAGATAGTCAGCCGTGGGACGAGGTCGGGCCCTTGCATGGCAGATCTCGCGGAAACAGGGTATCGAGCGCGGTCCGTATGACCTCGCCGTACAGGTAGTATAGACTTGGGATTCTGACCTGGCCCTTGGATGGCAGATCAGGAATAGGGGAGGGCGTCGAATGAGGTTCGCCACATTCGCCAAGCAAGCATAGGAGGGGAGAAGATCTGGCCCTTGCCGGCGGATCTTGATAGCTACAGGGTAGCAGAAAGGCGTTAGGGACGGTACGAGCTTAGGCACAACGATCGCTCACCTCGAGTGACGTCACCCGGACCCACCTACCGTGACCACGACAGCGGCCAGCCGCAACGGTCACGCACCCTAGTCGCATCGCCCGAACAGGGTATTCACAAGCCGACCACGAGACAGTCGCGTCGCCCGAACAGGGTATTTACAAGCCGACTACGATACAGTCGCATCGCCCGAACAGGGTATTTACAAGCCGACTACGATACAGTCGCATCGCCCGAACAGGGTATTTACAAGCCGACTACGATACAGTCGCATCACCCGAACAGGGTACTCACAAGCCGATCACCGACGATCGCATCACCGATACAGGGTATCGCCACGCCGACGATCAGCAGTCGCATCGCCCGAGCAGGGTAACCACAAGTCGACCCACTGGACCCTAGTCGCAGCGTCGCATCACCCACCACCGGGTATCATCGTCAGCCAGCCGGCTGAGCACCATCGAAGACCGGGACACGGATCTACCCGCAACCAGGGTATCAACAAGACACCCCCACAGCAGCAACCACACTGTATTCCTTCCACAGGTTCCACTATAGCTTGATAAATAAAGACTACATTAAAATTACCTCTCTCCTCTTGCCTATTTACTGAGTATTGGGACACGAGGGACTCGGACATTACAAATTTTCTGTACGAACCCCGACTCCGGCGAGCTAGGCCGAGCACCCCAAAAGAGGGTCGTTACAACTTAAATACAAAACGTCTGCCCGCCTGCTAATGGCCTTTCAGCCCGGCAAAGAGGAAAATGGCTTCGGAAAAGGGGGGCAGAGAGGTTGGGTTCGGTTTGGCGGTTCTCGTAAACTATGAGTGCCTCTGGCCCCAAGTGGAAAACGGAAAACTGATAGCTGCAAACTCTTGGATTCTTTGGCGAGCAGCAGCTGATCAATGCCATCGCTCACACTGCCTCTGCCTCCTTGGGGCCACTTAAAAAATTGTGAGGCAAATTTATCGTGATTATAGAGAATTCGCAGCAAAAGTTATAAGAGGACGGAGATGGTCAAGAAGAGCTTACGAACGTAATTGGTCATCGAGAAAACGGAAGATTTAATCTAACTGTCTTTGAAAGGCGGTCTCTCAAAGAGTTCTTAACATAAAAGTGATTGTTAAATAATTCAAATTGTGTTTAAATTATTTGACCTAAAGACTTAAATTGTTATAATATCCAAATGAACAGCTGGCAAATTATTACTAAACGGTTATTTAGCTACTTGACTATTTTTCCAGCTTGCATTGAACGCTTTTCCATTTCAAATCTCCAATTTAAGTGTTAAAAATTCCATTTTCTAGCCCGGTTTGTCCTTTGTGCTTAACTAGCCGCAAAATGTTTGAGCTCACATTTAATGACCCCAGTTCTGTGCTGCCAAAAATAGTTTTTCCGGTGTTCTAAAATAAAAGAGAAAACCATAAATGGCAAAAACATTTTGCGGGTGCGGCTACGGGCGACCTTTTGTGCGACTTGATTGCAACATTTGTTGCACCCTGTGAACGTCAGCCTCATCGTCTCTGTGCAATTTTTATGTGCGCTAATAAAAATGCAAAATGAGTGCCAACTAAAGTAAACATAAATCGCATAAAATACAAATTAAATGCTTGCCCAATGGGGCGACTCTCCTCACATTTTCCTTTCTCTTTCCAGTCCTGTCTCCTGTGCATGCCGGTCATTTATATGCGGAGCTTTCTGTCTGCGTAATTGTCCTGCTCCAGGACCCTCCGCCCATTTTTCTATTCTCTGCTGTGGGGGAGTCGCCCCTACGGCCGGGCATTTCATAGATTGCTTAGTTTCTTCGAGCCAGACTCTATACACTGGGAAAAAGTATTAAGGAGTGTTTTGAGTTGGAAAATTTTATATTTTAAATATAAAATTCATTTTTAGATACATTTCCTTTCATTGAAAGGTTTTTGAAAAATATTAACAAGTTCTTCAATGATTTTCTAAATTTTCTTCTGTGTTTTCTCGTTTTCGTCCTTTGGCTAGTTGCATGTCTATGCATGCAAAATGTTTTTCATGCTCGAGACTCCGCCTGGCAGGACCAAAGCGAGAACCAAACTGGAGGATCTCCTTTCCAGTTGCCTTCTTCGTTTTGTGTATGCACAAGTGTCCGTTGCGGTTGAAAGGTGAACATGACGTTGGCACATTGCAGGTGTTCGCCCACCGTGGCCCACCTGCCTACAGCCACGACTTGCCACAACCACCCTCCCCCGAGTCCCGGCCACAACCACCCGTGTTAGATGAAAAATAAACAGTATGCAGCATGTCCAGCTCGGACATTTTTCTCCTCGTTTTTCCTCTTTGGAATTCTTCGGTGCCCCTCCCATTTCCGAGATGATTTACAATGCTTTGTGCCTCTGCGCCTGTCTGGCCACTCTCACCTCCTTAACGTTACCCCTCGAGAGCCTCTTAATACTCTGCTTTATAGCTTCCACTGCGTTCCCCCCTGTAGCTCTCCCAATGTCCTGGACTCATTTACCTTGCATTTGTCGCATAATCGTTTCGGTCTTAAAGGCTACACCATCGGTTGAACATGCATTGAAAATCATTCTCTTGGCGGTTGATCCTGCCTTCCCCCAAGCCTCCTTTTGTGGCCTTTTCCCCTCCGTCTACCACTTGCATAATGCAAAAAACAAGGGAAGAGGGCAAAAAAAAATGAGGAAAATCGAGGAGAAAATAATAATAAAGCACTTGAAACAAACGTTTTCAGTAAATTTAACATTAGCTCCTTTGTTGGGCCATAAAAAATCTGCGAGGCAGAAGGAGCTAAGCGAAGGCTACACTGAGCTAATAGGTTGGGGCTCCAAGGCAGTATTGGTAATTGGAACTTATGAAAAATAAATATGAAGACAAAGGGATTTTTTTGTGCATTTTTACATAACTATAAAAATTTATAGAAAGCTTGAAGCTTTTAAAGAGCGAGGTATGGTTTTATGCGACTTTTAAAATTATATAGAATAAGTAATGATTTATTTAAAGCTTAAAGGTTTATTTTAAGTTTTAAAAAGTAAAAGAAAATGGAAGAATTAGCAAGTAAAATACGCTTTTTAAATTAAATCGTTTTTAAAAAGCGAAGTATATCTTTATGCGACTTCTTAAGGTATATTCAAGAATTTAAAATATATATCAATGGTATTTAATAAAAGAATTTATATTTTTTTAACTTTATTTATATTTGTATATTTATTAAGCTAATAAAACAATATTTTTATTGTTAACTTGACATTGAGAATTCATCTAACAAAAGCTTTTTTAAGTAGACCTTCTAATATATATATTTTTAAAATATTTATTTTAATAAGCGTGTTTAGTTTATCCTTACCCACAAGTCCTTATTTTGCAGTGCAAGACTTTTGCGTGCGCTCCAAAGGACGGCGGCTAAAAAACTTTTTCTGCCTTTCGCGCTGCGCCTGCAAGTAGGCAACAATATTCTTCGTTGTTTGTTGTGAGCGGCAGCCATGAAGTTATTATTATATGCGCCACATTTCCACGCGAGTGTGTTTGTGTGTGTGTGCAGCCTGGAGTGCACTATGGGGAATTTGGCCATTTTTATGGTATTAATTAATAACTTTTAAACTAAGTAATATATTTCGAAACGGTTTTTTTTGTTATAATTATGGACTCCATAAGAAATGATTTTTGGAAAAATAGGCGTGGTTCCGCCCTCGCTTGACGATTTTTTTATTTTTATATTTATTTCTTTAAGTGTATAAGGTGATTTTTTTTTTTTTTTAATAATATATTTTATAAACATAATAAAAAAAAATACATTGTCTTAATTTTCAAGCTCTTCGTCAGATATAAAATTAAAAAACGTCATTTTCATATTCAATTTCTTCATAAAAGAGGTCCAGGCCTCCAAATTCGCTAATAACTTCCATTTGGCACTTACATTAATGCAAAAAAATTAGCTTTTGCCTTTTAAACAGGTAAAATGATTTGACACATTAATATTTATATGTAATTAACTTGAAAAATGGTTTTTTCTTGGTAAAATTTGCTCGAAAAGACCTGCAAAAAAATTAAATTACGCAGATTGTGCGGATTTGTGCACATTGAGACAAATTGCCTTTTATTTAGAATGAATGCCTCTACAACATATATCGGACGTACAGCAATACAAAGACATATATTTTTTATAGGTCTCTTTAAAGTTAAATATTTTCTCAAAAAAATTTCTTTAGAGGAACACTTAGAAAAATCGCAATATATCAGTAAGACACGCACAGATCAATGTATTAGTACACACAACACATAATAATTACCAATAATATTGGTCTCCATCAAAACTTTAATCAAAAATTGGTTCTACTTTTTAGTTTTTCAATTTCAAAGTAACCGAATAAAAAATAGCTATTTTCAATCACGTGCATTTTGGCTACAACAGCCGACTTTAACAGTGGATAGGCTTAACAGTGCACTGTTAATTAACATTTCTGGTATTACATTTTATAGAGCCATATATTTTTAATATGTTTACATAAAAAAAACTCAAATATTTAAAGTTTGATAAAATGACTAAATACCACGGAAATGGCAAAATTCCCCATAGTGGAGTGTGTTCGCTGTATTTACTAGCTCCGTGTAGCATACTTTTCAGCTTGCGTGGCTGTTGTGTGTTAAAGTTGGCCAGTCCTCCGCCGAAGCCGATGCCCCGCCGCCATCCATCGACTCTGTCAAGTTGGCCGCACATTTGTGATTTATGCGGCAGGCCAAAGGGAATTTTACACAGCCCAGCCTGACATTCTTGCGGGCCTGCTCAAAAGCGGCCAAATTATTTCAATTTCCATTATCGTATTGCCATGATTGCCATCCGGAGGAGGAGTTTTTCGGCCCGCTTTGGCTTTTTATATTCCGGAAATTCAGCCGGATTTTCTCGTCGGCTGGCATTTTGTGGTTTATTAACCCACTTTGGATGCAGATTTTCTGCCAGTCTGCCATTAGCTAGCTTTCATTCTTTATTTCTGTTTATTCCTTTGACGAAAGGTCAAAGTACTCTCCGGGCTGACCTGGGAAATCAATGCGGAGGTTTGAATAATTACGGTTTTAGTGTTGTTTAAGTGACCTGATATTCTTAAATGCTGAAGCTAATGAGTACGTTTGTGGATATGCCTTAACTTATCCTTCACAAAGCAGCATGATTTGGAGTAAGCAATTTCAGGACATTTTGTAAAATTATAGAACTTAATTGCAAAACAAATTGCAGTTTTAGACTTCAATAATATTCTCCTATTCGGTATTTGCTCTCTTTCAAGAATCTTTTGCAAACAATTGTTGCCCAGCACAAATTGGCCACAAACTGTTCATATTGTAACAACTCACTTAGGGAGGCACTTCTTCATCTTCTTGCCACTGCGGCCATTTCCCATTTCCGTTTTAGACTTTTATGTTTGCATTTGCTCCGCTCACACACACACACACACACACCCTCGGTTGGAAACTGAAGTTGAGTTTTATGTGAGCGTTGCGCTCTAATTTTTTGAAGCCAATAGTTGTCCAATCAATTTCAAGTGCTCGGTACTAACTTAAATCTACATAAAAATGGGCGAACACGAATGGCCAGAAACGGAAGAGCGTGCTGCAAAAAAAAAAAAAAAAAAACGAGAAAGAAAGCAGGAAAATGGGAAAAATCCGTACGAGCTCACGCACAAGGCCAGCCATAAAATTCATTGTTGACGCATGGCGACGACCGTGCAGGATAGGAGAGAGTGTGTCGCTAAAGGGAGGAAGGCTTGGCGGAGGCGTCTAGGAATCTCAAACAAATAATTTGCACAGCCACCGACGGCCAAGATGCTGAGGAGACGGCAACACAAAACAAAACTGCAGCAAACGAAAATGCAGGCAGAAAGCTCGAGGAATGACGGCCAAAATAATGGCAACAATGCAAAAGGCACGAAGGAGGAATTTCCATACACAAGACGAAAAGGATACGACTTGGCTGACACCCAGGAAACAGAGATAAATATGAAAACAAGTCAAGGGTTTAGGATTAAAATATATTATTTTACCATTATTGTGTCCCTTTTATTTTTGATTATTATTTAATATTCATAACTTAACTCGCTAATATACCCTATAAAAATTGATTTCAAGGGTAATACCCATACACAAACAATGCCAACTGAAGACGTGATTGTCGTAGTTATCATCTGCACTTGCCTGGAATATATCTATTATTTAAGCACCCGAAACACTGCCATTTCTAGTCCTGACAGTAGGGGAATGGCCTCTCCGATTGGTATTCCAACTGGCAGCAATCTCCCTTAGCAAAGCCATGAAATATTGAAAGGGGCCGGGCACGGTTTCGGCTCCTGCCTATTTTGCAATTAATGAAAAAAAAGCTAGCGAAATGAATTTTTTAAGTCAATAGCTAGGGCGACGAGGACTGCCGGCGAAATGGGTCATGTTTGCTATGGTGTAATGTGTAGAATGATTGCAACTTTAAAAAGCAAACAAACACAGTGGCTCCCTGGCTCTGGCTCTGGATTGGGCTTTAGATCTGCAGCCCACAACTGGCAGGATAAATAGCAAACTGCCTTGCCAGGGAGGGGGACTTGAGCAAACACAGAGCGAGCCTTCCAGTCGTCCTACTTTTTTCCTTGTTTTGCTCAGGACACACAGCAAATAAAATGTATAAATTGTTGAGTATTTAATTTTGTAACTTAAAGTTAGAATTTGAAATTATAATCAATACAATATACCAAATTATAATTGTAGTTTTTCCTTTTATTTTTGAGGAATTATTATTTACCTTGGTAATATTTTTCCGAAGTGCGTTCATCATGCATGCCGTTGGCAGCAGTAAAAGTTGAGTGGCAGCCGCCAGTTGGAAAATCGCTAGAGCGGAATGGGCTAAGGAAACAGAACTGGGAACAGCCATCGATGCTGGACTTGGCCAATGCACCGAGGTACTTACTGGCTGGCTCAGACTCCTTCTTGCATCCGACTTCCTTCTACTTCTCCATGACTGCTCCCCTTCCCTTCACAATGGCCGCTGATTGCCGAGTCGCAAGTTGGCCAAAGAACGACTGTCTGAGCCACTGCCAAGTGGCCAAAGGTGGATGGCTGTTGAACGGGATTCCCAGCGCTTTAAGGGACTCGCCACTCGCCCGGAGCAACAACCTGAGCTCGCTTTACCCGCCCACAATCAGCACAAATCCATCGGCTCATCTAAATGCAGCCTGTAGGCAGTATCCCTTTGCCGAGTGCCCGACCTGCCCAGATCCCCAGTTGCCCACATTGATGACGGGGCCAGACATTGCCGGCGTGGAGCCCCATTATAGGGATGCAACTGGGATGTAAGCCGCTTTCGTTGCAAGAGAGCTCAGGTGGTTAAGAGTGGGGCAGAAGCTGGATAGCTGGATATCTAGGGTTGGCAAGGATGCGCTGGGGCAGTCGAGCACTGGAGCATCAGGAGCTTGAATACGGCTGATTTAGTTAAAAGGAAACAAATACTCCAACCTTGTCGAAGAGCTCGTACCTAGAAGTGCCTACACTGAGTTTATTTTAGATGGAATTTGTGTGCAGAAACTTAACATGAAATAAAAATAAATGATGATTTAGCAGGAAAAATCTATAAAACATGATGGTTGATCTTGCTTTATCCATTTTATTTCCTATTGAATGTGTTTGTGGTTTTTCTCCGTGTAGCTAAGCCACCGACTCCTTGACTCAGTTACAGATACTAACGCCGTAGACACTACTCGTGCAAAGGATACAGTATCTGCAAGCTGGGCGTAATTAAAAACTCGCTTTTAAACGTTTTATAAGTGCCTGGCAAATGAATTGCAAATGATTTGTAAAAACATCAGCCAGCAGTTTACAATTACCAACACACACCCAGCGATATACAGAGCTATACCGAAGAGGAGCGAAGCTGGCAAGACCCGCTGAATGGCTGCTCCTCCATTGGATCCTTTGGCTGCTCTCGGGGCTCAAAGGGTTTTGCCTTCTGATTAAAAATTGCGAGTGCCAGCTGCAACATCAGGGCAATCGGATGGTTTGGCGGAGCGACTCGACCCTTTTAACCCAGATTGAAAAAACTCGAAATTAGTTTTCATTTATGTTCCCGTCCACCATTCTCCATCCGCCAACCCATGTTTGCCTTTTACTGCGCTGCTGGCAGTTAATTTTTAATGGCTGGCATCTAAACTGTTGCTTGGCATGTAATTATGCGTGTTATGGCTTCCAAAGGCATCCGGTTATACGGCCCCTGAACAGACCCCGCCACAATGGTCAAGGCAACTCGCAGGCGCTCCTCTTTTTCGCTCACAAATGCAGTTTGTTGGCCGCTAAATGTTAATGCATAAAACGGCTCGCTTCGCAAATGTGTTTGTGCTGCCGTTCCACAAATGGTGTTCGCGGTTATTTCGTAAAAATGTTTACTCTTCGGGTATTCCAGAGTGGCTCTCCACAGGTCGCAATGGTTTTAATTAAAATTCTGACTTGATTTAGCATCTTTAACATTTTGATTCTTAAAGAAATCAAGTTCCAAAATATACATAGATTAATGTTAATATTTACATCTTGATTTAGTAGAAATTACTAATCAAACCTCTATTCCTTCTTATTCTTCAAAGGCTTCGGTCCAGACCTGTTCTATCACTCTATCGTTGTCCGAGGCGAAAAAGTTGCGGGAAAAACCAGGGAAAGCGATTCGCATAACGATAACTGGGAACGCTTTTCCCGGCGATAAGCCACACAATGTGCGAGAACTCGTTCGAACACGGAGTTGCCATCGATTTCCGTTTAGCAAACGATGAAACACTAAAACAGAGAGCACAACTACAAGCGGGGCCAGGGAATAAGGGTTTCCTTGTCGAGGTTCGATGGCTGTTTTTGTTTGCCGGCACTTTCTCTGTACTTTCACTTTAGCTTTTTGCACGTTTGCGTTGTTATCGTTTGGTTTCTGCTGTTGTGCAAATTATTACATTGACCCACTAAGCGGGAAAACTTTGTGCTGTGCTGTGCAGGTGCTTGCGGTGCCATAAAGAAAATCAAGGAATCAGGTGAGCGATTCTGAAGCCAAAAATTAATTGCGGAAGCAGCCAGCAAATGTAATTAACTTATGACTGTAAACATTTCTTGAGTACTGCCTTGATTTTGCTCCTTTGATTGCTATGCTTTGCCATAAATCATAACACGAAACCATAAAACCTGAAACAATATGGACGTATTCCCATCTCTATTTTCTCTGTTTTTGTAGTATAGTGTGAAGTCAAAGTTTTGTGATAATATACTAACAAAATAAATATGTGATTATTTGAATCAAGCAATTACGATTTTGTATGTATGTATATATATTTATAAATATTTACTAATTAATTAATATGTAAAATTAAACTTTTCTTTATTGGTCTTTACTTTGCGTCTTTTATCTTGTTCTTGTCGCATCCTAAAGATACATTTTTATTTAAGAATATTAAAACACTTATAAAAGAGTAAGCAATCCTTTAAGTATATCAGACCTAGAAAAATTCAAACATTTCCTTGACTTGTTTGAAAACGAAGCTAATAAAATGGCCCTTGTTAAAAAGAAATTCTAATATTTGTCGGAAATATTTCGTTTGGAAATTTTGAGAGGAACCCCAACATAAACTCGATTTGCATTTGAGGTCCCAAAACTTTTGATGGAATTTGACAGGAAGTTTTTGTTCACGTTTAATCAGTTATGCTCTCTTTTCCCCATTTTTATTTCCCTCTCTTTTGTTATGCTTGGGGTTTTTCTTCTGGTTTTTTTTTTCAGCTGAACCACAAAGCCTAATTCAATAATGGCCGCAAGCGACAATGCCTAGACACAAAAAAATTGGCAACAATTTAAAGCGTAACCGCAGGCGTTGTCCGTACATTTTTTCCCCCGCTCACTGGGTGCCTATTTCCATTTTTGCAGTTGTCAGCTGAAAGGGAAACAATTTTTTTTGGTACGACCAAACATAAAACGAGAAAGCCAAACAATTTTTGTTGAGGCGTTGCAATTAATAAAGGCCGCAACCACATACAGACACACACACACACACATCTGTAGGCGGGTGGAAGGACACAGGACATTGACACGGCAACAACAAGGAGTAACAACTTGCAGCTTGTCCAGACGATTGCCGCAAAAAGCAACGAGGCAGGACACACAAAAAAATTGCGGAAAGAAGGCGTTGACCATAGACTTGCTTGCAACTGAAGGCACATAAATTAGGGGCGTGTCGGGCGGCGCAACAAACAAACACGGCCGCACAAATACACTGAAGAAAGGGGGTGGTCTGTAAGTAATTAAGACAACAAATGAACATTGATATTTACAGAAGTTAAGATACTCTTTAACAATTTATTATTAAAATACCTTTGATTTTCAATCAAAAAGGTAGTTAGTTGTAATTGATTTCTAGGAAATTTATCAATTATTTCTCTCTGTGCACCCAAATACACTGCTCGCTTTACATCTGCCCGCGTCTACCCTCTTTTATTTTTCCGAGGGGCGTGTTGCCGGCTGGCTGAGTAAATCTTCAATGTTGTTGCACAGGCGATAAGAAAAGATAAATGAGGCTTTAATGCAAAATAAATTAAGCACTTGTCGTGAGTATTTCGGGTGGGGCGCCACCAGGAATGACATTTGATTATCAGGCGGTTGCAGGGCGACTGCCGCGCGACTTCAGCGCGACTTTAGCCGCGCGCGAGCATTGAATAAATCAATGCCAGCTCTGACGTACACATTTGTTGTGCGGCTTTTGAGTGTGTGTGTGGAGGCATAATCCTGCCATCCAGCTGCGCTTTAATTAAACCCGGTCGAGGGGAATGGCATTTCTACCAAGAGAGTTTAAGGTGCGTCTACAAGTGGGCTATGTGCCAAAAAAAAAAAAGCAGACTATAAATTCCAAAAGCATGGCAAACCACTGTACCTTTGCTTTAAGAAAATAATGGGTTGCTTAGAATAAGGAAAATAACTCAACATCTTCCATGTTCACCAAGGCATCCGGGGTTTGGTGTATTTATAAATAATTTATATACAAATTTAATTAAAAATCACATTCTCGGTTATACAAATAATTTGTTCAGTAGTGTTTACACTTTATTTTCAAGCTTTCTCTCCGTATGAAGAATGTCAAATGTCGTTATTTCTCAATCACTTTAATGAGACCTTACACACGCGATGGCCTCTTACCCAATTAGGAGCACATTTCCATACGAAAAATACATATTTCTGCTGTCTGTTTGTTCGTCTCCTGGCCCCGGGGCCTTATTTACCTGCCCGTATGTAAATACGAAATTTACTTTTCATTAAAATAAATGAATTGCCCACACATGCCATCGGCTTTTTTTGCTCCTTCCATTCATTTCACTTGGAGGTCCTGTGCATGCATATTAAATGGCTGGTGTGACTGTTTTATTGGTTTATGCTCGAGCCGCTTCGAGGGGCCGGGGGAGCGATTGCTGTAAGCTCGCGTGTTGTCAAGTGATTAGCAGCTACTACGACGACCCCGAGTGTGTGTGATCCCTATCTAAGCCATTTAAGAGCAGACGTCCTGGCGTCCAGTAAGCTATAAAGCGTTGGACGCAATTAGCGGCTGTCTGGGAAGTTAAGCCCAAATCCAGACGGATTTAAAATAATATTTATACACCCTTTCAAAAGGAAGTATAATTTTGTATGTGATAAAAATAATAATAAATCTTTAATAGTAAAATTTCCTGGGTATTTACTTATTTTAAAAATCATATAAAAACTAATATTTTAAAACCTATTGTTCAATTCCAATTCAATATCGATTGCACACATCCAGCCACGTTGAGATCGGAAAACGGAAGAGGAAGTGAGGCCAACCAGTGTGACCGCACATTCCGTATTACTATAATCTCATATAGTAATTTTTGCTTAACATAACATATAAGAGATGGTGAATTACCCTTTTTTCTTGAATACATTTTCTAAGCTACTAAAAGAGTATCAAAATGTTAGCTTTCCATTGCCTGCCTTCCCTTTTCCCTTAATATAAATTTTTCCTAATGTTTCATCATTTTTCCCTTGACGCTGCATAACTAATGACAAAATTAATGTATGCAAAACTTGAAGCTTTCGCTTAGTTTGATGGTTATTTCATTTTGTTGTTTCAGTGATAATTGCACAGCGGATGGTTTTTGTCATATGCTATAAATTAATTAAATTGTTCATTTCCGCTATTTAATTAAATGGCGATGGCGGCAAAAAACGAAGCGTAAAAAAACGGTAGACTCTGCATGTAATTTTCAATTCAATATTCAATTAAAATGACAAGCAGTAAGAACTCATTACGAAAAATGTGTTACTTTATGGATGTGCGGGAAAATGGGGGATTGCTTTTAAATATAATAAATATGTTTGGGCTTAGCAATACGCTGTATTTTGAGGATTTTGGTTAGCCAAGGATATTTATAAGCTATAAAAACTAATCAAATTATACTTTAATGCAATGCGTAATTAATAATTGCGAAGGCAAAGTTTGTATTTATAAATTAATGACACAAAGAAATGGTAATTTAGATATTTTGCACTCCACGACGACTCTGTCTCATATGCCTTGTGTGCTTGAATTTTTTCTTTAATTTTTTTGAAAGAATTTGCATCGAAATTGAATAATTTGCATAGCCTAGTTGCGGTTTCAAAAGCTAGATGGCTATGCCCGGGGCCACGCAACATGTATTTTAGTCAATTAAATTTGCCACAATTGCTAGATATTAAACTGACATTACTTCGCATTGTGGAGAGCGAAGCGAATTAATTGCATGTCAAACAACAATTGATGGGAATTCATGTCGATGAATTTCGATTCCCATCGGAATCCTGGCTGAAATGTGCCCCTGTTTTTGGGGGGCATAACAAGGGAGAGGACACACATGTGTGCCATCTTGTGTGCCCTCTCCCCCGGTTTTTGTGCCCTGATCCTCCTGCTATTTGCTTGGGTGTCTTGTGTTGCTTACGACCTCAATTACATGCGCAAATAAACTGCAACAAACATTTGCCAAGAACTCATCACTCGAGTGTCCACAGCCCACCTGGTTATCCCTCCCACCCAGTGCCCTTCTTCTCGCATCCTTTTTCCCTTTGCAGTGTGTGTTTCTGTGGTGTGGCATTAGAATTTCTATGCAAATGTCCTTGTCACATTTGGGGAATTTATTTGAAAATACACGATGGCACTCTCAAGTGAGCTGTGTGTGTGCTAGTGTAACCCATACACCCATACATATTCGTGATAATAAGCAACCAAAAATGGAGTTTTGATGTGTTACCAAAAACGTTTTCTCTTTTTAGTTGTATCACAAGCAGAATCAAATTTATGACTAAGTACGATGTAACAAAAACTCGTTTGCCCTTGCCTATCAGTGGTTTTCATCATTTTCATGTTTTTATAAAAGGTTTTCCCCCTGCTTTTCCACTCGAGATTAGGTGTTTTATTTTGTTTAGTTGCTAAAAAGAACGGAAACCCCTGGATAGATGATTTTAAAGGCTTATAAAAATAGGGTTCATTAAAGGAACTTTACTTTTCTTGACGTCTTAAATACTTCAAGTATTGCTAAAATTTGTAAAAGAAATTACATTTCGGAACTTGGCCCCGTGTACACGGGGTTTCCATGATTTGCGTGCGATTTTCGGCTGAAAGGCAAACCGAAATTGTAAAGAAAAATTTCCCAAACACACACACTCTGAATCACAGAGTTCCATTTATGACACACTTTGACCTTCTTGGCTGTGCATAATTTCGATGGTTTGCTGGGGTTTCCTGCGCCTAATTGCAAGCATGCAACATGCGGCACAACTGCTCATCGATTGCATGCCCCGTAAATCCTGGCCAGTCTCTGGGTAACTTTCGGACTCTAGCCCAGGATTCGGGTTAACTGCACCGTCTGGTTTGGGGTCAGCATTGGACTAGGTCTGGCCCAAATGCGGGCAAGGGGCGCCGGACATTAATTTCATATTATCAGTGGCCCGGCGGCTATAAAACGCGAGACCCGAGCGCAACTTATGGCCTGTTGTGGCAGCGCCAAAAAAAGGGGCACTTCATTCAGTAATTTCGACTATAAGCTACTGCTTGATAGTAAAAACTAGACAAATATTAAATTAGCTAAATAATTTTGTATGCTTTAATTTAAGATGTAAAATAATAAAACCCAAATATCATGTAATAATCTTCTTTATAAAAAACCCTATAATTAATTTTGTAATTGCCTTTTGTAAATTATCTCTAATTGAAACTTCATAAAATTATGTTTTATAAATAACAATCATTACTTTTGACCCTATATACCCGCCTAATCTGTGACTACCTAGTGTAGAAAACTGAATAGAAATGGGTAAAGTCTAGCGTACTTCTGGGACCTCGATTTAATGGCGAAAAACAGAGCCGGACTCGAATTGGAGCCGGGGCCAAAGCAAGTACCGGAGCATTACCTTCGGCCCTGCATGTTCACCCCCTGGCCTCCGATTTTCCCAGTCAGCTTTTCACTGCTTCTCGGGTAGGAGGAACTTTTACTAGCGCGCATTTTCAATGAGCTCACGTGCTCACTCTCTCTCTCTCACTTTCGGCTCTCTACCTCGGCGGACACAATTTCACACCGAAATGATTTTCAAAGGGTTAACACACACACACACACACACACACACACAGAGTTGACTCGCACCCAGTTTTCCACCTGCTCCACCTGGTCTCTCGTGGAAATTTGAACGCTGAAAGATGCAAATTTACTATGCTCTAAAGTCGAAATAAATATTAAAGTGCAATAAGGTGGGCCGGTCTCGAGGACGAAGGACTCAGGACGCAGGACCTCTGGTCAGCCCCACTCCCTGGAAATTAACGTTTGCACTGGCTTTACCGGCTAAGACGCTGGCCTGGTTCGTTTCGTTTCGGGGCCATAAAACTTGTTCATTCATAAATCATGCACAAAATTATTATCATTATGAAACTTGCCTTTCAGTATCATCTGAAGGAATGGGAGCAAAAAAGGACTCGAGGGCAAAGGGTTAAGCATGTCGGGCGAAGACTTTCCATCTCCTCCGCCCATTTCCCTACTTTCTTCATATTTTTTTCTCGAGTCCTGTCCCTGCGTTGGGTCTCGTTTTTTCAATTTTTCAACATCAAGCTCCTTTGGCTTTTACTATGTATGACAAAAGAAAAATGAATGTTGCATAGATTGGCGGCTTGGAGATTTTCTTTGTTCCTTAACCTCCTAAATTTTCACTTCTTTTTGTCGGTCATCATGACATTTGTAAGCTAGCGGGCTACTTTCATAATTTTACACTTAATTTCATTTAAGTTGTCTTGTCTTTAGTTGTGTTGTCTTGTTGAAGCTTCCTTTCAGAGGGTTAAAGTTGTTCAGCCAAACGATGCTCTTCAATCTTGGCGAACATTTTAGCCAAGATTTTCCTCCTGCAAAGCTTAGGTACATAACAAGTTTATTTCGTTATTGATATGCAGCCGGAAGTTTCTGTTTTCTTGCGGAGCACCAAGCCAAGGGTAAAGCGGAACTGACTCTGTTGGTCTAAGGAGGAATTGAGATCCTTACACTTACTCAATATGGGATAAGTTGTAAGATATTTATACAAAATTCTTTAAAAATATATATAAAATTCTACCTATCTTCAACAGATACCCTGTTAGCCTAGTCTTATACTCACCAAGTAGCAGTTCAAAACCCACTTAATTCCCACTCGCATTTCAACAACATTGCGAAATGCAACTAAAGCTCAAGTTTTTGCCGGTGTCGAGTGCATAAATCTTGCACTGTTTGCGAATTACTTAGGGCTAAGAACGAAGGGCGAAGGAAACTTTTCAGCGAAGAACAAGGAACCCAGTCACGCCTACGCCAGAAGCTGCCAATGTTTTCAATACTCCCACTCCATCCTCATGCCCATGTCCATGCCCATGCAAATCCCCTACCGAAACCCAATCCCTGTTTCTTCCTGAGTATGCAAAATAGCAACAAGCGCATTGTGAACACGGAAATTGAATCGAAAAGCTGGGTTCTTGTTGCAGTTTTGCCGGAGCTGCGAGCTAACAAAAATACTCTTGCCATAAAGTTAAGAAAAACATCAACTAGGCAAGTGTAAAATGGAGCTGGGGGAGGAAAAACTCGCAGGATCTGGGGTGTTTTGGAATGCCAACGATTGGTTTTAGTACCCCTTCAAAGGATGCTCACCCTCCTATTTTTAACAGTTTTTCTTAAACAGTTTTTCTTAAACATGGAATCTTGAGTTGTGGGTTTCTACGCAGTTAAACATGTAGCAAAGAAACTTGGACAAATACGAATTCTTATGGAACTTAAATTATATTAAACAAAAGCCTTTAATATAAAAAGCCACTGCACTTTATGAAGTCTTCGTTTAACTAGTTAGTTGGTTTATTTTGTGAATAAAAGAGAAAATTTAATTTGTTTTGTAACTTTATTAGTATTCCTTTGCACATTTTTCCAGCTCCTGTAAGAGGAATGCAATTTTTGAATCCTTTGTCCAAACTATTTCAGCAACAATTTCTTATTTGCTGTTATTGCAGTTGTTATTTTGTACCCAATAGTAGTTATTCTGCTAGACTAGCGTTGCAGCTAGTTTATTTCATTTTAAAGCCGTATTTAGTTTCGCTTTTGGCAGCAAGTAAACTAAGAGATCAGTTTCTGCATAAACGTAGTAGATAAACTTTTTAAGAAATATTCATTTTAATATATGTAATACTTTAAACTAATCATTATTATATCCATACTTATTCACCAATGATTTTCTTAGGGTAACATTCTGTTCGGTTACAACTGTTTTTATATTTGGTTTTTCAATCATTTAATAATCAAATTTAATTGCCAGCAAATGTCGCATTTCCCACTTTATATTGTATCAATTTCTAATTAGCTGAACACGTGGCTTTCCAATAAAATTTATTGCTGCCACTTGACTCGGGCGTTGACCCAAAAATGTGGCTCTAAAATAGATATATAAGTTTTCGGTTGCCCAACTCACGCACGTGGGGGAATATGATATGGTCTCTGTTCTAGGACCCCCTGGGATATTTCAGAGACAACTTAGTGAAAAGGGTACAAGAGGAGGAGGGAATTATAATACAATTTTGGTCCTATTTCAAAAGTTAATGCACTCAAAAAAAATCTATATATAACTACGTTTGTGCTATAAATTTCATAAAGTTATATAAATTTCATTGCATAAAATCTTATTATCTTCTCAAAGTTCTTCTGTTTTTTTTTAGAAATTCTTTCAAAAATATACGTGAATAATATTTTCGGTGTATGCAAAGCACACTGGGCTTGAATTACTGGACCTAGGATAAGACATAGTGCCCTGGTTGACATTGAATTTAAGGCATGCCGACAGCTCTGACATGTGCCTATTTATTCATTTTCCCGCTGGCCCTCGCTTTCCCCAGAGAACTGGCCTGTGCATCTTGGTTCCTGTCAATTATGAGTGGAGGAAGGAGAACACGGCTCGAGGATCCTGGGTATTCTACGCAGCTGCCAAAAATTATTACATCAACTAATTGCAATTGGTAAAGAGTGGGTGGAGGTGGAGGTGGATGTGAATGTGGAGGAGGTCTTGCAGGATTTCTCGGGACCCAGAAAAAGTTGAGCGCAAATGAGGCAAAAACCGTGGCATACTTTCCGGCGCCCGTCCTTCTGATGCTGATGCCTTCGCTCTCATCTGCCTGTGTGTGTTTGTGTTGGCTTGTTTGCGAGCGCTTAAAGGCAAGGCAAACCATGTCAATGACATCTGACACGTGACCCTTTTCCCCTTTTCACAATCTCCACAAGCACACACACACGCACATAGCCACACACACTCAGGCCGAGGCAGTCATAAAGCAATAACCATAAACATTTTGTAAGGGTATCCAAAAGTTGTCCCTACTCACTGCAGTGTATCTGGAGTTGGCAAAGGTATGACAGACAGGCCAACTGTAGGATTCGTTGTTGGTAAATGTTTGGCTTGTGACTTGAAAATTAATTATAAATAAATTAGGTAATAATAATAATTTTTAGTACTGAATATCCTCTACTTAATATTTACATTTAATCATCAAGAAATACCTTTTATTAAGTTTTTCCCCTTAAGTAATAGGTATTCCTTTGTCTGGAAACCATTGTACCTCCTCTTGGCCTAAAGTTAGTTTTTTTCGGGGGTCGTTCCAACGTGATTAGATGCGATTGTGAGCGCAATTGAGCGAAATTGATGGCAATGCCATTAAAAGGTATGGCTGGTCATGCCTTTCCCTGGCACCACGCCCCACAGCGTTCACCCAGCAGCGACCCTTGCTTTTCCGCTAAACGCTGCATTGGTTTCATTTACGACGTCACCATCAGCCCGGCTGCCATCGCCATCGTCGTTCATAATTAATTTTCTAGTGAATTTACTTTCATGGCATTTTGGTTGGCTGAGAGCAAAGAGGGAGGTACAGAGGAGTACACCCTCCACCCTCCATCACCCGTTGTGGGCGCATAAAAGTTGTTTCAGCTGCGGCATTTATTTTAATTTGAAAACTATTTCCCTCGCTCCGGTTACGCGTCGCCCTCTGCTCTCAGGCTCATTATTTTCGCATGACTTTAGTTGGATTTTTATTACACAATATTTGCCGGGATATTGCGTATACGCAGCGTCCGCGGCCGCTTTCGTTTTAATTTGTATATGGCGTGTGTTCGGTTCGGTTCGAGGCCCGAATCAGTTATAAATATTAGCACACAGCCAGCCGCGGTAATGGCAGCATAATTATATGGCGTGCCAGCTCCTTTTTCCTCTTTTTTTGGCTAGCCAACTTTTTGATATCCTGTGCAAAAGATCGGGGCTCGCCTGAGGGCCGGGTTAGCTGGTGGCAGCCCGCGGGGCATGCAAATACGTATCCGAATGCCCGGCGTAGTTAAGCGCGCAAATTATTTGCACGAAAATATTTGTATGTCCCCAGGACTGGAGGCCGCCGGGCAACTTCCGGAAAAGTCGCACAACTTGCCACTTGGCGTGTGTGGCGCCCATTTCGCTCCTCGGGGAGTCGTTGCCCCAGCCAACAGGAATCGGAAAGCGGCTAAGAGCCAAACACAGGCAAGAGTCAGTGGTGACGGGTTCACTTGTTTTCTTTTTCAGAGATTTAATAATCTGTATTGAAAAGTAAGAGTTTTTCTTTGAGGTAACTAGAGACATTTTAGATGAAGCCTAGTAATTTACAAATAAATATTGAATATATAATAAATACATCTTAACTATGTAAATATTTACAACCTATAAAATCAGTCTTGGCCAAAAAACCGCCAACTTAACTGCACTGCCTCTGAGAAAATACAAAAAGGTAAAATGAAATTGAAAAGTGCTTCAGTATCAGAAGTCGGGGGCATTGTTTCTGCCGCCCGCCAATTACCTTTGATTGGTCACTTAAGTCGAGTTCGCGTTCCTGGATCGTGTTTTATTGGAAAATGATTTATGGGGAAGTTATGTGGTAGACCCAAGGTCAGTCAGCAAATAAACGTGAAATTTAGCAGTTATTCAACGTGAAATTTAAACGCAACGAATCAGGGTTCGCTCTGGGGTTCCTTGAGAACTTCAGTGCTTTTCTTGATCGTCTCCCTCTGGTATCTGGGTGTTTGCAAAGCGATCTTGGCCTCGAAGAAAAGCTTGGCCCCGGTCACGCCCACCTGGGCGACATCGACCCTATCGTTGATGACAAACTGGCCCTTCTCGCGCTGATGCAGCCTCCACCTGAGCGGCACCAGGCGATGCTTCACGGATCCGAAAATGAGTAGGGCCTCGCTGAAGTTCAGTCGCTCCTCTGAGCCCCCAACCACTTGGGCCATTATCTTTTTGGCCTTCAAGTGAGTTTGGGGCATCTCCAGGATCTCGAGGAATCTCTTCAGCTCGCACAGCGATATATACCCGTTTTTGTCTTCGTCCACCCTCTTGAAGGCCGAGAGGGCGCCATCGATATCGGAATGCCTGAAATAGGGCCAACAATTGTTGTTGCTTTCAAAGCCAATTGCCCTATCGCGGCTGTTGTTGGTTAGGCTCAGGGACCTGCCCTTCATTACGCTACTGGCGGAAGAGGAATGTCTAAGCTTAATTTCGGAGATGGTGGTCTCCAAATCCTGCTCGAGGTCCAGATCAACGGGGCTTCTCACGTTTAATGTGGACGTGCGACGGTCTCTCTTGCAAATCGATTGCCGGAGACGCTCATAGGAGGAGCAGGAAAGGAAGGACGAGGGGCAACTCAGGTCGTCTGTATCGCCACAGCCTTCTTGAAGTGGCAAGTCTTCCTCAGAGTGACTGAGCTTTTGCGGAGCTTGGCTAATACAGGACGAATCGAAGGTTAAGGACTTGGTATCACCACTGCTTTCTCGACTATGGAATTCCTTGAAAGATTCAGACTCTTCCTCCGGATCTTCTCTGGGCTCCTCGTCCTTCACAGCCTTCTGCGAAACTGTTTCGGTTTCCGTTGCTTTCTCCTGCTGCTTTTCAGCAGTTTTCTTTAGCTCATTCTGCTCCTCAATCTCCTCTATTTTCAGTTCGGTTCGAAGCGAAATGTGACTGTTGTTCGGCGTTGCTGCTGAGATCTCGAACTTTCTCCAGACGACGCTGTCTGCCTCTGACATGATCTGCGGTTGCAGCGAAAGATGCCCAGAGTTTTACTCAAAAGAGATACAAAATTATAAATGTACAAGATACAAGTGTTTTCTGATCTGCTTCCCGTACGAATCTGGTTTTGAGGGCTTTGAATTTCAGCTGACAGCCCAGAATATGAAAGGTTGGTAGTCGAAATACTACTTTGAACCTTCGAAAGGATTTAAATATATTTTAAAAAGTTCTTCAATAGAATTTATGATCAATAATCTTGAGGGTTTTTTCTCTCATTAAACCTTTGGCATTTGGTTTGGGTATTTCCCCTCTTTGCGGTTTTGGGGACGATGGGCCCCCTGTCCACTTGAGATTAATGGCTGAGGACGAATTTCGGCACGTTCCTGTTAACATGCCATGGCCATAAACAGTTAATTAAGCTTTTATTGGTTACTCTTTTTTTGTTTGGCTTTCGGTCCGGCTGGCTGACATTTCACGTTTTATTTGTCAAACAAGCGGCCAAAAAAGTGACGACCATAAACGGCGGCCCAACCGCCTTTCGGCCGTGGCTGTGGTCTCCGTGGTGCCTCCGATCCACCTCCGAGTTGCCGAGGAGCTATTTGCCGTGTTCCTCACCCATGCGCTTTTTTCGCCGGCTTTCCCAGCTTTCCCGGCTTTCCCGGCTTTCCCGGCTTATTTATTCACTCATTTCGTGTGCAAAAATATTTGGTGATAACGAGCTGGCAGCCCACGGCGACTTGTCATGTTTAAACCACATTTATTTGCCGGCGACAATAAAAAAGTGTACGTCGACGTACAAGCAAACATATATACACGATTTTTTGTTTCGTAAATATTTTTTGTATTTATTTTTCTGGGTTACCAGCGAGAAATGTCAGGACAAAGTTGCGGGTTTCGGCATTTAATTTACATAGCAAAGTTTTCCTTATTTCGAGAATGCTGATTATAAAATTTGCCGTCGAAATGGGAACTGGTAAAGCAGGCTGGCAACTGGGTTAAGCGAAACTGTAAGGCCACAAGCATCGACGGCCAGATAAAACGCCAAAAAAAGCGAATACTTTGTCCCCAAAAAAGTGGAGGAGGGCCAATGGCTGCCGAAAGTTGTGCAGCTCTTTAATCAGGCCCACAAACACATACAGAAATTGGTCGAATTATATGCCACAATGGCCTTGCATACTGAGAAAAAAGCAGTGGCTACAATTAGGGAACTATCTTGTACACTTGGCGATGGATTTTAGATGTTTCAAGAACAATTTTGAAAGGTTAGTAATATTTAAAAATATGTTCGCTTATATGAAAAATGTATTAACTACACTTTTTATCGGATATTTAATATATAACAACTTCATTTTATTACCAATATTTATTCTTCTTATATTTTATTATATTATTTTCTTCTTTTCCATTTTTTTTTGGCAAAAGGACTCAAGAAAGATTCGCGGGACTTTTCGTATCGGAAGCAAGCCTCCTTTCTGGCAGGAGAAACTTTTGCTTGGCCCAAAAGTGTCAAAACAACTGGCTGGCTGGGAGGCTGCTGCTTTTCGGCCAAAGAAAGTGTAAGTTGTTGATTTCTTAAGCCAGTGCAAACAAAGGCGGAAACAGGGTCACTCACCCACCTCCGAGTGGTAGGGTCGCCCACAAAAACAGAGTTGGCCATTGGCCAAGAGTCATTTTTTGCCAATGCCTTCCGGACTTTTGGGCAGTTCATGAAAAACTGCAAGTGAAATTGAAATGCAGGCGGCTGGTGCATAAATTGCAGTCCGGCAGCCGTGTAAAATTCGGGGGAAAAACAAATAAAATCGCTGCCAGCCGGTCGATCATAATTAATGATGGTAGCCGGCACTTTTCTCTCTAATAAATCTCAATATAACTCAAGTGACTGTTACAGTCCGAACTCTGACATTTGATGGAAGGGTTGGTCCTCCGCTCTTTGGGTCCCGCAGCCATCGTTTGTCATGCTGCACGTAAGCTCCAGGAGGGTCCAGCTTAAAGCCCAAAACTCTTGGGCCTTGTCCAGCTTTCGCAGCACAAAAAACAGGAGTATATATATTTGCTTTTTCCCTTTCTTTAGACTCGAAAGCCAAAATTGATTGCTTGAAAAATTTCAGCCTCATTCCCGGACATCTTCAGTCATTCGGCGGAGTCCCCTGGCCTTTTTTTCGGCCATTTATTTTTTTTTTTGGCCGTTTGGGATTTCACTTAATTGAAACCTTAAATGTTTTTACACTGCGTTTGCCTACAGGATGAAAGGAAGCCGCAGCCCAAATACACATTCACACACACACACACCACCGAGTTTTCAGATCCAGGATATGGTTTTTTGCGCGCTCACCAAAGCACACTTGTGCACACAGAAGCGGAGCAAACACACACGTATTGGCCAAGTCAATCAATCAAATTGCCATTCAACATTTACTGGACTTTGGCTAGCACTTTTTCAGGATTTTCCAGAGCACGAGATATTCGAGAGCTGCAAGTGTCAGTTGACACACTTGACTCCTTTAAGCGGTCCATGAAAAATATTATTATTATTAATAATATTCAACCTTTACATTTATTTTCTTTATAATTTCAAGAAATAGGGAAACGTTCTAAGGTTTTAATATATATTTTGTAATCTTAATTAAGCAGAACTCACAGCCTCCTTAAAATTTTGATTAACAACAAGCTTTAGCTCTGATTAATACCTTTCAGGTTGTCCCTTCTGCCAAGGCTACAAGAAAAATTCTAATTTTTCTGGGAAGACCCAAAACTAATTGTGAAAAATACGACCAGTGTCTGTGATATTTTCGCAATTTTATATTCTCTTGTCCCCTAAGAGTACGTTGACCTTTTGCCGGCCGTTAAAGGGACCCTTTGAAGTGTTCATATAAAAAATTAAGCAATTTGGGTGTATACCCAACTTTTTCTAGTATATATTTGTATGGCCATTAAAGTCATAATTTCACATTAAATGCAGACGTGACTGCGGCGAGAAGCGAACCACCGAAATGTCCCAACGGGCGCCACATGAACCCAATTGAGGCAACCGCTTCTTGGCGGCAGTTTTTCCTTCTTCTCCATTTTTTTGCGAGCTTTTCCCGCCAGCACAACAAACATTAATAAGTCAATTGACGTTTTGTTAACCCACCGGGGATGGCGGGCCAGCTGGCCGGGCAGTTCTTCAATTGAGTGGCAGCGACTCCCTGGCGACAAGGACATGCGTGTGCACACATTTATCCCGACGGGAGCTGCGACTAATTGCAATTTATGTACGCAATAAAACATTTGCCAAACGGCCGCCATTCGTTAAGGCCGCAGGTTATAAATTTATGAATAAAACAAATTCGACGACGGGCCCGTGTAGCTTTATTAATCAAGGCGTTGCCAGGACACCACCACCAGGCCCCCTGGTGACCTGCAGTCAATTGGAGTCAATGCTCAAATAATCACAGCACCGCCAGCCACGAAGCAGCAAAGCTACAAAGCAAAAGGGAAAAATTGATGGCCTGATTGGGTAAGCCGGAATTTGATTTAACGCGCGGAATCAGGGCATAAAGACCATTAAAAAATTTACTACTGCATTACACAGGGATCCGACGGAGAACACAAAATTTAACTGCCGCAGTCGTTACGCTCGAGGCATTAAAAGTAATCTGCTTAGCATTTTGCGGGAAATTATTCGACCGCTCGAAACAGGTGGCTAAGGGATAGGGAGTGCAAAGGATTTTACTGGCGGAAAGGAAATGCTCTTCCTGCTGTTTGGGAAGAGGGCATATTGAATCGCGTTTTAATTGGCGAATATTGAAGTAATTGTAATCTTAGACTTGCTGAATTGGTATACAATTTGTTATTATTAAAATGAAGTTACTAAATTATTGCTTAAGTAAGTACCTAACAATATGTCAAGCCTTTTAAACAATATGCGGAGATTTTTAGAGATAAACTGACTTTTATTAACCCTTTGGTAAGGTATTTTTGTAGAGATCCTTACTCTGGTAAACACTTCCTAAAATAACTTCACCCTTTCTCATTCTGTCTCAACTATCACACTTTCTATAAAAACTAGAATACCCTCGTTTGAATATCAGTAAACCTTCAGGATATTCACCAGCAAGAGTTAGATGGGAAGATGAGATGAAAAAAATACGGACAAAGATTCCGGGAAGCAGCTTTCGGTCCTGGCTTCTTCTCCACTTGAAGTGATTGCCGTGCACAATTCGCGCTAAAAGCTTTCACTTGCCAATTGCCGATGAAAACAAATGTGCCGCAGTCCGCAGTCCCTTCCTTTTCTCTATCCCCACCTCTATGCCCACTCAACCGGTTCGGAATTGGCCCCCAGCAGATGATTCTGTTTTTTGCAGTTGCTTTGGCCAGCAGCACCAAGAAGGAGAAATCGGAATGGTAATGTGAGCGATGGTTAAATACCCTGAATGGATTTAGTTTATAAACATAACAGAAAATATGTTAAGTAAATATGCCAGCATATTCATTTAAAATTAAGTTTTTTTACCATCCTCCTAATTCATAATTCAATATGCAAGCTTTGAATGCATTTGTTGATATTTTATATTGTTCGCAGGACAATAAGTTTTGTATTTTTCTTTGTCATAAATTTATAAGTCTATTATGTTTGTATTTTTCTTACCAAATAAATTAGAGTTGACTCCTTGCCGATTTGATACCTCAATCGAAGCGTTTCGCAAATACACAAAACCCTTGCGGGAAGTAAGTCGAAAAACAAAGCACTCAGTGCTGCTCAATGGGTTTTTGCTATCGGGTCTGAGCTAATTGAAAACTACTTTCTAGTCCACACCCAAACACGCCTAACAGAGACAGATAGACACCAACAACAACGACGACGGTGGCTTGGCAAGCCGCACATTACTCATACGCAACGTTGGTCATGGCACACAAAGCCTTTGTAGCTGCTGCCGGCCAGAGTTTGTTGGGCCAGGCACGTCTAAGCATTTTGCATTTCTTTTTTTTTTTCCTCTCCGAAGCCTATTAATGCCGCTGCATGGCTTCTGGGGTCGCTGGCACTGAGAAAAATAACCAACAAGGAGATGAGATTTATACGTTAAATCATTTTATGAGATTCTGTCACAAATAATCCAGAAAGAATACATTTTGCTGTTTGTTTAAATATATTTCAAGCTGTAACTGATACCTATCAATTCCAATTTCTTTACTTTATTTTTCTCTGTGTTCCGTGAATACATTTTGTTTTCAAGAGTTTCCCACTCTGTGCCGCGAACGTGATGCGGCATGCGAAATGTCAGGATGCGGACGAAGGGCACATTTGGGTCGAGAATTAGGCGTGGTCTTCTAACGCTTCCGGCTTTCCGGCTGTTTACTGAATTCGTTGAACCCTCCAGGTGTCCGGGTGCCAATCACCCGCCATTCACCCGTTAATGGCAACACCAGCGAGTGCACTTCATCAGGTGCCGAGAGCTTAAGTGCATTCTCAGTTGTTTCCGTTTCTTTTGCGTGGAGTGTTCAGTATAATGCGGGAATCCGGTCTTTTTGCAGCTTGCTCTGCTCTGATTTAGAATTAATAAAGGCAGCACAGCACAGTGCCTTCCCCCTCGCTGCCTGTACACGGCTATTATTTCTACCTGCCTTTTTGCTGTCGCCAGCAGGAGCAGGAGTAGGTAGCAACAGCAGCAGTTGATTTCACCTGCTATTGTCTTGGCCAAGGCGCGCACACACACACACACATATGCAGATCGGGGCTGTATATAAATGTGTTGCATACATTTCAGCGCCGGGATTTATGCACAAGCAACTCCGGCTGGCTGCTGCATATGGGTAAGTTCATGCAGTTGCCTTTTTACGCTTCACGTTTATGCAAAGTGCAACGGCTTGGCCTCTCTGTCTCCCTTGCTCTGGCCTCAGTGTGTGTGTGTGTGTGTGGAAGTGTGTTTTGCATAAAACTTTAGCTGCTTTTGTTTTTGTTTTTATGCGGCATTTGTGTCAAGTACACGACGCAGATTAAAGGCTACGGCCCGGGAAGATGGCATAAAGTATAGATACTGGCACACACGTACACTGGGGAAAAAATATAGACCACAAAATCGGTAGTAAATGTTTAAATATAGCCTTTTTATATTTTTTAATATTTAGCAGAAAATAAAAAACATTTTAATCTATAAACTAAAATTTAGCGATCTTAAGAGATATATTTTAAAAATTAGGAAATCAAAGTAACAGCAATTTTCTCTTGTTCTCCTTAATTAATTTTTAATAGTAAAACTAAGATTACAACAATTAACCCATATTTTTTATCGCTGTGTACCAAGAAGAGAAAAAAAGGAGAAAACACGCTAGGGAGAGATAAATGGCCGAGCAGTGCAGCACAAATCGAAAGGAATTGCAATTTAATGGCATAACCTGTGCCATCAGCCAGGATTTCGCTCTCTCGTGTGCGTGTGTGTGTGTGTGTGTGTATGATCTGTCCCATATGTTTTCCAGTTGCCTTCTGATTGGATAGCGACGGAATGGAATTACGTAATACCGTATCGCTTTAAGATTATGGAAGTCATCCGGCCTGCCCTCTGAAAGCCTTTTATAAAAATAATGTTAACTTGTTCATAGCCTTAATGGATACATTACGTTGGGCAACTTTACAGCATGGCCTAACGTCATTTAACGATGTTACGTTAAGGAATATATATATATTTTTAATATTTATAAGGTAAGAGTGATGTTTTAGGATAGCTTTGGGGCAAATTTATTTCTAAATTCCCAAATAAATAATAATTATAATTCAATGTTTCTTCTTGGTAAAGAAAATGAATATATAAACAGAGGAAAATAATATTTCAGCTAGCTAATTTATGAATGAAAGATGTTTCCAAATATATTGATAGCTTTCATATTATTATTATACTTATTTATAAATTTTTAAATCTTAAATCAACCATTTATTTCGCTCAAAGGTGAGAAGGTCTGCTGAAATTAATTCCTGTTTAATGATAATTGCAGGAGAAACTCGGAAAAATCTGTTTCAGATTCTGGAAAACCCCCCTTAATCCGAATGTTTGCTCAACACTTAACGCATTTCGGAGTGCTGACGCAGCTTTTGACTCCTGACTGCGTTCCCGGCGGTTGCCTTTGCCAATCAAAAGTGCACATCTGTGTATGTCAGCCACCCGAAAAAAAAGGAAGCAAAGTGCGGCCAAAGTAAACGGAACTGGGCAGAAAGGCATCCAAGAGGCAGCCAGCAGGCAGGAGGCAGGAGGCAGAAGGCAGTAGTGTGTGCAATTTTGCAGTAAATTGCAATAAGGTGTAAAGTCGAGTTGTTCTTTTTCCCATTGCACACTGGCGAAAAGGAGACTTTGGTTGATGCTTAACCCACGTCCCCTTGGCCTGCGCATCCCTTTAACCCTCGAGAGCAGCCAGTTCGCGTTGACTTGCACATTGTTGCATGCAGTGAGGCGTTTCCTTTGAGCAGATGAGATGGTTGGGAACTGGAGGGGAGCCCCGAGTAATGGGCCAGCATGCAGGTAAATAATATTCTTATAAAAATGGAAATATGCATACCTCAGTGCATGTGCAATGCATGTGTGATTGTGGGCAAAATTCTAAAGGGTTTTTCAAAGGAGAACAAATAAATTTTAAATTAAGAAATCATATTATATTGATTGAACCTTATAACTTATAACTTTTGAGTTTATTTCGTAATTATTTAACTTGAAATAATTTAGAGACTCCTATTATTTCCACTGGGACTGTCCTGGTGCGGAGGCAGCGCTGCAAACAAGATAAAAATGAAATGCAGCAAAAGCATTTTTAGCATGCTTTGGACGACAGTGGCAGCCCAGAGTCGCCAACTCTCGCTTTTCCTGCACCGTCTCTTTCCCTCACTCTCACTATCTCTCTCTCTCTCTCTCTTTGCATTGCCCTGTCCCTTTCTGTGTGTGTGTGCCATTTATCACAGCGACTTTAGAGTCGCCGTCCCAGTCCCGGTCGCATTGTCTTTCCCAGTGACACAGTTCATAATTAAATTCAAATACTTGTACCATTTTCACGCGCTTATGACACAAAATTTATGAATGAGCGCCTGAATACAAAGCGTCAGCCTCCAGAGACCTCCGTGTACCCCTCCTTGGAATTTTCCCACCCAATTTACCGAGCTTCTTGAGGCAGGCCACCTGCTGGTCGTGGGCCTAGCTCAGCGGGCGTTTAAAATTAATAACGTCTAGAGTGTGTGCCCTCCTGCCATTGGGAAAATGTGTGCGGCTGGCTTGCGTAACCTCTTCATTACAGAGGTGTCTTCCTGGGTTTTGTCAGCTGGCAGTTGTCTGCATTTGACTCGGGCTCCAGCTTGATTGGTTTACCGAGCTTAAGCCGCCAGCCATATGTTCGTCTCCGAATATCTTAAAGTTGGCTTCATTTTTATCAGAGTTTTTCATTATGTTTTCAATTATTTTGCCACCTTTCAAGCACATTTGACACAAGTCACGCGTAGTTTTTAATTAAAAAACTTTTACGTGCAATTATTTTTACCTCTCCCACACACATTCGCACGTCCGTATGAACATGCGTTATTTTTCCATGGCTTGCAATATATTTATTTTTTGTATTTATTTTTCACTGCAATACTGCAACACCTGAATGGGCCCTCCTTACGTTTGTTGGACGAATAAATTACAATATTGCGTACACGCAACGTTGGCCATGGGCACCTTGAATGTCAACACAATGTCACCAACTTGAGCCTTTTGCCCTAGGAAAAGTGTGCGTAAGTGAAATGCAGAAACGACTTTGGCAAACATCAAAACAATAGAGGAAAGCAAGAAATGGAAAAAAAACTGAATGGTCCGGAGGGCAGAAAAACTCTCTTGGCAATCGTCTAGAGATCTCTTCCATCCTTCGCTCTTTGCATCTTGTTGAGTGATGGACACTGGCGCTGAATCGACTGAATCATCTGATTCATTGATTAAACACAGAACGGTTCCCTTTTTTTTTTTGGGAGAGAGGCTCCGTTCCGTTGGGCCCTTAACCCATTGATGCCGTTGCTGCAGCGTTCAAGCTGTTGGAGCATGAAATTTCCAAAGCCTAATGAAGTGTAAAGGTTTATCGCTTGAAGGAAACGCAGGCCACGCGGGCTTGTTCCTTCTTCGTCACATACTCTAATTGAAGGGTATCCACGAATAAGAGAGAATGATTAAGAGTGTTTGCTGAACACTGAATAACTGAATAATCTGCTTAGCAATTCAATCCAGCTTGTCTTTATGGAAGCCCTCTACATAAGTTAAACAATTTCCAGTTAATAATTTTAAATAGGTAATGTTGTATTTTAAGGCACATCTTTATTTAAATTTTAATATTTAATATTTGTAAGCTTAAATTAAATTGTATTATTGATCATAAATATATATAAAGGTTTTCAAGTGAAAATGTAGTCATAAAAAATGTTGACTTATTAAAGGGTATAATATACGCCGTTGATATTTTCAAATATTAATTTTCCCTTTAACCCATCCCTTGGCCCATCATCGATGGATATTTTTTGTCCCTGGACCCGTCTCCCTTAGTTTTATTATTATTGTTTTGCTCTACGTGTTATTTAGCTTTCGCTTTTCCGAATCGTTTTCGTTTTTGCTCTTGTGTCATATTTCATTTGGCCTATATGGTCACGGTAACAAGGTTTATTATTATTTGTTTGCCAGCCCCTTCTATTTTGGTTATTTTTCCTGGTTGTTGCTAATTTTAAACATCATTGGCTTTGGTGATTTATTGAAATGCCCGCCGATAAGTTATGAACCCGACCAATGTTTATATTTAAATTGAAACACGAAATTTATAGATTTGTTTACGATAAATCAGTTGTAGCAGCCAAAAATAAGTAACGCGAAACCAACATGTAGCGAATATTTCCATAATTCCGAATTATTTGTTGTCGTCCTCGAGCAATTAATTAGAGTTAAATGCAGCACATGGCAGGGAATAAAGCTAATAACAATTTAATTATGAAGAAGGAACAATAAACAGCATTCGCGTTTTTCTTTTTCAAAATTAAACATGTTTTTTCTGCTTACATGATGTCACGATGTTGTCTCTTAATGCAAATCAGATGGCCATTGTTTTGCAGTTAACAATTGTATTGAAACAATTAAATTTAATTAAATAGCTGCGCTGAGTTTATTTTTCAGAGTTTTTGGTAATAATTTATGGCCATATTTAAATGCATTTTTTGTCGTTGGTCAGGAGTTGACATAAATCAAATTGTACAAAAAAAAATTATGTTTTTAGCACTTTTTAAAATATAGAAAAATATGTAATTGGTTAGTCTTGAAAATAGGGTATAAAGTATAAATAAGTATTTTTCAAACTTGCTTAAAATGTAAATAAATTTCTCTGTATTCTGAGATATCTCCTAAAATCGATTCTGTATTATTTAAGAGCTTTCAAACACAACAAAAATCACAAGAGCTTTGATCGTCAACTAACCCTCTAAGCCTATCGTTTACCTTTCAGGCCATTTGCCAGCAGAGAATGGCCCCATCATGGCAGAGTGCAGCTAGGAAATCAAAATGTGCATATGAAAGTAATTTCCACACTTAATAGGATACGGAAACCCGTTCTGGCTATATGTTTTACGATATCCCCTTTTTTATGCCATTGACTATCCCAGCCATGCATACATTTGCATCTCCACGGGAGCGAAAAAAAAAGTAAAGAGAAGAATAGACGACCGGGGCTTTTCGTCATTGAATGCACGAGTAGTATGCCCGCCACGACCTCGTCATCCACCCACCACCGAAGCCGAATCCGAATCTGAATCTGAATGTTTCCGTTCGAGTTTCCGTTTGGCATACGTTACCACACCGTAGAGCAGTTTCCGGCGTGGCAGGTGAGGTGAGCCTGTGAGTACGGGATCTTGCGAAAAAGAGAAACTCAGGACGAAACGGCTTCTCATATGTCTGCTGTCAAATTTGGAAATTATTCTACTTACTCGGCTTACAAGTGGAGCATAAGATAAACGAAAACGAGCCACGCATTCGGCAGGTGATGCAGTTGCTTCTCCAGTTGCCGCTGTCGATGCATCTGGCAGATACAGATACTCACCCGTATCGGTGGCCGCATCCAGGAGATACAGTTACAGATGGAGTGCCATAAACTTATTGTGGCAACGGCGGCAGCTGCTTCATTTCATTCCCATTGCCAGACAGCCACGCTCCGTTCGCATCATTGATTCGCCGATGCCACGCCCTCTGAGCCGCCTTTCTCTGCTGCAGTTCCTCCTCCAGCTCCCGCTGCTCCTCTCCCTACTCCTCTTCTACCGCTCCTGCGATCGATGCCGGCAATTTCGTTCGGGGCTTGGCGCAATTTCACTTGCCATTGTCATGACCATAAAAAACGAAGCGAGGAAGCTGCTTTGAACGCTCTGATTGACCATTGAAATTGCACGTCAGCTTGTAAGGGAGTGACAGGGAGAAGGAGCAGAGCCCAAAGGGTGTGTGGGAGCGGTGCACGTGGCGGATGAGTAATGTGCGCGACATGGCTGGCAATAAGTGGGTTGATTCACGATATACCGGAAAGGGTGTACCATTAATTGAATCCGGCAAAGAAAACAAGGAAAATTACAACCACAGAGCATAGATATATATATTTTCACAAGCTTTTAAAGTTCAATATATATTTTTTACTGCAATAGTTTCTTAAAATACCCAAAAATCTACGAAGTGCTAAGTCTGCCCCTTTTGCTCATGCCCAAGTGCTGAATAACTTCAAATATTTACACTTCCACCCACTTCGGCAAGATCAAAATCAAATTGATAGAGGAGCCCAAGAGCCGGGCCAGGGTGTGAGCTAGTTATTGCCAACAGCATGAAAAATTAAGCTTGCCTTAAGCGGGCCCCAGAGACGAGTTTGCATACCCGTTCATCTTGTTGCGCTTGAGATTTCGCAGACAATAGTGCGAAGATTTACATAAAGTACATACGTATAGTACACACAGACGAGGCCACCCCCAGCTGGAGCACGTGTGCTTGGCTGTAATAAGCAGGAGACTTGGGGAGTTGGCTCCGGGTTCTCAAACAAAAACAAGTCGAAGTGCCAGCGAACAATAAAGCACTGTTGCGATGCCAAATCAGACCCCGGAGTTCAGAGCGTAAATTACATTTATATGCACAAAGAAATAAGTTAGGGTTCTGCAATTTTGATAAGTTTCATAAAGGATAATGAATTTTCAGACTATCATTGAGTGTGTTTTTTGGCTATTTCATGAAATATATTACCTACTTTTCAAATTTAGTTCAAATAAATTCATGCTTATTTCAAAGACAGTGCTCTTTACTTTTTAAATAAACTATTTCTTATATTTTTTAGCTTTGTACTATTTTTTCTTCAAGTGTGCAAAAGAGATTTCACCCAGCGAGATTGCAGATAGAAATCTTCCTCTTGACGTCATTTAGCTTAGCATGTGTTGCTGAAATATGACACAACAGTGATGCTTCTAATGGCATCCGCGAAGAAATGTTGCATTCAGTTGCCGGGGAAAGCTGGGAAATTCCCGGGCTGCATTTCCCCCGCATGTGACGCACAAATAAATATTTATTCAACGCACTTGGACCAGACAAGCAGGTAAGCGGGCGAGTGCGACTGCAAACAGAGATAGATGTAGGTAAATAGCTCAAGTCGCCGTGAAGCGTACGAGTGCTTACCTGAGCAGTGCGAATTATGCGACATATATCATTTGACGAGTGTTGACGCAGCCGGGTTAATGAGCCAGTCATCTGACTGACTGGCAGCAAAGGGTTGCCAATGAAGGCCAGACCTAAAGAAAAGCAACAACATTTTGATTAAAAATATTATAACTTAGAGAAGTAAACATATAAACTTTAAATTCTGAACAACTTTGACAAAGGTTAAACTGTGTTGCATTCAACGTAAACAAATTTCCAGACTTCTATGTATATATATGCCTCTCTTAATTTCCTACAAATCGATTATATTGACCATACATAACTTATCTTAAATTGCCAGGTCATAGTACATCTGCAAATGCTTCCCGTCTGGCATCTCAAGTTTGAGATGCTGCCTGGCATTCATGGTAGAACAAACTCAAATGGTTTCAAATGTTTAGCCAAGTGTTTTGCTAATTTTGTAATTCCATCTAACGTTTTTTGGTTCATCGAAGCGTGCGCCTGTGGGAGAGATAAGGGAGCTGGCAAATGTTAATACATTGTGCATACGCAGTGTGGGTCCAGAGCATACCCATCTGCAAATTGCTTTGTTTGCTCTGCAAGCAATTGCCAGGCAGGAATTAAATACACTTGGCATAATCGTAGACATGAGATGAGATACACAAACATTGCCGGAGACAGATGGATTCTAGTTTGGCATCGATAAACTAGTTGAACTCTTTGCCCAAGGCAAACTGCTTTTCTATTTTTCTCTCCTTCCCTCTTTGTCTGTCAATTTAATCTGTTGTTTATTTTCGATTCATTTGGCAAAGAGTGATACTGCCAGCTACACAGAGTTTAATTAGTTTGACGATATTCGCTAGTGTATGCCCACAACTTCTTTGTTATTTCCTTGGCCACCTTTTTGCGGGCTTATGCAAATTTAATTTGGCATATACTAAAAATAAACCCACGGCTTGTTACCCAACTCAAGCTATATTTTATTCCCTGAAGAGCTGTCTGTCAAGTAGTTTGTTCCTTTCCCTTAGTTTGCGTTTTATTGTGGGATACGTACGTAAATAAATAAAATAAACTGCTAACCGGAAATAAATGCCTTGGCATTTCCTTGAAAGATTGCAGAAGAGAAATATAATTGGTTCAAGTCTTACGGGCTTACAAAGCAATAATTTTATTATTATTATTATTAAAGCCAAATTAATATGTTTCTTATAATAAAAACGTATTTAAAAGTTAGGAAAAGTTCATCTTAAGCCAAAGATGAATGCCTGCTGGCCAAAGAGCATAATTTAATAACTACCAAATGCAAGATATATCCAGAATGTACTTTACCTTCTTGTTAATTTTTGCAAAGCAAATTGTTCTTAGTTTCTAAAGCCAAAACACCCCAAACAATAAGCACACTCCGCCGCATTTCGAGATATGTTGGTGGAAATTTTCTTACACAGGTTTTAACGTCTTGGCCTTGTCTCTTGTTGCATATGCTTTATGTGTGTGTAAATTCGCATCACGTTCGGCAAAATGGCAAAACGTGTAGCCCGGCAAAAGGAAATTGGAATTCGATGTCTTTAAAAACAGCTTTCCCACCAAAAGGAAACCAGGAGAGAACCAGGAGTTTTCCCCCCCCCAAAAAGAAGTAAGAAGAAAATAAAAGGGCGACCGGGGAAAGTCTCCGCTTTCACCGGCAACTGCAGTCTTGAGAGCTCGAGCGAAGTAGCTTAGAGTAATGAATATTTAATACGGGCGAGTAACAAAGCTTCTTCGTTTTCCTTCCTCATTTGCTCCGGCAACCGCAGGGACTTTTTCTTTCACTTTTCACTCATTGCGGAAAATTGGTTTTAAATTGATTTACCATAAGTGGCGAAACGAGCAGGACCCCAAACCGCAGTCATGGCCGCCCATTTTTGGTCTTCTTTCTAATCTAATCTGTATGCACATCAGCAAATTAGAGGAAACGCTTTGGCCATTGCAATTGATTTAACGTTTTGAGCGACTAAAACAAGTATGCAGAGAGGAAAAAAACTAGTTAGGAAAGTACATTTTCGAGGGAAAAAGAAGATAACGTTAAGCAATTTTCAGCTCAAAACTTCCTTCAGTAAGAAATTTCTTCTTAAAGGTTTATTGGCTCCGTGTTTACCTATTTATATGCAGAGTGCAGCCTGTTTATGGCTAAATCGTGAGGTAGCACGGACGTGGTGCTGCTTAATTGCAGCCGCAACTTGCAACTCGTAACAGTGGTAACCTGCGACGTGCAACATGCTGCAATTAGAAGAAGTCAGCCAAGAAGTCGGGGCAAGAGCAGCAGCAGCAACAGCAACTCGTTGGTAAAATAAAAAAGCGCTTTGGCGGCCACATGACATTTAGCAACTGACAGTATACCTCAACTGTCCCTGTCTGTCTATTATTTTCCTCCCTCTCTCTCTCGTCCCCTCTATGTCGTCCTTTTGCTGTCCCTGTCTGCCGCTGACTTGCCCTTTCATTTCATTGCACAAAATTGCTTTTGCCGCATTGTCAACTATTGTTAATGTCATTCTAACTGCTGACAGCCCAAAGACCTTATGGCTCACGCGTGCACAGAGCGAAAAAAGGGGTGAGTCATTGATATTTCAATAAAAGGGAATATCTAAGACAACAATTTTTATATTGGAAAAATCAACATAATTTATAAGGTACCAAAACCTAAAGGAAACTTTTATTATTAAGAAAAATCAACCTAATTTTTAGGTTATTCCATATTAATTATAAATAAATCTTAAATAATTAATAGTTACTTGTTATTTGGTTTTTGGCATATCCAATAATTTCACCGATCATTTCTTTCAGTACATTTCTGCATGCAAGCGGCCGTCATTAAAACTTTAACAGTTTTCATGGTGGCAACGGGCCATGCTGACACGTTGGCTGCACTTTTGTTCTGCCCCGCCCCCTTTTGACGCCGCCCATGCATATGCCATGTGAAACAGGACAAACAGAAACATAACAAGCAACAACTCAAAATGAAATTTCGCATCTCCTGTCCCCCTGGCTTTCACTTTTATACTCGAAACGAAACAAAATGTAACAAATTAAAATCCCCAAAAAAACTCTCTTGCCGAGTGGGTTAAGAGCGGGCACGAATTTGTCGTTCCAAAAAAAGCAACTGTGTGAAGAAGCGTTAAACTGGGTAAAATATTTAATGCTTTTTTAAATTAATTGAAGCTTTTTTTTTGATAATAAAGCCGTTTGTTTTATTCTACTAAAATAACTCAGGAGATATATTTAGTATTAATAAACTCCAAAAAAGGATTTCAATACAAATAATATTCAATATTAATAGTACATGTTAAAGATATTTCTAAAACCAAAAACATTTGTCAAGTGCACTCAAAGCCACCTCTTAAAAGGTAAAAATAACTGAAATTCTTTCACTTCATCACATTAATTAAAGATTAAATTTTTCCGCATGTCGCTTTGACCTTCATAAATCGCAAATTCGCTGTGATTCACCGTCTAATGAATTTTCCGTGCGCCCTTGAAAATATTTTAGCACAAGCACTCAGCTGGGCTCTAAACGGCTAAAGGCAAGAGCCCATTTGTTTAATTTTGATGCCCATTAACGAAAATTTCGACTAATTAATTATAAATGAACGCCATGCGTGCGGCTTCACTGCTCACTTTTGGTTCGCCTTGCTTTTCCCCAGCTTTCTTTCCTTTTTTTTTTACTTTTTTTTTCGTAAATTTCATATAATCGAATTACTTATATAACCGCAGCAATGTTATATACATAGGTCGCTCCTTCGACGACACCACTAAGCTGCTTACGGTTAACAGAAGGCGGGGGGTTTCTTTGCTCAGTGTGTGACATTTGCCTTTGGCCGCTGGGGCGTATACGCAACATTTTGTTACTTTTCATATATTACACGTACGCCTGCTGCTGAGGGTGCGTGTTCCTCCGACTGTATGAGTGTGTGTGTGTGAGGTCCTGGTCCTGGTCCCAGCAAAGTGAAGTGGCAGGGCTTTAGAGCCAAAGCCGCTTAATGCTCGCATAAAAAATGGCGACGACAACGAATGGCGAACGGGAGCACAGAGTCAGAGAGAGAGAGAGAGGCTTCGAAACTTGATAAAATGTAAAATTATCGCACATTCATTGTTATTGTTTTCGTTCTCCTCTCGCAGCGATATATATATTTCTTCTTTTTCCTTTTTTTTTCAAGCCAGCTTTTGGTTAAGTAAGCCAACTCAAACACGCAGCTAAACACACGAAATCAAACTTGAAGAATTACGTTGATTTGCCTTAAAGACGGCGAACGGGAATCCCCTTTTGGCCAGGAAGTGCGTCAACGGGAATTTTGCAGCACACGCAATTGAGTGGGATCAGGAGGTGGCGTGGGGGCGGGGCAGCCAGTTAGATTTTACTTTATTTTATTTTCGCTTTATTTTTATTCGTCCCAAGTACGCCGACTTGCCTTCTTTTCTCGGCCATCTGCCTTTGACTTTGGCTTTGGCTGCTCTGCCTTCGTCTTCGTCTTCGTATTGGCTACACTAAATCACTTTAAAAATTAGCATAATCCGGTGAGTAAATAAAAATAAGTGAACGTCTTTTGGCGTGCCAAAATTCGCTTCACTGAAAGCAGCTACAAATCGCGATTTCGGCGAATTCTTTTATTTCTTGGCTGTTTGTTTCATCGCGAAGCCAGCAGATGGAAAATTGGTAGCAAACACAGCGGCGGGTCAGAGGTTGCTCGTAGCAGCTAGCCAGGGATGGCAGCAGAACTTGGCCAGAAAAATATATATTTAAATATAATAATAATATGTTTAAAAACTAAGGAAAACAATATAAATGATATGTTCCTTAAACTAACTATACTTTAAAGTCAAAATTTTCTTTCTTTTAAAATACCTCCTTTTATAAGTAAATTTATTTTACATAACTTTATTAAATTCAAATGTAACGCATGCTATTTTTTATTCAAAAATAATACTTTTTAGCCAGCATCCATCCCTGTATATCTTGGATGCCGCTTTATGGCTTTTTTATGGCGCGGAAAACCCTTTCGCTGGTATTTGTTATTCAAATGGCAAACAAACTCACGCACAAAGCAACGGAAGGAAGGAAGTAACAGTTAAATATATTGATCAATTAGGCAGAAGTTTTATGTATTGGAAAGCTGTTCCTACAAAGCGGTGGAAAGCTGAGAGAATGTACCCCCTTCCATGTGAATGAAATTCATTATTTAAACTTTCAAGCTCGTTGCGCTCAGTAGAAACTAATTTGGCATATGCTGCGTAGGTCTGTGTTAATTTATTTTAAATTAACTACTAACCCAGGGTCATTAGTAGGGACAGACATGCATCCATAAATAATATGTTGCCAGGGGAGATGCCCAAAATCTGCCACAGCCACATAAGCGAAGGAAGGATTCTCGGCTTTGCACTTGAAAGAAATAGTCATAATTAAAAAAATATATATATATATATTTCTAAATTCATTTGGGCCTTACTTAATAAATAGTCAGGTATAATATATATATATATTTGTAATGAAACATTAAAGTAATTTTTAAAACACATCTTGACTTTATTTCCCAACGTGTTCAGTTCGTTAACTCTGTGTAAGATTACAGCTCAAAGTCGGAGCTGGGATCCGGGATCGAGGGAATGCAGCTCGTTTGCTGATTGATGATATTCTGGCAAAAGTTGCCAGGCATAATGCAACAATCGTTACGGGGCAGAGGGAGCGGCTTCCTGGCAGTTTATGAAAACGTTAAATAAAAGACAAAACGAATTGAAGCCCTGGCACGCACACACACGGGCAGGACAGCTTGCAATTTGTGTGTTGCATAAGATTTGGTTTAGGTCCGGTTATGTCGGTCTCTTTTAGTTTCCGTACGTGCTCAGAGGGAGCTCGGAAAAGCTTATTCAAATGAAAGTCAAACAAAACGATAACGGAGCAACAATTGAAATCATTTAACATTTGCCGAATCGAGACACATTCTGTACTGCTCTTGGCTGGCAAAATGCAATGAAACCAGTGGCAAAATGTCCAGGCGAATATCAAGATTATAATTTTATTTTGAACCAAACACATGTCAACCTTTGCTGAAAATAATTATGCATATTCTGACAACGTTTGAGCTATATTTTCCGAGAAATGACTCATTGATAGCGTTGTAAAATTATGTCTAAGTATTTAATACCCTGCAATCCCGTGAAGGAAATATTTTCCATCCATAACTTAATTCAAAGAAATGCAAATAGTTTAAAATAATTTCTATATTAAATCTCCCGAATTTGGCTAAGCTAATTTATACCGAAACCTTTCCTAAAACATTGAGAAGCCCCAAAACTTTGACCCTCTTGTGCCCAGTTACCCTGCCTCTCGTCCTGGCTCATCCCACTCAATCTTTATTTCATAATAATGCAGATTCCATTTCAATTTATATTCCAGTTGGTCTGCCCTGAGGTTTTTCTCACTTTTCCATCGAATCCAAAAATTTACACACACACACACATACACACAAAAGAAAACTCAATTAAAACGGAATAAATTTCCATGCTGTTGGGAATAATTACGAATTTCAATTTATTTGCCGCAGGTTGCAGAAGGCAAAGGCAGCCGCAGCAGTTATGGCAACAAAAGCACCAATAAGGAAGCCAGCCATCGCACTCGTCCTTATGGCCAAGAAAACTTTTTCAACCGGTGCGGCGAAGGCAGGAGGGGAGTAGAATCCAACTGCTGACTATAATCGCAGTAAGTTACTTACTGACTGAGTGACTGACTACGGCCTGAGGTCCTGAAAATGTTTAAAGGGGGATCCTGGATTAAGGCAGGGGACATATTGATCACACTGCTGGGAAAGTTTGTATTCACGAGAGTTCTTTTGCAATTAGATATAACAGTTTTAAGGTATAAAACTTAAGCTTAGAAAAATTACAAGTTAATGAGACTATCTTCCATATCGCTTTCAATATTTTCCTAGTAATTATAAAGCAAACAAGAAGGATCTATTTTGATCTATTACAGCAAACCTTTGCTGATTTGCCTAGGTTTATAAATTATATAAATAAACCAATAATGAGGAAGACCCTCTCACTGCCTTGCAAACTTCTATCTAAATCTAAAATACCCTACAAAAATGTAAAACTATATTTTCACAATATAAATAAATCCATAAACCACGCAAATATTTATTATGGCTAACATTTTGCAATAGTTTTTGCCCACATTGGTATTCATCAATCCGGAAAACGCGAGGCCACCGTGTCCGGAAAATCAATGGCAAATTTATTTCCCGGTCTGCATAATTAAAATTATGATTTCCCTCCGCAGCAACTAGGCACATTGTTGCGGTTTTTCGGCTGGGTCATGACAAATGCCAACGAAACGCAGCGGAACGGAAAGAAAAACTTCAATTGCGAGCGTCAAACTGTCACAAAGCAGTTGGCGAAAATATAAACAAAAAGCCAGCCAGGCACAAAGGCAAGTGACAAATTGGAAAACCCGAAAAAAAAAGTGGAACGCAGGCGAAACTACCAGAGAAAGGTCCCCAAGCAGAGCGCCAAGCCGCGCACACAATGCCACACAGGAACGGGGATGCACTGAGAATAAAATAGGAGGGAGAATATAATACTTTCAGAAGAAAATATGAACAATCAACAAATAAAAGTAGCGATAAATACGTTCTACTTTCTTGTTAAAATATCCTTGAAAAATCCTACCCTCTTGCATCGTTCTTTGGCAATAGTTTTTCTCTCTGTGCAGAGGCCAAGCTGGAACATTGGACGTGGGAACTGGGAGCTGGGATCTGGGAACTAGAAGCTGTGAGCTGTGAGCTGCGAGCTGGGGGATCGGAGTACTGGGGACCAGGGGCAGGCCCGGAACGGGACGAAACGAGCATAAAAGTTTATCAACTAAGTAAAATAATGCTGGGCGTAAAGTTTGCCACCGCAGTGGCCGCAGTTGGGAATGCCCGGGATATGCATAGTTGGGGCGAGATGGCTGGCCCACAACAATAAAAACCAAATGTTGCTACAATTCCTGGCTACCAGCTACCGGGACTCCGAGGCAGCCGGAAGCGGACGGGGGGCTAAAAGCATGCCAGCCAGGGAGCACGTTTTGCATAATGATGAATGACGAAGACGACGAAAGCGATGGCGATGGCGATGGCGACGGTGTCTATGATGTGTGCTGGTTGCACTCGGTCCCAGGACCCGTCCCGGGTCACCTGCTTCTCCTCCTCCTGCTCAGCCCCTCCTCGCTGATTGGTTTATGGGTCGCCTAGAGGGCGAAAGGAGAAGCGATGGCACTGCAGTTTGATGGTACGTACACCCGAGTGGAGGGGGGGCGGTAGCCGCTGTCGAGACGTCGCAATTGGAAACAAATTATGCTCTAAGCGCATTGCAGAGTGCCATGCGGGGGATTGAATACCTCCTGAGAGGACGTTGAAGAGTCTGAATTGCTGCCTGATTATGTCTGTGAACTCGTTACGCATACGCCGTGTGGTTAGCGGAAGTTAAGGATTTATATGAAAATAACTAGGTATTTCTTTAAAAATAATATTGAGAAATAATAGAGCAATAAAATTTAACATAATATATTATATTTTCTGTTTTGTTGTCCTTTCAATTATTTTATGCCGTTAAGCTGGCAATATGAGCATCTTCTGAGTACTGCTTGTCCTTTTCTGTACAATGTTTTGCATTAGCAAGTCTGAGTTATCTATATTACGGATCCATTGACAATATCTGGAATTATTCCATCGCCTTTTGACAGTTGTGGCTGGTGAGTGGAGTGTGGAACAGGAATTGCCATATATTTGCATCTAATTGGACGGCAGCTAACTCCATCTTCTCTTCTGCTTCCTTTTTACGATGCAAAACGGCTTCTAGAAACAGTCCCTCGATTCCCAGATCCAGGAAAACCGGTCTCCGGTCTCCTCGAACCCAATCCCACCATCAATCGGGTTGTCCTGCACACTGCTTTAACGACGGTTTCGTGCAGCTAATATGCAAATTCCCTGCAGCTTTTACTTTAGCCGAGTTTTTCTTTCGCCTCCTTTCGTTCTTGGCCGTCCCTCTTGGTTTGGCCACATTCTGTTGCCAATGGCGGCGCATCTTTTTTGCCTTTGTTTTGCTTCCGCTGCGCCATGTTCGCTCCGCTCCCCCCGCTCCACTTCCGCCGCTTCCTCTTTGCCGCCATCGAGCTTATTATGCATTGCACATTTTACATTTTTACTTAAAAGACGGAGACCCGAAGGAGGAAAAACTCCGCACACCGCAAAAATCGTAATGAAATTTTTATTATACGACAAAGTAAAATATTTTTATCAGCATTTCTCGCTTGTTGCTTTTGGGGCGTAGCGTTGAAATTCCAGCGACATGCCAGCGGCTGTGAAAGGCAAAGCGGCGGGATGGGGAATTCGTGGAAAATTGCCCGGGGGGTGGATTGTTGGAGGGCGTGGGACTGTCAAGTCAATCAAAATACGCCAAAAAGTTTTCCGCTTTGGAATTCTTACGAAGTGTGGCCATATGGCCAGCCAAAGTGTATCCATAGCCGCTCTCTGCCTCTCTGTAACTCTATTTGTTTAAGCAAATTTCGGGCTAAACACTGCACTTAGCAGGAGATCCTGAGACCCTTTCCAGCGCGCTTTTCCTGAGGAGCTCTGCAAATTGCAGCGAAAAGTTTTTGGCCTGCACTCTGGCTTTTTGGCCGGGTGTCAATTTGCCAGGGCCGTGGCCAGGAAACTTTTCATCTGTTCAAAGCAAATATTTGGACTGCGTAATTTGCTGACAATGTCTGCGGCGGGGTCGACTTTCGTTTTATTTTTCTCTGAGTTTCCCTTGTAACATGAATTGGTTGACTAATTTTACGGGGGGTTTTTGGTAGGAAAAGAATGTATTTAACTAGATTTTCTAGTTTGTAAATCCATTTGGATTTAAGAAATTTCGATCTCTTTAATTTACATTTTTCGTAGGTCTTAATCATAAACTCAAACTTCATTTTCTAATTTAATTTCCTAAAATCGCCAAAACTGTCCAATAAATGACAGCTTAAAGCGAAATTCGTTGACTTGCCACGGTGTTTAAAAAACCTTGTTGTAACAAAAAATGAAACTGCAGCAACAATTGGATTCCCTTGGCTCAAACATCAGTGGAAAAAGCATCGAGTTGAGCCACGAACTGAAAAAAAAAGATAAATGCACGGAATATAAATATTGCATGCGATTTGTTTGTTTTAGTGAGCTTTTCCGAATTGGTTTGATGTCTTTGCCCGCGGAGCCACTCGCCATTTTCAAATCTGTTGCGAAACTCAGCCCCTCGGTGCTGGGAATTGGAAAACTCTCCCCGCTGGCCCCCATCCTCGATTCGATATTTCGTATTTTTCGCCGGCGAAAATGTATTTCCAAATGGTTTTCTTTCCGCTTATGTTTTTATTTATCTCTTTTAGCAGTGGCTCTGCGATGCTTTATTTGCCCAGCAAGCGGGCGAGCGAGCGGGCAATTTCATTAAATTTCATTTTATCGAAATTAAAAAGGAATTTTCCTCGGATAAAACAAACAGAACGGCAAATGCACTTAATAAACTCTTTTCGAACTCGTTAGCAGTGCATTGAATAAGGGGTGCAGTGGAGTGCGCGGATAATTCATTTAAAATAAAGCCTGATCTTTGTTTATTAATAGCCGACAGGTTTCGAGTTAAGTTCTTCAGGATATCATAACATTATTCTAGACACTTTCAGTAGGTATTTAAAGTCACCCAAAACTTGTCTCCATATTTTATGTGTGTTTCGTGAGTAGGATTCCATTCGCCTGACGCAGGATGCAGCTGTCAATTGTGAGGGACAGATGCGCAGTGAAGGAACAACAGCAATTTGTGAGGCGAGTGGCACACGGCAAGGCATGTGAAATGAACGCAATGCCACTGCTACGTGATGATAATCGCACATGGGTCACATACAGCAAACGCCACCAACCCGCACACCCCACAGAGAGCACTTGGCCCTGGTAACAAGTTGCTGACACTCATGGCCATGGCTTAACCCTCGACACTGAAGTGCGCCCTATTGGGTTAAGCTGCAAACATTTGATGTTTATGGTAAGCGGGAAATTGATTGAAATAGATATGTGATATTAATGATGTTTGCACATTAAAGAGGAGAGAAGCAGAATACTGATGCAAGCCATAACTTAAGATAGTAAATTGTCTAGTTATTTTATAAATTTATTGATAAATTCGATTGCTAGTTGAAATATCTTTAAAAATATATATATAAAATCAAAAGTATTATTATAATAGCAATTAGTTAAGTACTAGATATATTAGTTACTCTTGTAAAATATTGTATATACACTTTGTACATATATAGCAATTCAAATTGAAAATATGGCCTTACTTCCACTATCTATAACCCTAATCTATTCCAAAAATCCTCAATGGGTTAACTGTCCGACACAAATTGACAAAATTTCGCAAATGTTTGCTGGGATGTCTCCAGGCTGCAGGCTGCAGGTTGGCCATTGTGCGGCATTATTTGATGGGCACCCCGGTGGGTGTCATCGGGGGATCTCGGGACTCGTATATCTGAGTCCTGGTGCTGGTGCTGCGTCACAACAAATCAGTTTTACATTTGCATGCATTGCATTTTGGGGGCCGAGGGTTGGATGCAGCAGGACGGTTGGATGGCCAAAATGCAAGAGTTGCCTAAGCTTGCAGTCGGAGGCACGTTAACTAAGTTGGCCGCAAGTGCGGGCGGAGGGTAGGAGGGGGTTGGGAAGAAAGATGATTTATGTGCCCAGCGAAAGCTGAAACTGAATCCGAGGCTGAGTTGCAGTCGACCGCTGGCAGCGTAAACTTTTGCTGACTGTTGTCAGCCGGCAAACAATGCCAAAAGCCACAAACATGGCCCAGACGAGGCGGCGCAAAAATAGTGGGCAAAAATGAGCACAGAGCCAACTTTATGCATAAATATTTGCATGCAGACGGGCGCATTGGCCAAGGGGAAGGATACTTGCACTACTTTTCCCCCTCGATTGAGCCGCTGGCAAAGCTGCTTCGAATGCACTACAAAAAAAGGATTCAACTCAAGGCATTTTTTGTATAATAAGAATATTAAATGCTTAAAATGGTTTCTTAAAATATATTCAAAAATTAATTTTAACTTTTATTAGGGTATTTTTATTTAATTGCTGTACAAATTATGCACTTGAGGGCCCAATTTTTACTTGAAAAAATTATACAAAAATATATTTAAATAACCAATAATCAACTTTGATTTCTTCTTGTGTACTTAAAAAATGTTTCGCATTTTTCAGCAAAAAAAATTCACTTGCTGGAACTGTGCACCTGTGTAACCTCCAAAAGCGGATTCTAAATTGCTAATGGACAACAAAAAACATTTCACAAAAAAAAAAAATATCCAAAATAAGCAGAAATAAAGGTTAACAAAACAAAAAAGCAAACATGTGGCTGGCAATTCCAGTGCAGTTGTAGCTCTGCAGAGCTCTGACTTTAATAATGCCGCCATTTCTCAGAAAGCCAGAAAGTTTTGCGCAACAATTTACACAATGCAACGGGAAAAATGGCAGGCACATCGCATATGCAAGTTTAACAAGTCGCGGAGAGTTGAGCAGATTTATTTCACTTTTAAATTGCTAAGTGTCTACGCCTTTTGGCATCTCACTTTATATTTATGCACGAGATTTATGTCTTCCTTACGGCCGCTGTTCCAGCAGCTCCTTTGCCGCTCAAAAAGACAAATCGATGTTGGCATTGCCGGGGAATTAATTTGCAAATAAAAATTGGCAGGCATCGAAAGTTGGCAAAAGGCGAAATGGAATAGAAATAGAATGACATTAAATCGAAAGGGCCTGCCAGGAGTACACAACGAAAATAAAGTTGGATGACCTCACTTGCCTGGCACGTTTTTTTTAGAGGTTTCATCTTCAACGAAACTAAATGGAAAACCCATTTTAAATATTATAGGTTTTTTATTTTACATTTATTTTTGAATTTAATGTTTTGACTTACTCCAAAATTTAGCTTGATTTAATGACTTGTCAGCAGAAATGATGTTGACATACTCCAGCGAAATAAACTCGCTTTATTGACTTTTTATGAACCGCAGACTGGAGGAGAAGCCCGAAACAAAGTCCTGGCAACATCATCATGACCACACACAACACACACAAGCAAAGTTCCAACATAATTTTTACTTCCGGTCGGCGCCATTGTCGCATTTCATATGGTTGCCTTCTTTTCTCCGTTTTTTTTCAGTTCCCTTTAGGTCCAGGTCCTGTTTTTGTCCAGCCGTTTGGGTACTTCCTGTAATGACCCCCCCCAGGCATCGGGCAATTAAATAAATGTCCTTTTCCAACAAACAATGTGCCAAAATGCGAAGCCAAAATGCCAATAACAACGGGGCAGCACAAAAGGAGGACAGGACACTTTCAGATGGTCTGTTGATATGTGAAAAGTGCCTCATGCAGTGCCAAGTGCTTTAAACTCTGAAATGTCCGCAAAGTAAAACTTTATGCTTTCAACAAAAAGTGTTGGTGAGTTTGTTTTTAATTAAATTTGTTCTTTCTTGTTAATTTTTATTTATTTTAAAAGCATTTTGGATTTTTTAAAATATGATTACGAAAAATCCAACTTCCACCCCCAAACATCCTTTCACCATTTTCACATTTTCCCCCATTTCGACACTCATGTTTCCTGCCCCTCCTGTGGCCACACTCCTGTCGGCGGTAATTGACGATTCTCGCGCCCATGTTGCTCCTGACAGTTCTAGTGGCCACCAGAGGCACTCTCCGGCACTGCTGTTGGTCATAATTGCGCGTTGTATTAATTTTTTACTGAATTTATACACACTCCCCTCAATTCGCTGGCAACATCAACACAAAAGAGCCTAAATGAGCAGGGAGAACGGGGAGTTTGAACGATAAAAAAAAAGCAAAACAAACAAACTGAAAAAGGCCAACATCAACATCGATGGAGAAGTTCCTACAAGCCAAAAGGACATGGAGAAAAATTGTAAAAATTGTACAGCAGAAATGCCCAAGTAATAAATATCAATAAATATGTTATAAATAATAACAAGCCTGATAATATTCATTTTAATTTATTTAAAATTAAGTTTAATCCTTAGATTATATTTTCTTTCACATAAATAATTCTAATAACAAAATATCTTGAAAATAAAAAAACTCCTAAATAGTTTCTCAGTGGATTTTGTTTTGTTTTCTCTTTTCATTTACAAGGACACGAGGTAGCCGCCTGAGTGACTTCCTGCTGGCTCTTGTGCCGAAATTCGCTGGAAACGACAAATTTTTAATTTGTAGCCGAGGCGTGCTTAACCCACACATACTCCCATACATATAGCGGAATCGGGAAAGGGGCGGGGCATTACTGAAGAGAAATAAATAAAATTTCGAGCGTTTGTTGCGTTTTATTTGGCATCTGCTACTGTACATTTTATGGCGCTTATCCGCGCGGCCCCAAACATCCGCCAATAAATTCAATGAGCGGGCCCGGGTGTCCAAGGAGGCGAACTTAAAAGCTCAAAGACTTTAATTGCATTCCCTCCCCAACCCACCTTTTTCCCATTTTCCCAGGATCCGTCAATGGGATGGTAGGCAATCAGCAGACGGAAAACTTTTCTCCAGTTTCCCCTCCATAGTTTTCATCTCAATGGAGAGGAGAATGATTGACCGCGTATGAAGAATTTCCTTCAACAGAACGACTAATGGGATATATATTTATTCTTAAATATTATATTTTTTTGTATGAATACATAACCTTTACCATACCCTTTATTATATTTTTGTTTCTAGCTTCCATGTTAATTTTATTTCACCTACAATTCCGGCTAATGGGTTGAGCAAATTTGGCTTACATTATGAATACTTAATTAATAAATCAACAAAAATATGGCTATAAATATTTGATTACAATTAGACCAGAATTTTTGACGCCAAACTGTAGCATTTAAATTAATTTCATTTGGCCGAATTTAAATTGCGAAACGCAACTGTCATTTATCAACTGGCAGCTGCCAGAGTGTGGGTGCAAACCCATAGGACTGTGTGAGTGTGTTCGCACACGTACAAGGACCCTGTTGAACAACCCCTTCCGAACAATATCCCCCTCGGCCTTCTAGGCCAAAACGTTTTACCAATAAACTTCACACAAAATCAAATTAAATTTGACAAACGTAAATCGATTTGATATGTCTGTCTCCTCGCCCTCGGAATGGCCCTTTGCCCTTTCAGCCGCCCGACACCTCACCGAAGGCAGGAGGTCCTGCATCGGGGTGAATTGTCTTCGTCCTTGGCAGCGTGCGTGCGTCTGCCCTATAACAATGAAAACAGATTGCCCATTGATACGGCCAAAACAAGAGGAGCGAACCCCTGTGTTCGTTCGTTCCTTTGTGGGAGCCAAAGTTTTGAATGTTTATTGTTTTAATTTACAATAAAAAATATTAAAATGCTCAATTTTGATTATCATTTTACAGTTTTATGTGCGCCAGACACTTGAACCGCACAAAAGTGAACTGATTTGAGTGTTCCGTTTCTGATTTCAGCTTAATGGAATATCTCGATGGCACCACACTGAACACCCACATGGATTCCGATTGGTTTTCCCGGACTTTAATTTGATTGTATTCCTGGGAATTAAATTTGAAACGCCCCCAAGAAAATTGGCTAGGCATTGATTTTCGGTAAACAAATAGCGGTTAAAAATACTCAAAATGTAAATAAAAACAAGAAAGGAAGCTAACTGCGGCTCGCCGAAGTTTGTATACCCTTGCAGATTGGTTTTCATATTTATATCATAAATTATAATGCCGAAAACAGACACTAAACAGAGTTTCATAACATTTTACCTATACTTATTATGTTTACAGTTTGAAAGTTACAGTTATACATTCCCAGCTTTACATTTTCTCTACATCTACGGATCGCTTCTATGGCAGCTATATGATATAGTTGTCCGATTTTCATAATATTGTTACCAAAATTCTGAAATAAGCTCATATCTTAAAGTAAATGAAAATACGTTGAAAAACAACGAAGTTATAATTTTGTCTATTACTTTCCCTATCGTTCCTATGGCAGCTATAAAATATAGTCGTCCGATTTTCATAAAATTTATACCAAAATTCTGATAAAATACCAGAAGCTCATGTCTCAAATTAGATTTAAAATTTTTTTCTAATATTTTAACTTATTTTTTTAGATTTTTAAAATTTTTTTAGAATTTAAAAAATTTTTTTAAATATTTTAACTGCCAAATTTGAATTTGAATTTAACTGTCAAATTTGAATTTAACGACGATCAGTTTCAGTGTGCCCAGGTGCAGTTGTAAAATAACACCTAAATTTGGATTCAAAAGGTTTGAGTCTCCGCTTACTTCCGCCGGCTCCGAAATGGTTTGAAACTTGGACTTTTTATAACAGTTTATACCAGTTTTCAGTTGCTTGCTGCTGATTTCTGTTCGCCTGTTACCCCAATTTGGGAAACGGGCAATTTGCATGGAAATGTTCGGAAATTTGGATTGGCTGCTGTAGGGATGTTGTTGTAAAAAGGTTGTTGTTGCCATAAGCTGTTGTTGTCGGCAACAAATAGGTATAAATGCATAAAATGAAATATAACAGTTTATACCAATTATTATATTTGCCCAAATGTTTTTATAACAGTTTATACCAGTTTTCAGTTGCTTGCTGCTGGTTTCTGTTCGCCTGTTACCCCAGTTTGGAAAGCGGCCAAATCGAATGAAAAAATTTGCTCACTTGCATCAGTGGTGCTCATCTCCATCAGTGATGCTCACTTCCATCAGTGATGCTCAATTTCTTCAGTGATGCTCACTTCCATCAGTGATGCTCACTTCCATCAGTGATGCTCACTTCCATCAGTGATGCTCATTTCCATCAGTGATGCTCACGTCCATCAGTGATGCTCACTTCCATCAGTGATGCTCACTTCCATCAGTGATGCTCATCTGCATCAGTGATGCTCATCTGCATCAGTGATGCTCATCTAGCTATATTGCAATATTGGGAGGCTATAAAATCGGGCTTAATGGCAGTGATGCTCATCTGGCTATATTGCAATATTGGGAGGCTATAAAATCAGACTTTGCATCAGTGATGCTCATGTAGCTATTTTGCAATATTGGGAGGCAATATATCAGGCGTAATAGCAGTGATGCCCATCTAGCTATATTTCTTTATTGGGACAAAATAGATAGATGAGCATCACTGATGCAAAGTCAGATTCAGTGTGCCCAGGTGCATTTAAGCAACATTTTAGCCAAAAAATGTACAATATGGTCACATCTGGTTTGAGTCTTCGCTTACTCCAAGATCAATGGTTCGAAACTTGGACTTTTTATAACAGTTTATACCAGTTTTCAGTTGCTTGCTGCTGGTTTCTGTTCGCCTGTTATCCCAATTTGGGAAACGGGCAATTTGCATGGAAAATTTCAGAAATTTGTATGGACTGCTGCAGGGATGTTGTTGTAAAGGGGTTGTTGTTGCCATCAAGCTGTTGTTGTCGGCAACAAATAGGTATAAATGCATAAAATGAAATATAACAGTTTATACCAATTATTATATTTGCCCAAAAGTTTTTATAACAGTTTATACCAGTTTTCAGTTGCTTGCTGCTGGTTTCTGTTCGCCTGTTACCCCAGTCTGGAAAGCGGCCAAATTGAATGAAAAATTTTGCTCACTTGCATCTGTGATGCTCATTAGCATTATTAAAAAATTAAAGCATACTTTTGGGGTTTTCTATTAAAAATGTGGCATCTTTTAGGCGGAAGTTCAGATTACAGTTTGATAAGCACTGGTCCAAGTGAGATTCAACTTTTACAGTTTGACAAGCACTTTTCGGATAATATAAAATGGCCATATCTAAAAAATTGTGCAAAAATGTTGAAAAACAGCTAAGTTATAATTTTTTTCTAAAAATTTATCGAACATTTGTATGGGAGCTATATGATATAGTCGTCCGATCCGGCCCGTTCCGACATATATAGCAGTGAGAGTATATAGAAGACCCTATACAAAGTTTCATTCAGATAGCTTTAAAACTGAGGGACTAGTTTGCGTAGAAACAGACAGACGGACAGACGGACAGATGGACAGACGGACAGACGGACAGACGGACATGGCTAGATCGACTCGGCTGTTGATGCTGATCAAGAATATATATACTTTATAGGGTCGGAAAGGTCTCCTTCACTGCGTTGCAAACTTCTGAATGAAATTATAATACCCTGCAAGGGTATAAACATAAGTTTTAGGGATTGGATTTACTAAAAATCTAAACATTTCTAGTTGAAGATATCTCTATAAAAACATTTGCAACAAAAAAAAAGTTCAAAAGAGTACACAACGCGTCGTGAAATTAAACTTTAAGAATTATCTTAATCAACAACAAGAAAGGAAGCTAACTTCGGCACGCCGAAGTTTGTATACCCTTGCAGATTGGTTTTCATATTTATATTATAAATTATAATGCCGAAAACAGACACTAAACAGAGTTTCATTAAATTTTACCTATACTTATTATGTTTACAGTTTGACAGTTACAGTTTTACATTCCCAGCTTTATATATTTTATACATTTACCGATCGCTTCTATGACAGCTATAAGATATAGTTGTCCGATTTTTATAAAATTTATACCAAATATCTATAATAATAATTTAAGCTCATATCTCGTAGATGAAAATACGTTAAAAAACAACGAAGTTATAATTTTTTCTATTACTTTCCCTATCGTTCCTATGGCAGCTATAAGATATAGTCGTCCGATTTTCATAAAATTTATACCAAAATTTTGAAATAATACCAGAAGCTCATGTGTCAAAGTAGATTAAAATACGTTGAAAAACAACGAAGTTATAATTTTTTTCGATTAATTTCTTGATCGTTCCTATGGCAACTATAAGATATAGTGGTCAGATTTTCATAAAATTTTTACCAAAATTCTGAAATAATAAAAAAAGGCTTCATCCCAAAAATGGTGGAATAATATTGAAAAACAGCCAAGTTATAATTTTTTTTCCAAAAATTTATCGAACATTTGTATGGCAGCTATATGATATAGTCGTCCGATCCGGCCCATTCCGACATATATAGCAGTGAGAGTATATAGAAGACTATATGCAAAGTTTCATTCAGATAGCTTTAAAACTGAGGGACTAGTTTGCGTAGAAACGGACAGACGGACAGACGGACAGACGGACAGACGGAAATGGCTAGATCGACTCGGCTGTTGATGCTGATCAAGAATATATATACTTTATAGGGTCGGAAACGTCTCCTTCACTGCGTTGCAAACTTCTGACTGAAATTATAATACCCTGCAAGGGTATAAAAACAACCTCTTGGTCTAGACATATTCTTTTACTACTCTTACTTGCTTTTATAGCCTTTCGAATTTGATGTTAGTTTTGCGTGTTCAATGGAAACACTTACAAATAAATATTGGCTATGGAAACCATTTTGCACAATTGCATTCCCCAAAATCTAATGGTTGCTGCTTGTTTGAATATTGGTTTTGGGCCAGCATTGCCCTCAGCTCATTCATTATTTTCCTTTGCATATTTAAGATTTTGAGCGGCTCGCTTTAAGTTCTTTCCCCTTTTACTGTTTTCCCTCATTTTCCCCAGAGGAATGTCTGATTCTCTCCCTGTGTGAACATATTTCCACACCAGGCAACTGAGCAACTGACTGTCTGAATGAACTGGCAGATGCAGTGGATGGAAATGGAAATGGAAATGTGGGTGTGGGTTACGTCCTGGAGGCTGAAGGCATTTTGTGGTTGGTGTGGCTTGACCAGATGGAATGCCTTTGGGCCCTGCTTTCCACCGGCTTCTGATTCGCTCAAAGGACCCCCTGGCCAGCCTAGACCGCAGCATTGAGTGTCTTAAAGATGGAAATTAACCAAACGCCGAGGGCAGTGGGGGGAGCGGCACATTAACTACGCATAATTTGCATGCCGGCGCAGCATTTGCGGTTGACGCCTCATTTTTGCGGTCACATGTGTGGGGATGAGCCGTCGGGGAGTCGAGGCTCTGTATCTGAAATATGTCGGGAATGCTGCTGCTTAAAATTCCCTAATGAGTTTTCCACTTATACGGGAAAGTCACCGAAAAAACAGCCAGAGTGGCAAAAACAGCAGGACGACGACACACACATAAAGGGATGGAAACTTTTTAAACTTTCACTTAAGATTTTTAGTGCTGAACTTGGCCCAAGGCGAAAGGGTTGATGGCTGGGGGCACAACCAGTGTTGATTAGTTTACCCACATCCACCATGGTCCGCATCATGCCAGTCGGGCCACTGGGAATAACCCACAGCTCACATGCATGATTTAAGATGTGTTTGATGTGCCAAACTTTGATGGCCAAGGCTGGCTGGCGAAAGTTTGCTCGGCAAGATGAAGAACCATCCCGCAGAGAGTTCACATTCGGCATTAAGAGACTCGCCGAGATCGTTAATAAGTGTCGCCAAGTTGGGATGGGAACTGGTAGAGGTAGTCTGCTTTATGGCTTATGATAAATTTTCCTTAATGACTTTAATTATCATAAATAGACCCGAGCTAGATGGCCTAGATCACTGGCCTTTCTCGGGGTTCATGCGGAACACTTGTCAACAAAAGCAAAGGTTATTTGAGTATTTCTCCCAACAAACCTGTTAAAAAATAGGAATGATACATACTTTTTATTTCGATTTTTTGATAATTTACCATTTTTTTTAAACTTATTTTTATATTATTTTCAATACAATTCAAGTCTTGGTTACTTTTTGTATAAAGTATATTTATTAAATTTTTATTATGAATAACATTTTATCAAATACAGCAAATGTCAGGTGAGTACTGTATTTATCACTCGGTTCAAGCTACGTTCACATTTCAAGCTGCCTTCGCCGGTTGGCAGGTGGAAAAATAAACCAGCTAACAAATGAAAGCCAACTGACAGCTGTCTCACCCTTAGGATTTCAGCATTTAAAGTTGGCCAGAGAAAACATATTTTAAAGCCGACCCTAAAAAGTGGAAATGCAAATGTGGAGGAGTGGAAAACTTACTTTTCCTGCTGCTGCTGCCGATGCTGCTCCTGCTGCTGGGGCTAAGGTCAAGTGCTAAAATATGCAGGCAGGCTGGCAACCTCGATGCGGTTGTCAAGTGCAATCGAACAATGTCAGTGGGCGTGGGACCAAAATGTCAAACACTGAGAGTTTTATGGGACCAAATGCCAAATACTGTACTGTTAAAGGGACTACATGAATACAGGATTGCATATGAAAATAGAAAAAGGACTTGGCTAAGATAGGTATTTTGTGTGATTATTCATGGGTATTTTAAACAACAAATAATTTCTTTTTATAGCCAAAGAAAGTATTAATGAGTAATTACCTTTGCTATATTATTTTTTGGCAAATTTTAAAGCCTTAAAAAATATTACAAAATCGAAACAAGTTTAAGCCACAACCATAACTACTGTGTTGCAGTTACCAAATCAATGGAGCAACAATCAGGAGGAAGGATATTTAAAATTCAATTCGATTCGAGTGCGTTGCGTTGCGGCCAAAGCTCACCTGAACGTGTGTGTGGTGGGTGTAGGTCATGTATACGATTTGAATAATGTGCGGCAATTATAATTTCTAATTCTGACGTCTGTAAGGCAAACAAAGCTAGCCAGCCAGCCAGCAAGAGAACTTTTCCCCCACAAAGCTCTCTTAGCTCACTCACTCTCTCTCTCAGTCTGTCATTCGAACTTCCAGGGGGATTCTCGAAAAAGCTCTCTCAGTTCGTTTCGAATTTCCCTGGCTCTCACTCCGTTTTCCCGCTCTCTTTTGGGCCGTAATCAGCGACATGGCCATCGACAACTACGACAATGTTGCCTGGTCCTTTTAACCTTTTGCCTGCCCCGCTCTCGAAAGTATGCTACGCCAAGAATCGTGGGAAGTGGGCCGCACCGAAGGTCACTAATTGATTAATATGGCAGGGGAAACGGGTTCGAGGAAATACGCGGAAAAATCAGTAAGAAATGAGAGGTAGGCAGAATTTATGTTAGTGTTAGCCGAAGCAGGTGAGCCATTCAAGTCCGGGTATCTCAAAGACAAGATCCCCGAGAAGGAGGGCTAAACTTTATCCCACAGCTCAGTCGGGCAATTGATAATGACTTAATTAGCTTTTACAATGAAGGGCCCACACATACACACACAAGCACAGTTGTCTGTGAAAAGCCATAAAAGGCAAAACTTTTCATAAAGGATTTTGGCAAAAAACTTTTCCTATTCGAGTCTGCCTGCGTGTGTGAGTGGGCCTGCCGTTTAATTTATATATTCGCATAGAGGTGGACTACAAAACTATATTATTGCTCCGGCAAAAGGATTAAAAATTTCGTGCCTAGCCTGGAACAGCGGGAAAGCGTGGCGAGGGGCTCCGGAAAATTTCACGAATATTCATATGTGGGTACGAGCCACAAACGACGTGGGCGTAGGTGTGTGGGAGTGGCATTTGTACGGCACTTTTCACGCATTGCCGAGTTTTATAGTTAGCCAACCCACAGGACCTAGCCCAGTTCCCCGCCCAGCCATCATCCTTCATCTGCTCACCACAAGTCCGGGGCATAAAAACAAACACTGGCAGCCATAAATGTGGCCAAATTTCTGAAAGTTCCCAAAACGTTAAGTGTGGTCTGGTTTAAACGGAAGTGAAACGAAAACTCCTGCCAGCAAGAAGGATTTTTTAAGGTTTCCCGAAATAAAATCCTTTTAAAATATAAATTTTTAATTTATTTAAGCAACAATTGTTATATTTTAAATCTATGTAAAATGAAATCAATTATACCAATAAAAAGAGTCTATAAAACGTTGTCAAGGGTATTAAAGTAGCATTTATTTACCCATCTTTAGCTTTTCCTATTAAATGTTTTCGGGTTAATTTACTGATAAAAGTAAGCTACAAAAACCGAGTTAATAATCGTAAATATTTTTATAGTAATTATAAATCAACATACTTATTTTCCGCATTTATTCAGCATTAATCTTGGCAATCCAAAGAGTAAATTTACTCCGAAAAACTTCGAGTCCCTCCCACCACAGCTTGGATCATGGCTTATCATAATTATTTATTTATTTATTTTAGTTTCCAGGCCCTTAAAAATGGGGGCTCATTTTTATGTTTATGACGCCTGGCTGGCAACTAATTTTGATGCATGTTCGTCATTAGGCCGGAAGGCAGCCAAATGGCGTGTGGCAAATGAGCCAAAGATGACGTGCCAGCAGCAAACAGGGCAAACAGGCAAGGAAAGAAGCCGGCTAAAATAACAGGCAGGGCAAAATGAGCGATAAGAAAGCAAAAGAAATACAAAAGAAAGCAAAACACAAATGAGGGAGTCGTCCGAAAGAACGACCGAGAAATATAGACGGAAGTTAAAAATTAATTTCAAGTACACCAGCGGCGGAGTCTGCAGCTGCAGCTGCGGCCGGAGATGGAAAATCTGGCACAATAAACGTAAAAAATTTAACACTTGGGAAAACAAAACGTAGCCATGAATAAAACGAAGGTAAAGTAGGTCCTGGCCCGGAAAAGCCGAAGGAGAAATTACTGGGACCAGCAGGTGCGCCGCTTCCTTGGCCCGCTTATCGCGCAAATGCTGGCCAGAGAGACATAAAATGCAATAATTACAATAAATACTTATTTATAATATTCCTTTGCTTGCACAGGATATTGAATTTTTAATTTCACTGCCTGTTTGTTTTTTCGCCAACGTCTCTGCGCTCTCGGAAATGTATATTAAGTTTAACTCAAGTGCCGGCCCTTGGCTCGATCCCAAGCGATTCCCTTAATGCTTAATTTTCTTTATTTTTAACATTTCGTAGGCGTGGGTGTGTGTGGATCGAACCAATTTTAATTTCAATCCGTAATTAGACACTACAAAGTGGCCATCGGCAAAGCGATTGGGTTTTATTTTCGGTTCTGGCTTTTCTCGTTTACCCACTTTTATTTTTAGCCGTCGCCGATTTCGTTTACGGAGAAACTTTTTCAAGTGATTGAACCCTGAAGTTCCTCACCTGAGCTCGGAGGTGTTCTTGTATACGTGCGTGTGTTCACCTGGGCGAGGAAATAAATTCGGTTTCCCAAATAGTTTTCATGGAAATTACTTGGTGCTGCCTTTCAAGAAATCAAGATGAGATACATCAGAGGAAAACAAGTGTATAATTAATTGCGGTTCCTTGAAAGCTAAATAAAAGATGGATAGTTGAAGGAACTTTTAGCTGAAGGAATTCCCTTAAAATCTATAGTATAAATTCAGATCCAAAGAGGTAATGCAAACGCACATTATTATACAGCTCCGCTAGCATTTTTTGTTTAATATTTGGAAGTACGCTTTAGTTCAACTATTAAATAATATATAAACCTTTCCTAAAGCTAAGTAAAATGTCAGATTCGAATTACAAGCGCGATTACATGCTGCTTGGCATCCTGGCTTGGCCGTCCTGAGTTGCCGTTGCTGTTTGCTCTTTTGCTTTGCAAAAACCAACTGAGTCACGTAACGTTAAATATTTATGGGGCCGGGCGTTAACCCAAATACGACCACAAACTCCCACTGAATTCCGCCGGTGCTGTGCTGTTCACTCGCAGCTGAAAAGGTTAAATCAAGCCACAGTCGACTTGATGGCAGTCTCGCGTTCCATTCACTCCGCCATTCCTAATCACTCCGGCGGCTGCGGTCCCAGCCTCATCACCTCGCATTGGCATTGCAGTGCAATCTGCATAACATTACCAATACCACCGGAGCACTTCATTTTGCCAGAGAACCAGAAAGCCAAAGGACCGAAGATCCAGGGAGTTGGGAAACCGGAAACCGAAGGAATGCAGCTGCAGCCATAGAATGCGCTTCAGGACCTTAAACGGGTTCTTTGACGTGGCTCTAGTTGGAGGATTGGATGAATTCCTTGGTCCAAACACCCAACACACACACGTATGTCCTTATTATTATTATTATTATTATGTATTACTCTTTATGTACCAGTCTCAATTAATGTCAGCGTGAGCACATAACGGTTTTCTTGTCATACATGTCAGTCAAACGTGTCGGGCAAAGCACTTTTTTCTTCCGCATTCCGCCACTGAGGGAAATTTAAAAAATAACAGGAAAAGTGTAGTATTTCCTTGAGTTATATTTCAATTCTAAAAGAGAAGTTTCTTAATCTTTACTAAATATATAAAAATTATTCAAAAGAAAGCCTCATATCGCTTTGTATAGTCGCTGATTAAGATCGCTTTTCCCTTATCTAATACCAATTTTTCCAGTGTCAGACTGACAAGCTGGGGGCAGAGGGCGTGGCACCAGGGCAGTGTGTCAGGCTGCCATGCGTTTATTCATTCGTCATTCGTTTCCTTTTTGTTGCTGCAGCATTTTCATTTCTTTCCTTCGCTTTTCCCGCCACTGCCCCAGTGGGTTTCCTTTTTCCGCTCTGTTTTTATTTCCCCGCCACGAATGCGTATTGAAGTGTGGCAAGGAAATCAAAAGAATCCTGATGAGATGTGCTTGCCACCCAACTCGCCCGCGCCTGCCCTTATAATTTTACAGCCCGTGCCCACACAATAAACCAGCGGAGAAAATCGCCAAAAATAAATAAACCAATATGGAAAATAAGAAAGTCGCACAAAAATAAGCACACATCCCGGGCTCGAAATGGCACTGAGGTAATTTCAATAAATATACAAATAATTGCTTCAGGATATTGTTCAATCGCTGAAATATTCTCGGTGACGGCAAAATATTTATGGAAAACGCATAAAAATATTATTGTAATATGTATGAACTTTATTAAATTACGTCATGAAATGATTTAGGAAATTTAATGCGAAACAAAATTTTAAAGCAAGGATGAAAATGTCAGAGAAACAAAGAAACATTAATTAACTGATATTAACTTTAAAACCTTTGGAACTAAAACATATAAAATCTGTTGTGCTTGTCGAGGACAATGCGGGATTGAAGTTATCAAAACGCCAAATTTATGAAATTAATTTGAGAACAATTCTTTGAAGTCTTCAAATTTTTTATCCCCAGAGAAGACCCACAGTATTTGCTAATGTTTTTCACAGATTTCATGCAAAGGTCAACCACGGAGAACGGTTGGACATAAAAAAACGGATTTATTGACACTTCTAATTGTCAAGAATATAATTCCGACCACTCAATTATGCTAAAACTTGAGCAGCCAATGAAAACACTCAACATCTGCGGGTGGTCCCTTTGCGGGGCGTATAAATTAATTTATATTGTAGAGCGAAAATGTCGGTGGAAGGACCAAACAAAAGCTTACACTCTCAGAGACACAATTAAAATTATTGAGGTGGCGCTGGCAGCGCACCAACAGTGGGCACTCATTGACTGGCGACGTTGGCCACACATCAAAAGTCCCACGCTGCGTATGAGTAATGTTCCCGCGTGCCGTGGCCCATTTTTATTGTTGTGCTGCTGCGTGGAGGCACTTAAAACTTAATGAAATATTTATAATAATGGTGTGTTGCTTTAGCAACTTTTTCCCCTCCATTTCCTTGTTGTTGTGGGCCAGCGTCTTTTTTTTTCTGGAATTATGAGTAAATTGCTACAAATCACGCCACTCTCGCATACTGCAGTCATAAATGCTGGCAAAAAGGACTCGTTTAAGTGCGTTTCCATTTGATTTTACTTTGAGTGCTTTCGGTTTATGTTCGTTTTAGCCTCAGGGTATGTTTTCTTAGGACTCGATCTGTTTTTCCAAGCCCAGCTGGGCTCTACGATTGTTTTTAAGAGGCTAGACTTTAGGCTAAACATATGGGAAAAGTTGTTGGTTTGGGAATCGAAAATTATATACAGTAGAGGGAATAAATATACCTATTTCTTAATAGAAATAAGTAAGGATTTTTATAATTTCATATTATTATATTATTATTATTATGTATGAGGCCTTATGATTGCAGCGACAGCTGAATTTTCCCTTCCAACACTTTGTAAGGATTTTATGTTCTATTTGCTCAGGCGTTTCCAATTTTTATGCCATAAATGTATTGTCGAGTTGTTTAGAGCTTAATAAAATATGTTGTTATATTTTGAAATAATAAAATATTTGCAAGTATTCCCCAATTTCTTTGATTCTTGCCTAGACAACAAATATTTATATAGTTATTTAGTCGTTGTGCTTTGCTGACACAATTTGTTTTCCGGATCTCAATTTGCATATATGCAACAAGCTACAAAATGTTGATTTCACATTTCGCGTGCCTGTGTTTATGTGCTTTAAAGTTTGTCTTTTAGCACCGCATTTCGCAGATTGTTGTTGCGGCGAAAAGATTTTTAATTAAAATGAGTAGGAATTGCCAAAACAATGGCCATGCCGAGAGCAGGGGGCAATCGGTGCAACTAATAATTTATGCGGATGCCGCAAAATGTTTCTTTTTGCTTGTTTGGAAATATTCCCACCTCCTTTTAGCCGCAAATTTATTGTGAGAGCGGAAATCGGGTAAAACAAATGGCAAATGAAGCCACCCCACCGCCCGCTGTGCATGTTGCAAAACAATTAAATTGAATCAACTGAACATGCAATGCTAACACTGACAATTGCAGTAACAACAGCAGCAACTACAACAACATGGGCCCTTTAACAACAACAAATCGGTAAACTATTTGCAGCATTTTGTGTACCTTTTTAATGAATTTATCGTGTAAATTTGCACTAACTTGTCACGTTTGCATGGGGATGTAAATGTCTGTGCCGTTGAGTGGGTGTCCCGGTAATGTTTTGCTAAGCCAACACAACAACAGCACTCTTACACACACAAACAATTACTCTGCCATAGTACACAGAACACCAACCATTTCGCATTAATTTTATAATTAAATTTATAATTGTTTTTGGCTTCAAATTAAGCATACGCCGTGTGAGCCGCAGTGCAAAAATCCAAGACGGAAATGTTTAACAAACCCGGCAGCAGATGTCCTTAACCATTACATATATTTATACATTTGTTTTTATTTATACAATAAGTGCAGTATCACCGCACTTCACTTGATAATTCGGCCTTAAATATATTGCTGTTAAAATAAAAGTTGCTGGAAAAATGAAGAAAAAATTGATATATGTAATACTCTGTAAAAAGTTCGTAAGTGCATTGTAGTAAATTAATAAATATTTTCAAAAGTTTTAAAAATGTATAATTGACAGCCTAAATTTGAATTATCTATGTCAATATTTGTTAGTAATTTTAAAGAGTCTAAAATAGTTTAAACTACTTTGTTTTACAGCTAAAAATTCATTTGCAAAAACAATTATATGGTAATTATTAAATATTACATATAACATAATATTGTTTTCATTTTTTCATATTAGTTTTTATTTTTATTGCAAAGGAACTTTCTTAATATATATTTAAAAGTTAACTTCCCAAGAACCGCTAAAAAATTTGATTAAGTTCTACCCATCGAAGAGGCTTGACTTTTGTGGCATTGTTTATAGGTTCGTTGATGGCCATATTTCCGAATAATTTAATCTACGTCACAATCGAACAGATACTTACACACACACAGGCACAGATGCCAGCAGGCGCATTTATCCTGTTAAAATTTAAAATGCAACGCATCTGGAGTAATTCCTTTATTTGCCCTGCCCAATCGAATGAAGCGGCATTAATATAAATCTGCCGGGCATAAAGCGGGTAATATCTTGGAGGATGTGTATCGCAGGACAATAAATAATTATTCTGGGCTGCTGCACGTTAACTCGATGTCTGAGTTAATGTATTTAAATGCAATCATTGGCACGTAAACATCAAGGTAGCCTCTGGTATGTTTACTCGTTTCATTAAGAACCTCATATATTTTTCGGAGACATTTGCGGCTGTTTTAAAGTAAAAATCGGTGCCTTAAAACTGCAGAAAAAAATATACTCACATCTAAAAAATTCTCAAAATCCTGGCCATTGCGAAATGCTTGCCGATGGCAGTAATTTCAGATTTTAATTAAATTCTTGTCGTGTTTGGCTTGCCGCAGCTACCTTCATACATACATACATAGTATATATGGAACAGCCAGCAGCAGGATGACGAAGCATCAGCACGTCGCCTGAGTCTGCTCCTGCTCCTGTTGCTGTTCCAGTTCTTGCCGCTTCCTCTGTCGCTTGCAGCCAACAAACAATCCGGATCCGGCTGCCACGCCCCTCCATCCGCGAAGCACCTGGGAGCGCTTCTGGCAAAACTAAAGCGGCTGCTACCACCAGCAGGATAATTGTATATGGATTTCACAATATTTGTGCAACCTTAACGCAAAATTAAATACGGTCGAATGGCAGTGGACCCGCAGGAGGGGAAAGACATTTTTTAGAATATCTGCGAAGATGCGAAACTCTAAATTTAATTTATATTTTATTTAATTTATATACTATTTAATTAGAACAAGCTAAAAAGCTGTCAATTTTAAATTATTTTCACTATTATTAGATTCTATTACCCGCTTAATGGAGCGCCTGCGGAGGCAAATGAATCGTGGCGGCTTTAAGCTGTCAGCTCTCAGTGTTCAGTGCTCGGCGTTCGGTTTCATGTTCAGTGCTCTGCTTTCAGCAGTCTGTGTCTCGGCCAGCTTTGATTGCCCCTCATTTGTTGCGGTGGCGCGACCCATGCCGATTGTATGCTTGGCGAGGCGTGCACATGGCACATGGTCACGGGTGGCACTGTGAGTGTGAGGCACTATCCAGCTGAGACCAACGCCCACACGGACCGAAAACAATGTCCAATGTGTATTGTGAGTGCACACGCGGTTAGGCAAACATTTTGCCAACTATTGAACCATTGCCAGATTGTATTGACACTGCAATGGCACACAACTTGAGCTAGGAGACGACCTCCTTTGCCGCTCTGCTCTGCTCTACGTCCTCGTCTTTTACCCCCATTTTCCTAGACTGCCATGCCGCGCCTTGCCACTTTTCCGGCTTTTCCCGGAACGAAGAGTGTCGTGTCGCCGACTGTCGCCAGATTGCACACGCAAATCCCCTTGAATTGCTGATTTCCCAGTCTCAGCCATTTTATATTTACTGTAAGCCAAGTTGCCAAGTTGGCCTGCTGCGTTGCAGTGTCCATAAATCTAGTGCCAAAGCGGATTGCGAATACGAATGCGATTGCGATTGCATTGATATGCGATGTTGTCTAATGCCGTCGACACTTTGCGTCCGCCGGTTTTGTTTATTGTTGTAGGTCTTGGCTGTTGGCGCGTCTTCATAGCTTGTCGGCCATTCACCACTTGCCACTTTCCATTTGCCTTTTCCTATTTCCGATTTGCCACTTGCCATTTTCCAGGCATTCTATTATAATGCCCATGCCTGAGAATGCTTGAGAAAAGGCATTAAATGACCAACTTGACCATTCCATGGGGTGTCTTGAGCTATGGCTTAGCTGACAGGCAATTGCTTTAATTATAATCAAGGAAAATATAATACCAATTTCAGTTTCAGTTAGTTGTGCTATGAGATAACCTATAACCTTTGCAGATATCGAAAGCGCTCTATATTTGAAGAATAACATTTGCATAATCCTATGGCAGATTATTTCTTACAGATTTTGATTCAAACTTAATTGATTTTGTGACTAGTTTTGTTATTAAAATATTTTATATTATACACTATCAGGAATTTGTTTCAGCGTTTTTAGAAAATGATATTAACTTGAGGAAAATATCATGGGGAATACCCCATATTTAGAAACAGCAAAACCTTTTTAGAGGGCTAAGTATATATCAAACGTTTTTATTATTATTTTTATTGTTAAAATAATATTTATTTCAGTAAAGAATTAGTCAAGAATTGGTTTCCGTTGATTGTGTTCCAAGCATAATGTAGCATTACTTTAAATTAATTGAATCTTTTCTTTTAGCAAGCTACAGATGCAATTTCTATACTATCTCGTCCAGTCAGAGGCTCCCAAATGGCTCATATATGTACCAGGACGTCGTAGTTCCTGTCCACTTGACTGGAAAATATGCCTACACGAAGTAGGATTTGGGAAATGTGACTGCTGTGAAGAGTCACTTGCGGGAAAATGTCTGCCAGCTGAAGCCCTGCATCTGGGTCTGCTGCCGCTTTAAAGATATGCAGCCCAATGGCAAGTGCAGTGATGGAGGAAGTGAATCGGATCAATCCCTACCTAAATGTGACCCTCCAGAACGGATCCGTGTTCAGGAGGAATTTACTCAAGGATTTTATCGTGTTTTAAGAAATAATGAGACCTTGAGACGACTTGATAGAAGATAAGTACACATTAAACGAGTGTTGTCTGCATGAAAGCCTCCAGTAATCTGTTATCTTCCGGTATTGTAAGCCATATCTAGCCATCGTAGAAGTACTTTAAGTCTGTTTTATGTAGATGAAAGTACCTTCAAATCACCAGGTATGCATTTCACAAGAAGCTTGTACTGTGACCTGTAAATTAAATATGGTTTATAATCGCTTTACCGTGGTTGATTTTATATTTACAACTAACCTTGTCTCGAAGCTTCTCAAACGTAGAAGGAAAACCACACAGCTCCTGAATTCGCGTGGTAAAAACCAAAAACCTTCCTTCTAAAGAGCACAAATTAGTCAAGGAAACCAAGGATGTAAACAACCACGAACCTCGTACAATGTGTACGCATCTTCTATCCAATCGTCCTCGGGCCGCATTGTATCTTTTAACACGATAAAATCCTTGAGTAAGTTCCTCCTGAGCACGGAACCATTCCGGAGGGTCACAGTCAGGTGGGGATCAATCCGGTCCAGGTCCTCCATCAAGCCATCGGTGCACGCGCCATTGGTCTGCATATCCTTAAAGCGGCAGCAGAACCATATGAAGGACTTCAGCTGGCAGACACATCCCCGCAAGTGACTCTTCACAGTCTTAAGAATTTCCCTTTCCCGGCACTGTGTAGTTATATTCTCAAGTCAAGTGGAGAGGAACTACGATGTCCTGGCACAGGTATGAGCCACTTGGGAGCCTCTGACTGAGCGAGGGACATAGTTTGATAGAAATGACATTAAGTTTGCAGGATCAAAGCAAAAGAAATTGATATGAAAATCTTAAAGTGAGGCTGCATTATGTTTAGGAACACAACCGACGGAAACCAATTCTTGACTAATCGAAATTTAGCTTGGCGCGCGAGAATAAATACTTTTTTGGGCTCGACTTTCTAGAGAACTAACAGAAGAGGAATTTCTCTGTGAGACGTATCAAAATTCTTTAGGGAACTTGATTTCAATTAATTCCCTCTTACCCCATAAATCTCGTAAGCGATTCTTATCGAAAATAAAATATATTTTTTCTAATGCAAAGAGGCCACGTCAGCTGTCCTGAGTGCCCCCAAGGGACTGGCGATACAAAGAGCAATTAAAGAGTGCGTCAATTGTTCACAGAAGTAATAAGAAAAATATAATTTTGTCGCTTGATATATTATTTATTATTGCTGATAGTAACAACAACATTTTCTACCCACCCCTAGGAGAATCAGAAATTCAAGCTTGTAACCAAACTATATACATGGTCATTCCTAATTCAAGTACAATGCCCTGTCAAGTGGAAGGCTTTGTGGCTTGTGTAAATTACCTCTGAAATTCCAGGCTGCTGAACCAAACTTGTTAAAAGTTTAGCCAAAAATGATGATGCCCCTGACCTGGGCATCCCTGCGCATTTCAGGTAAATTACCCAGACTCGCCTGGCCAGTGGACATTTCAATGGAATTTATTAAAAATTTATGCACTTGCACTCGCACTGGACTCGTATTCCCAAGGCCTGGACACACATTGGCCAATTTCTAATTGAAAATTCGGACCGGCTCATGGATATTATGGACAACTTTGCCTTTGTTGCTGCCGCTGTTCATTGGGCATTAGCCATGGAATTCGGGTGGGGGCTCGGGATGATAAATTGCTACATAAATTATAATAAACGCACATGGGGAACTGGCCATGGTCAGGGGGATTTGGCCGACAGAGGTGGGCCCTGACCACACATATAGTTTGGGCTTAAATTTACATGAAAAACTAATTCCGCCAGGGAAGTCCTACAGATGCAGCTGCCGTCGAAGCCGATTTTTGTGGTGTGGATGATGGAATGCCATACAAATGGAGTTCACACTCCCCAGCCTGATCGGCATAATCATCGGAATTCATGGATCGCCGCCACGATTACACGCCCAAAGTCAGGCAGCTGTTGCATAATTTAAGGGACTTTCGGGGCATCCTTGAGCTTGCCAGCTGGAAGCCAAGGCTCCAATACTTAAGTAGTGAGCAATGGGTGTAATTAAATATAGACCACCTCGAAATAGATGGAAAGAGGGAGAGACTGCAGCTGCAAGTGCCAACAAATTATATTACAGCAGTCGGCATTCCCCGAAAGCGACCCCTTTGTCTACGAGGGAGGGAGCTTCAGAGTATGCAGCGACTACGATTTTATAGCCGCCCCGACATTTGTGTGATTTACGGGATGGGCAGACAAAAATCCCAGCCACGAAATGAAATGAATAGATGCCGAGTGAATGCAAGACAAAGAATGCAGTGCCCGTGGCAGACAGCGGTCTCTAGAAGACTTTTAAAATGCTCTTTTAAGTGTTACGAAGAAGCCGAAAATTTAAATAATATTTAATAAGTTTAAGAATTTAAAAGAAATATTACACAAAAAATTACCATATGGAAATTAAGAACCAAATAAAACTTAACTTTGCAACTTAACTTTGTTTATTGCAACATTTTTCTTTCAGATATTTAAGATCACTTAAAAAAGGTTTTTCCTATTGAATTATGCTACTAATTGGTGACTCTATTCCTAAATTAATAATTAAGACATTTATCCGAATTTTGCTCAAAGGGAAGCCTGCTACTTTAGACCCCACCTCCAGCTCCAGTTATTAAACAAATTGGACTCATTTTGATCCGCTCCACTGGCCGAATATGCCCACGTGCCAAAAACCTCAGATGGTTAAGCTAACCCCACATAAATGGGTATATTTGTATTTGTGCTCGTACGTGAAAGAGCGGCCGCAAACATGCGTGTGTGCTGTGTGTGAAACCGACTTCACACCTCACCGACTGCAGGGGGCTTTGGAGGGTGGGGTTTTTGGAGGGGATTGTGGGCAGGGGGGCGGGGAGGAAAACAAACGCTGCCGGCAGTGAAATGCAATGCGCAAAATGCATTTTCCGCGACTACACAATTGAAGTAATAAATCACAACGGCACGAGAAAAAGCAGGGCGAAAAGTTTTTCGGGGCTATGGCTTTACAGGGAGAATAAAAAATGCGATGGGATTAGGCTTGTATGAATATAGATATACATATATTGTGCATGTGTATGTATATACATAAGTATTACGTGCAATCATGTGGAAATGCCCGGGAAATGCACACAAACTGGAGACGAAGCTGGAAATGGGAACGGGAACGGGAACTGGACTTTTCCGAGCACCTATTAAATTGTGCACTCATTAATCATATAGGCACAGGCGAAGGGACATCCCTGTTGCCCCATTTGGCTTTTGCTTATTTTTTACATCGAGCGTCGGCAGAAAATTGAAAGAGATGAAAAAATAAATGCAAATTTATGCACTTTTCACGGGCAGCACACGAGTCAGGCGACCGACAAAAAATTGTATATAAATTTGTTGAGGCGGGTGAATTTAATACACTTCATAAAGTGTTTTTCGGCAAATCATCTGTCGAAATATATTTTCTCCTTTTTTTTAGGTCTGCCTATTGCAGCGCCATATTGCGTATACGCCGCAGTGCACACACACGACTCAATAAAAAGTTCAGAGAAAGTATTTCAATGGAAATGATTGCGACGTTTGCCAGTAAATTGCAGCAAGAGAATTTCTGAAATTAATTTCAATTATTTGTTTGAAACGAAATAAAAAGAATACCTTGTAAATAAAAATGCATGGCAAGTTAAATTCAATACAATGGCGATTCAAGTGTGAAAAATACACGGCTTGTTTGAATTCCCTCTGAGTGTGATCGCCCATGAATGTGAATGACCATTCGCCTCGTGAGGGGATAATTGGAGTGGATGTCTGTCGGCCTCGATTTGCAGAAAATTAAATATTAATGCAATGAAAACATGAGGCAAACATAGTAAACATGGCGGTGAATCGGTAAAGATTTATTCGCTTATTCCTGAGAAAATAAAAATTATATGTATTTATTCCAAGTCTGCAAAGTTACGGTACCTTTTAAAATACATTTTTAAGTGATTTAAAAATTTAAATTTAAGGAACCAAAAATATTCATTATTGTGCTGGCCATTTTAGTGGAGCTCGAGAAGCTCTCCAGCAAATTGCCATTGTCCCACTTAGATTGCTCAAATGAAAAACAAAAACATGGCAGGGCGAGCTGCTGTGCTTAATTAAAAGCATTACAGCGCGTGACCTTGTCCGCAGGATAGTGCGGAATGGAAAAAGGGGTGGACACTCCTGGTCCCCGGAGGCAGGAGCAGCGACCATTAGGAAAGCAACAAGTGCGGAGCAACAACTTATGCATAATGGCCCGGGTGAAGCACCCTCTATTGCGTTTCCGCTCAAAGGCAAATGGTCGCAAGTGCCGCCCATCTCTCTTTCTCTAGCCCCCTGCTCTTCCCTCTCTCTCTCCTTCTAAGTATCCTTGCTCTGCCATTCCATTTGGTTAGTAATGCTGCATTCTAATCAGGCATAAATACACAGGGAAAAAGTGTTTACTTTTTAAATTAATAAATAATGCAAGGAATATAGATAAAAGTAACTCTAAGAACTCTTTTCTATTCGAATGCAGACTCGGATTAAACTAAATCTATCCAGTAACAATGTCCTAATGATAGAAAAACAAAAAACCTCATTAAGACAAGAAGAAAACAAATACATTTCACTTTTAAACTTTATAATTCACTTTAAAATATTCAAGTTATTTCAGTTTTTGTCCATGTAGAACAATACAAGACCAAAGAAGAGCTGGTGGGACGAACCCCCTGCAAACAACATAATTAAAAAGGCGTTCTCCGACAGTGCCACGCCTCCATTTGGCGCAATTGCGACAACAACATCTAAAGGAACTTCCTGCCTTCTTGTCCGCCCTGCCCTCGACCGTCTGGCTGCGCCATTCTAATTAATATTTTAGGGCTTGCCAACAGGCAACAGTTACACATTTTCAGGATTGCAGCTGCTGAATAATTGAATTCGGTGACGAGGTCAGAGACACTCGACTCGCCCCGTTGTCCTGTCAACACGTTGGCCAAGTCGCAAGCCCGGCAGGCCGGTGGCAACTCAGCAACTCGCCAAACTGTCCAACTGGCCTCCAAAGTCAATTTGCAGTGCCGCGCTTGTCTGATGGAATTAAGGTTGATTTTGGAAATTACCCTCGGGCTGGAGCCTCGCTTTCGTTTAAATTGCGTGCGCGACATCTGCAAATGCACTTCCTGTTTGCCTGAATTTTGCACTCTGACTCTCGCAACTCGAAGACTGGCAGAAGCGTGGAGTCAAGGACTGCGAATGGGCCAAGTGCAAGTAGTGCAAATGCGTGTGGAAATCTTAGCAACGGCTTTCTGCCACGACTTAAGTCTGTTACAAGCACACACGCAGGTGAAGGTGGCAGGGAGAAATGGAGGCTGCCAAGCTGTCCGCCGGTCTCATTTTTACCAGATTTATGCCACTCCGCCTGCCCATCAACTTTTGTCGGAGGCAATTTCAACCGAAAGCCCCAACAAAACTTTCGTATACATTATGCATATCAGTTTCGGGCCAGAGTGTTGTTTTATTAAAATGGAGTCGAGTCTAGCTGTGCACAGTTTTCAATCCGTTTTGGCGCAAATAGTTTGCTCCCCACATTCCTGGCTCCTAATTACTTTTGTTTTTTAATAATCAACCTCGACCCGACTGCGTATGCTGCTGCGTATTAGGTCCGTCCTGTCCAAGCCACAAAATAAACTCGCAGTACTGGCAAAACTTTTTATTATTAATTTAGCGCTCCGAACTAATAAAGTATGCAAGGGTCCGAGGGCTTGTGACCTGCTGAGCCCGTTTATTGTTCGCTCTTTTACAAATTATACAAAATCATTGTACCCAACTCAGCAGTGTGTGTGTGTGGGAGTGTTTGTGTTGGCAAAACAAAAATGTATATTCCATGTGGCGGCAAAGCGATGATTGTTTTGATATGGGCAAAAGTTAATGAGTATATTAAGAGATAAGAAGTTTGTTTGTGCCGTTGAATGCTGCTAAATTTATGGGTATACAGTATGCAAATAAATAGTGAGGGCTTAACTGTAGTAAATAAGTGTTTTGAATAGCGAGTTGTTGCTTATTTTATAGAGGGTTTTCATATTGAATGGATAAATTGAAAACTATTCAAAAATAACGAACTATTATAAAGGTAAAAAACCTTTACAAGAATTCAATTAGGCCTATTTTTCTCTTGAAATTCAAACCCACAATTCACCAAGTTCCTACATCTTTACCCAACTTAAACAGCAAAATGTCAAATGCAGTTTACACTTTAAATTTTAGCAAGAGGCAGTCAAGCAGCAGGTAAAGGTGGGTGTTTATATAAACATGGATAGCACCCTACGAGCACCACTTGTGTGTATGCGTGGGTTTCTGTGAGCAATGCAAATCTAGGTCATGCTGTTATTTCCGGCTTTTGTGGCCAACTGAATACACACACACACACACACACACACACAAACCCTCAGCCAGCGGAACAACTCCTCCGATCGCCTTGTGGAGCTTTAGCCAATTTGCATTACAGGGAATTACTCCCTTGAACCCCCTGAAATCCTCCCTATTTCTGCTGCCTTTGTTGGTCCGAAAACCAAAATGAGTGGGTAAACAACACATTTGGAAGTTGCTATTAGGTTCCTCCTGCCACCGCCATTGTTCGAAATGGTTTTGCAATGGAATTAGACTCTAATTTCATTGTTCGTACTTCAGGAGGGCAGGGAAAGTCCCAATTAAAACACCAGCTGCCTTTGTCTCAACTCAATACTATATATTGTGTCTGCAATCACTACATAATTACTCTGTCTTTTTTGCCCTTTTTGGCACTGAAATTGGGTGTAATTACTGGCGCTAAAGGCGAAGACAAGTTGATTTGCGGCACTGTCACTGTCACTCCGATTGGCGGAGGACACGTTAAGTCAGTCCGCAGGCAAGACACGTGCTGTGAGTGAACCGCCAAAACGGCTTGTTGACAGTGCACAAATTACCGCCGACAGACCGAAGACAAGTTAATAATGCGGCCAAGACCAAGATGGCTAATGCCTGAAGGGGGTAAGCAAATAGCAGAGGGAAAACTTCGAAGCGCATTTAAATGAATAAGCATTTAGTTTGTTCAAGAACATTTACACTTCGAGAGAGAGGGTTATTTCTAATACAAAAGAAAAACTTGTTAAATTTGTCAGTTCATTAATTAAGATCATCTAATTAGAGCGGTTTAAAATATTATCTTAATCACTTAAAAATAATCTTGTTACAAGCATTACCCGCTTAAGCCCTCATTTAGCATTTCGATCAAAAATTCTTGGTTTTAAGGCACGTTTTTCTGTCTGCAAGACTTACATCAAAGCCCCAACGACAAAATCAACGCCACAAAAACATTGCACAGCATCATCAGGGGCATCAAGCGCTCTTCACTATGTTGCACAACACACTCACACCAGCCCACAGGCACCCATACCCACAGATACACCCATGACCAGACACACACACCAGCGCGCTGTGAGTGGAGCACTTTGGCAGCTGCTTACATGTGACACTGCGGCCCGGATAAGTAGGCAACGAAAACGAAAACAGCTCAGGCTGCATGTGTGTGTGTGTGTGTGTGTGTGAGTCCTGGTGTCACAACATACTCGAAAATGCCATTTGGCCGTAGTTCTTGTTCTTGTTGCTGTTCCTGCTGGCGGTTGACAACAACATTAACGCTGGAAACGCTAATTATGGAAATTAAAAACTTGGCGAATATGTAAAAATGTGCACTTTTAATTAAATACAGACGAGACCGGGGCCATTGGGGGGGCAGAATATAGGGGACAAGCATTCGCCTCGCCGCAATGCAAACAAAAGTGCACCGAATGCCACAGCTTCAGCCACGTGTGAGGCATTGCGAAAATTCCTTCACCATGCGGTACTCATTGCCAGAGCGCAAAAAAAAATAAAAACAAGAGAAATATACCATATAGAGATGACCTAACCCGATAGGGAATATAAAAATATGAGTAAGGATAAAAATTTAAATATGAGTTATAGAAAAATAAATATTTTTAAAAGTAAAAAACAAGTTAAAAAGTATTTTTAATTTCTTAAAATATAGAAAATTCTCTCAACTTATTAACTAAACCTTCAATGGTAATAAAAGTTGTATACCCGCCGTTAGGGAAAAAGAAAACCCACCAGTTTGTATGCAAGAGTCTGTGTGTTTCTTTAATTTGCATAGAAACAAAAATTGTTTACTGAGGTCAAAAGCTAGAAACAGTGCCAAAAAAGGTGAAAGCGCTGCGGTTGCCTGGCAAAAATATTTTGAATATGCAAAACTCACCTGAAGATATCAAGTTGGCCGCTGGCAAAGAGTTTTGATTTACCTTACTGGCATGGAAATTGGAATAAAGAGTCAACTCTTGGGGCGCCCGAAAATATTATGCCAAAAATTAATTTTTGAGAAGTTGAAGTTTCATATATATTATTGCTGGTCCTTGTGGTCTCCGAGCGCCGCATAAAGCTGCATATTAGCCCTGTTTAGAGAGCAACAACTATATCATCGGAGAGCTTGCGGTCAGCTTATAACGCTATTTGCCCACTTGCGCGCATTTATCACATTTATCTTTGGGAGGGCGGTTTTTCCAAGGGGGTGGCCTCACCTCGAAAGGCAGAAGCCGAGGCAGATAAAGCTTGGCATAAAGCAAAACGGCAAACATGCAGCTGTGCAATGTTGCCCAGTTTATTTGCGTATTTCGAATTTGAGACGCGGGCTTGAGGATAAAATGGTGGCATTCTAGGGGAAAAGGGGGTGGCGACTGGCGTGTGTGTAGGTGGGTGGCTGAAGGACACCGAAGCGTGTCATAAATTTATAGAAGCCCGCGTGGAGACGGGGGCAAAAAAGTAAACGCTGCACGGAGCTAAATAAGTTTTAATCCCATTCTGTTGGATTTCTGTAACGTGCAACGATGTGTGGCAAGTCCTTGTTGTTGCAGCTGCAGCTAGTGTCCATGTGTGTATGTGGGCGAGTGTGGTCCTGTGTACCTGTTTATTTAGCTGTTTGTGTTGCGCGAGATAAGCGACAACAGCAGGCAGCTGGCCGGCCAAAAAAGGAGAAATTCTTTTTATCGCCGCCAGAAATTAACATTGACTACACTATGCAGCAAAAAAGTGTGATGAAAATGCAGCCGACAAGGCACAAGGTTTTTTATTTATTTAAATATTGTTAAGTCTCTGGGAAACTGTTACAACAAAGTTATATCTTTATTTTCGTTTATAAAAGATCAATATGGACTTAACATTGCCTGAAAAAGAAATAAAAAAATAGAAAATATTCCTTTTAAAAAGCTTCTTGAAAATAGAAACAAGTTGAATTTCCTTTAATGTAAGCTAAACCAGGTTTGCTCATGTGTGCAGTTACCCCAAATGCAAAGCCTAGTTTCAAAAACACGCAGCCAGCTGGGAACGTTAGCCCAATCAACGTCATGCATTGTTGGCCACCTTGCCGACCAGAAACCAACCAAAAATTAAAGCAAAATGGCCTGGCGTACTAAAAGGAATTTCTAACGCTGCTTTCAGCCGCCTAAGTATCTATTTAATTTGCATTTTGCACGCGAAAATAGTCTGCATGTTTGCCCTCGCACCATCTCCTCCAAATTACTCATACGCCGCGTGGGCCGAATTACACAGCCCCGGGGTCAGCTGCACTCGTTTGTACGCAATAATTAGACGTTAACTTTTAATTGGGCGAACATAAATGATTTAACAAGAGAGGAGAGAAAAAAGAATACCGCCCACAGGGAATGCCTTAAATATTTCCAATTAATGGACAGCACGTAAATGTGCTTAAGCGGCACTTTGACTGCCAACTTGCAGCAGTGGCACAAATCAAAGCAAATTACAAATAATTAGTAACGCATTCCTTATGAACCGAGGGAAGGAGCAAAGTGCGCTCATTATCAATATAAATAGTAGCCGGCGATGGAGAGCGCGCCCTGTAATTATGGCGTTTCCTCTTTTACTACAAAAAAAGTAAGTAAGCGAGCAAAAAATAGTGAGCACTTAATTAAGCTGACGAAAAGTGAACAAGAGTTTTTCAGATGCTGGCCTTGTGATTACGAGAAGATGGCAAAAGCTGAGAGAGCATGAACAATTACCCTGAAATATTTAATTTTAATACAAATTGACATAAAACATAACTTCTTTTCTTAGATTATTTAAGACTTTGTCAATAAGTATGATTGAGCTCTCCAGTTCTTCAATAAATTCCATAAATTTGACCCTCCCTAAAAGCGATTTCCAGCTTTTCTGTCTAACCCATTACTGATCTCATTGTCTGAGGTCTGAGCTCGGTATGAAATCTTTACAATGCATAGAGTGCTCCGGCCCCCCGCCTGGAAACACTTTCCGTTAAGCTAAGCGATTATGTGCCATTTTCCTTGCTTTTTCCTCAGCACAGCATTTGCATTTTGCCACCACATCTCATTCTACTGCGGAGTTTTAGATGTCGGCGAGCTCTTCGAAATTAGCTGAGCAGAGCTGAGCTGCAGTGGCTTACAGCATCTGCTGAATTATTAAGCACCTCTAATGCATTTCATGCGTTTTGGGGCCGGAGCTCTGAACCGCCAGGCTATGGCCAAGATGAAGTTGCCCGTCGGGCAGCAGGTGCCGGAGTTGTGGCTGCTTTTAGCCGGTGTCTCGGCCAGAATGCCTCGAGCAGACGTCCTGATTGATTGCCGGCCAGCGAGGGACAATCAAAGGAGAACCACAAGCAGACAGCTTGGAGATTCGCCGGGAAACTCTCTTGGAAACTGGCTGATACACATAGAAAAATAATATTGTTGTAAGTATATACTTTAATCAGTAAATATGTAGTTGAGAAATGAGTTTAGATTAAGAAATCTTATTTGTTTAGCATGTTTCTTACATATTTAGGGTTGCCATTTCAAATCATTACCCGTTGAGGGCTGCCTTTGCGTTAATTTTTCTCTCTGCATAAATATTGTAGGTGCCCCGAGGCTATAGCCACCCGTTTGCCCAACTCCCTTACTAGCTCCCACGGCTTTTGTCGCTTTTATAACACCATTACAGCCCAGGCACTCAGGCAACTCGTAAATTATTCACACATTCATTACGCGCACCGCTGCTGCAACATTTTGACTGATTTTCATTCGCACTCTTGAGCTGAAAGTTAGCCAAAACCTGGGCGGCAGACCGCACAAACAAACACGGGTAAGAGCATCGCGAAAATTATGTAAAATTAATTGCCAGCCATATTGATGAATGGACGGTCGGTCGGGACGAGGCGAGGCGGTGGTGACAACCGCAATTGGCAAATAATTGCGTATAGGCAACCGAGCTTACAGCTTGCCAACTGTAATTAAAATAATTGAAATACTCTCTCCCTGCACAACAGGCTCGCGGTCTAACCAGACTAAAAACTATATCGAAAAAATTTTGAAAATACTCGACAAGCGAACAATCCACTGGCCACATTTATTGATTGCATAACTCAGTGGCCGAAAGGGGGATGATTAGGCGGGGAAAGCGATTGGCGGCATTGTTCAAATTTATGGATGCATTCATGAGCGATTTTAGCGCTTGAAGTGAGATTGATTAGGTGCATTTATCAAGTACCAGCCTGCAAAAACTGATCATAAAATAATTTATTTGAAAGAGAGAAAAACCATTGTGTTGCATACAAGAATTTCATTAAATTTGTTATTTGAAATAAAAAGAAAAAATATTATATATCAATATTAGTATAAAATTTTGGACAGTAAATCAAATTTAAAAATGAAATACTAATATTCAATCTCTTAAAGAGAATACATTTCGACAAGCTACTGACCTTTAAAGCTAAAAAATAACCCCAGTTATTGTTGCAGTCTGTGGCCTAAACAAAACATGTCCATTTATTTATTTTTTGGGGGCCATTTGTACTGGTCTCTTGGCCAACGGCAAACAATGACAAACCAAAACAACAATAAGGGAACCCATAACAAGGGGCAAGTAAAACTCAATTATCATTCATGGCACAAAGTTAAAGCCCAGTGAAATTGAATGGGAAGTGAAATGGAATTCAAACCGAATGACGTCGCATGCAAATGCCGCAAAACTAAGCGAATTCGCCGCTTTTGTAGTACGAAACTGGCGAACGGCAAACAATCAAATAAATTGAATATAAACTCACGTTTAAAAGTGAAAGCAAAAATGCCAGAAGGCGAGTGAGGGTGCCTTCAAGGAGCGCTGCATTTGATGGGCGGAATGTGCTCGTGCCTTCTCTGGTTACAAATTACTGCCGAGGACGCATGTAAATTGCTGGAAATAAAAACGCGAGAATTCTTTGGCCCGGAGCGGCGCCTAAAACTAGTCAACACTCTGACGGAATAAACAAATAAGCGAGGCTGTGCCCCAACTGTGAAATACCCACTATTCAGTTGATAAATTAAATATATATTCCAACTTTTCATGACAACACTCAGAGTGAAGCATCATGAAGTCAGAGTATGTTTCTCCAACTTTTACATAAACTGCACGGACCGAACCAAGCACTCCCTCAAAACACTACCCAGGAATTTTGTCTTAAATTTGCAACAACGGGATGCCTTCGCCCGTAGTTGTTTTTATTTAATTTTCTTTTTACGACGAGCACAGCGGGAAATCAGAGACGTGTGAGGACGTAGCATACAGCCCGGGGAAATGTTGGGAGCCTCAGAAATTTCTTACCGCAACAGAAACAGCCTCCGGGGAGAATCGTTGGGGGGAGGTATGGAATGGGATTCCCAACAGGAGCATCTGCTCCTTGATGATGTTTGTCCCTAGCCAGACAGATGAACATGCAACTGCTGCTGCGGCTGGCAAGACAGCAATCAGGCAACTAGGAGCCATGAATTCCAAGAATGCAAACATCGCAAATGCTAAACTTTATGTGCCTCGAAGTGAACTTTGCTCCTAGTTTCAGCACAGATGAATTCTTTATTAATCAAAGCCATTGAACGGCAATCTTCCTCTGACCGCAGTGGGAAAATGCAGCAAATTAAATTCTACAATCGAGAACTGGTTCTAGTCTAAAGTTTCCTTTTTTTGTTTTTAGTCGTCTAACAGCTGCTGAGGGAACTACTATTATGCAAAAGAGTTAAAAATACATTGAACACCATTTCCAATTTATGCAATTGCTAAGGGGGAATGGTGGGGGAGAAGGCGGTGCCTTGAGGCAACAGCTGCCATTGCAAGGAGCGGACAACAATGTTGCGTATACGCCGTGTACGACGCAGTTACTTTGAAGTGGAAGTGGGAGACGCTGCCGAGCTCTGGCACTTACAAATCATTGAAAATTCAACACATGGCTAATGCGACACGTTGTCTCACTAGCGACACTTTGTTGTGCCCCAAAACAGAGTACTTATATAAATATGTACAGAGAGAAAAATGTATTAATACTTTGTAAGATATATATACATATTTCTATGAAAGACTTTTTTTAATGTTTAATTTATTTAGATTTTTTTTAATTTACTATATAATCTCTACTATCCACCAAATATCTCAACTTTCACTATTTCTCCCCGTGTTTACACACACGGTTTGGGGCTGCTGGTGTGCGTGTGTGCCACATTGTGCGGCACTTGTTATTAAGTACTTGTGCGCACAATTTTCATCGTAATGACAACCTGCAAGGCAAAATGCCTACGGCAGGCAAGAGCATCGCACATCGCGTGCCAGGGCCGCGACATCAACTCAAGTGCTTGAACTCAGTTAGGGTGCATTTTGCATTAGGGTGTATGTGTGTGTGTGGGAAAAGGGGGTCAGGGGAAGCAGAACGACCATTGGCAGCGAGTCGTACATGTGATTTGCATGTTTAGCGAAATTAGCGCACTAACAACAGCTGCCACCACTATTTCTGCTGCCGATGCTTCTGGCTTCTGGCTTCTGCCACTGCTGCTGCCTGCTGCATTTTAATAACTGCAAGCCGGCAAACAAACATTGCGCATACGCCACATGTGCCGCACGAATCTACAAAAGTATGGCCGTCTCCCTCTGCGACTATAAACCATTATTAATTTAGCCAGAGAGCCGGCAATGCCGCTGTTGAGCCACTTTAAATTAACTTTAATGGCTTCGCCCATTGCTAAGCCAATTCCAATTCCATTCGAGCCTGACCCGAGCATTCGTTTGCTTAACAAGTCAATTATGGTTTTCGGTTTTGGTCATCACGTACTGAATCGAGTGAATAAAATGGTATAGAAATGCACACAACAAAAGCTTAATAAGGAAATGGCACAGTCTATCCAATTGCATGTTCTTTAAAAAGCTTAATTTAAATATTAAAATCCCCTTAAATGCTAGTTCAGTGATCAATAAAAGTCCCTAAACAAACCTTATCAAATCATAAATTGCCTTGACTTTAAGCTGAAAGGGAAGCCAAACAAAAGTAAAAACTTTTCAGGCAATAGCAATAAAAATTATGAAGATTAATGGTAAAAGTAAAATTTGGCTTAGTTCCAAATATAACCATAATAATGCGAATTTATTCAGATTTTCCCTTGCTGGTCAGCAGAACAACCTTTAATGAGACTAAAGCTCCAAAAATTCTCCTTGTTTGTTAAGAGTAAGCGGTTAGCAGGAAAAGAAGCTTAAAACTTTCTTTTAACCAACATCAAACGATGAAGAAGCAAAACACAAACTCAACCCAGAACTGCGATGGCCAATAAGTTAAATGGTTTCGTGGGAAACTGAAATCGTTTGGGGTGCTGCTCAAACAAATTTTAGTAAATTAGTTGAAAATATGCTTAAAGCTCTTATTTATTTAGCAACCCACACACACACACACGCACACCAGATATACATATATCCATCAAATCCGCCGAGAGCAGTGCTTAATAAGTCATGCGGCGGTCTTATTAGATAATTTCATGATTTATGCATGTGCTGCCTGAGTACTCAGGCTCTGTTCCTGCAAACAGAGAGGAATCGGAAAAGGCAACTTGCTACACACAGCTTGGCAATTACCAAAACTAATCACACATAAGATAATTAGCCAGCAACTTTTGTCTACAAATTCCAATATATTGCCATGGTATTTCTCAACGCGCACACCAGGCAGCAAGTGTCAGAGTTTGGAATATATTATTGGAGCAACTACTACAAGTTAAGGTTATACTTGTACGATTTTCTATCAATCAAGCAAAATCTTATTAACTTTTAATAGTTAATTATTTAAAATATTTTTGAAAAGTTAACTTTTCTCATTAAGTATAGTTCTACCAAAATTTTGCTGAAAACTTAACTTTCAAGACGCAAAAACAATTTGCATGTTGCCATGTACATATTGGCTGTCAGGTTAATGAAAATTTAATTTAAATTACATTGACTGTGCAAAGTCCAGAGCGATATTATTTTTGTTTTGATTACATGTTGCCGGCATATTTCACCCACTGTTAAATTAATTAAAATATGAAGGGCATGTCTTTGTGAGCTCAGTTCAATTAGCCCGCAGCGACCGGCCCCCCCTGACCCCCCTATATAATGTGCACCCTAATATAGCCCTTATATGATAAATTCACTGGAAAAAAACTGGAAACTTTTCTGAAATTCCATGCGTGCCACAAAACTTTTAGCGCTTGCAATTAAATTAGCTGCCAGACCAAAAACACGTCGCGGCTGCGACTATGAAATAAGTTTTCTTTTTCACATATTTCCTCTTTTTTTTTTGCCTAGCTCTTGTGAATGCTTTATGCTATTTTTTTTTGAAACAATATAAACTACAGGGGAGCAGCTTATACCGCCCTGTGTCATTTTTATTTTACTGCTTTCCCGTGGCATATTCCAAATTGATTAAAAATGTTACCAAAGTTTAGTTAACCAAGCACCGCCTGCCTGACCATATGCATTTCGTATTTCCCTCGAAAGGACGACGTAGCGTCGAGAAATATTTCCATTTAAATAATTGATTTTTCGCGTGCATGCATAAGCGTCAACTTTTTACCAGCCTGCCAGCATGGCGTATGAGTAATGCCAAAGTCTGGCTGCATATTTACTTAGCCTTAGAGTATCTCTAAGTGGCAGTTGGCTTTAGTGCATGTCGACACGTGCGCATTTTAATAAGCCTTGGCTCAAATCTTTGCCAAGTTTTCTTTGTGGGTCTGAAAGCGGGAAATGCTTGGAAATTGTTGAGATAGGCTTGGCGGTATTTTAAATACATAAATAACATCCAAAGATTAATGATCAATACAAAATTAAGTTTACTTTCTAATGGGAGGCCATAAATCTAAATTTATCTTTAGTTTAAGCAAATATAGTTTTAAGGCATCTAAACTTAAAAATCTTGTCTTTTTATTTTAAATTTAAAATGCTTAGCTATTAATTCGAATTAATTTAAATCTAGTTTTTAGCAAATTTTTTACAGAATGAAAAAAAGTCAACCTTTAGTGGAATCCCAGGAAACGTTGGGTTACTTCCTGTGATCTAATTTCCAAGCGCTCCCAAAGAGTTCATCAACCGACTCCGGCTTGGACTACACCTAATGAAGGATGTCGCCTCGGGGTCTGGTCAGCAAGTTACGCCGCACTTGGTCTCGAAATGATCTGCCAACTTGTGTGGCCGGCCTGCCAAGCTCCTTTCGCAATTTCACAAATTCGCCCTTTCGGGGCAGGTCATCGTGTGCATATGCGGCCGCAAGCATTGAACTTTTGCAATTAGGAGCTTTACCTAGCTGGGGCGGAAGCGGAAGGGGAAGGCTTCAGGACTTCGGGTCCGAACTCCGGACTAGAGTTCGAGTTTGCCCGGCTGGCCTCTGATGGCAAATAGCCACTTTTCGGGCAGCTGACTCAATGCCCTCAAATCTGTTTCGAGTCGAAAAGGGTCGACTGCACTCAATGGCAACAGACGTGTGGATGCCATTTGGTTTTGTGCCACGCCAGGACCTCACTTGACCACATTCTTGGGTTGCCTTTTTTTCTCTTTATTATTTCTTGCTACATTTCCACAGTCCGCCATTTTTGATCAAGTGCATTTCTGCTGAAGAGCTAACGAAGTAGAAACCCAAGCTGCCTGAACTTTAATAAAAGATGTGGAACAAACAACACTTATTGGTTGGTTATTCTAGAATATATTTAAGGTTAAGTTTTTACTTGGTTTTAGTGATTAGAAATAATTAAGAATATTAACAACTTAAGGAACCATTTGCTCAGCTTTACCTTTTTGATATTCTAAGAAACTAATTTCGCTTTATAAAAAAGTAAGATATAAAAGATAAACAGCCAGATTACATTTCTACCATAAATTCTTTTTATATAAAGTGTTCTTCTTTCCAAAAGAGCATCTGCACTTCGTTGTCCTTTAACTCGACCAACATGGCTCCTTTTTGATTATTTATGTGTGGCTGTAAGTGAGCTCTCTCCATGGCTCCTCCTCTGTCACTTTCCAAGTGGGTCATTGAACAGAGCCCCCACTTGCTCCCCATCAGCCTCAACCTTCGGCACTTCCTGTCCGAGAGAAGTGGCATATGTTCCGCCCTCCAAGCCCCCAACTCCGTATCGCTGGGCAACAATCAAATAGTCACTAAGCATATAAGCCACTTGCACATATCCCCGCTAATTAATGAAAACAATTAGTAAATTAGCTTTGCCATTTCCGCTCACTGTCAACAAAGCATGGAGGAGGATAATAACATAAACATAAAAACGCAAACGTTGGCAATAAATGCGAATTTCTATGCCCGAAATATTTATGCTAATTGAACTTGTTTACCCGTGCGTGTGGCCCAACATATTTGTATCTCTCTGAATAGCTATATACAAAAATATATAAGAGATAAAGACACTGAAAAAATAAAGCTTTATTCATAAGAATCATATTCTTAAAAGTATAAATACATATTTTTATATACACTGTTTAATTTTTTGCTTAAGAATGATTGCTCTGTTTTTAGTAGGTAATGATTTTACCTTAAGAGTGTTTGCTTTTCTTTTTGTGTAATATATAATATATATCTATAAAGAAGTAGGATCGTTTAGCTGACGTCTCCAATTTGGTTTGTTTGTGTCTAAAAACGGCCGCAGGTTGATATTCAAGCTGGGACCCAGACAGACTCTGATTTCTTGTGACAACAAATGGATTCGGGCAGGGCAAATATTTTATATTTATTTCGTAGCCAAATGCGGCTGGCAGCTGAAAACAAAAGTATTGCAAGAAGCTATTCTGAGACAAAGGCAACTAACTGAGCCCAGCTGAAATTCAGCCAACGTTTTCCTATCCCTGGCGCCGTGATTTTTCCGTTTTCCCCAAAAAACCCCGCTTACCGCTCCCCGCCACAATGCCAATGCGAAAATTGTATTTGCATGTCAATTGCGCTTGTTTATCTCGCGTTATTATTTCTGACATTTCCACGACACACGCGCAGGATCAGCGGCAGTCAGGCATTCAGATAGATGGATATACGTGGTTATAGATAGATATATATTCATGGGTCAGGACTCTGCGGCTGATTTGATGGCTTTGATACTGTAATGGAAACGTTTAAGGCAAGTCATGTAATGTATTTGTACATCATAATTTGCATACTAACTCGGACATGGAGCAGAGCTAATGAAGGAATTTTCCAAGGGATTAATGAATAATGGAGAGGTTGTTTATTGAAAGCATTGTTTGCTCTGTAAAGATGGTTTAATTTGAGGTAGTTTAAACTTGTTTTTGGTTCATGTATCTTAAAATAAAATAGAAAATACTATATAGAATACGGAGATCATGAAACTCTATCTCCCAATAAAGACATAACCATGGCTACAAACTCAAGAGAGCCATCAGTACATTCATCAACTTGCTGTCACCGCAAATCTATTACCCATAAACTCCACCCACCTCTGCTGTGGGAAAAGTGCAAGCTTTCACATATATAAACACTTTCTGCGAATGCAATTAACTCGGCTCAAGTCTCTGACTCACCGCTGACTCAGCTCCCGGCTCATCATCTCGAGAGCGCCGGACATCGTAAAAAGTTTAGGATAGCAATTAATGACACAACTTTACAGCACTATAAAATCAAACTATTAACGATGGCAAGTAATCAAGGGACTGAAGGATCGGGGAGCCCATGAAAATATTTACGAACAACTTTTTAATAAAACCACAAAAATGTGCAGACAAACAAAGCCATGAAGTCGGAATCAGGAGCAGACTTTTATGCTGACGGCATGTTAATGATTGGAAAATCTTGCTCGTCTAGTGACAGATGAAACCGCAAAAAAGGGAGAATAAAATGTGAAAGATGTGTCACATTTCATATTTCACATTTCCATATGTGGTAAGTGGCAGAAGGCAATTAAGATAAACGGGAATGAAAGTAATTGAAAAGAGTATGTCGCTCAAATAAAATTGTCAATCACAAGCACCGGAAGATACTCAAATACACTCGTATTCCACGGGGACGGGACCCTTACCGTATTAGCCTTGGCCTTTGGCCAAAAAGCCCTCTTAACACGTGCGCTTCATGCATTTTTATAGGCCGTCAGGGTCATAAATTCTCGCTGCCAAATCCTCAGAAATTTGTACGTACACCTGCCTGCCGGGGCTAAGTATTATTGATAATCATAAAAATCACGGGCGTGTCCAAAATGCTCAGTCGGTGGAACTCTTCGGGCTACGTGGATTCCATACGCATAGGTGCTATACACATTGATGGCTGCTAATGCGAATCCTCGCCGCTAGATGGCTGTAATTACAGTGCCAGATTGCCAGGACCAGGCCACAATTGTTATAAACTCGTTAGCTGACGTACCTATATGTTCAGGCACTGGAAGAAAATGGGTAAAGAAGCATTATCAGCATCTTTATACTCCATTAAGGTATTTCCGTAAGAAGAAATTAAAAAGAGATCATTTATGATATTTAAGTTATATGAATTTTGAACTTAACTTTTTTTTCTTTTTTTTAAATTAAGTAATTTCCCTGTCCCATCATAAATTATAGACAACACTTTAGCTCACATTTAATTTCTCCAAGTGTTCCCTGTAAACCTCGAATGGCTTTAAGCCTTGGTTTACAAAATGTTGCTTTCATCAAGCAGTTAACCTCACAACAAGGGCTTAAATGAGACTGGCAAGAATGTGTGTGAGAGAGAGAGAGACAGAGTGCAAAAGAGAGGGCCAAACGGTTAGAAAGAGCAAGCTCCCGGCACAATACCTGGTAAATACAAAAAATGCTAAAGAAAACACCAACTGCAAATTTTACTTTGTAATAACAGTTTGCCACCCCCACCGCCCTCTCACGTAGATACACGCCAAAATGGATACCCACACACTTAGAGGGATGTGTGTACCTATGCACACACAAAGCATTTGTGTGTCCGGGTGTTGTGTTGCCAAGTTTCATTCGCCAACCAACCGACAAAATATACGCTTAAGTTCACAAATTCTTTAGTTTTTAGGTCTTGCTTTTAATAGGAAAACTTCAAAATAGTGTTTGAAAACAGATTTCAGGGTATTATAAGTTCAGGCAGAAGCTGGCAATGCAGTGAAGGAGTCATTTCCAACCCTATAAATCATATATATTATTGATCAGCATCAACAGACTAGTCGATAAAGCCATGTCCGGCGGATAAATTTTTATTCCTTTTAAAAATTGTGTAAAAATTGTCCAAAGTTGGCAAAAATTTTAAATTAAGTATTCAAGTTAACATAAAAATAACTAACATAACGGTTTCCAAATTAAACATTTTGCTTTTTTGACTGTGTTATTGAAGTTAGCTTCATTTCTTTGTTTTGAGTTTATTTAATATAAAAAATATTGCCAATCTTTTAAATATATTTTTAATATTTAATATTTGATTCCAAAATTATTTGATTACTGAACTTACTAATATAAGATGTAAAATTTACCTAAATACTTAGAATAATTCTTAAAAATTAAATAATAATAAAAATGCTACAAAACAAAGTATAAGTATTTATATATAAATATTGGTATTATAACAAGTTCTTAAGTTCTTCTTGAATAGTTTAAGCCCTTTGCATAGGGTTCTTCTTATTTACATATAACGTTACTTAGTTCTCCAACTTGTTTTGCTAGTAGGCACCTCTTATATATCATATCTTTACCCTCAAATCGTATTCTTTTTAATTTTAAATATAAAATACTATCCTTTGTGAGTTCCTATTTGAAATCTTGGCCGCCTGAACTTACTCATATGGGCTCATCGTTTTTTAGCAACTCTCGCCACTGTAATTGCGCATTCCGCTGTGCGGCTTGCAATTTATATTCCACCAGCTCACTACCACTGGCAACAAAAGCAATATGTGTGTGCACAGAAAAATATAAAAAAAAAAATATATATATATTGTATGGGGGTAGGAAAATAGAAGAACTTAAAATGGAAAAAATATATACGAAAATGCAGCATGGCCGCAAAAGTTTTGTGTGCATCTGGCAGGCTAATAAATCTGGCAAATATTTAAAGAAAATGCAGAGAAAGCGGCGACAGGGAGAAAGCCGCAAAAACAGTTTTATTGTTATCATGTAAACGAATTGTTGCCTAACAAACTGGGCCAATTTCTGCCGAAATCTTTGACAACTTTCGCCAGATATATGTACTATATGGTATGTTTGCCTAGCTGTCGATTCGAGTCCTCCTGCTGGGACAATATCAATTTGCGAGACAATGAATCGGAGTTTTTCCCTCGTTAGGTTTGCCAGAGAAAATGCATCTGATTGCACCATACTTCATTGGCTACTTGTTCACTTGCTATTCGATTTTCCTTGGCTCCCCCTGCCCTATCCTCTATTGTGCAGGGGTTTTGGCACACACTGATTTCGGTTTTGATTTCTCCTTTTTGCCGTTTTACCCCCCGTTGAACTTTGTTTTATTGACTTTGCGGTGGAAAAAACTGCATACGCAAACTGGAATGACAAATTGCTAAATAAGTTAAATGGCAAAAAAAAATCGGAACTTTTGCCAACCCTCCCCTTGTGGTTCACACGTAATTGTATCAACATGTGAGCTGGGAGGAAGGGAGGGACATCCACTTTTGTGCTTTTTAATGGGATCCGAGTGAGGGGATTCCCTTTTGTGCTTTTAATGGCGCTCATTATGGTGCACTTTTTGCCAGTGGTCTTTGTTTGGAGTATTGGCAAATTTGATATAAATTAGTTTAGTTTGATTGGAGCGGCTGTGTGCGACTGGCAATTTCATCAAATATTCAAATTAGTTGCACAATTTTTGTTTGACTCTGTAATGCAGCATCCGGCAGGGCCTCCCATTGAGTATTTGTGGTGTATTTTATGCCATTTAACCGCAAATTGTAATTAAAAGCGTATTAGTTGTGGAAACTGCACACTGTAAATGATTCAATCAGTCACGTTTTGGGCTTTGTCGAGAGACTTCTGCACCGAGCTTATCTCAACGGAAGTTTAGGTGGAATTGTAAACGGATTTGATGTAATAAAATAATTAAACTAGGTACTTATTTCATATTAAGCTGTACGTATTTTTACATGGATTTATTGGATTTGTACAATTTTAGGTATAATAATAAAATATATTATATTTTATTTTCCTTGAAAGTTATAATACCTCACATAAGTGTCCGATTAAACCGATTCTGCATCCCCAAGATCACAACTGAGAGACTCAACTACTTGAACTTAGTTCATCCTTGAATGCGCCAACTCCACTTATAGCTTTAGGACCTCAAGTCCTGACGACAAGCCAGAAATCTTGTCATCTGCCTTGTCCCAGATTTAATGAAACCAAATAGTTTCAGTCATTTAACATGCATTGATATATGATATTTTCGTGTGTTTGTATTCACTTTGCTGCTTTCAAGTGCAAATGTCTGCAGTTAACGTGCTGAGTAAATATTTTGCATATTCCCATACATTTCCGTCCATGACGTTCATGAGCTAATTGCGTATACGCAGCGTGTGCTGAGGATACTTGAGAAGCCATCCCTTTGTGGGGGATGAGCAGGAAAATAATTAGACACTCAGCATTATTTGTGGGCCATCAAATTTAATTTAGTGCTGGCAAAAGGTCAGTCCTTGCTATTGCCTATGACCACGCCTCCAATCAGAAGGACATCCGCCCCTAAGCCACACAAATACACACATGAATGATAGGGCAGGAGAAATAAACAGAAACACAGGCCAAGTGGAATCGGGGGCTGTTAATTCTCATCACGTTTAATGTAATGGCAGCACGTTAACTTTGAAGCGCAAAATTGGAATTCAATATGTTTGCCGGCATATAAAATGGGCGCTCCTCCTTGTGGGGCAAACTTTTTCCCTTGGCTTCTGCTAGGCAAAGTGAAAGTCCCTTGAATTATGGGGGCTGACTTGCTGTCTGACTGTCTGGCTCTCTGGCTGTGTGAAAAGCCCAAGAAAACCAAATGCCAACTTTTACTTTTGCGCTGACTTATTCCAGCCTGTAGATTATTATAATGAATATTTAATATAACTTTCTCCATGCTGTCGGGCTGTCTTTTATTTTTTCCCGAGAAAATTTAATAATTGAAATCAAAATTGGATTTTTTTTCTGCATTTTTTCTTCGCTGCTCTTTTGGCAGGGTTCGAGGATATGCCACTTGTGGCCCTGTTGGCCTTGCCATTAATTGAGTTATTCAAATTGGTTTTTTGCTTGTTGGGGGGCAGCACGCAAAAGTCCTCGCCGCGGAGCGTTTTAATTGTTTCATTTTGGGGCTAAATCCGAATGAAAGTGTGTGCATGCACAGGGAGAAAAGGAATAAGTTTCATTTTACCAAAAGAGGTTTATAAAGTAATAATAACTTAATTGTATTTTCCATAAAATTTTATGCTGAAAACCCTTTTTAATTATATTCTTTATTTATAAGTAATAATTTTTGTTTGTGTAGCGGGACTGCAATTAAATCTCCCACGACTCTCGCCGACTTTATGACCGCCATTAAGTCCAGTCCGTTGGCGCTGCTCATCTGAATTTAACCACTTGGACAGATGCAGTAGTTGGCCAGTGTCCAGGATCAGGATGAGGATGAGGAGCCTGCAAGTGACGCGGTGGAACCCTTCAATGCCGCACCGCTGACAGTATCAATTGTCGCCGGACGGAATCGCGTGCCCGGCACATTATAATAAGTTCACTTACACATCCCGGCCAGACAGCATTATTCATGCCGTCGTGGCGTAATTACATTCTGAATTGCTTTTATGGCCGAGAGCACGACCTTTCGGTGCGCTGTCCGTGCTGTGTCTGTACGTCCTGTGTCTTCTGTCGTGCCGCCCCGTTCCGCTTTGGCTCCTTAACGGTCTGTTAGGCCGTTTTGTTAATGACAAATGAAAACATTTTCCTGACATCTTGCGTGGGCAGCTGAAACCAGAGCGGGCCAACTGCGCCCCTCACTTGTTCGCCACTACAATTGCGTTTAATTAACATTCTCTGATGTGCCAACAGCGGGTAACTTCCTTGTCCGGGTGGAAATGCACATTTTTAATACGATTCTCCCTTGAATTTTTCGTGTTTAGCGCTGGAATGGACTATCCTTGCCCGCCGGGCACTGGGTTCTCATTTTTTTTCGCTTCTGCTTTGCTTTCATTATGTGGAACATTTCCGCTTTGGCGTTATTATTTCGTAATATTTTTTAGAAATTACATTTTGGGCGAGCAATTATATAAGCATAAATTGAAAGAACATTTTCTGGAAGGAGAAATAAGGAAGATTAAAGCGTGCCAAAGTATTTGGTTTAATGTTATTTTAAATGGTTTTTAGAAAGGTTTTTGTTTAAGAATTCAAACTATCGGACTTTATAAACATTTTGTAAAAAAATTCTTGTTAAAATACAACTCTGTCTTACTTAATTATTGTTTACTTCACGCCTCTGCCCAAATTGTTTTATTCATTAATTCCTGTTTCCCTTTCGGGCCTTCGATTGCTCAAATTTCTTGGCAAGTGCTTCAGCACTTTTAAATATTTTATGGCTCCCTTTCAAAGAGCTTTTCTCTGCTTCGCCCCCCGCAGGCACAAATATTGACCTTCTTAATTAATTGGTTTTTGCTTAAAGAATCAGACCCACACTCAGGTTGACCTTTTTGCGAGGAGGCTGCATGCCGGCGGCTCAAAGCTGAAGGCTGTCGGATGTCGGCTTCCTGAGGGGCTAATTAAATATTTAAATATGTGAAACACACGCGCCTGCCGAAGTACGAAGAAAAAATAAAAACCAGGAGTAACCGAGGCAAACAGAAACAAAAATATTTTTGCAGTTTTTATGCGCCCACAATTTCGGTAAATATTGGTGAACAAACCAATCCCGCAGACAACACACACTCCCGAAAGCCAGGGCAAATGAAATTATACACGAAATGGCCGGCTCCCGGAGCCAAGTACTTTATTTAAATTTATTTATTTTGCATTTCTCTGATTCCGGTATATTTTTTTTGTGCTTTTCGAAATAATAACAAAATCAATAAATGCGCCACAGCGGCGTCTTGTCAATAAACCGAATTCGCCACTTGTCCCACTCGCACAAAGCCACAATTGTCGACGATTTATCTTGATTGTGTTAAGGTCCTGGCCACTATAAAGTGTCTCTGGAAAATCCTGGAAAAAGCGGTCTTCTGGGGAAATCATGATCAAAATCGATGGCTGCGAATTGCTGGATCTCCTATTCTATGGGGAATTGTCCCATTGTCAAGTGGGCTTAGGCCAAAGCCTATGGGCCCATTATAAAATGCGTTTTGAATATGGCCAGAGTGGCTAATGATTAGATTGTTGGGCAGGCTTTTAGCAAGACGACAACGACGACGACGACGACGACGACTGAATGGCATCACTTAGGCCAAACGACTGTAATTGACCTTGAGTCTAGTGTATATGGAATATAGAACTGGTAAGTGCTGATTGAATCCGATTGATATAAAGTGCCCGGCAACATATTCAAATGGAAGAATCAAGTGGCCGCGAGGGGAAAATAAATATCCACAATGCCGAAAGCAGCGAGAGCAATCAGCCTAAAATGTTGACAATGATATCGAATCGAAATTTTACTATATACTTTGCTATTCTTTGATATATGTATTCTAGGGAATTGTAAAATCCTTAATCCTGTAGAGTATAATATATTTCCGAATATAAAGTAACAACTAAATACAAAAGTCTACATAAGGATCTGCCAATTTTAGATTATATTAGATTAAAAATTCCCATCAAATCATTATTAAAAATATTAAACTTTAGACTTAGAAATCATCAACATTTACACCTTTTTGGCAAACCTAATTAAGATAGTTAACCCAATTCGTGTTACGGCCCTCTTTGCATAATTGCCAAAACTTTTCCATCCTCACTACGAAAACTTTCATTCAATTCCTATGCATACCCGTAGTTTTAAATTTAAATACCGACCCAACGCTGGTTAGCTTACGTAACCAGGAGAAACACAACTGAGCCGCCGACGACGACGCTGACGACTACAACTATTTTATGCATTTTTCACAATTACCCATACGCACCGTGTGACCGGTCGGGTCATTACTTCGCCTCGCCTTGTGACTTTTGGGGGCGCAGCCAACTGGGGATATAGGGTGCACAGAGGTGAAGGCTGCTGGCTGGCCTGGATACACGAATAATTTTCATAAGCTACAAAATTTATGCTAAAATAAGCGCCACATAAAATGCAAATAGTTATTATTACACTTTTTCTTGCTCGGCCAGGCAGCAGCAGCAACAACCACCGCCAGCGCCACTGCCTCTCGGCTTACCAGCCTCGAGATTCGCTTCGTTTCACTGCGTTCGTCATAATTAAGTTATGCCAGCGAACAGGTAACCACCACCAAGGACAAGGTGGTGAAAGGTAGTGAAAGCGGGGATGCTAATGTCCGCATTACAACGATGGTGTACTCTTTAAAAAAATATATATATATTTTTAATGGAAGTTTGAAATTCTTATTTGAGACTAGATTCAGCAAGAATAAATAATATGTCAGTCTAGTAAAACTCTAGTGAGTAAATGGACTTTACATTTTGGTCCTTCGAGCCGGATAGACAAGTTAAAAATATTCAATTCATATCTGATCTTTTACGTATTGAATTTTAATGTAAACTTGCCTTATTTATTAACATTAAACAAAAATAATATAAAGTTAAAAACGCTAGAAATATTTGATAAAACCCATGTACCCTCCAAAGTATTATGTCAGAAGGAAGAGAAAACCCTGAGTGAGCCATAGTTCATTGCATGCTACATATTTTCCGGCCTTTTTTGGGCTGTTGTGTTCAACATGAGATTATGTTGATACTTATGTTAATGACGCTCTTCCCATATATCTGGCTTGTATATCTAGGAATCGGGTCTTCGGCCTTAATGCTTAATGGTAATCATAATACCTTGTCCCCCGGATCCCTCCGCTGTCTTGGACCACGACTCCCTCCCTTCCTTGGGTTGGAAAATAATGAACACTGCCTCTGTGTATTAATTACTGCAATAATTCACAAGGACCAGGGCAACTGTTACTGCGCCGGAATTCGTATCCCGTTCCCCTGCTTATTGCGTGTGTTTGGCGCAATAATTTGCGCAGTTCGTCCGCCTCGTTCGGCGTACAATTTATTATTTGTCATCTGTTATTATGTCATTAAGCGCCCATTTTTTATTGGCCTGCTCTCGTTTTTAATTATCATTTGATCAATTTTTTCGCACCGCCAACTTCCAAGGACTGTCCGCCGTAGCCGTACATGTGTATGATGTGTATTTTAATGTCATTCTGTTTTACATGGCAATTAACTTGTAGCTGGCCATAATTGAGGCCAAGGGTTTGCACTATATCCTGAGTCTCAATTGTAGCTGGCCTTATTTTTATTGATTTTAAGCTGTGAATTAATATCTCTTGCTTTTTAAATTGTATCTTAAAATATAATATTGAATTGTAATGTTTTTCAAGCTCTTGCTTGCACTTTTTAAGCCCGCTTCATATTTTATATATTTTTGCAGAGTTTAAACGTTTTACTATTCAAGATCTGAATAAACAAATCGAATACTTTGCCATAGTTGACAGCATTTTGTGAGGCAATGGGCAAATAAATCCATCCGGGACAATTTGTTAAGTATTACTGCCAGGGCAGTGGAAATCCCCATCGCCTGATTTACATGCAACTCACATACTGTAAATATCGGTTATATATTTTTTTTAATTTCTACCCCGTGTTTGCTTAACAATTTTTTCTTGTTACTCCATTATTTACTCTACGTGGATTAAATTTCACTCTCTGTGCGGTGCAGACCCCCGAGTCACAAGCGAATGTCGCAGCATATGAATAAATTAAAATTTCAATAAAACTTATCGGCAAAAAAAAAAAAAATGGAGCTAACAGAGTACAAAAAGCAAATGTGCGCATTGGAATTAAATTCAGCAAATTAAAGAGATTTAACCTTCCCGCCTGTGAGGGCTTGTGTACAGTCAGGGCAAAAGGGTTTCGGTTTCGGGTTAATCAAATGACAGTAATGCGACCATAATCAAGTTCGGTTCTGTCCGGGGTGATGATACTACGTTAATTATAGACCGGAAAAGTGGGCTGATGAAAATCGAATCGAATGCTGTTAATGTTTCACTTGCGGCTGCCACAAAGGTTGTTTACAATTTAATAATATGTCACGGAATGCACTGATTGATGCGCTTAAATTGAATTTTTCAAGACCGTGTAATATGTAATGTACGTTTTATGCTTTCAATTAAAAGCATCTCATGAGCTTCAATTTTCCACGGAATTTCACATTCTGTGAAATTGATTTTCCCTTAATGAAATTCATCAATATTCATCAATGCAAATTGGATTTCTTGGAAGTTTATCGAGAGATGTGTAATTAAATATGTACACAAAGTGTAGCATTTTTATTTATTTTTTATCGGTGCCCAGGTTAGTTACCAAATAAATTTTAATATTGCATGTCTGGGTGGCTTCGTTTTTGGCACTTTTTTGTTTGGCCAAGTCGGTGAGGCCTGCTTTAAGCCAGCAAATAAATCAAAGGCAGTTTACTCTTTTTTTGGGTGGGTTTTTAATGGCCACAAATCACGGTCTGGCCAGGGCCTGTGTTTGTGTCTTCTGCTCGATAAGGAAGCATTAACATCGCCTGATTCTCCTCAGCCATGCCCTTGGAGGTCGCTCGTAAAGTATGATAAGTGACCCCAAAATGGCTTCATTTTGTTGGCTGCCTTCCGCTCTGCATTTAGAGCACAAAATGAGGCTATGAAATATTCATTTTCACATTGTCCATGGAAACGGTTGCATTGTAAAATAGAACAAAGCCATCAACTGAACGAATTGGATTATCATAAACATATTTCATATTTGTTTGGAGACTGCAAATCATATGCAAATAAAGAACAATTTGTAACACAGCTTAAACAGGCATTTGCACAGTTGTAACCTAAAATTTATAAATTTCTTGCATGAATATTATTCAGAACTTTAATTATTTATCTGCAGCGAGAGAGTAACATCCTCCTATAAAGAAGGACCATCGCAATCTCTTATTATCCTCAACATTTCTCCTTAGAGTTCCTCAGTCCAAGGGGGATAAATAAAAATAAGTCTGATCAGCGCAAATTGTCAGCCAGCCAAAGGCGATGGCCCGGGCTCAATCAGTTCTGACTGTCAAATTTGTTCCTCCAATTACCATAATAATGCCAGTGGGCAACAGCGGGTGGTAGTGGCAGCAGTCAAGGCTCCGGCACTGAGCAAATCAAGCGATGTCGTTTATTACAAGTGCGAGAACTTAATTAAAACGCCAAAACAAAGGCGAGCGGAAGGACCTGCGCGGAGAAAGGAGAAATTTAGAGGGTGATGGTGGCTCGGGCACATCAACTATGCACAATGGCAAAGTGAAAGTGATTGCCATGGCTGGCGGGTTGTGTTGCTGTGCTGGTCTTGGTCCTGGTCGCTGCTCCAAGGACTTCCGCACTTCAAAGCGGACGGAACCGAGGGTCGGGGGCCAGTAGATTCCGCTTGACTTTTATGATTGCCGCTCGACTAGCTGGAATGGAATGGTAATGGCAAGTTGCTGCCGTCTTTTCACGCAATTTCAAATCCCAACTCAATTTGAGTAATTTTGCAGTTGAATCCTTTTGCTACGCTGTGGTTGCCACCAATACACGCAGTAGGGTGACTCTTTATAGAAAGAATTGTGATTTAAGAAATAAGGGAATTCTATGAAAAATGTAGAAGATTATAAATAACAAAGTTTTAAAAACTTTACAAAAGTAATATTGGAATTTTCTATGTAAGATATGAAGGCTAAACTACTTTAGTTAGACTTATTTGTAAGAAAAATGGATTATTAGGGTAAAAGTTATATCTAGATTGATGCACCTTAATGTTAATAGACCGAAGCCAAGTAAGTGTCCTCCGTATATGGCTCTCTACGCGCCCCAACTTAACATCTCCATCCCTTTACTTCCTCTCTTTCTAGTTGCCACCGTCAAATGATGTCTTCTTTCTCTCTCTCTCTCTCCGACATAGTCGTCGCCATTCATTGTCCAAAGTTACATGACGCAAGTTGCTGGCTTTTGGTTATTGGTAGTCACTCGCTGGCATTGTTGTTGTTGCTTTGTTAATTTAGTTCCCAAAACCGCACGCACACACTAGCACAGCCAGCCCAACACCCACCCACACACACACACACAGAATGCTTTTGGCGAACGCATTTGGAGCATTTGCTTCATTTACTGCGTCGTTTGCCGCATTTTAATTGCTTCTGCTCACATCACACGACCACAGTGGTGATTGCCTGCCGCGAACTAATGGCTCTATTTGAATTAGCGCGCGCTTGTGTGTCTAGTGTTTTAAGGTTTCTATTACCCAGCATGTAGATGCAATGATTTCTATAAGCTTAAACACCTATATCCTGAGGTTATTGATATCCGATCAATGCTTAGGGTTTCATTGTACTCCAAAGAGGCAAAGGATGCGGCGCTTCTCCTCCTTCTTTCTTTTTGTTCTCTTTCCAGCGGACACTCCACCTCCACACATGCAGGGAAAAGTTTGTCAATCCGCCATTTGAATGCGCGACATCATCGGAATGGCATCCGTTTCCTGTCCCCTTGGCATTCGTGAGACCCTTGGCCGCTTCTGTTTGACGCATAAACCTGAACGCCATTAAACGAAATGAGTTTCAGACGAAATTATCCTTGTGGCCACTAGGGGTGTGTGGGAAATCGGGAATGAGGCCTTCCTCTCCGGACACTCTAGTTCAATTCTAATGTGTAATGATCGCTTTCTAGTGCACCGACTCGTGTATATCTGTGGGTATACGGCCCCAGATTGTTTCATAACTCACTTAGCTGTTGGCAGCCGGTAAACTTTCATTAACTTTTCCAGTAAATCAAATCAAATGGCTAACTGCACCGAAAGCAGGCCAACCTTTGCAACTCTTCCAACCTTAATCTGCAACGCTTCGCCGTGCGGCACTTGACTCGCCAAGTGGCATTAAAACAAATTACAAGTAATTAAAGCTTACTTTTTAGTGAAATCAGGGGAAGGTGGTGTGTTTTTAGGGGAAATAAAACTGAGGTAAGTGGAAATTTTTGGGTAATATTTTAATAAGTTTACTTAAGAATATATGTACAAATTACTTTAAACTGTATACTTTTTTTTTTTGCAATATTTCAATATTATTCTCAAGCCATTCTTTCGTATTATTTTTAGGCAAAAATTAACTTTAAAATCCACCAACCAAGTCAATGCACCCCAATCCTGATCCCCTACAGCCTAGACGAAATTACTTTCTGTATTTTTTCTAGATGAAGCCCAAAAAAAAAAGTCTGAGAAGTAATTGAGGCGAGCGCTGAAAGCTCTTCAAGTTTGTAGCACAAAAAATAATAAACGAATATATGCATGAATAAAAGTTGCAAGGTATGCATAGCCTTGAAAATTAATGAAAACTTTGAGCTCGGAGGAGGGAAACCTCGCAGGCTCCCTCTCAATGGAGACCATCCTTGGACCGCGGTTGTTCCTTGATTGTTTACGAGGCCCTCGCTTTGATTTATTGCATTTATCGATAACGAACAGCAACAACAATGCTCACTTGATAAATGATAAAAGTTTTTATTTTTTTCACTGCTTGTTTTTGTTTATGGTAATTAAAAAAATAGGTAAACGCCGCTCCATCCCCCCTCCCCCCAGCTTTTCCCGGGCCTGTCTGTTTGTTTTTGTTTATGGCTCAGCTGAATGTGCTGACAGTCGAGATTATTGACTCTTTGGGCGCGTGCTGCGGCCAATGTGAAAATTAAACTGGTCACAGGATCGGGGGGGGTGACGGAATAATGGCAATTTACAGATAATGCGGAAAGGCAGGGGGACTGGAAATTGTTGTTAAAAGTTTGGGCTTAATGAAAGATTACTCGGCATAATGCGCGTAAATAATGAATGATGGCCCAGCGAAGGGTTGGCCTCGGGGCGTGACAGAACGCTTAAAGTGTGTTCCGAACTCGAATCCGATATACAAAATAATGATATCAGTAAGTCAATCTTTAATTGGTATAGTTATCAGCGAACTGGTGTTGAAATCCGATTAATTATGATCTGTGTTTATGGTTGCTATTAAAATAAATCGCTATTAATTTGAAATTAAATCAAAATCGTTAAGTTATGATGAAAAGTAAATACATTAACAGCTAAGATAGCTTTTCCTAGTGAATCTTCACATCAAAACTTAAAATTCGTTCATAAATTCCACAGAATACACCATTAATCATAATGTAATTTCATGTCTCATTCAAAATGCCCTCATTCCGCATCCAATTTCCAAGGAAAAATGCTTTCCTTACTCAGATTCTCCCTTTTTCCTTACAACTTCATCTGGATATTTGTTCAACCATAACAAATATCTCGATGTCTGTGTACACTTTGGAAATTATCACTTAATACTCTGCAGCTGCTGTCGCTGCTCTCGTCATCATTGCATCGGAACGGACTTTGTGCGAAGTGTGCAATTTTCACGATTATATAACTGAAATCCAACTTGAATGCGGCTGTCATAGCTATTGCCTTGGGTCATCAATTTGCGGTGAGTGGGGAGGCGATGAGCCCAAAGAAATTCGAATTTTAAATGAGCCATGAGCCCAGAAATCCAAACGAATTTGTTTGATATTGATCTAATGATAGCCAGCAAGAAAAATGCCAGATATAGGGCAGACACTGAGAGGAAAATATATTTATCTTCAATTCTGTTTAATAGATAAAGTAAGCGACAAGAAAATGTAAATTATTCTTAAAATTATATTAAAACGAATTCAATATTTGTATGAATGTAAGCTTTATAACATTTTATTGCCATTTTAAAAGGCTTTCAAATGAAATTATTTAAATTAAATACTGATAATTAAAATTCTTTCCTTTTAATCTTTTAAAGACTCCTGCTTGTTAGTTTTTAAGTAAGAAAAGTGAATTAGTTTCCCAACAAGGTATTCAAAGTTATTGAAAAATATCTCAAGCTTTGAAAATCGTAATAAAATCTTTTCTTCAATTAATTGAAATTTATTCGATTTTGCAACTTGGGTGTAAAGTTTAGCAAATTGCATTTCCTTGGTGTACAGGCCATTAGCTATGCACAAGTGTGTGGGCGTTGGCGGATCGGACCACGCCCCATTTGGTCATCTGTATTCGCACGTTAACAGGCAAAAGCAATTACAAGTTTTGTATGGGTGCGTGTAATCTATTATTCCGCTGAAAGTGGTAATTCCGGTCAGTAAATAACACGCACGCCTTCGCCAATGCCAACCAGGACTCGAAGGATATCCCCGTGTGCGGATCCTGTGTGTCGATTGGATTTTAAGCCACCGAAAACAGACAACAGCCAACGGACAGCGGACAACGGACATCGGACAACGAGCAAGAAATGAAGGCCCAAAGCTCAACCGTCTATAATTCCTGGGTAAAAGCCCATAAATCCATGGCGCCGCTGCTTACGTATGCGCCATTTCACACCGTTACCGTTAGACACACAGACACACACACACACGCACACTCACGCACACGTACATCCACATTTACATATGCGCTTAAGCTCGAACTATTGCCAGTTATCGGTAAAAATGGCATACGCCTTTCAGCAAAATTGCTTTCCGCCTCTTTTTTCCATCCCGTCCAGCCGCGTCCTTGTGGCAGTCCCTACTTTTTTCGATCCTTCCTTTATAAATATTAAATTTTACTGCAGCTTAAAAACATCCGCCCCCCTCTCTGGGTTTTAATCTGCTTCGCTGGCGAAAATATTCAACGAGATTTTACTGATTGATTAATTTGTGGCACAATGATGAGCGGAGCGTGCTTTTTAAATTTTAATTTTAATTAAAACAGCAAGCGCATCGAGCAATTTATATTTGTTATTTAAGCCTGGCGATATCAATATTTGAGACTGTCTGGAAAAAAAGGTTGTGAACTTTTATTTATGTCCTGGCAAAGCAAAAAATATGTTATTGGTTCTTAGGAGATTTTAATTAAATATTTTATCAAGCATATTAGGAATTTATATTGCACTGAAATTCAATAGTTTTCCTTACATTATTTCATTATCGCCAAGAATGTCAATTAATGACGGAACCTTGTGTGATGTGTAAGCCATTTTCCAGAGGCTTTAAAATACATCTGATGCTTGCCGGACATCATTTTAAGCTCCCCGTTCGCCCGGCAAAAGGATTAACAATAAATAACTATAATCAGGAGCACACAAAGAGGCCACGTTAACAGTTTTGACAGTTTTCAATTTCGTTGGCCGCACAAATTAAAAACGCTGTGACAACAGAGCCGCCGACAAAAGACCAAAAGACGCCATCTGAGACTGCCACACAAGCAGTGGCAAACGGGGCATGGGGCTAGTATATTTGTCAAGTTTTGTGTTGCATGAAAAGGCGAAAAAGAAAAACTGCTGTCTGGCATTGGCATTGGGTTTTTCGGGGTCTCGGGGACTCTGGCCAAAATCGAACGGGGAGCCGCCGGGGGTCAGAAGGTCGCACAAAGAAGGAAAGCTCTTTTGCCTATTCGTGCGTTTTGTTTGTTTATTTGCCGGCTTGTCTCTGTTTGCTGTCATTGTACACCGGAGAAAAAATAATTAATTTAAGTAGATGTCTTGTCTGGACATTGCCAAATAATTTTTAGTTATTTGTTCATTGAATAAATAATTGATTGTATTCTGTCTAGGCAAACAATATATTTAGAATGATAAAGAATTAAATGAATACTTTCTTAAGACTCTTTGATTAATTTTAATTAATTAATTAATTTCATTAATTTATCCTGTTTATTATTTCAGCTTTTCCTTTTCTAATATCTTTTAAACTACGATTTCTCTCTCTGGTAGTTTTGGCCGCTGATTAGAATCTCCCAGGCACAGATACAGATACAAGCTACAGATACACCCCTTGTACAGATACAAATATGGAGGTGTGCGCGCCATAAAAGTAAAAACGAAATGGCAAAACACATAAATACGTTTATACACAAACATATATTTTGCTTTTATTGTTATTTAATATTTCTGGCGTTTGGCGAAAATGTAGTTGTTCCCTCGCACAAGCACACACTTTTGTTTATTTATTTATTTATTTATTTTCTTTTTTTTTTTCTTTTTGAAACCACAATTGTAATACGTATTTGCTGCTTTTCGCTTTCCTTTTTTTTTTTGCTTACAGCTGCCGTCTGAGTGTCTGACAGAACCAACGAACAAGCGAATATTTCGCGACATTATCTGGCACGCATGTGTCAACTGCCGACGACTCAGACACCCACACACACAGGCACATCCATTACACACACTCCTTGGCACACGAACACACACACAGCGCAAAAAGGTACAATAATAAAAACCAATAAAAGTGACAAATAAAAAGATTTATGTGATTTATATGTATGATTGCTTGTTGGTGAGTGAGTGAGCAACTTATTTTCCTCTACTTTAACATGATTTTATTTTTTTGTGGGTTTTAAGTACCCTTTACTTGTTGGGGTACACCTTTGATAGGACATTAGATACATCATTAAAAAATTTTTAAATAAAATTTATTAAGAATAAAAAAGAATGAAATCTATGATTACAAAAATACCCGATTCTTAAAAAGTATTCCTGTATCAAAGCATTTAATTATTATTAGGCAAACATTTCATTTATTTTTTATGATGAGAGGGTATATCAACTTCGTTTTCATACTATTTTTTAAACACTTTTCCTTGGAGTTTTCCTTTTCAGGCCTGCTGTCACGCCTGTGAGTCTGTGACCCAACGCCAACACGGCTGCAGACTGAAGGCGGCCCAATAACAATTCGTTTCCCTTTCATTTACATATGAAATGTATAGGAAAACAGAAAACAACGCATTTAATTGTCTGTGTGATTTATGCATTATACAATATTTGGCCACACGAACGTAATGCAAAGGGGGAGTATATATTTTGGGAATTCCACTTAAAGAGTTGCCAAGGCCTAGATGTGTGATCTGTGATAGGCGAAAAGCCCCGCCAAAAAACCAAAGAACAGGAAAATTAAATGGAAATATAAATGGAAATGGAAATGGAAATAAAGCAAACGTTGCTCTAGAAGCAGCAGCGCTGAAAAACAAAACATTATGCAAATGCGATTATATAGCATACTATACTTCATGGAAAAGGTGAGTGAGGTGAGGTGAGGTGAGGTAAGTGTGGAGGCCGAGTGGACGGGTTGGGTAATAAGTTTTCTAGGCCAGACAGGAAGGACCTGATTGGCTAAGAAAGCTGTCCAGAGAGCTGGCCACATCGGAAGAGATAAGCCGAGCTCAACAGGAAGGAAGCTCTAAAGGAGGCCACACCCAGCCGGAGATAAAAGTGAAAAGAGGACAACTTAAAAATTTAATTTTCCACTTCAACTCATGCAGCTCAAACTTTAAGGTACTCGAACCGTAGAAAGTTCACGCCCCTTGGATTCGGTCCAACACTCGGCATCAATATCAATTTACTCTCTCGTGTTACGATGCGATGCGATGCGATGCCAGGAATTGTCATTAGGAAATTTGTTTATTTTTCATTTTCTGCGGGAAAGCAAATACAAACAGGGGAAACACACCAAGAAGACAACAGCAGTAAAGAAAAACGATGCCGCCATCGATTTTCATTCGTTAAATGGAACAAAAACTGTGGAAAATGGGGTGTCTCTGCACCAAAGTAAGTGTATTTTAAAACTGTATGTAAGAAAAAGGAAATTATAAACTAATTGGAGAGTGTAATTATAGTTAAGTTTACTAGCCAAAGCAAATTTTACAATATTTTAAACATGGAAGTTGTTGAAATTTAAAATTTTAAAAGTGAGTACCCTTAGTGCATTTTTTTCTAGCAAGCCATGATAGTTGACATATTTCGTCGTACTATTTTTCTTGCTTTTATTTCAAGAGGGAGTAGCCAATAAACACGCACACATTCTCACAAGGACCTTGACGACAGCTTGCGGTGCAGTTGCGCTCACTTGTCGCTTGTCATTACGTCAAGCGGAAGCGGAAGTGCCTTTTCGATGCTTGTACACTTATATCTACGCGGATACATAACAAAATAAGCTGATTGAAATACTCTTAAAAATAGCAAAATATTTATGATTGTCTAACTAAAGTCTAAACATAACCCCCCCCCCCCCCCTGTAATACCACATTAATCGAGATGAGTCACACCGCTGAAGAAATAATCCCCTAACAACCAACAATACAAATATTATACTTCAAAGTTTCCAACACCAATTCAATCCCAATCAGTGAATCAATCACAAAGCCAAGTACACGCACCAAAAGTCCTTAAACAAACCATTAAGCAGCAAGTCCTGTTTACTCGCGGACTCAACCGAGCCGAAGCCTTTTAATGAGCCACATTATTTTGTCATAAAGTTCAAGCGACCGCAAGAACAAAGTGCGCAAACTGCCGCCAGAGAAGGGACGAGGCACTTGGACTTAGTTACCAAAAACCTAATGAACGCGGGGCGATACAATCGTACATCCTTTATTTGTCTCAAGCTGTCGCTGTCATAAAGCCAAGAACCATGAAAAACGACGGTCCAGGAGGGGACAGGGAATAAAATGTATAGACGTCGGGACCCTCGAGGAGGAAGACAAGGAAAAACACTTAAAACGAGAACAAATAAAAAGACAAACCAAATTAATTGCTCCACATGGCACACAATATATATAGATATAGGATACGAGTAACATGCGATATTGATGATAATAAAAACCATAATGGTGCAGCCCAAGGAAAAAGGCAAGCAAAATGAAAAGAAAATTCGATTGTCGCCCTGGTTTCTGGTCCTTTCTTATATATATTCTTTTCTGTTTTTTGTTTTTGTTCTTGGCTTTGTCATAAACTCAACTTAATTTCACACAAATGCGGCTAATGACGCCGACAACAGCAAATAAGTTCAATTGTAGCAGACTGTCTGTGGAAATGTCTTGGCTCAGACTGGCAAGTGTCTGCCAAGAGATTTCTGACAACTTAACTCAAAGCCAGCCAAGTTACTTGAGAACCTCATAGGGGAAGAGTATTGTCTTTGTCGAGATTTGCGGACTCCTAATGTGTATTGATTGACAGTACTTAACCCTAAGTTATAGGTAAACGAACTACTAAAGTACATTAATTGCTGCCTTGTTCATAGTAAAACACAAGTGAATTTAATTAAGTTTAAAATGCATCTTAAAAGAATAAATTGTATAAAAAAAGGAATTGTTTCAAGCTCTAAAGAAAAGAACAATTTGCTTTTAAACTTTATCAAAATTATTTGCACACCAGACAATACATTTTTGCATGCAGCATTCTTTCCATGAGAGTGTAAGAAAAGTTGTGTCCTGGATAAACTTGTGACTCCCAGGACTTCTTGAAGTCTGGCTTCTCTCACAGAAATGACTCCCGAAGGCACGTAAGTACAATAAACCCTCAACTTTTGCGCTAATTTCAGCAACAAATATGAAGACTATGTGTGTGCTCTGTATGCTTTTTGCACTGTGCTTAAATTAAGAGAGTGTTTAAGTTCTGCAACAGTTCTGGAAACAATTCGAAATAAATTCATTTCTGTCGCTAGGCGTAGCACACAGCTGGGGGAATAAAAAATGAACACAAAAACGAAGCTGGAAACTTTGTTTGCCAGCAGAAATACACAAATAATACAAAACAAACATAAACAGAAACAGAAACAAAAACAGAGCTAAACAAAGGCAAAGTTGGGCGGGCAATTTCTCATATGGCTGAGTGGAACTGAGCTTATGTTCTCAAAGCGTCGAAAAAAAAGGAAATGCTGTGGAGATTAAATTAAATTGTTTGATTTGAAAAGGAAGTCGGTGTGTCACTTAAGCCTTGTGCGTTTTCCGCTCAACTTCAATCGGAATTAGTTCAATGTTTAATGTCAATAAATAATAAGCACCATTAGGCATCCTAATTGACCAGAATTATCGGTGAGATAAAGAAGGCGAATGAACCAATAAATGGATATTATGAGTATAATTTATGAATAATTTTTTAGCTGAAAGCCGTATCTACTAAAACGAGAAAATAATTGCATAGCCTTTAAACTCAATGGTGAATTTATTATAAAAATGTTTAGATAATCACTTTATATATAATTTATTTTGTACTATGATATATATTTTATGGTAAAGTTCCATATCTGAAATGGCATACAATATCAATTTAAAAACATATTTAGACTCCCAAGCCCTACTTCCTTACGTTGCCTCAAAATAATTGTTTTTCCCATTGCTGTTGGTTAGCCAGGTAACCAACAAATGTAAATGCGGTTTGGGCCAACTACTACATATAACTGGGCACACAGGTCTTTTGTGTTTTTCCCACCTGGACTAGGGAATGCAGTTCGGAATGTATCCATTTGCCATCTCGAACACTTGAATATGACCCCTTACCCTGCGCCCTTTTTACACCTCCAGTTTCCATTCAATGCCCGTCAGAGCGAGGCGCTTTTTTACACGTTTTCATAACTTTTTATGGATCCGCCTGTCATGGCATTTGCTGCAGACCTCTCTCCCCTTTTTATTGCTTCATGATTTTTTCTATATTTTCTATACTTTATTTGTTTATTTTTTATTATTTGCTGCCGGTGGTGGTTCTCGTGTTTCTGTTTCTGCTATGCTTTTTATGATGATGTTTTGCTTGTGCTGGTCTGGTTTGTTCTGCGGTGAGGGGAGAGGCCGTTTCTGGTTTGGAAGTTTGTTTGTTGTGTTGGCATGTAAAATATTTGTATAAAGTGCATTTATAACCATTTTATTATTTGTTTGCATTTATTCAAGTGCCAAGCGTGTCGGTGTGAGCTCGGCATGCAGGGCTTAGCACTCTCCAAACTCGCCAATGTCGATGCTGTTGCATTATTTTGTTTAAATAATGGCCGGGCCAGAGCTTATGACGCGTTCAGCTTAGCAAGGGGGAAAATAGGTGACTTTATTAGTGAATGCTCGCATGAAAAAACAAACAATGTCTGCAATCGATCAAGAACTTTGTTTGGTGGACAAAACAAATTGAATTGCCTGGCTGTGTTATTTATTAAGCTCGTATTAGTTATTTGACTATATGTATTTTTTGAAAGCTTAGGCCACATACACAAGTGGTCAGGATACATTAGGCTTTTGTTGAATCAAGCTGGGAAATTTATATACAGAAATATTCTTAGTAAATCTATATTTATCTATAAATTCCTTTTTCTTCTTACAGTTCTGCAGATCAAGCTTTCCACTCTCCAATTTAAGTTCCATTTAATCCTTGGCCTCAAACGCTCTCACTTTGCTCCTTCTCCTGTTATTTCTGCTCAAACTCCTGCCAACTTACTATCCAAATAAGTAGGCAACACTTTCCGGCACGCAGACGAGCAGAGGCAGCCCGCAAATGACTTCGGAATGACAGCAATTGCAGGCGAAACACGCGCGTTTTAAAATCATCCCCATTATCATCAGCATTATGGCAGTTATGCTGCCCTATTCCGAGAGATCTACCCGTAGTACTACCCTTCTTCTAACGCCTACACAGTCGCCGGCGGCGGCTGTTGCTGCCTGTCATTCATTAGCGACACAAAATGTGCCAGAAATGCGCAAAGTACGAAGCCAGGCAGCGACAAAAAAAAAATACAGGAACGTAGTATGTACAGTATCTGGAACGGCGGAGAACATCAAATCAAATTACATGGCAACGGTGGCAGGAACACGGTCGCTTTAAAAATGTTCTCCATTCAGCAGACAAAAGTTTCAAATGCTTCACAGGAGTCTAGCGATGACAGTGCCAACAGTTTTACTTTATTTGTGTATTTAAACTATTTTATAATAAATAAATTTAAGTATTTCATAAGAGAATTCTTTATGCAAAATGTATAAATATTGTATTACGAATACGTACTACTGGACTTTCTATGATGTATTTTCTAGAAATTAAGAGATTGTATGCTGAATTCTGTAAACATTCATAGATTTTTTCATAATAAATAAACGATGTGTAATTATATTATTCATAGTTTTCCTCGATTTTAATATAAAATAGAGAAGCAAATAAAAGTAGAAAATATTACGTATACGTAATAATGGGTTTTTAATTTTTAATTTAAAAGAATTATGCAGCCATAATCAGTATACTGTTAACATTTTATTTATAAATATAATATTTTATTATATTATATATATTATATATTATATTATTTTATTTTATTTATTTTCAGTATAGTTTTAATGTGAGCAAAACCCCTCACGATTGTGAGCTTTGGCACCATCTCTAACTGGAATTTCTTCTCGAAAGTGACTCGATGTCTATCTTGTCTGTGTCTGCTCCTGTCCGACTGTCTGACTGTCTGATGCGGAATTCAGCAATGTTTCTGCAGCTGCTTCATTTATTTAATTATTTCCGAGTGGGACTTTCCCGCACTCCCCCTTACACTCCTACTCTCACTCGCAGCGGGAAGCCCTTTCTGTCATTGAGATGCTTTCTCGCTCACTTTGTGCAATTTACTTTTTGTTATATTTTCGCTGCTGTTGTCCTAGCTGTGCAGACATCCGATTGTTTACCGGAAATTGCAGAAATTAGTTTTCAAGCCGAAGATATATAATTGTGTGAAATCTCAGGCGCCCACTTAACTATCTCTGTGCCCTAAAGTGCCTTCGCTAACAGAAGCTATTCTAAAGATTGTTTTCAGTGCAGCCATAAACACACATATGTGAGTGTGTGTGACTATGTGCGGGCATTGAAAAGCCATAAAAATAAAAATACGCAGCTCAAACAATTTCTTTCTAGCCCCGCACGGCCCGAGTTGCCTTTTATGACGCATTGATTTTATGATTTTTAGCACCCAACGGTGTAAAACTTGACAGCCGTGTCCTGCGAGAGAAGCGAGCGAAGTGCTGGGAAGAAAGCCTCCACGCACTTAGGAGATGTGCAGGGATTTGCAAGGGATTCACTCGGAGCTTAGGCCCCGAAACGGTCGCTTGGATGTCCTGGGCGGGGATTTTCGCTTCATATATCGGCTTCGATCCCCTGTGACGATGCGAGTGCTTGGCGGACAGATACCTCGGCCAAGAAACCGAAAGAAAAGCGTACCCAAACATGATTGATTCTTATCAGGATTTGAGCAATGGCAATTAATCAAAGTTCAAGCTTTTCCAATCGAGTAAGCTAAATATTATAATAAAATTTATTTAAAAATGTTGAAGATTATTTAAATCAAAACTTTCTTATGAAAACTGCCATACCTTCTTGATTTATACACTTTCAAAATATCTAAAATGTAAATTCCATTCTACATACTTTCATATCTTAAAGTGTATTCTTTTCCTGATAAGATTTTTCTTCAAAAAAAAAAAAACTCTTTTCCAACTTGTTTATTTTTCAGTTCATTCGTGGGGGTCCCACTTTCCAGTTCATTTGGCCACACGTCGCCGCCAAACCTTTTGCTCCAATCTCAGCGCATCCAGGCATCCGGCTCGACGGAGCCCAGATACTCCTCCTCCTCCACCACAACCTCCTCCGCATCCTTGACAGCATACCATTTGCTTAGCTCCCGGCAAAAGTCTCAAAACACATGCTCCCCAAGTTGCGCAACAACATAACATCATCCATCAAATTCGTTTTATATGGAAAACGAGGCGAACTACAAACAATTTTTATGGTGGCCCCGGCCAGTGCCTTAACCCATTGGCGACCGGTTGGGTCTGCGTTTTAATGCCGCAACTTTAACACATAAATGGCTCAACTGCTGCAGGTCTCTACTCATTCTCACCCTTACCCCATATGGTATATAGTGAGAGCCGCCCCACCCAAGCCAGTTTGATCCACACTCCTATGCCAACTGTCTAACTCTTATGGCTCCTGTTCAATGACCACGTTTTATTTTGATTTCTTTTTTTTTCTGGTCTTGTTTTTTCGACAGCAGAAAAACAATTTTTTTATAGATGATGTAACTACATAGTTTGTTTCACGTTCGGATTTCTTGTCTTAGGAGTTTTGGTTTTACGACCTAGCAAGAGGTAACTGGCATCCATTGATTTAAACAATACATACATATCTTTTAAGGTTTCGGGACTGGTTTCATCTTCTAAAAACAGCTTAAAAATATAGGAAATTATAAATTATAAAATCTTATTTAAGTACAGCTTAACATCTTAAGATATACATTTTTTAGATGTTCAATTTCAATTTTAAAAGGTATTTCCCGTTCGTATCCTTGACCTTCTGCTGAAAGCTAGATTTTATTTGTATTTTTTTATTTGCCATTGAAGCGAATCTCCTGCAGAGTGAGCGGGTTGAAGGACACATGTGTGGATACGCGAGGCACGCACGAGAGATTTCTGAATTGCCGGCACACACACCCGAACAACACCCACTCATTCCTCATACCTCAGCTCTCATCCCGAATCACCTCTCCGTCCGGGAGTCGTCCTCACGGCTCACCTCGCTCCGGTGATTCATCACGGACTGCTTCCGGTTGGCGCAGCGCAAATATTTTCATAATTCGCTAACTAAGCCAAAAGCCGCAAAAACTGCATGCCACAGACCGAAAATCAATAAGTTTGGCGTACGTGTTACGCTCTAATGCTCCGCGGGGGATGCTGTGCGGTGCGGTTCGGTGTGGCTGGGAGATCTGGACCAGGAGATAAAGTACGGAGGAGCACCACGAAGCACCGGAGCGGTGCTCATAGCTCGGGGCGGATCTGTGTGCACAAACTTTTGCCTTTCCTTTTTATACCTCCTCAGAGGGTATTCTAATTTTGGTCAGACTTCAGAGTCCCGATGAGAAGTAGAAAGATTTACAGAATTTACTACGAGAATATAATTTTAAAAAATCGTATGAATTAATGGTCAAACTTAAAAATCAAAGCCATTTTACTAATGAAAGATCGTGAGATGTTCTTAATCCGCTCTTTAAGCAAAGGTTTCTACGGTTCTATAACCAATATTTATATTTTTAGTTAAATATAAACTCTAAAGGCTTATATATTTCATATTTGAATTAAGATTAGAGTTTATAAAACCGCTAAATTTTATTTAGAATTAAACTAACTAAGGGCATACATCCTCCGACTTAGTGAAACTTCTATTCTTGTTGCTATATTTTTTGTTTGTTTATCCCAATTTTTTTTAGGAAAAACGAGTGAGCTTAAGCTGTCGATAACTTCATCAATATGAAGAGGAGAAAAAATATATACACAAAAAAGTTTTGTGATTTTGTTGGCCAAGGGAGAGTAAGGAGGGGCCACGTGTTGGCCATTGGAGAGTTGATAATACTCGTACAACAAACTGTGGCATGCCACTTATTAATGGGCACTTGGCTAGATCTGCGGACGCCTTTGCATCTCCCAGGGCTCATCGCATTATCATCATCATCGTGGCTCATCATAACAAAAGCTTATCGAAGTAACTTTTCCAATAATAGGCTCAAATGAATATGATTTGCAATGAGCCCCTCCCCGGCCAGTTCGTTGCTAACTTCTTGCCACTCAGATATATGATTGGGCCGATTCGATTAGCGTCCTAAGCAGGACGAGAAGTTGATTTAAGTCCTGGCTGAAACAGTTTACAACGGAGACAAGACCGAAAATCTAAGTGGTTTGAAATCTCTGCAGAAGCTTTGTATATTATATAAATTGGAATTTATGGGAATAAAATAAATGAGGGATTTTACTATATCTTAAAAAGAAAGATGATTAACTAAAAATTGCTCTAGTTAGCTGCTTAAATATCAGTTATATTTCCTGTCTATGGTAATTTCGAAAATGTATCAAATCTGGAACGAAAACTATGGTTAGCCACAAGCCATCATAAACACCTGAAGCTAAAACCCTCTGCTTGCATTATCCCAAAAGATAAAGGACTGTCAGAAATTCCATTCGTTGGGACAACAATCCGACATCTACCCCTGTTTACCCATGCCGCGCTAACAAGCCAAGTAAATAGAGGCGAGATTCCCCAACTTCTGGCCTGGCCCCAAAATGACTCAGTACGACTCTCATTAAGTGGCCCACAGTCCTCGATGCGGACTCCAGCACATTGTCAACATTTCGGGCAGCAGTCAAAATTGTCTGGCAGGAAATGAATTTACTTTTGGGGCCAGGACGGCACACACAGCACACCGCCATGAACAGGAAGCTCGCTGTCATAGTTGCTGCCATAATTATCTTGTTTACAAGGTGAAGGTGCCGTGCCAGGAAAACTCCCATCTCCATTTCCATTTCCATCTCCCTGCCCAGAACCCGAACCCGAAACTGGGCACAAAAAACCAACAGCAAATTGTGGCAGTCATTTACTGGCCGGGCCTTAAAATTTATTGGGTATATTAATTTGAATATGATTGCCCCTGGGTTGCTATGGAGAGTTCCAGCCAGTTCATAATGTTAAGCAAACACACAGATACATAAGTAAAGATATATGTATGTATGAGGAGGGGGAGGGGTCGGGATGCCGGGCATGTTAGTGTGCTCATAAAATATTTGTACTGCAGATTAGTGAAATGGACAATTTTGTTGCTACTCGCAGCCTCCCTGTCATTAATTACAGTTTTCACTCTCACAGCTCGGAGATTTCTGAGCAGATTTAAAGGCTATGCTCCCAGAAGGGAGCATAGGAATGAGATGGAATCGCTGGAATATTAAGGCCAAGCCCTGACAATTATTAATCGTGTTGCCTGTCGTCGGAATTTTGAGCCCAGACTGGATATTTGGAAATAATAATAATAACTGGGATAGGTATTTGGGGGTCACTTAGGGTTAATTTCAATATGTTTTAATTAAACTTGCAGACTAGAGATACTCCGTATTAATTAGAAAAGCAGATATAACCACTTTAAGCTTAGTTTGAATGCAACTTTGAATGTTTTCTTTTCTTTTTCATACATGAATTATTTATATGGCAATCAAAGCCAGAGGAACACAGACGAAACCATGACAGAGACAACAAAGATCACTGATAGAGGGAAACGAACCAACATTCCCACTCCAACATAACTCCATTTGGAACCCAGCAAAGACATCAAACCATTTGTGTCTCTCCTCCATTTGTGTGTCCCAATCAATTTGCAGCAAAGTGAACTCAAGTAGAGTCAACAATCATTTGGCCAACGATGTCTGGGTTCTTTGCCCGGTTCCCAGGCACATTTGTCATTCGAATTAACCGAAAAACTCAAACAGCTTTTCACCGCACCCCGAGCAAATTTATCATTGCCTACTTGCAGGCACTCGAAGAAGCGTTTTCAAAGCGCTTTTCGTCAAAAACTAAGCCAGTCTGGCACACGTCAAGTGGAGTGGGTGGAAAAACGGAAAACTGGGTGACTGAGAACCCTTCAGCAAGTTCATTAGCCCCCAAATGGGTTGAAATAATGCGGAGGAGCGGCGGGGGTATAAAAAAGACCGGCGGAAACAACTGTAAAGAAAATACAAATTAATAGCAAATTAATGAAATGTAGGGAGTCGCCGGGAGCAGGAGGAAGAGCTCAGCTTCCCAGCAAAGAGAACGGATAAAGTCGAGGCTAAGAATCAGCCAACCCGAAAAACGATGCAGGGAGCAAGAACTGGAAAATGTGTCAAGCCAATGTCCGCTGACTCTTCATGTTTCCCTTAATTTTGTTCTGCACCAAGAGGAAAATTTTGGGTTTTACTTTTAATCTAAATGAATGTTATAAAGAAAGAGTCAAGTAAAAATGCTTAGCCCCTAAACATGTTAAAGAAAATATAATATTAAAAAAGACTTTTACATTATTTACCAATACGTCTACTAGTTTTCTTTCTGTGCAGCAAGTCATGAGCCAGTGCAAGAATTTGCAGTAATTAAACAATTTCTGCAACCCTTCTGGGCAAAATAGGCGACCGAGGCAGGGGGGAAGAGTAAGAGTCTGCAGCTCGTTCATTACGGTAATTTTTCAGCTCAAGTGTTGCATTTTGTTTGCGCTAATATCCGGTAGGGGCTTCCGAGCCCCTCGTCAGTTTTCCTAAGCTCTTCTCTCCCCCTTTTTATGACGCCCTTAAATGTTATGAGTGCCAGCAAATTAGCTGAAATTGCCGCCACAAGAGAGGAGGTAGAGACGGGACGGCATGACGCTCTTAATTGTTAAAGCCAAGTGCATTTTCCTTTTCCCTCCACTTAAAGCAATGGAGGAAACTTGAGGCAGCTACAAGAGCAGCCGTAGCTCACCTTGATCCTTTAGGGCTCACAACTCAAGACTCAAGGCCCTCTGGCAGCCAAACAAATTGGTCGCCCGCCATTCGCTGACACGAAAACCTGCCACATTAATTTTCCGCCAGCAAATCTAGGCCAAGACAAAGAAGGCCCGGCTTCTGGCTCCGAAAAAAAAAAGAGATTGAATTAGACAGGACACAAGGCAAACAAATGCGGCCAGCGCCTAAGCAAAGAGGCCATCTATTTAGCTCGGCCCGAAGAGGACATCTTCTTTCAAGGATAATAGAAATCAAACAAGCCAAACAGAATGAGGGCATCCGTGTGGCACAGACACACCACAAAAAAGATGAGAAGATGGCAGCAGATGGCCACACATGAGGGCAGGAGGCATTGATGGAATGCCCGCTTATCGTGAGGAAAATAAGTGACCTTGCGCCATTTAAGGCAAAGAAGTTAAAGGTGTCACAAGAAATTAGCCATGCTTGTACATCATGCTCTATATAATTTATATAAAAAACTAAAAACGAATAGCTAAATTTTGTAGTAAAAGGATATTTAAAAAATTTAAAGCCTTAACAACATTCAGAAATCAAACGAAATATATTTGACAAAGTAAAATAGGTTACATTCAAATTAAATAATAAAATATCTATCTTCCAGTTACTATACTTTTCCCTTCAAATTTCTTGACTCTTCCTTGCCAGTTTTCGCACCTGGCTTAACCCTTTTGAGCCTGCGAAACCTGGCTAATTGAATGACATTAAGCCTGGATAGATGTGTGTGTGAGCGGATATTTTACTCGGAGCAGTTTCCCGCAGGGCAAGGCCATCACTCACTCGCTCATTCACTCAGTGGCAATACAATTACATAAATGTCACATGGACCGTGGGGCATAATCAGCTGGAGCTGGCAATGAACCGTGACGCGAAGAACAAGCTAAACAAACGGAGAGAAAGTGAAAGTGAAAGTAAGCGTAAGAGGACCACGAAGGGAGACCAAACAAAATGCCCAATATAAATGTGCTGGCCATCAATCAAAATGATCATTTCAATGACGAATGCCCGAAAAAAGTAACAGAAGCGGAAACGGAAGCGGAAGAGGAACCGGAAGCATAACGAGCCCATGTACAAAGCATGTTTAAGGTAAGCCAAACAATGGCCGAAAAAAGGAAATGCCTTCGGTAAACGCTTACCAGACCAGCGCCTGTGTGTGTTGGTGAGTGACAATAAACAAACTGGCAAACAAACAGCAAACAAATAGACGGCCTACAACTTTGTTTACACAAACACTTTGGCAAAATGTCGGCCACATTGCGTATACGCCACCGACCACCGACAACCGGGGCAACCGCACATAGCAGGCAAATGCTGCGCCCTGTGACACACTCGCTTTATGGCACAAAAAGGGGGCGTTGGGCTGCTCCTGGCGGGCGGACACTTGCCACCGCCATTGATGCTGTTGTTGCCTCAGTATTTACGGCCTTGGTGGTAAAATGAAACACACTCCAGGCAGTCGGGCAGCATCCATCCACCTACAAACAAACAAACAAGCAACTCAACTCGACTCAACTCGGGCCACGTAACGCGGTACGACTCGGAGACAAGGGGACAGCGCGACAGTTGCGGTCACGAAGGTGGTCTGAAGAGTTGCAATAAGAATAAATATTACATTGTTGCATTAAATTAAATATTGAAATACAAAATAATAGCATACAAGCCAGGGTTGATGTGTACCTAATACAAGCTTGAGGTAGATAATTGGTAACTGCTAAATTATTGCCATCAATCGGTTAATTCCCTCTTAAATACTTACTCTATTTAGAGTTAACTTGCCTCATCTCTTTTGAGAACTTCTTTAACCACCCTTGCTGTATGCAAATGTGGCTTACTTACGCCTCACACGCACACTTATGCACGGACAATTGCCAGCAGCCATGAACCATGAGCTCCATGAGCTCCATGGGCTACATGAGCCCTCCAGCAGCCATCGTGGCATCGCATGTGCGACAACTCAACTCAAAGGAATTTATAATATGCAGCTAATTTATCATTCCCTTTCCCCAGATGCAGAAAAACGAAGTGGTGGTGGCGAGCATCTAGATTTTCCATATCCATATCCAAGTGGTGAGGAGGAACCCTACCCGTGTTAACAATGGACATTACCAGACACTAAAGCGCTGATTATTTGTGGCTGAGAACCTCAAGCTAGTTGAGTTATCCACGCTGATGACGGGCTCTCAGAGTTTTGTGGCTCGTTTTATGGCAGACTATAATTTTTTGGCAGTGGCTGGTGTTAGCCAGCTCCATAAAAAACCCAAATACGGAAACTAAAACCAATAGCAGTGAAACACATTAAAAGGGAACAGCCAAATGTGTCGCTTTACGTTGCAAAACGTGTTCATACTGTACCATCCCGTAACCAAGAGCAACCAGGATATTCAAGTGAGCACAAAAATGCAGCGCACCACAAAAATACAATAACTCATTCAAAGCCCAATTTGTTTCCGGCCTGTTTCCCCACCGAATTAATTATGATATCAGCATAACAATTTGCATAACCTCAAAATGAAAGCCAGACATGCACACCACACGCCCATCCAAGCTCGAACACAATGAGATGGGATATGGATGGAGTGGGGACTCGGCACAGGGGAAGCCCACAAATGATATAAAGCTCGTTCTCCCAAATGCCATATCAGCTCAGCAGATGTACAGGCAAAGATACAATACTCATATAACAACGAAGCCTAACTACTGGCCCGTTTTCCAACAATTCCACATATAACAATCTGCAAACAGTGAGTCAATGGGGGATAAGGATACCCTGAAAAATGTTATAAAAGAATATTAATTGAAAATATTTAATGTACTTTAAGAAATGTGGAATTAAGTTCTTGTTATTTATAAGACCAAATACTGATATATAAAATGTTATATTAAAATGTAGAGCATTTCTGTGTCGCTTAACCCTCTTCTCGCTCTTATTGTATACAGCCTCTTCGTCTCATGGTCTCCATTTGCACGATTTTTTTACACCCGATCTCAATGTGGCACTGTGTGCCTCTCTCTCTTGGTCTGATGAAATTGCATAATCGCTTCCAGTTGTTGCACAATTATTGAAATGTGCGTATGACCCTTTGGGCGTGGCGTGGCCTGGTGGGTGGGTGGCGACTGTCGAAGGAAGAACGACCGCAAAAGGGTAGTGAAGAGCAAGGGATTGGGATAACCAACGAGGCGTAAAATTCAGTCGGCGAGCGATGCAAATACAGACGAAATGCCATTTTTCTGGGGGTTCCCAGTGCCAGTACCAACCAGAAGTACGCAGTGACGTAACACAATGCCAGCCAAAAGCAAATAAAAAATTTATAGGTGACGACAGACAGCATTTAATTGTTTAGCGGTCGTTCGTTTCCTTATCCCCCCCGGGAAAACAAATTTGGCAATTGCATTTCGCCAAACCATCAATGACAAATTAAGTGGCCAGCAGCGACGGCACAATCCCGTCGAGGAGCAAGGAGAATGAGTGCTATGAAATATGGAATAAACTATTATGCAGCATGTCGGAAAGCTGAAAATCTCATTTCATAGCCAGGAAAATAAAGGGAAAACCTGACAGCCAACATTGACAAGCCAAAGACAGAGACCATTGAAGCGGTGGAGGCGATGGCTGGGATAGAGAACTTGGCACAAAAAGGCAAAACCTGTCAATTCCAGTTAGCCATTCAAGAGTCCCAGCCAGACAGAATGGAAGGAGGTGGGGGATAAGGGGCCAGGGCAACAAGGACAACGGAGAGAACAAGGAAAAATCGAAGCCAGCTCAGTGTGCAACCGCTCCGTGGAGGACACTGCGACCGTTTTCACATGCAACTTCCGTTTCCGATTTGCCTTTGTTCCCTACTTTTTTTGTTTCGCCGCAGCTCAAGATGTATCACTGGAAGAAAAACCTTTGAAATTTTAAGTAAACAGACTTACAACTAACCCTTTGATAATTGATTTTATATTTTTTAAAGATCATTTTTTTTAAGCAAGCTTAACTTACTTTTTTTTTTGCGTTTCTATCTTTCTGTGAGTGCAACGTTTAGCCCCGGGCCTCGGACGTGGTAATGCTGCTTGGCCTGTTACTGACACGGCCGTTGATTGGTACAACGAGAGGCGGTGCGGGTGTCGGTTACCATTTGGTAACCGGTCTCCATCGGAGCATCGAAGTCTGGAATCCGGAGTCCCAAGTCCGCAGGAGTACAATGCCAAACACGGCCTTCTTTCAGGGTCCTGCCTTTGGATTTTAGGAGTGCAGGGCTGTTGCCGTTGCCAGGTTAACCAGGTTGAGGTGTGCCCCTCGTTGTGTACAGTGTTCTACACATGTTCCTGTACCATAGCCGATAACCAATTGCATGTTCAGTTACTGTGGGCAACGGTCTCTTCGGTATTTCTGGGTGTTCGCTGCTCTGAAGGAACGGTCTGTGGCTTTTTCATTAGAATTCAATGTAAATTTGGCCTAATTTATGCAAAATGGAGACAGACATTCAAGAATTACTTTATTTAGATTTTTCTACACGATATTTTAATTATGTAGATCTACAAATAATCAATTACTGCTCCTTTTTCTGACATCCTCCGTCCTAATTAACTCTAATTTCTATTTCCACTCCTCACTTTAATCAAAGAGACTCTTCCATTTGCTAATTCCAATTAGCGCTGTGGCTTCTATACCCTCCGGTGAGGTCCCTTCACCTCAGCGAGAGGAAATTTATTCAATTATCTCTGGCCGAATGTCAGAGGAGCTGCACTGTGTCGCATCAAATAAAAGTCGGTTGCACTTTTATACAAATTACTTTTGCCCGCAGCAGGAGCCGAAGCAGTGGGGAAACTACAACAGAAGTGTCAAAGTCAGACCCGCCAACAAAGAACGGCAGCAACCGCAACAAAAGCTTAACAACACCAAAAACTTAATAAATCCCACACAGCGAGTGAGTCGACTGGTTGGCTGATTATAAAGCCAAAGCCAAGGGAAAGCTGGGAAAGCGTGAACAAAAGTACAATGGAGAGTCAGTGTGGTATTTGAATACACTTCTTTTTGAATAAAATCAAAATATAATCAGCTTAACTATTTACTTTTTTAAATCTAATATTTCTGAATTGTTTGTACCCATCCTTTAAATTATTTCTACTTGTAATTAAAATAAATAAATATACCTCTCGAAATGCCCTTTGATAGGGCATTTAAATACAGCAGATTCTACAACAAAAAGGAGATAAGCAGGCACACAAAAAGGGGGCGGGAAGGCGAAAGGAGTCAACTAAGCCAAAGGCAGCAGAATTATCCACTTTCACCCCACTCTCATTTGCCATTTTTATTATGGGCTTGCTTTTATGCACAAAGTCCTTTGTTTTTTTTTCCCCTGTTTTATTTTTCCGAGCCATAATAAAATGTCAAATCGCGACAAATCCGACAAGATGTAAGATACTAATGAACTGTCACAAGCGAAACACAGTGAAATCCAAAAGTCATTGCCGCTTCGACTCAATACAATTCATCGTCAATTTTTAGTTTTCATTAAGAAACATCAGCACAATCGCTACACTAGTCAGCAATATGAAGTTTTGAAACATTTTTAATACAATTTATATTAAATCAAGACAGGAAACATAAACACAAAGCCGAGGACAGAGCATAAATAAAAATAAGACCAACAGAAATAAAAAATCTAGTAAAGAGCGAGAGAAATAAAGGCTTGGACACAAAAGTTGTGACGAGTTTGCCTAGGAAACGGAATGCAAAAGTTAGCCAACCCTCATCAAGGAGCATAACCCATCCTACAGTTGCGGCTAAAAAATAAATACCAAAATTATATATAAATAATTACAAGTGGTAATGATTTTATGTAGGTTTAAAGTATTTCAAACCAATCAAAATAATTAAAATAATGCACTTATTCTATACTTCCTTGTATTTATTTAAGTTTAAAATTTAAGTGCGTTAAAGAGTAAAGTAAAATGAAGCTTCCAAGGTAATACATATTCATATTTATTATATTCATCAATTATTATGACTCTTTTATATATTTTTGTTATCGGTAGCTCTATTATTTTTATCACAAGTGTTCATACAGATGAAGTAGAAGTAAAAGTTGAAGTGGAAATGGAAATGAAAGTCGCTGCTGGATTGACGGCATCGCCGGATGTCGACGGGAGATTGGCCCACAAATGAGCAGCCACCGCATCCTGGTAACCACCATCGAGAACCTAGCATCCAGCAGCCGGCAAGGAAATGCACAAAAACTTAACCTAATGAACATTAAGATAATGCAACTACATGAGCAGCTAGCCTTGGTGGGAAAACCTAGTCCCAGGTCCAAGCTATACGCCTCCTCCGGTCGCTTCGAGCTCTGCCGCAAAAGTTTTGCTTACAAATAGCTCGGCGGAGGACAACAATCTTAGCACACTGACTTGGACTTAATAGTAAGCACAATACTTTAGATTTAAACTAAAATAAAACCTAAAATAATTTTTTATATATTTATATTTTGAAACCATAAACCAGCTCTTACTTTTACAAATATTTAATTCACTCAATTTTTATCTGGCTTTGTGCCACTGTCCAGCCTTGTCGAAATGCATTGGGCAAAAAGGCAAAGGAAACTTGGGTTTGCCATTTGCCAGTTTGCATTCAGCATAAAGTTTTTAGCTTATGTTGTGATTTTTATGACCCAAGAACCCTGGGGATCGAGGGGCCCCAAGGCAGTCAAGGCAGCCGAGTCCCCCAATGCCATGGACGGCAAATGAAGATAAGTTTTATGTGGCGCGGAAATTAAGAACTTTGTTTATAGTCCTGGCCAATGCATGTCCGTTTCGCTTGCTGATGAGCAGGAGAACATATGCCAAGGACGAGGTCGGGTGGGTGGCGGCAAAGTGGATTGAATGGGGACAAATGACTTTCGTCCCGGTGTTAACGACCCAAGCAGACCCCCGGTGTGACGCCCCCTTTGAAATGTGTTATTAAACGCATTAAGAATTCATTAGTTCCAATTCCCAAGTACTCCAGCCGAGCATTGAGAGTAGCCCGTTTCAATGGCCGATGCTTAAATATGCATTAATTTTATACAGGTGGCATTAACTTTTGACTTATGGGTTTTACTTTCAAAATTGGCTTTCCACGAACAGGCCCCCCTAATGCCTTGGATTTTCCACAAACAAAGGGAAAATATTTATTTGATTGAAACAAAGACAGTGACTTAAGTAAAAGGCAAATTGAAATTAATAAAATCTTCCCAGACAGCCATGCCAATTTATTGAATACTTGTGTGAATGAGATTTATGAATTCGAAATTATTTAGATCAATCAATGCAGGTTAATTAAGGCATAACTTTACTGTAAGCATTGTTCTAAGGCAATTAAGGAGGGAATTTAAATAAATGAAGGCACTCAAAAACATAAATTTAAGTTATTTAAAGCTAAACACCCATGTAAAAGCAAAGTAAATCTTTATTTTATCTTGTCATTCACTCGATTATTTTATTACCTCGACAACTAAATATCCTGGCAAGTCTCAAAAACTCACTTCGCCCAGAAGGAAACTCCAAGTAGTCTCAATTCGCTTTCTAGCTGTCGCTTAATTAACTTACAATTGCAGCTCAGGGAGCTCAAAGGAAGTGCAAGAGAATGGCAGAAGTCGGAACAAATGGAGGGGACAAACCTCAGCTAAAACCATATAAATGTCGTGAGCCAACTTTCAGCAATTAATTATCCGCAAAGTTTTCAATTACAGGCCAATTACGCCCGGCCATCAACCAATTGCGAGAACACACACGCGTTAGCAACAGTGGGAACACTAATAGCTAAATAATTCAGTCTAAACCGGTAACAGAAAGTGTGCAGGCATGTATAGGATTTTTTTTTTAACAAATCTGTGGTTTTACTTTCGTAAAAAAATGTTTTTTTTTTTAAGTTTATATTAATAACGAAAGTAAAAAGCCCCAAGCCTTCCTCATTTCTAAATAACGAGCTTCTAAATGAGAGCTTCAATAGTTTTGTGTATTTATTAAGTCATTTCCTTAGGGTAAATCTTCTTAAAAGAACCACTGTCTCAATTTAAATGAAATTTTAACTTGCAACACTATTTTCCTTTATTTCCCAGTTCTGCATTGTTTCCAATTCATTTGTTCTTGAGCTCATCAATACCTCTGCAGGACTTACTGTACATGCCACTAGCACGTACACCAGCACTAAATGACATTTTATTGAGCAGCCCCGACCGAGGAGAAGCCATCTCCAGTTCCGTTCTATCTGCTGTTCCCATACCAGCAGCTGGACTACCTGGCTGCCCTCCTGCCTCCTGCCTCCTGCCTCCACACACCACAAAACCCCCGCCCTTTCCGGCCATCAGTTTACCTTTCTGATGGAGTTGTCAACTGTCAAGCGGAACGAATCGTTGTGCCGATGACACGTTTTGCCAACGCATCATGCAACCGTGATGATGCCAGAAATGAATGCGTCCTGTCATAACGGAAATCGAACAAGGACCACCAACCCACCCTCCCTGACTGGAAAATCCCACCCGGGCGGAATAGAATGCGTTGCAAATGGCTGACAAATATGGCGCCGCGACAACAATTGGAACTGTTTTTGTTCAAATTTGCAGACAAACACCGAGGCGAGTGGAAATAGAGGGGAGATACGAGGACGACAAGTGCGAGAGGATATTGGTTTTTCGGGCAGAAGCGGTTTATTGACATTTTCAATGCGCTCACGGCACTTAATTAAGGTGTAATTTTCAATATTGAACGCGCGCGGTAGACAAAGCAAAGTTTTCCAATGGGTTTTGCCGAATTTCCTATTTTTGGAAACGGAGAATCAACCAATAAAGGATTTGGGGGAACAGGTATTGTGGTTCGATAAGTGCAAAGACTATACCTTTTATGGACTTGTAGGTTAGTTGAAATAACACTGGCAGGATTTGAGCTTTGATACTTACGTGTTTTTATTTAATATTACAATCTACAATAAAATTAAGAGTAATAACATTAATGAAAGCTTATTCATAATGGAGGAAATATTCTTTTTCAAAAATAGTGCCAAGTCACAAGCAAGAGTCTAGACTTGGTTCCAGGCAAAAGGAATTTCCCCAATATTCAAGCCTATCAATAGTAGGACATCTCTCTCTCTCCTCTATTTCCGCTTCGTAATACTCCCTTCATAATTTTCCACTTGTCATTTCCCATACCACAAAACCGGTTAGCGCACACAACTGGAGCAATGACTGTTGATTGTTAGGATCCGGTGAACCAGACAGTGCCACACAGGGCCTGCCCTTTAGGAAATTGCATGCTTATCCTTACAACGTATTATATAATGACCCAGGAAAAAAAAAAAAGAAAAATGCCGACAAATTGAATTCACTTATGTCACACACGCACACTCGCCGCCGAGTGACTCAGGTCGAGAAGTCAATGGCGTGCTAAATTATTCACCCGAAATTGACAAATGCTTGACGGGGTTAAATTATTTTCGTAACAATTAAGTGAAAAACTAACTAGCTGCCATCTAAATGGCAGCCATGCCCGACTTTTAATAGAGCCTCGTCCAGTGGAGAGGGTTGAGAGACCCGTAAACAACTATTTCCAGCGCTTTGCATTATTTATGAAAACCGAGCAGACCGAACGCATGGCAGGCAGTCAGGCCAAAAGTCCTGGAAAAGCAGGTCGTCTGTTGCTTGATCCGGGGGAAAGGACATTGCACTGCCAAATAAGTAAAGTAGGGAAAGTTAATATATTTTATTCCTTACAGCCCTTACAGTATTATTTCAAGTCGCCTTCAAGAGAAAAATTTACGCGCAAACTCATTGAGGATATCTGAAAGAGAGTGCAGACATATCCTTTGAGTGCTCCATTTGGTAGTGGGCTATAAACCCGACTCCTGCCTCAGCACATTTTGATTTAACTAAAATTAAAATCAGCTACTTGCCTTTTCCCGCCAACCTTCCCTCTGACTGTCACTTAGTGCATGTCCTTGTCGGCTAAGTGACCGTTTCCCACACACGCCAGTTTATATTATCCGAGCGCATTTATCTCGCATTGGCAATTGGATTTGTAATGTGACTAAAGCCAGACAAAACGACAGGATAACAAAGCAATGGCAATGGTCATTGAAAAGGACAATTGTGTGTGCGAGACGTGCATTTCCCAGCTGACGAACTGCTGACCCCGACATGGGGATGGGTTGGTGCTTCTGCGAGAAGCGAGGTCAATATGATGAAAGGTTATCAAAAAAAGAAGGTTTCAAGCATATGTCAGATCAATCGATTGACCTTTTCTTTGGTTTCGCATTTAAATGGAAGCTTGAATGCAGCTTGTAAATAGTTTTGGGAGATAAATAAACGTATTTATATTAAACTTCAGCTTCACTACAACAAAGGATGTTATTTCTATGATACTCTGCCTTATCTATTAATATTTTTAGATATATATATTTCTTTTACCTACTAAGCTATTTTATATTAAGAATTGTATGACTTTAACTCTGCTTTACCTACTTAAAATATTTTTCTTTCCAGCTCCAGAAAAGATTTATGACACTGCTTTAACCGCACACAAGCACAAGCTCTAAAGGCAAAAGTATAGTACACTATATACATCAATGCCTCGGAACCGAACGAGTACACATCATTACCATTACCATTACTACCCAGAGACGTAACCGGGCGAAATCCGAAAAACCAGAGTTAAATGCGTCGATGGTGAAGGTGATGCCGACACTTTCGTTTCCACAGTCGGGGCAAGGACAATTGAAACGCACACACATAAGCCAGATTACAGCCATCTGTGTTGCCAACTCAGGGGGTTTTTAGCCAAAATATATAAACTATACAGAAACTCTCTAGTCTTTTCCTTTTTTTCTTTAAATATTATGTCTTATATATCTTTATAAAAGCTTAAAATATTATCCATTTATAAATTATAATATAGTTAAGTTCGGATTAAAGCAATGTGTCATCTTCTGCTCATGTTTAATTTTTAGTTTAATATTTAAAATATTAATATATATAAATTCTTTTATTTGTCTTATTACATTACCTGTTTTTGGCGTTATATTTGAACAACACTGTTTGAAAACATTGAGCACTCAGCTATATTGTCCAACTGACTGACGGACGAAGGACGGGCTGTAACTCTGACATACCGACACCGCCGAACCGCACCCAAAGTGCTTGGCCTGGCAAGTGCATAGATAACAAACGAGTGCAAGGATAACGAGGCTACGCGGCAAGGACTACGTCTGCAACTACAGCGGAAGTAACGCGAAAAATGGCGCAACAGTAAAAGCAAAGGGGAGACAGTGAAATATTGAAATACAATTGGTTTAGGATACACACACACACACCTCAGATACACCTTACACTCCCTACAGCTCCTTGGGGGCACACAGGATGGCACTTAAAGATAGCGCCGAAGGATATAGGATAAGTGGGTTTGAGTTGGCTCGAGTTTAGCTTTAAGGTAAGTTAACTTAAATGGAATGCGTCATATATTGAACAGGAGATTAGTTCAATCCTGTATTCATAAGCTCTGAAAATTTTTAAAGGCTTAGTCAAAAATGTAGCTCTACGCTGAGAAAAAAATTATAATAATTGAAGGCAAATTGATGGGTATTGTTATTTACTTTTTACTTTTTATAATTATTTTATGGCCATATTATTTGGTCTATTTCTAAAATTTTTTCCCAGTGCTAGTTCAAGAGCACGGATGGGCATACGTAGTCAGCAGGTAACTTGGAGTACTTTGCCCGCGACCTCGTCTTCGTCTAAGGCAGTTAAATTGCGCGTCAGTGTCAGCGGCAGAATTGAAATCCTTTTCCTCTGCAGGCACTCAGAAAGCCCTTCCACAGCTTACCCTTCGACCGATTTTCAGGCTCCTGGCCGCGTCCTGCGTCAATCACGCAACGCTCTCCCCCATTGAGTAGGACACGTTTTCATGGAAGTTTCCCAGCTGCGCCGAAAAGTTGGCCACAAACAAGGCGACACATGACACGTACTCGACTTGACTCGACTCGTCGCCGAAGAGCCACCCAGACCCTATTCTCGGCGCCCAGGTTGCTGGGATTATTTTTAGTTTTTGTCAGTGTTTTAAAGTTTAAAGCTCTTTTGTGGCACATTTGCATATTAAGTGGCATGCGTTGGCAGTTTCAGGTAGTGGCTGCTGTTGTCAGTTTCGCCTAGGCTTAAGCCTTAGCCAAGCCCAAACAGGGTAACCGCCTTCCGGGCCAAGTTGAGAATTTCAAAAATCACTGCTGTCAGTGCGGGATTTCCCCTTCCCGGCGAGCGGTTTCTGGCCTCAGGTTTCCGTACATCCTGTACCGACATCCTGTTAAGACCAACGAGCTGATAAGTCAAATTAGCATAGATTGATGAAAACATTTTGTCGCTTGTCGAGGATTTGTTTGGCATTTACACATTTACAATACATTGCGAGGCACATGAACACAACTATAGTCGGGGGACACTTACAATACTCGGTTGGGCCCAAATGACACGGCGATAAAGTGAGAACATGACACTAAAAAAACATTTTCGAAAGGCACAAAAAGGCACACTTTAAAAAAGTTAAAGCTGTGATTTGCGGGGATATTTAAAGCAAAATAAGAAATAAATAATTGACTTTTAGTCTTTAAAGAAAAACAATGGAAATATTTCTTAAAAATTACTTGTCATCTTTAAAATTCTTTTGCATAAATAAGGCAATACAAAATATATAAAACTGATATCAAATTATCAAAATAATACAATACAAAATACGTTTAAAAGATTGAAAAATTTCGCAATATTTGTTACTCGTCAGTAGGTAAAAAACAATCCCTCTAGCTAATTTTTAACTTTTCTTCATCTTCATTTTTAGCGTCAGATTCTTCAATTAGCCGGCTGTCATATGGGCACCGACATTTATCACTTTTAAACACCCCTCATGAATCGCTCCATCCGCAGACTGGTGGTCTGGACCAAGGCCTCCGCCGGAGTGGAGCAACCATTGATCACGCCATCGACACAGGCCCGCACGGTGACCCGGTAGGTGGTCTCCGGCTCCAGCTGGGCCAGGGTGTAGAAGTGCTGGTTACCGGGGAGATCGATACCTTCCGGTATCTCCTCGATGACACACTTCTCCTCCACCTGCTGTCCGACGGAGGCGTGGGAACTCTGGCACTTTGGCATGGCATGACGGATATTGTAGGAGTCTATGTCCGTATCCTGAAGGTCCATCTGTTTCCTCTCGATTTTCTTTCGAATCCGCTCGTAGTTCAGGGCGTGCAACTTTTCGTTAAATAGATCCGCTTCGGTGGGAGCCGGAGTGGTAGTCGGTGGAGTTGAGGGTGCTACATCCTTTTTAATGGACAATAGATCGGCATAGTCCTTTACCGTATCGAACCGCTTTTGTGGGGTTTTTTGATAGCGTCTAGGAAGTGAAAGCATTTAATTGAGGCTATAATATATTTAAATATTTTTTCAATCAATCTTACGAAACATAAATAAGGTTGGGCAGCGCCTCTTCGTAGGTCAGTGCATCCTTGTTGTAGTACTCCTCGTCATCCGGCTGGGGCCCTGAATCGTAGGGCACCACATCCATGCACTCACACTCTGCAGTTTTTGAACCCAAGGGCATAGAACTCAAATAGTTGTGGGTCTTTTCCCCCTTGGTGCTGTTGTGCTTCTCAAAAGTCACCCAGTATTTCTTGATGGCGCCATTGGGGCGACGCGGTGGCCACCAGTGAAGAACCTTTCAAGGGAGTTGCTTACTAATAAAAATCGTTATTATTTTGTCATTAATAATACTCACTATCTGGGAGCTGATCTCCGAGTTGCCATGGATCCGGAACACGGGACTGGGTCTATCTGGCAGGGTTTGGAAGTAAGCTATTGTCGAGTATGCGTCTACCTTCAGGTGGTAATCGGTTCGCGTGAGGGTCTTTACAAAATACGCATACTGGGTGTATGGTTTCAGTCCCCCGATGACGTGCCGCCGGCTCTTGGAGGGCACAACATGCATGAGCCAGCTGCAAAAACAATAAAGTGAAACTATAGGTAAACTCTGGAGGGGGCTCCTCACGTACTTGTCATGACCGCAGCCGTGTCGCCCATCATACATGGTCACGTTCTGCAGGGGAGCCTCCTTGTAGTAGTAGGAGTAGCCTATGAGGGTCTGCAAGGCGTCGCCGTCTATGTAGTCCAGGATGATGCGCACTGCAGTGGAATTCAAATCATCCACCTTTGGACTTAGGGTCCGCACTGCGTCCACACAAATCATGCGCTCCCCATTGGAGTTTGGGGACACATCGGCCACCGATATATTCTCGGCGCTCTTCATCGAGCTCTGCAACTGTTGGATTTTCTCGTAGCACAGGCGGGGATTCAGGTGGAAGTAGATCTTACCGTTCTGAATGATCACCTGATGATTGGGCGGCCAAATGTGCTCCAGGTGATAGTTATTCAGAACGAAGAGAGCGTATCTGAAGAGCGAATTTGAAATAAATTAATTAATTGTTAGCTTTAAGAATTGTTAGTTTTTGGCATTTCTTAAATCATTATTGTTATGTGATATTTGTTAAAGAATCTTACTTATTTTCCACTAGTGTATCTCCTCGAATTAAATCCAAATTCTGTAGAAAGCTTAGCGTCAACAGCTGGGCAGAGTGTATAACCTTCAGGTAGCCAGTGATTTGTTTGACAGAGGCCAGTGTATTTTCCAAGGCCTCAACAATTTTCTCTGAAATGTAAGCAGTATTATTATACATAAATTAATATTTAAAAACCAGCAACAAATCAAATAAAGTCATATTTTTCCATTTTTTCTAACAAACTCACCCTTTATATCAGTCAATTCTATAATCAAGGATCCATTAATGGTCACACAGTCCTGCAGGAATTCCAAGTCCGCCGCAGACTTCACATGAAAGTCGCCCTTGCACATCACCTGGCAATGAACCACACCTTTGGCGTCAACCACTTTCTTCTGATTTCCGGGACATTTTTCCACGCAGAGAGAACCACGGACCATAGGAATCCTGCCCAGATCCCGGCATTCCTTGTTGCTGATGCATTTCCTCCTGTTTATTTCGTAACTGGCCAGGCACTGATTCACGCAGCCCCACTTCCCCTGATAATTCGCGCACAGGGAGCAATTCTGGGAGGAGCATCCGGTGACACAGTTGTGATCGCAGCATTTTCCGGCACTGTCACAACCCAGGCCTGCACAGGCCTCTGGGCAATCCTTAATGCGCTGCGGTCCCGGACGCAGTTGTGTCGAGTTCAGATTCCAGCAATGCTGCAGGGATTGGTTTTGACGGAAATCATAGTCGGCGGTCAAGCCGCCACACAAGGGGCACTGACTCGGGGGCTTGTTGTACTATTCATAATTAAAAAAAATTTAATATAATTTTAATTTAAAAATTCCAGGTACATCTAATGGCTTTCTTACCTTCAAGTTGTAGTGCTGCTGTGTCCCATTGCCCATCAAGTACATCCAGTCGATGGTCTCCACAAAGCAGAGCATCGGATTCGATTCGATGCGAATGAATCCCCTTTGGACACGCAACAGCTCCACCAGACCCAGCTCCCTGAGGTTCCTGTTCTCATAAACCACCAGGGCGTACTGATCGAGAAGTAGACCCTGGCCCCTGATGATCCGCAGGCGAGGGAAGATCTCCTGCAGGCTGCTCAGCCCGCTGCATCGGTGCACCAAGAGGTAGTCGCTGATCTCCGAGATATTGCTGGACAGCGTCTGGAGGCTAAAGTTGGACGATGGCACCTCCAAGTAGGCGATCCTTACGTGCCCCACCACGTGGGTACAGTTCTGGAGTTTTCGGAAGTCCGCAATCTCGTTGATCTCCAGCGATCCGCAGGCTATTTCGGTTCCGGCCAGAACCGGCCCCAGAGCTCCGAGCAACGCGAGCCCCAGCAGGGGCACTCCAAGCTGCCCCATGCTGCCACCTGACACTTCCAATTGAGAACACTTGACCCGGGCGTTCGTTAAGGGGGTTCGTCGATCAATTAGCGCCCGCCTGAATGTCAATGTCGTATAGTTGTTTTTCTCGCCGGATCGCGATGCTACGAAATGTTTTCGATGTTTTCCCGGCTCTTGGCTGCGTTGCTTTCCCGGCAACGATTCGATTTCAACTGATGCCATTCGAGCTGCGGTCTCGGCGTTCGATCAATTGGCCTCTTCTTTGGGCTTTGCTTTTTGTTTTGTTTCGCACTGTTATGTATATAGCTGTGCCTGCTCTCATCGTCGTCTTTTGGACAGCTTTCGGTACACCAGTGGAAATAATACTCACGAAAAAATGGGAATTAATAATAATTAATTGATACAAATTATTAAAATTATATTTAATTCAAATTAATGTTCTTAAGAAAATATTTTATTCTCTCAAATTGTATTGTATTTTATTTATCTCTGTATTTATTTATTCTCCTATATAATTATCTTGTCGTTATCTTAAAATTAAAAACTAGTAAAATGTATAAGCTGTTATAATAAGATTATATTATTATTTCTTATTATTGAGCTTAGAAGCTCTTTCATTTTTATATTTTTTTGCAACTGGTGTGTAAATAAGAGCAAATGGCTTGCCTGCCGAGAGATGCCCGATAATTTTAATGGGGAGAGCGCCTCATTGTTTACATTAATAAAAGTAAACATTTATGGGCATCCTAAAATATTATACATGCCGCTTTTGCAGTTGTTTTTTAATTGTTTATTTTGCCAAAATCGAACTTAGCCCCTTAGGGTAGCCGGCCTCAAAAACTTAAGGTGGCGTCGGTACATCAAAAATTAGTAATAAAATAGCATCGATTCTTAAATAATTTTATTTGTTTGGAAATTGCGTTTTTTGTATTTATTTTACATTTGTTATATATAAACTATATATTCTCTTTAAAAATACCTTTTGATTAATTAATAAACGTAGTCGTATTGCTGTTAAACTGATTTTAAATAGCCAAAGTCTATCCGTTTTATATTAACTTAATATTTGTTGAAAAACCCCCTTTTTTGGAAAACAAATAGGGCGTACGCCACTGCTTGTTCCCATCCATGTGGACCGATCATTTCACGCATCTGTTACCTTTCACGTTTGTTTCTCTCCGCTGCTTCCTTTTTGCCGGCAGCCCAAAAACACTTGTTACTTCTGCATCCGCAGAAGCGGACACGCAGCTCACCCCTTCCCACCCCCCCCGGCGTGACCTTGCGATTTGCGGACCGGTTCCGACTTCCCCTACCATTGCTTTTACCCTTTTCCCCAGTTTGTTTTTGTTTTGCTTTTGTTTTTGCAGTCGCCTTCCCTGATAAGGAAAATGCGATGCTGGGCAGAAATTAAATTGCACCGGCGAACAATTCAATTAGAGGAAGGCAAAAACGAGACACTGAACGAGCTTAAAACAAGTACAACAAGAACAAAAACCACAAAAAGGCAAAGCTAAAATCCAATTGGAGCCGAAGTGAACAGCGAACGGTGAACAGGGCGCAATTGGCAGTTCATTAAAGTGCAAGTAACGCTTACGAAGCTCAATTGGAACCGGGGGTACAAATTCTAAATTTAGCTTGCTGCCAATTGAATAAGGACACCCATACCTAAGCATTGAAAACTAGCACTAGCAGTAGTAAAATATATCAAATAAAAATATATTATTAACCCAATTTATTGTCAGCCAATAAAATACAATCACCAACTATCTACCTTTATAACAATTTTAATGAGGAAAATAAATCAGCGGGCCATTATTATGAATATTATCTCTGTTGTTTTACCCTTTGCTAAATGCGGGCAATTTTATTTTATAAAATAGTTGGTTATTTATGGCTCTGATTGTAAACGAAGTCTATAAATATGTCCAGAGATACGAATTACCCGTTTGTCAATTAATCCTATACAGTCTGGTGAATTAATTGCTAAGCTTTTTCAGTTCATGAAAATTCAATTATATTTATATTGCATTTTATTTTCATCCTTGTATTTCCTTTTTAACTAATAAAAGGAGTATTAAAGGTCTCTCTGAACCAACACTTCCTAACCATATGTAATTCAGAATTTTTAACGAGCTCCAAAATGCACAAATTCACACAAAAACACCGACTACCAACCAAAAAAGCAGCGCTGCTTAGAACGTGCAAAAAAGCCACATAGACATAACTATCAATGATTTTTTTCGTGGGGTTTTTTCCTCTTTTTTTCCAAGGCAGTGAATCAATTTTCGCAGTAATTTGCCGAGCCTGCACTGATGTGTAGCGCGCAGAATTTAATGCTGCATACTTTCCGGCGGCACGTCAAACTATGAACACCAACGCACACTCCAACGCACTCCAGCAAACACCAACACCCACAAGAGAGCAACCCACACACAACCAGAGGCGCCAATTATTGAATATGCCACGAGGCAGCATAGGAGGAGCAGCAGAGCAGGAGTCAGACGGAGCCAAAGGATCTGAAAAAAGGCAACAGCCATGAGATCCACCAGCCTTGAACATTTGGCTACTTTTTGGAGTATTTTTAGCGGGAAAAATAATATGTTTTTAGAAAAAAAATAAATAAATAAATGGCGGAATTGATGATAAGTTTGACCTAACTGTAAAGGGGATTGTTTGAAATTTAATAATCTTTTTAGGAATGTCTTTTACAATGAAGAATGATAATAATTACTGACTTGTAACTTTTAAAGTCAAAATGATTGATTTACTTACTATTATAGACCTCTCCCGTGTTCGATATTTGACATCACTGACCAGCGCAATTCGCGCGAGAGTTGGAAGATGGCGTTGAGGCGCAGGACACCAGTCACCGGAGTATCGGAGGCGGCAAACACGTAAAGCCATTTTGCGGCGCGTGATAGGAATCCCTAGCAAGGACGTGTGCATCTGCCTACCAAAGCGCGAGAGTAAGGCGCCAGGATCCAGGGGAAAAGGGCTAGGGTGAACTTGGACATACGTAAGTCAGGGAGTGACTCGGAAGCCCACGCACGTCGCTGCATTTAAGTGCCAAATTAGAAGGAGGCCTTGTCCAGCGGATCGGAAGCTGGGCCTTGCACATGGCTGTTGGCCATAAATCAAACGGTCGATGCAATTTATGGCCCTGCCAATTCAATGAGCCACTGCTGCTGCCGTGCTGTCTCATCATAACCCATTATTATTATTATTGCTGTTATTATAGCACCACCGGCACGAGCTCCAGAATTAATTAAGTTTGCTGAAAAATGCAATCCGGCAAATAGACAATGGCAGCATCTGTTCCGGCATCCGCTTCTTCGGGCATCTTCGGATCCATCAGTTGGCTGCACCGGGATGTGATGGATGTGGCACCTCGCAGCAGCTGACAGCCGTCTTCTTCCGAATGGCTGATGCAATTGGACACATGACAAAGCGTGCAGCATGGCAGCTCTAACGTGGCCAACAGATGGTCAAAAGAGGATTTTCTCCAAAGAATTTTGCCAAATAAAAATAATAAACCAAAGTTTTTAAAGCTGGATGCTATTCCCATTCGTTATTTAAAGGTTTAAGTGGACATTGATTAAGTTGGGCTTTTGATGTTATATATAATTTCATGTACTCGATTTGTATGCATTGCTCTTCATCTGCAAACCATTTGTTGAGCCTTACTTCAACATTATTGATTCTAACATCGAACTCTTTTCAATCAATTAAATAACAAACATTGCTTAACTTAATCGTTTCAAGTGGAATTGAATTTTTATATGATGTGGCTAAAATAATGGAAATACCACCAATGACTCTTAGCCAAAACTGCGCCAAGAATCAATGCCACTCAAATTAAAAAGTTTCAAATATATAATAGCTAAAACAATTACAGTGGAGTGAAAGTGCGCTGTTCAACTATTTTTCTCACATATTTTTGCCTTGTTTGTAGTGCCCATAAGTGCCAGTTAAATGTGAGAAAAGTTGAATGATTTCCTTTCAGGGAATTCGAAGCAAGAGCAGCTTTTAAGTGCTGAATATCAAGAGATTACGTTGAAGATGGGCCCTAAGTTTACTTAATTGGCAGAAACTTGTTCAAGTTTACTTTGCCTCTGTACTAAGAAACTATATTTTTAAACTAAAAGTTACTCTTTGCTTGCAATAATGGGAAGAAGTTTGCGTGATAAAGTTACAGAGCATCAAAAAAGGGATTATTAATAATAAATACTAGAAAAAGTAACAAATTTTCGTTTCTTTAAAATAGTATTTTTAAAACTTAATATAAATGATGATTACAGTTGAATAATTTATATTATTTTTCTGTGATTTTCAGCCTTATTCAAGTTTAATATTCCATACAAATGCCTTGCCTAATCAAATCCTTTCCAAAGTGCGCTTTTCCATTGTCAAAGCATCTGCTAGAAGCCTGCCTCATAAAGTTAAAAAGTTGACTGGGGCATAAAGGAAGCGAGGAAAGTGCCCTCAGTTACAAGGATATGGGCAACCTTTATGCCACTTGCATTACGCACACGTCCCGTCATCGCACAGATCTTCAGGTTTATGCAGCCGACATTTGCCTCCTTGCATTTCTCCATTTTTATTTCAATATCCGCATAACCTTTTACCAACCATCGTCCCATCCTCATTCCTTTCCCCTCTCTCCCAGCCACATTTTATGCGTTCCTTTCATGCAATGCAAATCGTTGGAAAAATAGTTTATTCTTTTTTTATGCATTTTTATGAAACCCTTTCTGCCATACTCCCTTTGTTGCTTAAGCATGTAATTTATGTATTCTTGAAAAAGGGTGTGTGGGTGGCACAACAATTTGCATATGTGGGCCACACACAGGTGGAAACGGTTTTTTCTATTAGCCACGCATAAAGCTTAATTTATTGGCACCTGCAGTCCGGAATTTTTGCTCCCGCTTTTGGCCAGGAAGTTGCAATCATTTTTTATACCTGAGCCTCGTCTCCTCCTTTTACCACAAAAATTTGGTTATCAAAGAAAATTAATAATGCACATACAACAAAAAAAAAAATAATAATAAAGATACATAAGAAAGGGCAAGGTGAATTTCTGGCATTTTATACTTTGGCGTGCGATTGCGGAATTTTGTATTAAACAAAGAGTGCAAAATATTTCAAAAGACTTAACCAGCCAGAAAATGGCAGCATCCGATGCATATGAAAGATTAAACATTTTGCTTATACACCTCCCTTTAAATATAAATTAATCACTTTACTAATAAACATTACAATTTTCTCAACTCAAGTGAAATGAAAATCTTGAAATTCAACTTAAATAGCTCAGAGCTAGGACTTAATTATTGTGTTGCATTTAAGATATGTTTTTGGCTTTGATTTCAACAGAAATTCAAGAAATAGCATTAATTTTGCCACGTATGTTGGCTGCCTTTCACAAAAGAATTAAAGTCATTATTAAATTTTCAGCTTGAAAGCGGCGCCCTGCGGTGCATTGATGGCCAAATTAATTGCATATCTGATGGGCCCTGGCCCGATCTCTGCTTGATTGCTGTGACGCGTCCGACTCACTCATTTACCACTTGCCATGGGCTTTGTTTTCAACTCGATTTCGAAACGGCATCCCGTGGGTGGTCTTTCAGGAGGCGGTGCTCTTAATGCGCCCGAATGCTAACTGCTTGGAAACGGATTGTCGGATTCTCGATTCTCGATTTTCGGAACGATAGCGATGCATTGCGAACGGGGTTGAAAGCACGGACAAACAGTTCAATTGAGCTGCCTTTTCGGTTGAATGGAGGTTCTGATTCTAAGGGCTCGAATTAGAGTTGAACATTAGGCTTAAATAGGACATGGAGAGAGTTTAGAGAGAGAGAGAGACAGAGAGTTTATTCACTCAGCAAAAGGATATGCAAGGAACTCCTTATACATTTTACATCAATTTACAGTATATCTATCTATCATGAGGAGCACAATTTAATTAAATAATATTAAGAAAGTTTTAATAAAATATCAATCAGTAACTAGACTTTATTACAATTACAATTGTATTGTAAAATTTCTTTATAGTTTATTTAACTTTAAAATTTAATGAGAAGCTAAAATCACCTTTCAACCAACTAGGATAATATATAATACCACCGCAGCTCTGACCAGTTTGCTTTCTTGTGGTGGAAACTCCAGCGGTTTACGGGGCGCATGCTTCATTACTTGGCCACGCTGCTGGCACTCTGCTCCACTGACTTTAGTATTTTGCCGCACCTCCTCGTTTTGTTTTTGTTTCTTCTTATTCTGGCCAGAGGAAAAGCCCAAGCTTAGCCAGAAGTCATGGCTCAAACACTGCCATTGCGAGCTCGTAAACAAATGCGCACCTGAAATTTGTAAAGATTAGCAGACAATTCGCACACAGTCAACACGGACGACATCTAACGTCTTCCATCTACCAATACCCAGAAATACACAGAAAAAATAGAAAGCTACATTAGAATATTCCACGTATTTTATTTGAACAATCAATAAAAATTACATACAAAATAAACTAAACAAATATTTTCTTAACTTAAATTTTATTCAACGACAAAATAAGATCCCTTTTCTCTCTGTAACCGAATAGAATTCTTTTTATAAATGTGGCAGGGAAGCTGAAACTGAAACAGGGACAGGTTCCAGGTCCCAGGCTCCTGGTTTAAGGTTCGAGGTAACCGCCTTGTCTAATCTAATAGCTGCCGGCTGACAAACATTGACATTTTCTGTTATGTAATCAGACGCCCAAAGGTATGCCCAAAATACAAAGTACACGTGCCCAACACGCTCGCCACCCGCCAAAAGCTGGAGAGGAAAGGACAAACGGAACGGAACGAAACGGAAGAAAAGCGGAGGTAACGCAATAAATTGTCGCATAAAAATTGATGTTTTATTTTCAGTTGCCTTTCCCTTTCCTCCTCTGAAATTTTCCCATTTTTGGGGCACTGTTGTTTTTCGCTCTGCCTTTTGCCATGCAAAACGTGCATGGAAATCGCAAAATTCTTTTTGGTTCTTCGGTTAGCCCAAACACAAACAAAAGAATTCGAGCGAAAAGTTCTCGAGGGGAGGGAAAAGTGCTTTGGGGCTAGGCTATACGAATGAGTATATCCAGCTCTAGATTCCTATCATTCCCGAAAAGTTGAGAAAGTGTCATGAGATGGGGTCTTAAGTTATAGTTTTGCAGTCACTTAATAGGCTAAAGGGATGATTGAAATTAAAGAGATTTATTAAGATTACTTTTAGAATAATTTTAAAATTTTAATCAAATATAGGAGTAGAGAGTGGAAATCTCTACTTATAAAAATATAAATAGAATAAGCTCTCTATTTGTCTCTATAGTTTTGATTGCTCGACTTTCCCTGATTTTTGTAACAGAACCCGTAACAGAGCCCTTCAAGCCTCGAAATTCTTGAATTAGTTCACGCATATTAAACCAAACAACTTCACCGCTTGCGGCAATATTTTACACAAGACATGGCCGTGCCTTTCCGAAATGTAGTCAAAGCTGACACCGCCATGATTATTTGATGTCAAGACGGAGGTTATTTATAGGCAGCTGACATGACTATCGTCGTCTTCAAAACGCACCCTTACACAGGAAAAAACAAAAAGCTACAAAATATATTCAAAAAAATAAGAATTTAATGGTAGTTATATACCAAAATTTAACCTTAAATAATAATAATAATAATACACAATTTTCTTTTAATAAATATAATAAACCAAGCACTAATATATTTTATGATATCATGTTTTAAAATTAATAATATTTAAATATATATTAAAAATCAGCAAATTATATCTCAAAGCTAGAAGTCCTTTACTTTATTGTTTAAATTGCTTATTTGTATCTGAATATTTCATTTGTGTATTAATTTAAACGATTTTAAATACAATTTACTATAAATATTTTTCTTAATAATATACCTTGAGTTCCCTCTTCACGGTGTACATTATATATATGGGAAGACACCGAAAATAGACTCAAAAGAGTTTGTTTAACCAAAAGCTCGCTTGGGAGCCAGAGAAAGGAGGTCGCAAATTAATATTTGCCACGTGTGGCTCTCAGGATGTGTTAAGCGCTAACCGCAGGGCAGAGCACACGTGAAAAATGTCGAATAATCCATTACAGCCAAGGCAAGTGCCTCTTATCGTCAGGCATTCCACGAGTCCGAACCTTCCTTCACGCTGTGCTGCCGTCTTGGGTGAGGAACATTCACCTGTCTCTGCTCCTGTCTCCTCCAGTGACTGCACTTGACATGGCCGAACAGTCCGTCCGTCCACCCAACTCCTGGCCATAAATATGCTGGGATGTCAGTCAAAGGTTGTCTATTTTTCCGCTAAAACCCACTGCACATTATCTGCTGATCCCCCCCGAGGCGGTGGGCCAAGCTTTGTGGACTTGAAATGGGTCCGAGCAGCTCCTGGTTGGTACTAATTGGTTTCCCAGGAAACCGAAAGCTCGCTAATTAATTATCTCGGTCGTCTGCCTGGAATGCTTTTACTCTGAAGACGGTATGCGAATAAAACGAACATTGAAGTTTATGTAAATACTTCTAACTTACATGTTAATTCTAGCAAAGAAAAGTTTACAAATATTGAAAAATATACATTAATAACTTCATAGCTCCCAGATGCCACCAATCTTAATGTTATAAAGAAGTTAGACACTCGTGAGAATCCAATTTTTATTTCTAGCGAAATTTGAATCCAATTTCTGACAAACCCTCATGCATTTCGATCAAAATTTGTCTTTGGCCAAACATCAACTTAAAAGTTCATGACCTGCGACTCACTGCTAACCCAACTCACACACTATTCCGGCTGACTTGTGCACATCTTGGCTTACAAGTCACAACAGGATAACCATATATAGAAATATCTTTATTGGAGGACAGGAAAATGGGGTGAAGAGTCAGGACCAAAGTGAGATGTGAAGGAAGGTAATGCGATAGCGGAACGGAAATTTGAGCCATGCAGCTAAATTGCGTTTAACCAAGCAAGCGAACAGACAGACTCCAACTAAAGTCATTCAAAAGCCCAAAAAACCCATTCCCCTTTCAACCGGAACCAGAGGGCCCAAAATCCGGAAGAAGTCCCCAAGGCGATGGCGGTGGCAAAGGCGAAGACGAAGGCGAAGGCCCACCTTCCTTCGTCAAGACAAACTGCGCGCTGAAAACATAAATTCTTGATTGCAATAGACGTCGACAATGTTGTCACCGCCGTCCGACTTGGAGGCATCATCATCATTCTGATGTCGTATCCCCATGAACTTGCGCCATATTTCACTCAAGGCTAACATTTCAAAAGGAACACGCCCAGGGATCACATCAGTGGTGTCGTCTTTATTGAGAAAATATTGGCGAAATAATTTAATAACTATAAAGGGATTATTTTATTAAAATAATTGAGAGTTTTGTCCTTTAAAAATCTTATTTTAATATTAAATTAAACAATGTTTCCTTATGGAAATCAACTTTAAAATAATTTATAATTGATAATTGTTCTAGATATATAATAAGTAGGGTTTTCTAAATATTTCGGAGTTTTAAGATAACAACTTATTAATCATTACTTAAAATAAAATAAATAAATAATCTTCCTCAGTACAAGATCAGGAAAGAATATACCGATTCAGCCAAAAGATATCCAAGTTGGCAACACTGCACTCAGCCCCAAAGCCCCTCCAAAAATTGCGATGACCCAAAGTAACAAAGGGAACACGTGACATCTGCGGGACATAAATAAAGAGAAGGAGAGAAATGGCCGGTGTAAATTATTGCGCGACATCATCAGCAAAGAGTCTCTTACTTTTGGGGTCAGCACCTCCCGGCGTAACCTATTTATATAACCCCAATTCCCTACGTCTTCCCCTGATGGCCCAACCAAATCAATGAGTTTCCCCTTCCCAGCAGCAGCGTCTCACATTTCCCTCTGCCTACTTTTGGGAAAATTAAGTGCTTAAATTTCAATTAAAACTTGTACTTGAACTTCTTCCTGGGGAGAGAGGGGAAATGGGAATTGGTTTGTCTCCCATCGCACTGGCCTCATTAATGCTAAATATCCGCGATATTTTATAGTAATTAGGAACAGTCAAATTGAATTGGCATTAGGGGCGTGTTTCGGCACCCCGAGGGCTGGCTGTGCTATAAAAAGCAAATGTTATTAGGGTTAACTTAGTACAGCATTTTCCGGGTAGGAGAAGGCAATTTTCTGTAAAATAGACCATAAAATGGTGGAAGGAGCTGGCAGATTGAAGATCTATTTGGAATTTATAAAATGTCCTAAGAATTTCATTCCTTGGAAGGATTCTGTTCAAAAAATTCTTAAAATTGGAAAGATTTAAACTCCTTTTTCATTTAGAGACAAAAATACATTGAATATGGAACCTAAAATCTTGTAGGGCATTTTTTTTAGACACACTTTAAAGACTCTCAGCAAACGAAGTGATTTCTGTATACATTATTTGGATTTCTTTGTGGCTGAATAACTTCTAGTGATTACACTAATTTCTTTGCGCCGTACATACCGCCCAAGAATGCAATAAATACCTTGTATTCAGTGGCTTGGAAGGAAGAAATTGTTCCTCAAGGCGCCGCACAGCCCAAGCTGAGTGCAGGAATAACAATACAATTTGATTTCCATTTCGGTGGGATCTCTGGCTTTGATTGCCACTGACCTACTTGCTGCCTGATTACCCAACAGAACACACACACATTCCGAATCAAACACCCAGCACACTCACAGACACACATCCTTGGTGTTTCAAGGGTGTGGGTGCGGAGGAAGTGCTCCTTGTGGCATAGTTTGCATAACTTACGGCGCATGCCGCATTCTTGGCTGGCAAATAACTTTGAATACTTTTCGGTGGCACGGATAAGTCGCCTTGATTTATGCAGCAAACACTTTCGATTAATTGCCCACAGAGAGCCTCCACTCATTGCACATGTGAGAGGAGAGGATATAGCAGACATGGAGCGAAAAGTCATCAAAACTATTTCATTAATTTGTTGCTCGGCTGCCTGGGTGCGGCCCCAGAAGTCTTTAAAACTTTTGTTTGTTTGTCTTCGGCTAAAGTTTTAATCGCATTTGTTTGTCATCGCTGCCTCGCACTCTCGCTCTCCTTGGCCTCTGTATTTCTCGAGAGTGGCTTTCTGGCTTTTGTCAATATTTAACTTATTAATCCAAAATGTAGACAAATGTTTGAGGAGCGCAGAAAGGACACTTTGAGTATAGCAGCCTTTGATTATTGAGTCGAGGTAAGTGGGACTCAAAGAGGAAAGTATAAGTTCATATACATTATATTGATATAGAAGTTAATTCCCTGTATTCTCTTGCTGCCTGGAGAGTACATCTCGTATGCACAAACATCTCATTACCTTTTCTATCATTTTCCACTTAGCCCTGCGGCAAAACTATTTTATATTTTTGGCCAGCTCGCTCTCTTCGGGTCACTCTTCCCCCAGTTCTCTCTTGGCTGTGGAGCTGTCAACCGCACAGATACAAATACGGGAAACGGAGCTCGGGCTCACGGGGCGGATGGGTAATACGGATAAATTGAGGTGGGATGAATCCAAACTGCACTGAACTGAGCTGAACTCAACTGCACCTGACGCACCAGGCAAATACACCAAGGGCCAACTAGCTTCGGTCCCTCTGGTAACCACCTTCGCATACCTTCAGCTCTATGTCTGTCTGTATGTGCCCTTCTGTTGCTAATGTAGTTTACTTACGCTGAAATATTTGCTTTGCCGAAATGCATTTCCATTGCAGAGCAGGACTCAATTTTTACCACATGCTTTAAATTTGCATAGAGATATGGTACTTCTGCGGGTTTTGAGCCATTTCAAGCAGAGTAGAATGGTAAAAACACATTTTAAAATACCTTTTAACAACGTTTCTCATAATCTGAATTGCATTTAAACCTCTTTCTTGGGGAACGTGTCTAAAACTGCATTGCCAAACGATAAGAATCGATAAACACCCAAAAAATTTTTGCAATTCCAGAGCCTGCTTTTCGTTAGAACTAAGATAATTATGCATCCTGGTGAGAAGATAGATAAAAGGGGAAGGACTGGAGTCGGAGTTAGTAGGTGAGCGAGCGAGAGCAGCAAGGATCAACCGCAAATTGCCATCATCATTCTTGAAAGCTGCTACCTTTTGTCCGGCTTTCTGCTCGCCTGTCCGGGACTTATGAGAAAGGCCAAAATGTCATGTACAACAGATAAAAAGGACACGGACACGGACAGGGACAGGGACACGGACACGGAGGCTAATGACACAAAGAAAACAACGACAGCGGAAAACAACGAAAAAGAATATTACTAAAAATGTTTGCATGCTAAAAAAAAGTCCTATAATTATTAAACATATTTTAGATAACAATTGTTTTTATGAAATAAGCCAAACAATTTAAATTAAAATATTTAATTAATAGTTGTGGGTTTGGATCATCGTTTTGCTCACATCCTCTTTATCCTAACTTGTCGTTCCGCTCAGATTCTCGTTATTCTTAGTTGCCGCTCCTCTCGCACGTCTAAATAGTTCTCGTCGATGATAACCTTGTTGGCATCTTAAGAAAAACACACCCATTAATTATAAATTATCAATTTCCAGTAAAGTTTTTCTCGGTGTATAATAAGCAACGGGTTAGACCAGAAAAGGGTTATAAAGCTCAGTTCCATCCAAACTCGCACTCTCCGCACCCCCTTATCTTTTCGGTCTAGGCCATTATTGTGCAGGCTTTATTGTTTTTTTGGTTTTTGTGCTTATGCCTTCTTACTCATTTCGTTGTTTTTGCTCCTTTGGCTTCGCCTTTTGTTGAATTGAAACAATTTGTCACTTTTTGGCCAAGTGCCTGTGGCGGGTTTGTTGTTCAGCAGTGCGAGAAGTAGCCGATCCCCTGAGTAAATCCACCGCCGCCCCATTGTTCGTCTCCTTTGTAGTTAATGAAATAAATGAAGAGCAAAGCGCAGATGGGCGCACCAAAATATACATAATATTTCTGACAGTGTTTTATTGCAAATTACCAACTTGTGTTGGAGCCCGAGAAAATTACGGATTCCCTGATAGGCCATGAGGTAAAGGCCATTAACAGGATATTGGAGTTGTGTTGTTCAGGAAATCTAAAGGACTTTCAAGCTGAATTGTAGATAGTTGTAATTCATTTCTGTAATGTTTAATTAACTAAGTTACTTTAATTTATTAGCTTTTCAATAATCAGTATATGTATCACCTTAAAAAAATTAAAGAACAAAAATTTGTGCGAAAGAGTACTTACATTTGGAACATATGTTTGATACACTTTATTAACTATATTATACTTCGATATATAAAATGAACTGCATTTCATTAGCTCACCGCACTTCCCACGTGTGAAAACAGCAATTCAATAATATAATAAAAAAACAAAACAATTGAGAAAAAATCCGTCAGCTTGTTAAATTTCATTGAATTGCCATTTCATTTGCATAAGTTTCGGATTGAACATTACATCACATTAAATTAAAGCCAGACGGCCACTTAGAGCAAATGAAATAAAATCAATTGAAATTGTTCACACAAGCAGTAAGACAAAAATAAAAACAAAAATAAAAAATCAGGAGGAAGGAGGGCAGAAGCCGGAAAAATACGGATGCAGGGTAAAAAAAAGATTTCATTTGGCTAACGGTCAGGCTTCAGCTTACCGGGAAATCCAAACAAATAAATAAGATTAGAGTGGACAATGGGGGCAGCGGCTGTACATACATAACTAACCCCAGATGGACGGACCCGCTTTATCATAAGCCTGGGACTCAGGGTCCACGCTGGCCGTTTGATCTGCTGCAGCGTTTGTCCCAGCATCGCACCACCCACTTTTCACCTGGCTTCGGTCCTCGCTTTGAACTTTGCCCAATGGTTACCGAATCGGCCTAAAATGTCTAAACAGGAAATCAATTCTCAACCGCCTTTTGTGCTGTGCTGAAACCACACAGCCCCTTTGCACTTTGCACCGCCTCTTTAAGTCTACCCACTTTTCTGGAGCAGGTCCTTTGGATTTGATCCAGCGATGTGCTTGGCCAGAGCCTAGCAAATGTTTGCTAACTGCCTGAGAACTGAAGGCTGGCATAAATGCAGTGAAAAATTATTTATTTGAGACTTGTTACAGTTATCATTAAATACAGTATTATTTAAAGTAAGTCAATGGAATTTCCTAGTTTTCTAGTTTACTCTCCCCTTTAAGAATAACCTTACATCCTCAAGTCAGTCTCTGTCTGTCGGAATTAAGCATTCTCTTCAAGTTCATTGTGCCCGGAGCTCCTTCAGACGCTTCTGGCTCAGTTGATGCACTGCTCGGGTGTGCATATTGTTGGCTGCTCATGTCCGGGCATGCTTGAAATGCAACATTTCGCAGGAAAGCAGCGAAAAGCCTTTTATATGCCCGGCCAACTTCCGGCCTATAGAAAACTAAACTCTGTTACCGCAGTTGTTGTCCTTGTGGCTGTTTTTTTCCTCTTTCAAGTGCTGGCAGGTGAACAATAGGTGCGCCTATGCATATGCTATATATTGTTGAGTTTTTTTTTCCAAGTTGTTGAGTCAAGCGGCAATAGAGTGTTGCCTACTTGCAGGCGGAGCGGCCTTAAACTTGGCAAATTACTTTAAGAGACCGGCCTCTATTACTCTTCCTAAAAAAAAATACAAAACCCCTAAGATAAGCCAAACACGAGAGTTATTTGAGGGGAAGAGAGCCAGGTGGGAGAGCTAACCGAGATGAAACACAGGTTAATGGATTTCTCTTGTGATATTTGACTTGACCCAGACCCAGAGCAATTCTGTATTATCCGTAGACATCTCATTTTATTTCCTTCTTTATGCGCCGTGAATTTTTCAAGTGAAAAGTTTACATTTATTATCAAGAAACGGCGGGCTTGGGTCCTCCGGAACCGGGGTGGCGAAGAAAGGGGCGTAGGCTCAACCTGTCCTTCAAGGGACAACAAACAACACATTACGTTTAATTGAATGTTGCGGTTGTGTCGCCAGCGCCGACTCTTTCTTCGTCCTTTTGTCGTGGGCCTTCTTCGTTCTCATGCTTTTATCATTTCCCTATCTCTATCTTACTCTGAGTACACTCGAAAAAATAAAGGTTAATCGGGAAATTCATATGAAAAAGGAGAGAATTTATCAATACAAAATATACAAAATATAAAAAAAATAAGCTAAACGTTATATACAATCAATGTTAAACAAAAATATATTATTGCATACTTTTAGACCTGCTTTAAAAACCATTTAAAAACCACAGAATAAATAAAACACATATGTAACGTTGATACTTAAAATTAAGAGGTAAACTTAATCCGTTAATGCAAAATACTTAAACAGTGCTAACTAAAGACTATAATCTTTACACCCATTTTCTCCCAGTGAGTGGGACACGAGTCGCACAAGAAAAGAACGGGAATTATAATGTAGTGTAAATATTTAATGATGATGTGGCTTTAGATTACACTGCCGTCACGTGGTTGCTGTTAAACGTGCTCGGCGAGCTCCCTTCGCACCTCCGAGCCATGGCGAAATCTTGACCTGGCCTCTCCTCCCGGCCAATTCAATGAGCCGAAAAAGTCGCTGCCTGCAGGACAAATTTCCACGCGTAGGCACAGCACAACCGGCGGCGTAATTCCTTGAGCGCTGACCACTGAACTGCAAAAAGGCAGCCGACGACTGCTGATATGCATACAAAAAACAAAGGCAAATGAAAATAAACCAGAGATATACCATTTATATGAGGCAATTTAATGGGCGTAAATAAAAAATAACAATACAACTACAAGAGGAATTTTATTATCGGTGCAAGAAAAGTGGGCTTTCCTGATCTAACAAGAGAAATACATTTGAGAAAAGAAAGCTAAAAATGTAATCTTCTTCTGGCAGTAAAAAAATCATATAAGCTATTTAGGATTTAAGTTAATATGTCTGCTGCTCTGCAGCTTATTTATTAAATATGAAAACATCTCAGAAATATCAGCAGTAGAGCTGCAAAAATATGAAGCTTTGGCAATATCTATAATACGAGGATCTGGGGATAAAATAAGGATAGTAGATGGTATTTATGTAATGAATCATTTTTATAGTTATTAAATTTATATATATATTATATTTTAAAAGTCATTTTGTGTAAATGAAAGAGTGTTTAATTTAAATAAATCCAAAAATGTAAATAAATGTATTATCTTAACCAAGTCACCTGTGTATCGATAATATATTTATTGCTATAATTAACTTATTTTACTGGCACATACTTATAATGCATTTTGAGTATGTGTATATTAAAATAACTTTGTATATTTATTTTTAATGCTAGTTTGTAAAAATTTGTGTTTAAATTCATTTTAAGTAAATAAAATTAAATATTTTTTATTTAATAAAAGAACTTTTTTTCAAATGGACTCAAAAATTCGAAAAATACCGCTCATTCCCAATAGCGACCCCTGTTGGCAGTCACAAAAAGTTGGCCTCTGAAAAGTCTGGCAACGCTGTTGCGCGAGCGACCAGCGTTGCCAGACGTTTCGGTCCCAGCGACCAAAAGTACCAGATCTTCTACATTTGACATTTTGCCACCGCCGAGATTTCAGACCGTCCGCAATACGGTCACACTTTTCGTCGCCTTTTCACTCAAAAAACGCGTGTGCGTCAGCAAATTTCTATTTTAACCAGAACAAACAACAGGAAATTCCCTTAATTTAATATTTAATAGCATGGGCGGACACAACGACAACCAGAACGGAAACTCCAACGGCCACGATGACGTAAGTAGAAGGAAGTAAAGCGCAGTTGAAAATTGGCTCTGGTGCCCCGGGGTGTCTCACCGGTCGCCATTTTGAAAATTACGCATGTGTCTCACTGGCCTGGAGTGAGGTTAGGTTTTGGTCATTGATGAAAATCAATATTTTGGGTCTTCCCGCAGGATTCCATCACCGAGCCGGAGCATATGCGCAAACTGTTCATCGGTGGCCTGGACTACCGCACCACCGACGAGAATCTGAAGGCGCACTTTGAGAAATGGGGCAATATCGTGGATGTGGTGGTGATGAAGGACCCGCGCACGAAGCGCTCTCGTGGTTTCGGCTTCATCACCTACTCGCACTCGAGCATGATCGACGAGGCGCAGAAGTCGCGTCCGCACAAGATCGATGGCCGCGTGGTGGAGCCCAAGCGGGCTGTGCCCCGCCAAGAGATCGACTCGCCCAATGCCGGGGCCACCGTGAAGAAGCTGTTTGTGGGAGCCCTCAAGGACGACCATGACGAGCAGAGCATTCGCGACTATTTCCAGCACTTTGGAAACATCGTGGACATCAACATCGTGATGGACAAGGAGACGGGCAAGAAGCGCGGCTTCGCCTTCGTGGAGTTTGATGACTACGATCCTGTGGACAAAGTTGTGTGTAAGTAGTGGAATTGGGATTTATTGTGAGGTATGGCCACCCTTTGTCCACAGTCCTAGCTCCGCATAGCAGTTGTTAATATGCTTATGCGGCGTTCGTGACTGTCAGAGTAACCCGGCTCATATTATATCTTCGTTGGCTAGTCACTCTGCATGTATAGTCGATGAAAATGTATGAGCCACAGTGGCCTCCGGCTAAAACAACCCCTGTATCTTCACGCACAGCTCTGACAAATTGCGGGGCTTCATTACCCAGGCCTCGCCAGTTTCCCTTATAATGCTGTGAGATGAATTAGAGCGTCGGCTTACGCTATGTTATGTGAATGTATTCATGATCCAATTCAGTGTAACACGCAGCCTCGCTACAATTGCATAATTAGTAGGATTTGGTTAGGATCCACAGTCCCAGCTCCGCATAGCAATGCTTGATAAGCTCATGCGCCGTTTGCGACTGTAAGATGAAATCCCAGCCAGTATTATATCTTTGTTGTTGATGCTGCTGTTGTGCACCAACGATGAAAGAGTATTTGGCACACTATCATTCTGGGTTTGCTTTTTGCTGCTTTCACAGTACTGACAAATCGACAGGCTTGTTGCCCATGCCTGGTTGGTTTTCCTTAAAATGCTGTGAGATAAATTTCAGCGTCGGCTTACGCTATGTTATGCGAATGTTTACTTAAAACCCAATTCAGTGTAACACGCAGCCTCGTTACAATCGAAAATACAATCTGCTAGTTTTGCAATGCAAATAACTGATCAACCCAAATGACATTCCACAGTCCCAGCTCCGCATAGCAATGCTTGATAAGCTCATGCGCCGTTTGCGACTGTAAGATCAATACGGCTCATATTATATCTCTGTTGGCTACCCATCTTTATGGATAGTCGATGAAAATGTATGCGCCACATGTGAACCGAATCAACCCTTTCTCTGCCTTCACAGTACTGACAAATTGATGGGCTTGAACCCCACGCCTGGTTAGTTTCCTATTTAAACGCTGTGAGATGAATCAAAGCGTCGGCTTACGCTATGTTATGCGAATGTATAAAAAAAACTAATTCAGTGTAACACGCAGCCTCGTTACAAATGCATATTGAGTAGATTTCTTCAGGGTACACAGTCCCAGCTCCTCACAGCGATGTTTAATGCGCTCGTGTGGCGTTTGTGACTGTAAGATGAAATCCCAGCCAGTATTATATCGTTGTTGTTGGTGCTTCTGTTGTGCGCCAACGATGAAAAAGTATTTGGCACAATAATACCTGGAGTACGCTGTGTGGGTTAATTAATTTATTTTTGGGCCTATTGATCAAGTTCTCCTTTCTTTCTTTGCAGTGCAAAAGCAACATCAACTCAATGGGAAAATGGTGGACGTGAAGAAGGCCCTGCCCAAGCAGAATGACATGCAGGGAGGCGGCGGCGGAGGTGGACGCGGTCAGGGTGGCCGTATAGGTGGCAATCGCGGCAATATGGGTGGTGGCGGGGGCCAGTATGGCAACCAGAATGGAGGTGGCAACTGGGTAAGTACTGTCAGATGACCTTCCAACCTAATAGTGATTTTAATACGGACTCTGGTCAATTGACGTTCCAGAATGGCGGCGGTAATTGGGGAAATAACCGCGGGGGCAACGATAACTGGGGCAACAACAGCTTTGGCGGTGGTGGCGGCGGCGGCGGCTACGGCGGTGGCAACAACAGCTGGGGCAACAACATGGGTCCTTGGGATAATGGCAATGGCGGTGGAAACTTCGGCGGTGGCTCCAACTGGAACGGTGGTGGCAATGACTTTGGTGGTTACCAGCAGAGCTACGGCGGCGGTCCGCAGCGTGGTGGTGGTAACTTTAACAACAACCGCATGCAGCCATACCAGGGAGGCGGCAACTACAACAAAGGAGGTAAGCACCATCAAAGAGTCTATGAACAGCTCCCAGATAACGAGACACAGTACCCTGACACACCTAACTATTAGAATGTGGATAGAGTTTGGAGATTAACTTGACGCTGGCCAACGCTATGTTAAGCGTATAAAAGATCGTGGCCACGTAGCCACAGTTTAAGTAGCCAGCAAGCAGAGTCCACTAGTGTGGACTTAGTGATTAGCAGAAAGAAAGTGGATTTGTTCTAAACGATCCTGGGTTTTTTTTTTTAGGCGGTGGCAACCAAGGCAACTATGGCGGCAACAATCAGGGCTTCAATAACAGTGGCAACAACCGCAGATATTGAGGGAGTGAGACAGATGAGATACCAGACGAGGTGAGACATTCCTATAACCACCATTAACTACCTTAGTTAAGGCCCAAAGGCGAAGGCAGACCATCTACTTAACCAAACACTAATCCAACCCTGTATGACCATTGATTAACCCATCGTTTGATTTGACAAACGTTTTTTCGTTTTTTTTTTTATGCTATTCTTTTTTTTTTTTATAAACTAGTGCCCTTATCGGCAGTTCTTTTGTAGTAGTTTGTAACAGCATCTCTGGGACTGAAAAGCAAACATGGCTGAGACAGTCCGACCCACCCTACTCAACAACAACAACAACTACAACCCTAATTAAGCCTTACGTATTTAGTTTCTAAACGTATTTAGAGAACAAACCTACAACCAACCAACCAATTAAGAATCCCCTTTTGCATACCAATTGTTTTTAAATAACGTTTCTCATTTATCGACATTTTATAGGTGATAATGTAAAAGTCGCTCAGTATAAGCCCAAATATCAAAGTCAAGTAAACGATACGCAATTCAATGATCAATAACGAGTATGAACGCACGTTCATAGACATAAGAAGTTTTCCGAGCACCACAAAACCAAACCAAACATGACAGAGAAGAGGGAGTGAAATCAGGATCAGTGCAGTGCAGTCGTGGTTCAGACTTGGAGTAGAACAGACAGAGAGGGAGATCAGTACCAAAACCAAGCCAGAGCAGACCAGACCAGTGCAGTGCAGTGCAGTACAGTACAGTACAGAGCAGTGTGTGTGTGTGAGATAAACAGACTACTAACAGATCGTTCAGAGACAGAGAGAGATCTCAGATCGCACACAGCTAGCAGCGAACAGCAAGCAAGCAGTACACGTACACAGCAACAGCAGCTGGCCAGGATTCCATTCGATTTGTGTTTGCACATGGTGATTGATTGTTAAGGCGCATCGAAACTTAATATCCAGTATCCATAGAATTGTTAATTTAATTTCACATGATTGTAGCAACCAAGAAACTTAAGTAACATTGTAATTTGCGATAAAGCCCACAAGCTAAATATTTGTATCTCTACACCAACTACCCCGAGCCATAAATGAATCAGTTAATTGTAAAAATTTCAAAGCGGCAGCCAAGAGACATGTTTATTTGATTGTAGAATGCAGCTCCAGCCCGGAGGCCGCTCGCAATTTTTTGATAATCAGTGCGTAGAACCACACACAATTTATATAAAAAAAAGAATCATGTATTACATATTACGACCTTCAACTAGAATAAGTTCTCATAATTTTAAACCGAGTAGAGCGCTGCGGCCATTTTCAGCCGCCGCACGCTGCCCTAGACTTAATTTTTACAATTCAAGTTCCAAGCGAACATTGACCGTGTGTGGAGGAACTTACTTCCGACATGGAACTAACTTCTTATACCCGCTGTTTTAGATGTAACCAAACACCACTTAATGTAATCTATACCTTTTAGCAAGCAGTCTGTACACGCAGTTATCTGAGGTCAGTCAGCGTAATTATATTTAACAAAATTTACATTTTAATGTAGCGAAAAATACAAGATTCAAAAAATACACAACCTGAGTGTCGTCCACAAGCATTGTTGCTATCAATTCGATTCCCAAAACTTTGTAGTCACAGCCCTGTAGTATTGTAATTGTAGCAGCAGCAGCAGCAAGAGCAGAAGCAAAAGGAGCGATCAGGCAAAAGGAGTGCAGGAGGAGGAGGCAAGTAGCAGAGGCAAGTAGCCAGCAGCCAGCAAGTAGGACCTAGTCCAAAAGCCAGCAAAAGCAATTCTGTTTTGTTCTTATCGTAGCAATTATAATGGGCGGGACCATCTTGTTACTCGCTTTAGCCGGTCAACAGGTTTCTTTTTCTTATTTCTTATTTGAATTGTCCAACACCACTTGTACGTCCCCCGTGTCCCGTCTCATTTACAACAACCATGTATATATTATTGTAATTTCCGTTGCAAGTCGGCTGTGAAAAGTATGCGAAGCGATGAGAGGCGCCCGCCGCGCTACTACTTAAGCAGCCACGGAACTCAGCTCCGCACTTGCAACACAGCACCTGGCCGGTGGGACTCGACGATTCTTCGGTCCAGTCCTCCAGTCCCTCTGAAAGGGGTAAGTAGAGCACACAACTCTGTTGTCATTTCCAGGTGGTCATCATCGCGCGTCCATACAGCCCCGAAGTGGAGCGGTCTTTAGGTTTCCCATGAAAGCCGTTAGGCTATATAAAACTAATCTTTTTCTTTATTTATTTTGATTTTAACATAATTTTTTTAATAAAAAGAACACAAAATAAAAAAAAACTTTAAAATTGTTTAATATCTGGTTTTTGGTCTTGGGCTTGCGAATTCAAAGGGCACCAGTGTGTACACACGAGCCCGCCAGCCGTGTTCATATTCTGTTCAGTCAATATGACGTCGGAAAGTACGTGGCACTAGGGGAATGGTGGAATTTGAATACGAGCTGGGGGCTTTCCTTTCTTGTTTTTGTTAAAAAATATGTAATACATTAAAATTTGCTAAAAGTTATTTTTAAAATTTTTTAAAATATATATTAAATACATATATATAGATATATATATATATATATTTTATAAATATTAAATTTAGCTTTCGGCTTGCATTTAAATCTATTTTCATACTGATAAAATATTTAAAATTTAAAAAATTTTATCATTCGGGCAAAATAAAAATAATTAATATTTAATTCAATATTTTTGTATATAACAAGATTTTAATTTCAAATCGCCATCCCTTTTATTCTCAAGAAGACTTAAAATTTTCTCATATCTTAAATTGTTGTTTTTATATATTGCTTGATTAAAGGTAAAATAATTATAACTGAGTAAATAAAAGTTTTTCTGTGCGTTCATTAAATTAAATTAAATTTTTGACTATTTGTAATGTTATAACAATAACTTGACTTAGTTTTAATGCTGATCAAGAAATTATATGATTTATAGGATCAAAAGTGACTCCTTCCCTGCGGATCAAATTATAATTTTATCATGCTTTAAGAAATAATAAATCTTAATTTTATAATAAAAAATTGATGTTTTTAGGATTGTTGGCTTATTTCAAAATTTATAAATTGATGTTGTTTTTAAGATTATTAAATTAGTATTAGTTATTATGTTGGCTTAGTAATGTATGCATTTTTTATGTACCATTTTGTTAAAGCGAAAATCTATATTAAATGTTTTAAAGAAACGTACGTGTCTTATAATTTGAATCCCTTAAAATAGTAATGTAAGACTTTTCAGGTCTTGAAAAACGAAAAGCATGTAGAAAATTCTACTAATTGCTGGCGGTCAAGGCAAACCTTCACCAGAGTTCACCTTCTTCGGCTTCTAACGACTGGCGACCATGGGCGAGGATGCCTAAGAATACGGCCTCCAGGGTCTAACCCCAACCTTAGTAGGTCAGCTCACCTGGTTCATTGATAAACGAAGCATTCCAACCCACGGCCCACTTTCGCGCTTGGTTTGGGTTACGTCGGCGGTGCAGCGCAAAAAGGTCAGCGCATCGAGGGCAGAGCTCAGCGGAAAAGTATTGCCGAGATCAGCGGAATCCGATGGCACCCGGGGGAGTTTATTTAGCCGGGTCGTCGTAGAGCTCCGGCCAGTAGTGGAGCCAGCGAGCAATTGTCAGGTCTCCGGTCTTTCCATCCGAATCTTCAACTCTGGACTAAAGCTTACAATATGTGGTATCTTCGCGTGACTCTGGCGCTGCTGGGACTGGCGGTGGTGTGCCTGGCGGACACCCTGGTCCAGCTGAACGTAAATCGTCCCTATAACGATGTAAACGAGAAGTTCGTGAGCTTTGCCGTTCGGCCAGAGGATCTCTACGATGCCCTGGATGGAAAGAGTCGCAAAGCCGTAACGAACTTGGCGAATCTATTGGGCGATGCGCACATAAAGTTCATTGGCGATTTCTACTTCGCCAGCAATGCACCGACTAGGCTGCGGAATCCCACAAAGATCATATGGAAGGGCTTTAATCGCTGGACGCGGTAAGTTAAGGTGTTCCAGCTCTACTGCCTTGCATCCCTTCTCATCGAAAGTTTCCTTCTCAAAGAGCCGTCAACTGGACCATGATCATTCCGGTGCCGTATGCCCCCGACGAATGGGACTCGATGCATACCTTGAAGATCCTGAATACGTCCTACATGGTGGGCATCACCAACTGCATCTGGCAGCTAGGCACAGATTTCGGCACTTCAAGGGCCAAGGACTACGTCCAGGAGTTACGCACCCTCAAGCTGATGACAGACACCTTCAAGCCATATGTGGACGACTGGCAGCTAATGGGAGCCGACATCTCAGCGGGAAGCAGTGCGGATGAAACGAAGAGATATGTGGACATATCCAAGGATCTGAATACAGCTTTTGGCTGGACACAGTACGTGGTTAAAGGGATACGTGCTATGAAAGAGTATTTTCTTAACATTTTAATTATTTACCAGGCTTGCTAACATGCTACCCAAATCGAGTTTGGGCAGTTACCTGTACGACAGTGATCCTGCTCTGCGAGTCCTGCAACAGCAGGGTGTGCCTCTGTGGCTGTCTTTGCCTGAAGAGCGATCCTCTCAGCGACTGGTGGGCGACGAGACCACGGATGCCCTGCGCTGGGCCCAGACCCTCGGAGATGCGGCCAGCAGTGGCTTCGATGTGCTCTTCAAGCGCATGACCCTGGAGGACTTCGAGCGTCCCAACTTCAGTCTGTATGTGACGGCCGTCTTCAAGAAGGTGATGGGCTCGAGGGTGTTCCCAGCTCGTCCCCTGAATGTCTTCGCTCCGAGTAACAAGCTATACACTCACTGCGCCAACGCCGTGTCTGGTGGCCTGGCTTTTATGGTGGTCAACACTGAGGAGCAGCCTACCACCATCACGGTGCGAAGTGCCAGCAGCCTGAGCAGCAGCGAGATCTGGCAGTTTGTCCTCACCGGACTGGACCAGCGGGTGCAGTTGAACAACGTCCGGCTGCATGTTAACTCTACTCTGCCGCCTCTGATCAAGGCCCATGATGCGAGCAAGCCGCTCCAGCTGATCACGCCCAGCATGTCGGTTGGTTTTTGGGTTCTGCCGGACGTCAATTTGGAGCACTGCCAGTTTACGGAGGTGGAGGCAGGAGAGTCGAGCGGCGAATCATCCACGGATAGGCGGCGATCCCGCTACAGTTCTGCGGATCGTTTGCTCCAGCGTCTGATTGAGGAGACAGCCGTGGCGAGGGGGTCGGTTCAGAGTTCAATCAACCGTAATCGCCGCTTTGTTCCGGATAAGGAGGAGAGCCTAGACTCACTCCTGGACCGTCTGTTGCAGCACTTCAAGGAATCGAATCCCGCAAAGAGAGAAGTGGAGGATGGCAAGTCTCAATCGGTGAAGCCCCATGAAGCAATGGCCTGGTTGCACCACGTCCTCAAGGAAACCAGCGACATGACCCGAAAGAGGGCCAGGCGAGACACCAGTTACTCCGGACCCTTTTTCTACAACCGAAATGGTAAGAAAACAGCTTTGACCAAGAAGATCACAGAGATACGGAAGCCGGAAAGGAAAAGCAAGCCCCTGTTCGATTTCGACGAGTTCGACGAGGAGAAGTTCTTCAAGCGTCTGGGAGAACAGCCAGAGGAGCCACCGACCTATACACGCCTTCCAGAGGGCGACGTCCACCTTAAGCATATAGAGAGTGTGGATGGCGAGGACGAAGAGCAGGAAGCTGAGCCTGTGGTGCCCAAAAAGCGCAGGCCAAAAACCAAGAGTCAGCTGAAGATCGTCCAACAAGCAGCGGAAAAGGATGACGAACAAGTGCAGGAACAGGAACAGGAGCCATCCGAGGGTAGAGGCAAGCTGCGTCTCTTGCCCACAGAGTTTTTCGAGGCCCTGCCTGCTCCCAGGCCAAACAAGCGATTGAATCTGGGAGCCACATTAAACTCCCTGCTTTTTCCAGAACCCTTTTCCAGCAAAGCAACCCTGGCGAAGAGCGGTCCTGCCAAAACAAAGCCCATGGAAGAGGCCGAGGAGGATGTGGAACCTGTGCCAAGTGCCAGAAGGCGTCACTCCAAACTAGGTCATGTGGCCAACGATTTTCTGCAGGCACAAAAGGAGTTGGGTAAACACTTCCTCAGCCACATTAGCGAGCATGAGCACGAGTTCTCCCTGGGCGATGAAGCTATCCGAGACGCATCTTTGGATTCAGGCAAAAAATCACTTGGCCTAAACATCTTTGGAGCCAAGGAGGGCACTTCTTCTCTGCCTAGAAAATCACCAGAAAAGCCAGCCGATGAGGGAATCACCTCTTGGTGGGATCTGCCGGCGATGAGAAGACGCAGGGCCGTTCCCCTGACAAATTCTTTGGAGCAAATGCGTTCGAATTCCATTGACAAGGCAGATCGCGAGGAAATGCTACCCCTGGGAAGATACAGCTTCTACGAGTACAAGGTGGACGACGCTCAACCGAAGGACTCAACCCAGCCGTTGGAGGAAAAGGAGTCCAAAATAATGAAGATCAGCAGGAACACAGCGAGCCCAAACAAAAATCACAGCATCACTTCCCTCTCCCAAAGTCTTGTGAGCACTGTAAAAACCAAGGTCTCTCGTTTCATTAACATCATCTCCAGCCACATGAATGAGTGGTACAACACCTTAACGAAGCATCTGGATACGGATATGGAGCACCAAAAAACCCGCCTGCAAAACACCATCGAAAAGTAGAAAATATTGATTACAAGAACCTAATGTAAATATGTGTTTATGTACAATACAATATTAATTGCATTTAAGGGAATCATATTTGTGCGATAATTCTCGGGGAATTATTTCTTTCAAATGAAAAACGCAGGACTTAAGCAACGAACTAGAAGGGCTTGGGCCAAGCTTTTCCTAGAAAGTTTAGCTTTATATAAATTGTACTTTTCTATATGCTGAATAATGAAAATAAAAATGAATACAAGTTTTAAATTGTTACTTTTTCAAGGTCATTAAGAATATATTTTGGAACATTCAGATCATAGGATTTATAACGACTTACGCATCATAAACTTTATCTATCTATGACAAGGAATGGCTTTTGTTTTATATTTAAATTGATAATAGTCTAATAGAATATTTAGCAGCTTGAATTAATTATCCTAACAAATATTAAGATGTTCTTTGTGCTTTCACCTGTAGTTTCAATCGTAAATAACAAGAAAACTTTCTTTTATGGTTATTTTTTATGTGTAATTAGAGTTTTAGAGCTTAATCGCTCTGCCCCGTCTCAAGTTCCCCTTGAGTTCCTGCCATATGAGTGTAGTAATAACGTTTCGGGTAAAAACAAATACGAATTATACTAGTCATTATACTCCACATAATTTGTGCCCCATTATTTAAGCCATAATACTACTTGGCCAGGTTTGAAAAGCTCTCGACAGGTGGCTATACATATCTCCAAGCCGCAGATCTTTCTCTTACTGCTGGCAACTAGTTTTCTGCCTCGGCGCCTCTCTCTTTCGGCGGATGACCCCACTTGGAGAGCCGGCGAAGAAGACGAGTGCAAAGAGGAGCCATGAAAGCGGGTTCTCCGCCGGCTAACCTGTTACCCCGGCTATAACTATGGCTATCAACGCGACTATGGCAAAAGCAACACCAATTTCAGGTGGAGACGATCGCGCATTCTCCGCAGCCTCGGCTACATATTCGGAGCTCGGATTCAGTCTCCGAGCAGTCGTTCAAGGCGAAGGTTGTACCAAGCTCTTGGATCTTCCGATTTCCGATTTCGTTTGCGATTCCGATTCGATTCGCAGATAGTCCAAAGTGCAGGCAGCAGAAGCAGCAGCAATTGCAATAAATTATAGATCAGCCAAGAAGTCAAAGCAGGTGAGTGTGCACAAAAAAAACTTGTCGGCGAGCAGAAGCCGAAAACGGGTCAGTTCTAGTCTTCTTTGTACATATATCTTCTTTGGGACTGCGACTGCACTCGGGGCGGGGTTCTTCAGCGGTGCTTGCAAGCGTAACCAGAGCCAGTCTTCGAGTCTTCGGATCTGTGAGGAAAGCAGAAACAGAAATCTTTGTGACGTGGACGTGGAGAAAAATACCCAGAGAAAAAAGTCAGAAACTCAAAACTACACGAAACCCCAGACTTTCTTTCGTTTTCAACCTTCCTTCGTTTTTCGGCAGCCAATGAACTTTATTTTAACTTTGTTTTCGGCTGTTTTTTCGGCGTTTCATCATAATAAGCCATAATTACGCACATGTGTGAAAGTGAAAGTGTAAGTTTTCACAAGAGCCCCCAAAATCGATTTCATGACAGTCTGTGACTCTGATAAACGATTGGAGTTGTGAAAATCTTTGCAGACTGACCGAAAAACTAAAAAACTAAAAACCTCAAAACCCAATACCAAACCCGTTTTGCGGTGCCCTCAGACAATAGTCTGGCCTCTGCTGTCTCCGATATTATATAATCTGATTTGCATATTGACACAGATATATACATGTACACGTAGTATACATACCTCGGACTATTTGTAGGATGGGTTTCGTCTTCGGTTGGTTGCCAACCGAGCACTATGTGCGCGACATCTTCCTCCTAACTTTATTGGCGGCCATAGTGGCCACCCTGATGAGCATTCGGTTCTATCTGCGCATCACGGCGGGACGATGCTTCACCGAGGTAACAAAAGCACCTCCCCCGAACCACAAGCCCAGCCCTAGTAACCAAAATTCACTCCAAAACTATGCCCCCGTGCTGTCCGCGCCCAAAAATCGTGACCAGACTCACACAGTTCTCGCCTTAAATGGATCTTTTTTGCTACTTCCGTTGCGAATTCTTTTCAGATTTACCAGTTAGAAATACAAATTATATGGCTTACCTAATGGGAGATCAATGAAATATTGACAAGCCATTCAATGTCAGATTTTCTTTTGACGATATGTTGGTCACTAAGCCAATACCAATTCAATATTAGAATTAGTTACTGTAGAAATAACAGCCACATATATTTTTAATAGAGTTTGTTGGACAACTCTATAGGTCAGTAAGTAATTTGCAATTGAGTGAATCTTTCCAGCTCAAGGTTAGGAAAAGTTCCCATTGATTGGAAAACCATAATTCCTACAATTAAGTCATATCTGTGGGCGTATTTCCAATTAAGAAATAACATATATTATTCGGATATACTAAGAAATTTACAAAGTGTAAATGTAAGCACAGTCCAGCTTTACCTTGGTCAGTTGTGGCGCGCCGACTTAATTACAGATTTAATTAGATACCTTCTGAGAGCGGTAGGTACGTCACATCTGTGAGATACAGTTACCGCCTGTCATTGCATTGTAAGCATCCCATAAACGTCTAAGCCGTAGTATCTTGATTACAATCTGGGCGATCGCTTACCTGTGAGTCACCCAAAGCTCTCTCAGCAATTAAGAGCAATAGGTACACAAGCCAAGATGCATTCCGTTCCAAGCGAACTCCGATTACTGGGATTGTCCATACTAATTACTATTGTACAGATATTTCCGAACCACCCAAAGACCCCATATTATTCGCTTTGTGGCTCCGATTAACTGATTAACCTCTCACCTTGATTACAGACAAAAATGGAGGGCAAGACCGTAATCATTACTGGAGCCAACAGTGGCATTGGCAAGGAGACGGCCAAGGATCTGGCTGGTCGTGGAGCCCGCGTCATCATGGCCTGCAGGAACCTGGAGACTGCCAATGCCGTTAAGGGTAATGCTTTTCCCTTTGCCTATTTAAGATATCGAAATAATGATTTGATTTTAAAATTTTACAGATGAGATCGTAAAGGAGACGAACAACAACAAGGTCCTGGTGAAGAAGCTGGACCTGGGCTCCCAGAAGTCCGTCCGCGAGTTCGCCGCTGACATCGTGAAGACGGAGCCCAAGATCGATGTGCTCATCCACAACGCCGGCATGGCCTTGGCCTTCCGCGGACAGACGAGCGAGGATGGTGTGGAGCTGACCATGGCCACCAACCACTATGGCCCGTTCCTGCTGACCCACCTGCTGATCGATGTCCTGAAGAAGAGTGCTCCGGCCCGCATCGTGATCGTGGCCTCGGAGCTGTACCGCCTGTCCTCGGTCAACTTGGCCAAGCTGAATCCCATCGGCACCTTCCCGGCTGCGTACTTGTACTATGTATCCAAGTTCGTCAATATCTACTTTGCTCGGGAGCTGGCCAAGCGGCTGGAGGGCACCAGGGTGACCGTGAACTTCCTGCATCCCGGCATGATCGACTCGGGCATCTGGCGCAACGTGCCCTTCCCGCTCAACCTGCCCATGATGGCCATCACGAAGGGCTTCTTCAAGACCACCAAGGCCGGAGCCCAGACCACCATCTATTTGGCCACGTCCGATGAAGTGGCCAATGTGTCCGGCAAGTACTACATGGACTGCAAGGAGGCCACCCTGAATGCTGCCGCCTTGGACGAGGAGAAGGGTCGCAAGATCTGGGAGGAGTCTGTCAAGATCGTCAAGCTCACGCCCCAGGACCCCAAGATCTAAGCGGATATCCGGAGCAGCGTCCTGGCCAGCCACTCTTAGCAATAGATACACTCGCGTATGCGCATTCAACTGATTTGCTTTTCTTGTTATTAAGGGGGAGTTTACTGTAGCCTAAGTTTTCCATCACAATAAATACAACTTAATAATAAAATTGTTGGTATTATTTATGTTTTTTCGGGATTAAAGGAATGGCAAATAATTATAATACTTCATGGGAACAATGTAAACAACATATATTTTGTGTTGGGTCAAGGGTCAAAGTCTTAAAGAATGTTCTTTATTTAATAAATTTTATATATAAATTACAATTTTTTTGAGAGAATTGTGGGTAAATTATCTTCTATTAAACATCATAATATCACTTCGAGATCCAACTTTAAAATATTTTTAAGTGGTTCAATTAACTTAAACAATTATACTAACTTAATAAACTGCTAATACATACCTAAAAACTCTTACTATATATTATATAGATAAGAATGGGAAGTCATTCCATTGGAAATGTGGTCCACTCTAAAATATAACAGTCTCTGTAAACATGGAAGACCGTTACAGACGCCTGTTAATAAAAGCGCTGCTTGACCATCGCAAATTAAGTGCTCAGTAAATGAGAGTAAGTTCTGAATAATGTTTGTTATTCAGTTAAGAGCTATATCTTTTTCCTGGACAGAACGTTTCCATTTCAGCTCATGAGAATTATTGAGAGCGACAAATCACAGCGCCGCCGAGCTGGTAAGGTAACCCGATACACATGGGGAACTCGGTGAAAGCGGGGAAAAAGCCAAAATATTCTCACACAAAAATTCGCCGAGCTCTCTCACCTGTTGAGTGGGTTAAAGGGAGGGATGAGGGGTACACCCAGGGGATTCCACGGACAGACATAATCTGATAAAATTGCAGTCGCATCTTCTGCCGGTTGTCACCACCTCGGTATCCTGTGAGTCCTGACGGAGGAGGAGGGTTGCGGTTGTTCGCTTTTGCGTAGATTATCATCAGCTACTCGGGACTGGCACGTGACCTGCTCCTGGTAGCGGCGATGATGATAGTGCCGATCAGTGGCTAATAATATGTTAACGGGCCTAATTGAAATTTAATATTTATCCAAGGGATTACAGGATAATCATTTGCGGTTCGCAAAAATGTAATTGCAGATAACGGGAGCGTGCGCCACCGCAGATAATTGAAGGACAAAAAGGCCTGTGAGAAACCTATGTTCGCTGTCATCAATTGGATCTTCTCACAGCATTTGTTTGCGGAAGTGATTCCTCAATAAAAAACAAACGCCGAGTGCGTCTTCATAGCTGCATTGGTTTGTCTCTGTCAGTCGAGTGGCTGGCCCAGGACGCAGTGGGCAACCCTTCCAAGCTGGCCCTGAACTCCTCTTCCTTGTTTTTCCGAAAGTATCGACTTACAAATTCAATTTGGCGCGCTCCGCTCAAGTGAAGAAGAGACAATGTCGTGGCCAAGTTCGGCTGTAATTCAAGTAGTTTGCTCCTTTCTTGGGGGAGTCCTTCGCTGCATTTCTGGTCCTTGAGAAGTAGGAGGAGGGTTTGTAATAAGTCGCGCGCATTTAATAAGCTGGCTTAGGTTTTTAATAAGAAGTGGGTTATGCGACGACAGTCCCGATCCCGATCCCGGCTCGTCCAGCTGTCAAGGATAGCCGTTCGTCCTGTCCGGCAAATGTCAACTGCCAACGGCTGCGCCTGTCACGCGGTCATCGATACTCTCCATCGGTCGTTGCAATTGCACTCACAGATGTTTAGGAACTCCTGATCCAGAACTTTACAATTCCCACTAAGACATTGCCCATCACGGAAACCATATATAGCACAGCAGTTGTCGATTAATTTGGGAAGGATATATTGGTTACCATTTGATGGACAGTCTAGAAAAGGATGATGTATAATGTATTTGTTCTTTCTTTGATTAATACTTAATATTTTAAAATTTTTTTTAAAAGGTATTGTACATGTTCATTTAATCTACATACATCCATTTGCCATAGGATCAGAGCATCGAATCAAAAATATATGATTTATAGAGTCGGAAATGACTCCATCATTGCATGACTAGCTTCTGATTGAAATTAGAATACTTCGCAGGGGTGTAAATATCAATATTTCGATTTTAAATTAAAAATAAGTTCTTTTCTCGCAAGTCCCAAAAGATATCCTCTCTTTTAACATTTATCAACAATCTGAAAACAAATGAACTTATATTTAAACCATAGAGAATTAAAATCAAAAATAAAATTTACGAAAAAACTCTTAAAGTAAATGTAAAACAAGAAAGAAAGCTAACTTTGGCCAGCCAAAGTTTGTATACCCTTGCAGGTAACAATTAAAATATATCATAACTAAGCCAAAAATGCATTAATTTCGATTGGGAAAGCAGTTTTGTGCTAGTTTTTATTAATTTAAAAAAAGTGCATACCAAATTTAAAATTGTAAGAAATCAAAATTTTTGGCAATTTTTGCTAATTTTAATGATGTTACCCCTTATCAAATTTCGCGAAATTGGCCAAAAAATCGATTTCTTCCGGACATGTCTAGAAAGATTCGCATGTTAATGCTGATCAAGAATATATATGGTTTATGGGGTCGGAAACGTCTCCTTCACTGCGTTGCAAACTTCTGACTGAAATTATAATACCCTGCAAGGGTATAATAAATAAGCAAAAAATGGCTCTCCAACTCCCTGAGACTTCCCCGACTTGGTTCAGCTCATTTCAGCCGCCTTCTAATATGACCGAATGGCATTAACATGTTGAATGACTCCCGCCCGAGTGAGTGGCAGCCAGCATAAAAAAGCAAAGCGCAGCCAAAACCCGGGGAAGCCCCATCAATGCCACCCGAAAAGTATTTCATTGATTTTCGAAGCCTCGCCAATACACAACGGAATACAACAGAACAGCAAAGGCGAAGAAACACACCGAGCATATAACGCCAAATGAGAATGAGTGGAAATACTCTGGTTGCTGGTTGCTGGTGGCAACATGGGAATCGCAGGGCGGGATTGGCATCGCCAGGATCATGTCCTGCCATTGTTTGTCATTTTAAATACGCAAAACAAACAGAAGCTACCGATGAGCCTCTGAGTAAACAGTTCCACGTGTCCGGAATCAGGCCGAGATGAGGTGGATGATGGGCTGGTGCGATAACAGGTCCACGAGAAATAGAGAGAAAGGGAGGGGGTGGCCAAATATTTATCCAGCGGCTCAATTTGTTGCGACTGCTCTGATTCCAGGACTCTTGTGGTCGGTCAGTCGAGGGCGTTTGATCAGCTGACACCTGAACACACCTGAGAGAGCTCTCTTAATTGTTATTGATACCCGGATTGACTTGGCTACCAGCTAGCCTCGAGAGCAGCGGATCCTAATCCGATCTGACAATCGGCAGCAGAACGGCCGAGTGGCTCAGATCCTTAGCCAAGTTGTTGACATGAAACCGATACCGAGACCGAACCAAAAAAAAAAAATATATAAAACTGGTTCGGATCCGATCGGACTATAGCTATCGATCTGATTTTAACACACACGACGCTGGCTGGGGTTGACCTGAAATTCCCATCGTTAAGGTAAGCCGATACAGGGGATATAGCTGGATATCTGGGTAACCAGACATCGATGTGCGTGTGTGAGCGATCTTTGCAAGCCCTTACACTCAACTGGTTTGGCCAATTCGGCCAAAAACTTTTTTCAGGCGTGTGAACTTTTTCAGCTTAATGGGAATTACTCGGATTTGGGGCCTAAATCTCTTGCTATATCTCTAGCGGGGCATTAGCGTTTCATCATTTTCCATCGCCTTTCCATCTGGCTTGTCTTCGTTTTCCTGATATTTCTGCGGCAACCACAAATCGAACTATCAAATAACATTCAAAACTATTTGCAATTGTCGGCCGGCTACAAGAGCATCGATCGATAGACAGTCGTCATTGGCCGAGCTACAAACGAGAATAAGCACCGGCAGATACAGATACATTTACAGAGATACAGCTAAAGGCAACACAGAAGCAGATACACCCATGTAGCCAGCAGATACAAAGATACTTACGAGTTACAGAAGCAGTCAAGTCAGGGGGTTGCCGACTCAGCCTGATGGACTGTCGCATTTAACCACAAAAGGAATGGAGCAAAGGAAGCAGAATGCCGTCGAAGACGATCAATGGTTGTCAGCCAGTCCGCACCAACTACCCCTGCCCACGCCCCCGGATAGCCCTTGCACTGAGAGAAAAAACGCCTCATGTGGTGAAGACAAATTAAAAACAAATTAAAGATTAGAGAACCACAGAAACAGGAAATTCTTAAGTGAAATTAAAATTTTTCCCATATTAAAAAATAGAAAATTATACTGCAAAAATATTTAATATTTAAATGAATTAATTCAGAAACTAACAACTGTATTGCCATAAGCTTATGGTACCCTCAGGGCAGACTACTTTTCCAAGGACCCAGCTCTTTTAAGTTGTAATTATGTATATAAAATATCAGCTTTATTATTAGTGTACCCCTTCACACCCCTCTCATTGATATCTGATGTCGAGCTGTAAAGATATTGGGTGACAAATAAAAACTACTGAAAACTGCTGCCGCTGATGTTGCTGCTGCTGCTCCGATGTTGCCGGCTACGTATGAATGGGCTCGAGACTGGGTCTGGGACTGGGACTGGGCGGGATCGGCAGTCGGAGCGGGGTACTCGGTACTTGAGGGGTAGTGGCCGCAAAAGCCGGTAGACGGAGCGCATTGGTTGGCCGACAACGATGACGGCAACGTTGTTGTGGTGGTGGATGGATCTGGAGTGGGTATGACTGTGGGACAGTGCAGGGCATTCTATACCCCCGGAGAGGGCTGCTCTGGGCAAGGGTCTTGCATGTGTAGTGCTGGGTACTTGTGTCATTATATCTGGGTATTGGGTGTGAGTGCGAGTGAGATTGTTGCCGCTGCTGCGTTGTCTTTTGCGCCCTTTTGTCGCTTGTTTATAATTAAGTGAGTATTTTTTTTTTGCGCCCTGCTTCTTCCTCTGTGGTTGTCGCTTTGTTGCCGCTCTGCCGATATGTCAGTCGATATTGGGACGAGGTGTCTCGAGCTGGAACTGACAATTAGTCGCCGTCTTATGCTCGTCGCCAAAAGTCGCTTCTTGCCCCGCACTCAGATCGAAAACTCAAAGTTTGCACAACAGTTCCAGAACCAAATCAATATCCAATCGAGAAACAACGATCGTCCTGTTTTAATATTAAATCTTCAAAGAAAAAATTATAAAAATATATAAAAAAAAAGTGAAGAATAGTGAAGTTCTGGTTTATTGGTGTTCTTCAGATCATGAAATACGTGAATTTATCTACAAGGTGCTAACAAAAAATTAATTTGTATATAAATACTGGAATACCACAAACATATACTGGATATATAATTAATTTATCGTAAAAAACATATTCAAAATATTAATAAGTGATCATCAACTTTCCTGAATTCTAAATAATCGAATAGTTTTTAAAACCCCTTTCTTTTAATGATCCGCTAGATCCTTAATTCCTTGCTAAATGAACTTGTCATATTACAAAAATTTAATATTGTTGAAATACATGATTAAGAAAAAAATTTACTCGAGATTTGTTTTAATTAAAAACGTAATTAATAATAGAAAAAAAATAATCTAAAAAAATAGTTAGAAGAATGAGGTTATATATTACAAAATTGAGTAGTAAATAAAATTAGTATAGTTTAATCCGATCTAAAAATAGTCTAAAGAATTTAACTTGGGATAATTGATAATTAACAATGTTAAATATAATGGTTATATGGTTATAAATGGTTATTATAAAATAGGTTACAATTTATACATACTATATAGAATACAAACGAACCATAATATTATAAACGAGTCCAATATTCGATTTTGTTGTATAACTTCCAGGCTAAACATTTAAACAATAATTCATTTAAAAACCGAATAATACGTTTTTGAATGACTCATTTTTTCATAGAAAACTAAAGTTTTGATTGATTTAACGGCATTCTCAATTTCAACCCCTTAATATTTCCTCCTTTAATGCTAAAATTTCTAAATTACAATTTTTTTGCTACTTGTTCCATTAATAGAATAGGACCTCATTCTGAGTGACCGACCTATGGATAACTCTCATTACAAATGTTTTAAAATTCCTATATCTATTTGGAATCTATGTACCTCTCCTTTGGAAATAGTGTCCTTAAATTTTCATGTATTTTCTTGTTAAATTTATAGACACAAGAATAAAATTGTATAATTATACCCCTTTAAAATAAGGTTTCAAATAAGTTCTTAACCCGATGCCCTATATGTTGGGCATTTCAAAATAATTGTGCAATTTGAAAGCTTTGGGTGTATTGATTTACTAAAAACTACGCAATGAGCAGAAGGTAACCTGGAAATATTGTTCTCTCGCCTTGCAGTTGGCAGCTAACGCATCAAGATGAAGCGTAGAAAAAGCAGAAACAAAGACCCGAGCGCTGAGTCCACACGTTCCAGAACTGGAGTCATGTCATGGGATTGTTATATAAGGGTTCCAAACTCCTGAACATAATTCTGGGTGAGTTAAAGCACATACAATACCATACCCATACCCCCTGTTCCCAGATGCAGCAACACAGATACAAAATCGCTGCGACTCGAGAGAGCAAAGCAAATGGCGGTCTCTCTGTGTGTATCGAGGGGCGGAGCTAAGCGCACAGTGGTTGTATCCGCATGCGAAATGTATCCGTGGGATACGAGCTGATGAGCATCTCTGCTCTGTTTGTGGCTAAAACGTTGTTTTTTGTTGCTGTTCTTTTTGGCTGCGCAGATTCCCTGGAAGACCAAGAGGGTGGAGCTATGTACATATCGTGCGATGTCTCAAACGGCGGTCCTGTGGAACCAGAGACGGGCTATGTGCCCAACAATCCCCTGTTCGGCTTGGCGCTGGACAGCCCCCAGGTGAGTCCTGGTATCCCTGTTAAAAGGCGTTCAATCTCTCCGGAAAAAGTGTCGCGTTCGGTTGTGCTAGTTGCACAGAGTTAAAAAATCATTTATCGGTATTTTCCGGACTATGAAAATTAAATTACTTAATTTTTAACCAGATCTTAGAAGCTATCCCTTCGACATCTGATCTAAAACCTTTGTTTTTCCTTTTGTTTTTTAAAGATTTGTTGTATTGATATTCATAATCTTTTATATAAAGTTGGTTTCTTTTCTGTAAAATAATTTTGCTCATTAGGTTTCCGTTAATTCTCCGGTTAAAACAAAGATATCGTGTCGTAAATGTTTGGAACAAGTCATATAGCACAGAAAAATAAGTTTAATTAGAAGAATAATTGTGGATTCCACATAAAGTTTAATATTTACTTTAAAAGGATGTTTTTCATTTCATTGTCAATTTAACTGAATCCCGTTGGTCTTCCTTTTCCGTTTCCGGTTGTGCAGCAAGAGTGCGCCGCTTCCTGCGTCGGCTGCTTATCCTGCCAGGGCAACACCGCTTTGCCTATCTCCTCGCTCACCAGCAGCGATTTCGACTGCGGCGGCTGCTTCGATCCCACAATTGGAGTGGGCGTTGGAGTGGAAGTGGGCGTGGGTATCGGAGGCGGCCACATCCAGATCAACACCACACCGCCGGCGAGCAGCGGCAACGGGAGTACCAACAACGGCGGAGGCTCATCGGGCAATCCCAGCTACTGGAGCACCGACGAGATGGCCTCCACGTTTCCCGGCCTGCCGCCACTGGACATCGATCCGCTGCCCAGCCTATTTCCCTTCTCGCCGTGTGGCGCCTCCTATAACTTCGCCGCCGGAAATCCGCATCAGGCTTCGCTCTCGTACACGGTGCATCCCCACCAGATGCTCATATCGCCCAACTCCCACAATCACGGCCAGATGCACTCGCAGCACCAGCAGCTCCAGCAGCAATCCCAAGCCCAGGCATCGCATGGTGGCAACTCTCTCCTCCAAGGCGGCAGCGGTAACAACGGCGGCAGCAACGGAGGTTCCAGCGGAGGAGGCAATGCGGCAGCCTGCTACTACGAGACCGCTGGGAGTGCTCCGCCTCCTCCGCCCCCGACGGCGGCCATGTATCCCAGCATGAGTGTTAACGTCAGCATGAACATGACGATGCATCACGGTTACGGAGCAGCCGATGGCAACGGGGTGCCGATGCAGTGCTCCCAGATGAACTGGACACCGCCCAGCAACTCCTCTACGGCGGCTGCAGCAGCTGTGAACGTTCTTTCCCCGCCACTCCTAAGTCCGGGCCACTATCCCACCTCCGCCACATACTCCTTTACGGCGGATTTCCGGGCACCAGCTCCGTCGGGCCTGGGCTCCCTGGCTCCGCTCACCGTGGGCGAGAAGGAGTCACCTTCGCCGCCAGCCAGTTCTGCCCTGGGTGGATACTACCCAACAGGAGTGGCCAACCAGGGATACACGCCGCCCCACAAGAGTCCCACCAGCTACCAGGCAGCCGCTCTCGGCCTGAGTCTGTCCGCTTTCGAAGATGAGGAGGACAGCAACGAAGATCCCGAAGACGAAGGCAGCAGTGGGGGGGAGATGAAGCCGAACCTGTGCCGGCTCTGCGGCAAGACCTACGCCCGTCCCAGCACGCTCAAGACGCACCTGCGGACGCACTCCGGCGAGCGGCCGTACCGCTGCCCCGACTGCAACAAGAGCTTCTCGCAGGCCGCCAATCTGACGGCCCACGTACGCACACACACCGGCCAGAAGCCGTTCCGCTGCCCCATCTGCGACCGGCGCTTCTCGCAGAGCTCCAGCGTCACCACGCACATGCGGACCCACTCCGGCGAGCGTCCGTACCGCTGCTCCTCCTGCAAGAAGTCCTTCTCGGACAGCAGCACTCTCACCAAGCACCTGCGCATCCACAGTGGCGAGAAGCCCTACCAGTGCAAGCTCTGCCTGCTCAGGTAAGTCCTTCGGAGAAAGAAGGCTCCGTTAAGACGAGCTTTTCCAACTCAATTATTTGTTAGAACAATGGGCAGTACTAAGACAATATAATTGTCATTCCAGTGAAGGGATGCATAAAGTCATAAATACATTTTTAAGTCGGCTTAAAGTAGCTTCTTTAAATATTCCTAAATGTTCTGAACATAAATTAAATATTCTAGAATAGAAATAACATCGAAAAATATTTTAGAATCCCTTCAAATAAATAATATAATAAAGTAACAGCAAATGTAGACAGTTCAAAAATAAATTTTAGAAGGCAATATAAAAAACAAGATACATTTTTAAATTTAAATAAAGATATAATTAAATTACATATAAATAAATAAATATATATAAATTAATTAAATTAGTAAGCTTTAGTTTGCCCACAAAAATGAATAGAATATTTCAACTACCAATGAAAATTGTACTTTAATTAATTGCTTTCCATCCACCATAGATTCTCGCAATCGGGAAATCTGAATCGGCACATGCGCGTCCATGGCAATAATAACAACAATGGCAGTAGTGGAAGCAATGGTGGAACTGGAGCTGGAGCAGGAGCTGCTGGCAGTGGCGGAGTTGGTGGTGGGGGCAACAGCCTCCTTACATGACAAAAGCCACGCAGTGCAGGCGGTTTCCAGCATTACCACCCCCCGCACACACATCCGCACGCCCACCCCCACCCCCATCATGTGCACCACCAGCATCATCACCACCACCCCGCCCACATGGGCAACTATGACTACGGGAATTACAGCATCGGCGATTACACTCCACCCGGAGCCACACAAAACTATTCAGGGTATTATTTCTGCGCACTCAATAAGCCGCCCAAGTTCGAGCGATTCTACTAGTAGGGGGCCTTGAATCTGAGGGATCCACAAGAGAATGAATAATGATTTAATATATAGGTAGTATCTACCAGGTACTAGCTCTGAGGTAATTAAACATAGTAGGGCTTAACTGAATCTGAAAACTGAAGAAAAATTAAGAAAAACATGCAAGTTAAAATATATTCTGATATTCCAACAAGATAATCCCATGGATATATTACACATTGATAAAACAAATATTTGGGTTCCTCTAAAATGCTTAAATTTATACTTATACAGGAGTGTCATAGAAATTTGTATGGTTTTGAATTCTATTAAAAAAGTGTCCAAAAGTTAATGTAACTTATAAAATGTTTTCTGGTATCGCATTCTAGACATTTTCTAATAGATTTCCAAGCAATAACTACTTCTGCGGAGACCCCGACAACGTTTTCCTAGGTCCCAAATGCAGATAAAAATGCTCAAATTGAAATTTCAGCTGGATCGTGGAGAAGCAAACAAATGTAGGCCTTAGGGCAACACTGTAAATATAAATAATGTATTTATTACATGTCGCTAGAATAATAATAATATTTAGTCCAAGTTAGTGTATTCATGGTATAATAATGTAGTTGAAAAAACACGCATAAATCTATTCCAAATTAGCCAACGAAATAGGATTTAAGTACGGACAGAAAGGAGTTCGAGTCTTGAGACGACCAACCACACAGCAGCACCCAAAACATACATAAAACACATAATGAAATATAATTAATTATAGTTTGTAGGCCTAAATGTAAGACAGGTGCTTTGATTTAAGCCAATTTTGCGTATACCGAAATAAAATCAAATATAACATTTTAAAGAATGTCTAAATTGTGCTAAGGGGATTGGGGGAGTAAGGTAAGGGGTAAGGGACGAAGGTAGTTTGGTGTTTTATGTATGAAAATAACAAAGTTTAATGCGCTCTCCCAATGCAATTTTAAAAATTGTATACGATAACTCAAAATCTACTAAACCAATCGGTTCGAAATTTGGAACATAACTAATTCTATAGGTACTCACGTCCGGCTTTTTTAATTATTATATTTTTTCTTTAACAAATGAACTTTATTTTGTAGTCAAAAATCGGCGTTTTGACTTCCAATTTTGATACAAAATCGGAAAATAAATTAAATAAAACGCCGCGAGAGTATTTCGGGACATTTATCCTTTAAAAAATGCAAAAAACCTTTTTTGATATCGAATGTTTTTGTAGAGAGTTAGGATGTACACAAAAACAATTGTTCCAAAGTTGTGTCATTATATGGTATTTCTCAAGTGATGCAATAGAGATCTCTGTGGATTTGAATGCAAGGATATACGAATATCTGAGTTCCAAAGTTTATTTAATCTTAAAATGCAGTGCGAGTTCTTTGGAACCCCTGGTAGTTACACTAGAATTAACTCCTTGAAAAATATTTAAATAATGTCCAATATCTTCCTCTATTCCAACCGCATTTACTTACCATCAACCTTTATTCCAGAATGGCTAAAAAAAGAATGTACGACTAAAAACAAATCAAAAGTGCACACATATAACTAACGGCCAGTTCTAATATATTGTACGAAAATAATTTACAAAACGTATTCCATTCAGGCGATATTATCGACTATGTAAACGGCTTCAGTGTCTCCACCGCAGACCAAACGACTGCCATGGACATCAAAGGAATTCATAGCCTTGCGAGTGCCGGTGATGACGCCCTCCACATTGATCAGCGCACGAACCCGGTCGCCGCTCAACCAGGGGCTGTTCCCATCCTTCCAGTTGGCATCGCCTCCGTAGGCCCGGTTCTCAGACCACATCCACACCTCTCCCGTTTCGGAAGCGGTGAATAGCTTGGTGGTGTCCTGGCGATGGAAGCCAATCTCATTGACGGGACTGTCGTGGGCACTAATATAGGATGCTGGGTATTCCAGGTTGCGCAGATCCCACACCGTTATTGTACCCTCCTCGCTGCCGCACAGCAGTATGTGTTGTTGGCTGGGATGTGTGGTGATCGATGAGACAAAGTTCGAGGACTTGTCATCTCGGCAGGGCAGCATGAGGCCGATGTTGGGTTGCGCCTCTGTGGCTAGACGGGCGTCCAACATACGTACTACTCCCATGCGGTTGGCAGCAACCAGCTCCTGCTGGCTAACGTAACACAGCGAGAACAATGCCATGCTGTCCGCCTCTATGGTGCGCTTCACCAGACGGATATTTTCGGCGGAGACGATGTTTACGCATCCATCCTCGCCGGTGGTAGCAATATCCGTGCCGTAGATGGCAATGTCGGTGCAAGGAGCTGGCTCCTGGCTGCGCTGGAAGCAGTGCAGTTGGCCGCTTCGAGCAACGCGCTGCACCTGATCCTCCTCCACCGCTCGCTGCACGTTCATTAAACTGAGATGACCTGTGTTTGGACATAATGATACTTTTAGAGACCTACTCAGAGGGTAGACAATCCCCAAAACTCACCATCAGCACAGCTCACAGCCAGCGTGTTGTTGTCCACAAACTCCACGGCGGTCACATCATCCTCCATCGCCACCTTGTCCATGCAGCGGGGTATCTGTTCCACATCATCACCACCCGTGGCGCTGACATGCTGGTTCGACTGTAGTTTCCAGAGCCGGACGAAATTCTTGTCCATGTCCCAACTGCCGGTCACGAACCGCTCGCTCTGCTGCAGGGCTTCCGGCAGCCAGCGCACGCGGGCCACCTTCTCGGATATATAGTGTGTGGATACCACAGCCGAGGACATAATTATGCGGTGTTATGCGATTGTGGAATATAAAACATAAACAAGTTAAATTAAAATTGTTTAATAAATGTGTTTGCCGGCAGTGTTAGAAATTCGTTGGAATATAAGCGGATATTCCCCTGCACGGCATTTGGTCACACTGAAATAGCCAGACTGTACGTAAGCAATTTTTCAGCGCTCCGCCGGCGGGCAGGAAAACTAAAGTTTCTATGAAAAGGCTCCGGAAAGCCTTTTAAAATAGCTTGTAAAGAATTCATTAAGGTTTTTAAAGGCTAATTTCATCGAAATAGTGCGACCAGTGCGGCCCTTTTTTAGCTACATAAGAGCTAGCGGGAAAATAGCTAACATTGAATCACTATATGTTCAATAGCTAAATTTGGTATTTCCGCAATACAGCCACCTAATGTTTTTGGCGGGAATCATAAATAAACAAAACAACGAAGAAAAACATACAAAGAACTCGTCTGATGGACAAATACTTAATTAAAATGCCAATTAAAACAAAGGCCAATGAAATGCCCGAGCAGGTAAGTGAATTAAGTCTTGCTTTAAATGGTTAAATAATATTTCATTTGATTTTGTAGACGAAAGCGGCCGTTAAAAAGGGAACGCCCAAAACGTCGCTCAAAGAAGCCAAGAAGGAAACCCCTAAATCCGCCCAGTTGAAGGACAAGGAAAACGCCGAAGAAAATACTACTCCGAAGCAGAGCAAGAGGGGGAGGCCGGCGGCGGTCAAGCGAAAGAATCTCGATACTCCAGAATTGGTAAGTCACAAGCACTTTCTTCTTTCTCTAAAACTTAGACAGTAATTTGGTATGGATAATTAGAAGGAGGAGAAGAAAACGGCAGAGATCGAAAATCCACCCAAGCGGCGGAGCTCCAGGACCACCAGGAGCACCCGTTCCATGGCGGAGGACGGGCCTGCATCACCGGAGAAGGAAGAACCCGTAAAGTTGCCATTTATCAAGTACAAGGGAGCCATCAAGTACTACACGGAAAACCAGGATATAGCCGCCTCTGCGGACGATGTAATGTAAGTCTATAGAAAGGGATTAAATAATTTTTAGAAGAACTTTAATAACTATTAAAGGCCTCTATGAATCCTTAGGCAATGGGTAGAGAAGCAAAAGGAGGATGTGGTTCCCATGGCCTTTGACATGGAGTGGCCCTTCTCCTTTCAAACCGGACCCGGCAAGTCCTCCGTCATCCAGATATGTGTGGATGAAAAATGCTGCTACGTTTACCAGTTGAGCAACCTGAAGAAGCTGCCCGCGGCCCTGGTGGCCCTCATCAATCATCCCAAGGTTCGCTTGCACGGTGTCAACATAAAAGCGTTAGTATATTCATTGAAAATATTGTTTTTTGGTAAATCTATAAAACCTCTTTACTTTTAGGGATTTCCGTAAATTGGCCCGCGACTTTCCCGAGGTGTCCGCTGAACCGTTGATCGAGAAATGCGTGGATTTGGGCGTGTGGTGCAATGAGATCTGCGAGACGGGCGGACGCTGGAGCCTGGAGCGTTTGGCCAATTTCATAGCCAAGAAGGCCATGGACAAGAGCAAGAAAGTTAGGATGAGCAAGTGGCATGTCATTCCGCTGGACGAGAACCAGCTGATGTACGCCGCCATCGATGTTTATGTGAGTAGAAAACCTTTTTTTTATTTGTGAAACAAATTAATTAGATTACTATTCCCTTTCAGATTGGTCAGGTCATCTATCGGGATTTGGAGAAGCGCGAGAAAGTGAAGCTTCAGAATGAGGAGGAGTTCAAAGAGCAGAATGGTGATGCTGCCTTCAAGGCAGTCAAGGCCTTGGGCGAAACCTTTTTAACCAAGATCAACGAGGTGACTCTGTAAGCTTAAGACTAATTTTTAAATTTCTTTATACAGTTTTTCGAATTTTATGGTTTGCTCATCTTTGTTGGATTTAACCCCTTCCATTTATAAATAGTTTTGCAATTTTACAGTTTACAGTTTAACTTTAATCTTAGGTATTTATGTAAAAGATTATTATATTTCTCACTCCTGGATTAAGAACAATTTTTGTCTTAAGTCTTAATATTTTACAACTTTCTTAAGATTTCTAGACGCCCATTAATTATATTAAGTTTATACAGAGTTTTCTTCACATTTCTTAACTTGCAATAAATTTTAATTTTGTAAATTCCCATTAAACACTTCTAAAACATACAATGAACACAGTTGGAGACGTCACTTGAACTGCGAGCGCCGGGTGCCAATGGCCTCCAGCTTCCGCTTGAGCACGTCGTTGTCCAGATCGATCTGTCGCTGGTACTTCTTTCGGTTCACAGCTGCGCTGGTGAGTCGCGGCGCCGGCGGTGGTTGACGCTGCCGACGGGATATAAATAATTAATTCTGCGAGGACCATTTCCTTTGGTAGAACTCACCTCGGGTGCGTTTGAGCCTATCTTCAGGGAGCTGGTGCTTGCCTTGATGGTGGCCGTGGGCTTCACAGTCATCATCTTTCGGAGAAGGATCTGGTTCTGACGCTCGATCTCTCGCACCTGGACATTGGTGAAGGTAAAGCTCTTTCGGCCCAAGTTCTTGTAACTGTCACAGAGGAATATATTGAAGCTAGATTAAGATATCTGAGTAGGAATAGGGAAATACTCACTTGAACTTCTCGTTGGAGCAGCGGGAACGCGACACGTTCATGGGATACTGGCCTCCGTCACTATTGAAGCTGCTCGGAGTGCTACTAGTCGCGCGCCTATTAAACGCCGGCGGTCTTCCCTGAGGTGGATGCCGCATCAGACCATCCCCCTGCCCACACTCGTCCATGAGAAAGCCCTGCTCCATTCCCATACCGAGTTGCATGCCAGGATCCAGTAGTTCCTCATCTACGCCTAAGCTTTGGCCCATTTCCTGCTCCTGCTCCCGAAGCTCAGATTCCGAGGGGCATCTGCACTTGGGCCTGGGTATTTTGGACGATCGTGTGATTATTGACTCCTGAGAGCGCTGATAGCGCATTCTCATGGGGGATTTTTCGCCGCCACAGGTACGAGCACTGGTCAGTGCAGATTCCGTTATCGATGTAACCTCCGACTCGCTGTCCTCGCGTCTACGGCTATGCTGCTGCATTAACTCCGTGGCCCTGGCCAGCTGTTCAAAGGCCTGACTATTAGTGGCTCCGCCATTGATCCGGAATGTCTTCATGATCATCTCTGACATTTGCGTCATCTGCTTCTCCAGATACCTTACGGTGGCCTCATCCGGCTCTTGGACATCGTCGGTTTCGCTACTGTCCAGGAAGTTATTCAGTTGCATTAGCGGCTCCGCAACGGGAAGCTTCTCGTGCTCCTCTTTCTCAATCTTGGATTCCATCACTGTAACAGGCTCTGTGCTGGCGTCAGGTTGCTACAAAGTAAAAAAAAGGTTAGGTCTTTTGTAACTACAACACTCTTATTTCGATTTCCAGACTCACCTGCTTTTGGAACCTTGGAGAAGCATCCGCCAGGGTAACGTCTGTTTCTGCACCAGCCATGCCAATGGTGGTAACACTATACTCGCTGCTATTGTCACTGGCATCCACCAGCGAAACGAGATCCTCCTGCGGCAGCGGAGGTTTCTCCTTCGCAACAGGGACAACTGGCTCATCCTCCTCGAGCTGTTCCACTTCCACATCAGTGGCTTCATCCTCGTCGCTCTCCTCGTCGGCCTCCTGCCGACCATGGTTCGATGCCATGGTGCCATCACTTTGGGCTCCGTCATCGTCCTCCTCTAGCTCCTCCTCCTCTTCGTATTCCTCAACCTCTTCTAGCTCGTAGACCTCCTCGACATCGTCGTCGTCATCATCATCAGCAGTCTGTGCATGGGCACTGCCAGGCATTAGAGTGCGCACCGATGGCATCTCATCGTCCTGGGCCGTGTCTAAGCACAGACTGAGTTGATTTACCTCGGCCACCGTCTTGGTGATGACCACCTGGCTCTCCTCATCGTCCGAAGAGCTCGGGTAGGTCATCATACGATCACGGTTGAAGCCTCCGGTCGAACGGCCGGTCACCATTTGCTGGCGACGGGCGTGCGGCTGTGGGTGCGGCGCGGAAGGTGTGTTAAAGCTGAACTGCGATATGGTCAGCTCCTGGCGAGGTGGACTTACGTTGCCACGCAGGAACTCGGCCTCCACATCGCTCTCGCTCTGCGTGTCGCTCTCCTCCAGCAGAACGGTGTTTGCTTCCTGTTCATCCACCTCAAGCTCCTCCTCATCCACTTGCTCGTCTTCTACCTCCTCCTCCTGCTCCTCAACCTCGGACTGCGAGTCCTCCTCGAAGGACTCGTCTACATAGTACTCCTCATCAGAGTTCTCGTTCTCTCCGGCTGCCGACATTCTGTTATCGTAATCGTATATGTTGTTGCGCTTTTTCCGCGGCTCAAGAAGGTTGGCGTTATATTTATTTTTGAGGTGTAGTTTGATGCTTGTGGAAAAAATCAGTTTAGAACTTTTTTGGGGACTGGAATATACGTGTGTGTCTTGCTGTAGTTTTTATCTAGAACTGCCCCGAAAACGCCAGTGGTGAAACTTTGAATTTTGACGCTTGCCTCGAGTTTTGGCTACGTTTTAATGGTTTGCTGGGTTCGATTTCCGACTGGATTGATGTGCCGCCTTGATTGACACCTGACCCCCATCCCACAGCGTTGGGGCAGGTGCACCTCCTACTCCTCCTCCTCCTGCTCGGGAAAACTTGGCGCATTCCACGCTTTTTGTTACTTTGATTCCTACGGCTGCCTTGCGGTGGCGCTGCCAACCGACGACTGTTCGGTCACTGGAGCCCAGGTGAGCGGACAGGACACCACCTGCCGCTTGCCGCATGACACCCATAGCCCACAACCCACCCCCAGCAGCCAGCGCCAGGCGCACCAAACACCTGGGAATTTATTTATCGTTGCCATCGGTTGCCGTGGACAACGGAGCAGGCGCAGGCGGTTTGTTGGTTGCCTGAGCAGCAAATGCCGGCATTTCTGGGGTCAGCATTTGAAAGCATTAGCCAGGATTTTTAATTGAAAGAGAACATTACTGCCGAGATTATAGAATCTTATTCAAATCACCGCGCATTCCCATGCAAATCGTGTCTTCGCGCTTGATACCATTTGGATCGTGGGCAGTTAGCCCAATGTTAATCAGATAACGCCCACCTCTCAGAGGCATATCAAGGCCAAGGAATATGTTGAAATAAAATGGTTCAAAAATAAATGTTGTCTGTAAAGAATAAATAATAATAAAATAAACTTTAAAGTACAAAGAATAATAGTACATACTCCGTAATAAAGGCATTTATCCTTCACATCCTCTGCATTTGTGACGTGGCTAAACCAGTAAATATACCAGTATTGCTTTTTGTCGTAGAGCACCTTGCATAAGTCCTTAGGAGCCAAATTCAGTATGGTCGGCACCCAAGACCCACGGTCAAAGTATGAAAGAGATAACTCCGCCTAAAATGGATCGTGGATCGTGTAAATTATATTTGCCTCTCTTAGTTATTTGTAATTACCTTAACAACATCTCTAGGGTGTACATTCCACACGGAGGTCACATTTCCCTCAATATATATTCCATTCTCATCCATAGTGAAAGTCGATTGGGAGAAGTCGAAGAGTCCGCTTGCATTCCGAGATCCTGGCGGCATAGGTTCGCAGTCCGAAAATACCTTTTCATCCTCCATAACGAATTCGTATCGGACTTGCAATGAATAGCTAAAATAGCAAATGAGGATCAGAAGTCTTCCTTTCCCTGAATGATTGCGGTCCATTTTGGTTTATCCTCACCGAGTGGGTGAACCAGTGCCTGATCAGGGAGTATATATAGCGTGAAAAATAGCACCTCTAATTTAATTGTATATAATTACATCAATAAACCTCTTCTTCTTTTCAGGTATACTTATCAAAATGTAATTGGCAATTCCATAATTAGAGTTTTGATCACGAAAGTACAACTTCATTTTAAATAGTTTAAACAGGTTAATGAAAAATTTTAGGATGTTCATCATATATTCGAATTTAAAATATGGAAAACACAGATATTGATCATTCAAATAACTAGTTATTTATTGATATGTATTATTATACAGAATTAATATTTTCAGCGGATTATATTGGTCGAATATATCAAACAGAATATCGCTTTATCGGCACAGTATTGATATAAAAATATTGGTAGCTTTTCCTAATCACCGGGTATCTTACAGTCGAGCACACACCTTTACATTCTTTAACCATCAATGTACGCAGTATTTCAAATTGTATTATCATCATTAATAATGAAATAATTATAGTTATAAGCCGAATGAAACTGATCTGAATCTGGATAGCGATAATTTTGAAAATTGCTAGTGTTAAAATGCTAATTTTATGTCATTAATAATAAAAGCACTGCACTAGTCCATATGAAACATACTTTAAATCAAATGGAACACTTTAGGAACCCCCTTTGAAAGCTCTTTAACCACCGTCTATGTGCTGTGGAGCTTGCGCTCTCAGCGTCTCTCCCACAATCTGACAGTTGAATGAAAGACCGCCTGGCAGCTTCAAATGGTAAATATTGCGAGCGACGAGCGTTCTCCATTGCATTCCGGAGTCATGTGTCCGGCGAATGCGCATGGGCGTGGAGAGTCAGTCGCTATCCTCCGGTGGAGCCTCTCGACTCCCCTTTGCATTGCCACTGCTTCTCTCTGCGAGTAGTAGCGGCTGGTGTTGGCCAGCGGGCAATTCATTTGGCCAAGAAGCTTCGTGGCGTGCGGGCGTGTTGCTGAGCCGGAAAATGCGCGCGTAAATCGCTAAAAGTGTGTGTGTAAGAAAATTGTGGCCGCAACGGGAAAATTGGCAGAGCAAACAAACGAGTGCGGTGCGTGCCATGTGCTTGTGTTTGTGGAGTGCGTGAATGAAGTGCCACGGAATCGCAGCGGAAATCGTTTGCTGGCCCATCGACTGGCCAGCCAGTGCGGGTAATTATGCTGCCTAATGCTCCAAGTTGGCCAGCTGTGAGAACACTGGGCGTATACGCAGTCTTGACCAGTTGCCTAGATGCTGTCTTGTGAACGCATCTGAAATACGCGGCGTATACGCAATCTGCGCTCCGTTTTAAAAACCAAAAGCAAGCATGCGGCGTATACGCAATCTGGCGTAAAGTCTGAATTCTTTGCCCCCATATTGTTGTTAAATCAATAGGAGATATTATTGGGGGGTGTCGCTCCTTACTTTTTTATTTCGTTTGTCCTTTGCATGCGTTAATGTCCTTTTGCTAAGTAATTGCAAATTGCGTGCCGCAAGTTTACAAGTTATTTCGTTTCCGTTTCCCTCTTTATCTTTCTCTCTCTCTCTCTCTCGTTTACCCTCTCTGTTGCTCTCGCCCTGTTTTGGCTGCAGCAATTTGGCTAAGAGCTTGTGGGGCGCCGTCGGGCGCCGGGCGGTGTCGGTGGCGATGGCGGCTAGGTGGGTCAAAAGGCGCAGCCACACGACACCAGCAAACAGCCGCAGCCACAGCCACCAACCTACAACCAGAAACCTCGAACCTACAACCTCGAGGCCCGGAGCTCACAGCTCAGAGCTCAGTCAATGCGGCTAGACCAAGACCAAGAGCTCCGACGGCAGCAGGAAGTCTTGACTTGGCCTGAGTTCAAAAGAAAGCCATCCGTAAAGACGAGGCATACCCTGCACAATGGGGAACTATGAAGCTAATGAATCTAAAAAAATCAAAATATTAATACATTGAAATACTGTTATTACAGTAATTGATTGATATATCTTGACTTGTGGGCCTTGAAATGGCTTATTTAAATAAAAAATGCATATTTATGGTACGTTTAAATTTTGTTTACAAAAAATGCCATTTAAATCATGTATGCGGTTAGCGCTCTTGTGTTCAGTGAAAAGGAAATTCGATAAAATTTAAAATTTATTTATATATTTTTTTCACTTTAGTAGAATCGTAATTTATTAGTTTGAAACACAAATCTGTTATTTACTTAAACCACAACAAATATATTGTTTAATAAAAAATATGAAAACCTTGTTCTTTATTATTTAACAAGCTAATAGGTTTTTAATATAAATATTTATTTGTTGACATCGAGAATATAGAACAAACTAAAGGTACCTATGATTTTTTCTATAGGACTTGCTGTTACATAAATATCGAGTAAGTAAAAGGATTAAAGCGTCCCTCAAAGGGTATGTAGAACTTCGCTTTTGGCGTCTTTCTCTTAACCTTTCTTCGTGGGCGCTTACTTTTTGCCGCTTATCGATTTTCGACGCTTGACTGACGTCGGCGCTTGGGCCAAAACTCGAGTTGTGAGTCCTGAGCCGTGAGCCGGCTAATAATGCTCAGTAGGTCAGCGCCGCGGCAGTTTGAAGTGCGTTAGAAGCAACAGTGGCCAACGGCGTGCTGAAACGAAACTGAAAACTGGCACAAGCCCAGGGAGAGAGAGATGGAAATAGGCGCAGTGTAGGAGACGCTGGAGTCCCAGTGCGATGGAGAGAAAGAGAGGGAGTTAGGGAAAGAGAGAGATGGAAAACGAACCGCTGACTCTACTTGAGGCGTACAAAAATAGCAGCCAACACACACACACACACACACACACACACACATAAACGCACTGGCAACTTCAAACGCGCTTGGCCTACTTTTCTGGGTAATGGGCCTGGGACGTCAACTGCTCCTGCTTGTGGTCCTCCTCCCCTTTCATCATCCGCTCCACACAACATTTTTCAGCACTCCCGTCGGACCGCAACCAAGTAAATGAAGCACACTTACCGACACAGAGAAAAACAAATAGAACACAAGTCTGGTTCTGGGTTCTATGTTGACTTTTGATTTCCTAATTTATTTTGTATTGTATAATCTTTGCTTAATTCAAAGTCAAGGTTTTACATAAATTCAAAAGAAAGTTATTTACCTCTTTTAATAAATATATTTGGAATTTTATATTCATCTAACAAAAAAAACCATAAGCTTACCAAATAGATTGTTTATTATTTTATAAAATCGAATTATTTATTGTATATCATTTTCTTTCTCTGCTCCCTGTCAAAGTGGTAGCTTGTCCGTAAACAAAATATCCAGAGTCGTGGCATAGACTGGAAAGTTGCGGCCGGCGATGGGCGGGATCATTGCTGGGGGACAACACGAAAAGCAGGAACCGGCACAAGCAGCGTTAATCATACGCATCGTGTGCCAGACCGTGTCCGGCGAATGCAAAGTCAATCAGCGTTTAATTGACAGATGCAGTCACTGCCAGATACGTCCGTACAATGGGCCGAAAAATCGTATGGCCCAGCAAGGGGCACGGGAACGGGCACTTCACAAGCACACAACAATTAAAACGACAACCCACTGAACAGGATTTGGTTTCGGTTACGGTTTTTGCGTCCTGCTGCTGCACAAGGAGGTCATTAATGGGCTTTTTTGAGTTCTCAGTTCCAGTTTCCCAGAAGGAGGGCATAAGCCTCCAACTTTTGATTAATGAGTTCAGGTAAAAGTTGATAATTCAAATGCGCTTAAAGAAAGGACATACATATTTTTTACTAAAGACGAGTTCTTGCATTGCTAAGGTCAAGGTTCAAGTTTAACAGATTTATATAAAATCTTTAAATTATGATTTTCTTATAAAGAGAGGTAAGGTACCAAAGACTAGGCATTAGTTAACTTTTTAAAGAGCTTCAATACACTCGCTGGAAATGCCTTGATTTCACCCATTTATATATAAACCTAATTGGCCTTCCCAGACTCCATTCATTGCAAATTTTTTTGATGAGAGGTTATATAAAATCAAAGTTTGTGATGCCCTCTGCACAATTAGCTGTATTAGCTGTGTCCAACCAGACTTGGCTTCGAGAGGGAAGAAGGAACTGGGAACGACACAGAGGAAGTTCGCCTCCCACATTCGCCTCCCATTCCCCCTATATTTTCCCCCATTATTAGCCATATGGCTTGTCAGTGATTGGTAGCAGTTGCGGCGGCTGCTCGAAACTTATCGCTCGATTGCAGATTGTTTCTTGGCTGCCAAGAAGGCGCCGTCGAGTATGCAGCACTAAGTAGTCGCAGCCCGGCCTTCGTCCTCCGAGCCTCCTACGTGGCATGGCATTTTCCAATTAGAGCTGCCGGGATAGGGAGCTAGGTGGGGGTAGGAGACTGGTGCCAAACATGCGTGGCACGTGAGCGGCAAGGTAAAAACTTCCCGTTGCCCATGTGCGTGTGTGTGCATGTAAATTACAAAATCGTGCAAAAAAGGTGCCATTAAAAAGGCAGAAAGAGGCAAAAAGAAAAAGGGGGAATACCAGCCACACACACAGAACGTTAAACGAACACCAATGTCGAGTAACGCATACCCTAGCCAGTCCTGATCAAAAATTAATGCCAACAACATAGCGCTCACTAACCAGATGGGTCATGTATAGGATTTTCTAAATAAAAAAGAGGTGAACTGGATTAAAATATAAATATAAATTTATAAGTTTCCATCCAGCTTGATATATATATTATTTAACATAATATGGTTTCGATCCTATTTTTTATTATTTCTTAATACGTATCGTATGCATTTATAAGTTGCCATTGAACTAAATATATATTATTTAACACAATATGGTTCTATTCTTTTGTTCTATTCTTTGGTTCTATTTTTTTGTATTATTTACTATTTATATTCAATCTTTGATGAATACTCTTTCAAAATGTGTTTGTTCATTTATCATAAACCTCTCAGAAATTTATTTAAAACCATGGGAAAACTCTCTAGATATTTCTGCGACTCCCCCTATTTTGACAGCTTTTTGTACCTTGTCTTGAACCATATTTAACAGTAAATGGAATTATTAAAGCCACCTTTCAATTAATACCTTAGCAGTTATATGCGAATCATGTGCCCTGACTTAGGGTATTCGCTGGGAAAGGCGAATGTTATGCCTGGCGGGGCAGCAATTTAAATTCCCGCTTCACGCCCGTGTCACGCCTACTCCTGCACCACCTCATTGTCCCAGTCCTGTCCCCGCATTGCGTAAACGCCCTCGCATTGCGTATACGTTACTCAGCCCCCGCCATGCATTGCGTATACGCCGCGTAGTCCCCATTCAACCCACATCCCCACCTTCATACTGATGGGCGTGCGTGTGCTGCATAATTACAGGTGCGCTGTGCTGTTGCGGTCGTGGATGATGCGGCTGGCGCTGTCGGTGCCAGGAGCGCAGTTGCCGGGCCATAATTGTCGGTTGAATGACTCTCGATGCGATAGCAATAATACCAAGCAAATCGGTAGCGGCGGCAATCATAATATTCATCAATGTCACACTTGACGGCGGAGCAGAAGCAGCAGCGAAAATAAATACAAAACCCAATTGCCGACAGCACCACCGCACAAATTCGGACATTGCGACATGTTAGCAGGGGCCGCGACACAAGCAATCGACACAACACAACGACGAGCGTCGACGATATCTGGTAAAACTACAAGAAAGGGAGCAGGCATCAGGAACAGCAGCAGCTGGGAAAGATGGTTCTAAGCACCGAATGGTCGCAGGTGGAGGTTATCGATCTGATCAACGACGGCAATGGCCTCGGCTTTATCCTTGTGGGCGGGCGCAGCACCGGGGTGGTGATCAAGGCCCTGACGCCGGGGGGCGTGGCCGAGCGAGATGGACGGCTGCAGCTAGGCGATCACCTGCTGCAGATCGGCGAGGTCAATCTGCGGGGCTTCAGCTCGGAGCAGGTGGCCACAGTTCTTCGTCAGACCGGAGCTCAGGTGCGTCTGATAGTGGCGCGGCCGGTGGAGCCGACGGCCATCGATTACCAAACGCTGGCCTGTCAGGCGCCGATTATACCAACTAAGCTCCTCTCCGACCCGGAAGAACTGTCGCGTCATCTCTTCCAGAATCCGAGCTTTGCCACCGCCGCTGCCGCGGCAGCAGCAGCAGCAGCGGCCGCTGCAGCAGCAGCATCCAGCGGTGGTGGTGGCAGCGGCGGAGGCGGCGTCTGTGTCGGCGGCATGGACGTGGCCAGTTTGGTGGGCCTGGTGCGCGGCGGTCCCGTCGAGGGCTCCGAGATGTCCGCCGTGGAAGCGCCAGCGGCGCAGCTGCAGCTCACGGAGCTCGGCGACCTGGCCGACTTCCCACTGCCACCGATTCCTGGCGGCAATCCTAACGGCGCGGAATCCAATGCTGGGCAGCGACCGTGTCCGCGCCTGGATCTGGATATAGTGCCCTTCTCGATACTATCGCCGCCGCCACGCCCCGCCCTGCAGCTGCTGCCCCTGGAGACCCAATGGCGGTCCGTTCAGGATCAGCACCAGCACATAGAGACTGTGATAGCCGGCAGCAAACGCAAGCTGTTGGCCAACGAAGATGGCGGTTGCGGCTCCGCTTCGGGTTCGGGATCGGGCTCCGGTTCCGGCTCCCCCGACTCTTACATGGATTCTCCGGAAACGGAAACCTACGTGGTGGAGCTGCACAAGAACGTCTATGGCCTGGGCATAACCGTAGCGGGTTACGTTTGCGAGGAGGAGGATCTCTCCGGCATATTCGTTAAGAGCATCATCGAGGGCAGTGCGGCGGAAACGAGCGGTCAGATTCAGATCAACGACCGCATCGTGGCAGTGGACGGAAGGTCCCTGTCCGGGGTGACCAACCATCAGGCGGTGGAGCTGCTGCGGAACACAGACATCGAGGTTCACCTCACATTGGAGCGGTTTCTGCGGGGCAGGAAATTCGAGCACCTGCAAGTGGCCCTCACGGAGATCAAGGGCAGTGCCGGACCATCCGGCTTGGATAGGAACCAGGAGAAGGACCAGGACCAAGAATCACAGCTCTCGATGCCTGGGTCACCCTCGATAGCCACGCTCAGCTGGCTGCCACCCAAGTCGCTGGATGCCGATTCCATAGCCACCGAAGGCGACGAGGCCGAGCCGGAGGATGTGGGCGTTTCGGGAGCAGGCGAGGAGTTCGTGGAGCTCCCCTCGCGGGACACCGTGGAGTCGAACATGTCGCACGTGCTGGACCGCAGCGATCACAGTGGCGGCGTGACAAAGCTGGCCACGACCAGTCCAGTGGCGCCGCTAACCAATGGCAGGAGTCCGAACCTGGCCGATGACAGTGGCAACGACACCGATGAGCAGTGTCCAGAGCCGGAAACGGAAACGGAGGCGCAGACGGAGACGGGAAAGGGAGCGGCAAGAGCCAGAAAGGTGTCCAGAGCTGAGTCGAGCAAGGTTAAGGAACCAGAAGATCCCGACACAGATCCCGATCTCGATCCCGATCCCGGCCAGATGCCCACGCCCACGAATGAGGCGCCTGCGAAGGTGGCCAGCCCGACCGCCGCCTCCCTGCGCGTGGCCTGGAAAAGTGAGTTTCCCGACAGTGAAATTTTAGTTGCCGAAATAAATAAACTTTCAGGTCTAGGGATCAGCCTCGAAGGCACCGTGGACGTGGAGTGCGGCATTGAGAAGCGTCCGCATCACTATATACGCTCGATACTCGCCGACGGGCCAGTAGGCCGCCAGGGCATCCTGCGGCCGGGCGATGAGCTCCTGCAGGTGAACGAGCACAAGCTCCAGGGACTGCGCCACATCGATGTGGTTAAGATCCTCAAGGAGCTGCCGGCCCGCGTTAAGTTGGTGTGTGCCCGGGGCACTCGCGTTCCGTCGGTGATAAATACCTCGCAAAACCCGGAGGCCTTTGAGACGCGCAGCCTCCTGCCCGGTGGTCACCAGAGTCTCCAGAATCTGCTGAGCAAGGCCCAGTCGGAGAGCTCGCTCTACACGTCCAGCACGGCGACATTGACGGATGCAGGCGGAGGAGCCGGCGGTTCGGGAGGAAATGGAGCTGGAGCAGTGCGCTCCAAGTCGCTGGAGAACGTGTCCGGCCTCGCCCTGTGGAGCTGTGAAGTGACCGCCGTGGATATTGAGAAGACAGAGCACGGCTTCGGCTTCTCCATTCTGGACTACCAGGATCCCCTAGACTCCGAGGGCAGTGTGATCGTGATTCGCGGCCTGATACGCGGTGGTGCTGCCGAGGCAACCAACGAGATATATCCGGGCGACCGTCTAATGAGCGTTGGCGATCGCCTGCTGCAGGGCCTGGAGCTGGACGAGGCGGTGGCCATTCTGAAGTCCATGCCGCCGGGTCCCACGCGCCTCGGCATCTGTCGGCCCCTCTCCGCTTCGGACAGCAACAGCAATAGCAACATAGCCTCGCCGCTCGGCGACTCGGCGAGTACATAGTGACAGCCCATGCCCGACGGCCAACAGGAGTCGGAGATCGAACCGGAAGTGCAAGCTGAACTAAATGCAGAGCCGGAGGAGGAACGGGAGCTGTTCTCATTGTGTGAGTACAATTTTTTATATATATTTTTAAAGGCTTAGAAATGTAACTTTAAAATCTCTTAAGTGGTCAGGTATAAATAATAATTAGTCTTCTGAGGTTTAATATAAAATTACTCATTTTATTATCCCAAATAATGAAAGTGCCCCTTATTCGCTTACTCCTTGCTTGGCTTATTTAAATCGAATCATTTGAAGTTTCCCTCGCAGAAAAGTAACAAAAGCATTCAATTATATACTTTTCGGCAACTTTTTGATTGATTGTTGGCCCAGCTGTTGCCTCGCCAGACTCAATATGAATGCGAATCGTCATTGAGTCAGTTGGCGGCTGCGAGTTGTTATTAAATTGTCACCTGTCACACCTGCCGCCAATTTCCCTTTAAGATTTTGCCTTCACCTTTTTTTCCCCTGTTAATCAAGTGAAAGTTGAGTTCTGTGCGTTGCCAAGGCTACCTTTTTCGGGACTGGACGCCGTCCTGACAAATGTTGCCACATCAGTGGGTCGCCCCAGGCCCATTTCCTGGCACCATTTGGGGTTAGCTTTTGTATATATATACATATATATGAGATTTCGTTTTTAATTGTTGCCCCTGGTAACGCCCAAAAGTCATTTTAAAAAGGTTAAACCTTGGGTTTGGGTTGGAATCAGAAAATAAATGTGTGCACGGCCATTGTCGAATTGATGACCGCTTGACATCCTTTTGAAGTAGTTCATTGCTCATACGCCCCGTGTGGCAAGCACAATGCCCGTTGTCTGGGTCCGTGTACTCGTTCTATAAATACATTTACGTGCGTATAGGTTTTGGGTTGACCGCAGTCTTTTCGTGTGGCTAACTTGCTGTCAACCCTCGGGCTGTTATATGTGCCACTTGTTGTCTTTCCCTATAATTTAATTACATTTTCGGGTTGAAGTTATTTTAAGCGTGCCATCGATTGGTCCAGCTTTAAATTTAAACTTGTATAAAATAGGGGAATTCAAGAATCCTAATAACTAATTTGTACTATGAATGCCTTGAGTTTTCTTACACTTCTCTGCCTTACTCATTAAAATTTTAAATTAAGCACAGATGAAATTGTGTGGCGTTTGGCACATGCTAATAACTTGTTATAACCGACACCTAAAACACAGAAAGTTCCAGTGGAAAGTGTTTGTAAGGAAACATCCCGAGGGCGAGGGCGAGGACGAGACTCTTGCTCACCCATTAACCAGAAACCAAGTTCGGTCCGGACATTGGGGGCCTTCTTGACGCCTAAATTATTCATGCGTAGATATAAATACAAAACTTTGACAAGAGCGGTACTGGGGCCAAGGATAAACTGCAAATTACCACTAATCTCCTGGGGTCCCAGACCCCCCGAATGTTTGTCATGTTAGCCTCATAAATAGTAATTTTCTTAATTGACTCTCGCCATTCGCATTCATAATTTACAATTTTCCCGGCTGGCCAGCTGACTGGCTAGCTTTTGTTTAAAAAATCATTATTTAGCAATTGTTTTAGCCAGCATAAATTATAAGGGTCAAGTAGGTCGATGATTTATGCATGCCGCGATAGCGAAAAGTTACTTGCCTCAAAACTAGTCGCCAGCTGGAGGGTGGTGGGAGGTGGCAGGTGTACATGGTAGTAGTCTGAGAAGCGAGCAGCTGGCGGCGGAATAATAAAAGCTCGGCCAGCAATTATAAAAATGTTTGGTTCATGTGGAAAAGCCGACGGGGAAATTCTTTCAATATATACATATATGGTACGAACACATACGCCGGACAAAGTTATGTTCTTGTATATATTTATGCATGACTACACTGAAACTTAAAATAAACTTAAATTTTATTTATACAAGAAAAAAGAGGAAGAGATTAAAATATATATTATTGGAAAAAAATTCATTTTAAATTAAAGAATAATTGTTCTTTTTGAATTTAGGAAACTGAAAGAAAGTAATTCAATGAATTGTTAAAAATGTATTTACAAATTTAAAAAATATAATTTAAAACCCTCCACGTATTTTCCTGATATTCTTTTTCCTCTCTGCCCGCTCATATTTGTGTAGATAGTCGTTTGTTGCTGTTTGCCCGTTTAATTAATTGGCTATTAAAAGTGTTGAAAATTGAAAACAAAATTTAACGCCACTGCAGCAGCAACAACAGCATAAAAATAGCCTTCCCTGACCTCACCGGATCTCAGATGGGTGTGTGTATGTGTGTGTAAATAAAACAAAATGCTGCACAAGCAAATTGATCGAATTAAATGAGTAATAAGAAATTGCGTGTAAACGCTGCAATTAAAACACTATACACATGTCCGACCCGTCGACCTTTAAAACCGTACATTAAGTATGTTAGTTTATATTTCATAGCAAACTGTTAAAAAAGAGCGAAAGTACTTTTCGCTGAGTCAATACCGGGGCAATAATTCTCCCACAATAAGCGAATTAAATGCTGCACAGAAAAACCACGTTGAGTACACACACGGATTCATATTCATTGTGTGCGCATATGTTTACCCATGGCGGTCAAAATATTTACGCAAACGAAATATAATAAGCATAACAAACAACATTTTATAATAGGTATTAAGACTTAGTGTTGCTCTTTATTACCTGATCATACACACAGCCCTTTATGGTATTTAATCTTTGCTGCTATTTATGCAGAAAATGGCGAATAAGTAGTGGGATTTATAAATTTCTAAAACTACAAACGAGGGGAAAATTTTACGAAATCCTAGCAAATATTTAAAGTTCATGGCGTAGTTTTATAGACCAGCTTTGGATTATTTTTTGGGATATATGATTAAACTCATGTTGTATGTTATTATGTCTATAACAATTTTATAATTAATACCAAAATTTAAAAATCTAATAAGACCCCTCTTTTTGTTTATCATAAATATACATTGTCGGATAATAAGGCTGTATAAATTCATAAAACTTTCTGCTGCGTTGCATTCACAGATCTTGTAGCTTTTTATGCCGTCATATATGGCGTATACGCAACGCGATGCTGTCATGGAAATAGCAATTTCTCGTGAAAAGCCGCCCCTTTAATAACATTTTAATTAACCCAACTGACGTCATGGCCCAGAATTTCGCAAATCACAAATTGTTTACAGTTGGCAGCTTAGCAAGGGACTGCAGCAGGAGCTTGATTCGCAGGCGTTGCATTTTAAATCAAATTAATGTAAACAATGGCAGGGATGTCAGGTGGTTGGACAGTCTGCCAGTTGGCTGCTCCACCGATAATAATAATAATAATGGGGCCAAGTCGGTCGACTGACAGGCGGGCGGGGACGCTGAGGATTTGTTTGTGGCGCTCCAATTTTACAAATGTAAATATGGAATGGCAACAACATAATGCCACAGTCGAACATGTGGAGGCGATTAATGCCAAACTTTCAGGCATAATCGCTGGGCATTTGCATTTTGCATTTTCGCTTCCAATTTGCTGATTGCTATGTCATGAAAAGCCCTTTTCAAAGATATTTCCCAAGGAATTTGTAATGCATTAAATTGTTTCATTTAAGACGAAGAGATTCCTCGAGTTATTCAAGCGAGCCAGGGGATTATTGAATGAAAACATGTGTTATTAAAACGAGAAATTCTGTGCATTCGCATGGTGAATAGCTACAAAAATTAATTGTTAAAGTGTTCTTATACTACGTTTTGATGGATTATGAATCAAAGAAAAATAAATGCAAGAATTTATTTCCCTTTTCGCATCTCATTTCTTGGGACATTAGTATGTAACCCAAATGAAATCTAGAGAAACCCAGAGAGAATATGTTGCATTTCCTGCATTTAGCATTTTTTCATTAAAATGGCTCAGGACCTGATTGCTGGTCGGTCCTTCGAGGATATTTGTGCATGTGCTAGTACAACAGACTGCAAAAATAATTACGGCAGAACAAAAAACTCATTAAAACGCACTGCACACACCGCAAACATCGCCATCAGCGAGTGTGTGCGGGTGGGTGAGCTTTCTAAATTTCCGCCGCCATGCCACCCCTCCCCTCAGCCATTTCCGCTTCCTTCGCCCAGGAGTGTCGGCCATGCAGGGAAATCTATCAACGTCTGTGCCTGGAAGGCTTCTCCCGCCTTTCTGCTGGAATGGAATGCTTTCTTATGTGCACTGAGAAAAATATAGCCCTTTTTATGTAGAAAAATCTAACTAGAATAAATACAACATAACTTAATCAGATTAAAATACCACATATTCCTTTTTAAAGCATTATTTCCCACTAACCAACGGCTATCAATTAATGTCTTTCTCCTTAAAACAATGTCTTTTTTCTTCGTGTACGCGTATGTGAGCACGTAAAGCGGAGCCCAGCACAAAAAACATTTATTTAATGCAACAATTGTGTAGATGAGGCAGCTGCCGGATCCGGGGGAGTGAGCTGGCGAAACAATAATGGGGCGAGAGCATAATACAGATAGCAGCAAGGAAGCCAGGACGCACAGACCTCCTTTGGTTCTTTGTAATTTTCTGTGCATGAACTTAAGCGAACATACTGCAGCGAAAACAAAAACAAAAAACCCATTTACAACAACAAGGGGAACAACAAGTCGATGGCTTTATCTTGGTATATCGACAACACGCTCATCATCATACTTATCCCAGTACCCGTGCTGAGTGCACTCCTCAATGCGTCGAGCATGATCTTGGCTTCGGTTTCTTTTCTTCACCAAGTACTTATTACTTGGGCGGACATCTGGGTATATAAGCTTTAGATAAAGCTTAATAATTACTAATTACTAAGAGGTCTAAAGTAAGTTGGTTTTTTTTTAAAGTACAGGATAAGGAATATTAATTATGTATACCATTCTTAATATTTTGGTCCTTCGAGCCGGATGGACCAATTTGGGTCTTGAGTATAAAATCTTTCTAAATAAATTCTTGAATAAAAAAGTCTTGAATTTATTTTATTCAATAGAATCTCCTCAATTAAAATTCATTCTATTTAGTTCATATTAAGACCTAACTTAATCCTTATTATTTAATATATTACATTGTGATTTGACGCTATTATTTTCCTCCTCAATACCCCTGCAAATGCCTCAATTAAACGTTAATAAAGACAAGACGAGAGACAAAAATATGGCCGACATGGCAAAAAAGGTTGACTTTCTTTTATTTGCATGTTCTTGTGTTGTCTTAAAATGATTTTCTTTTTACTTTGCGGAGGAACAGCACTCGAGTGAAGTGGATAAATTTTGTATCGAGTGCTCGTCGCTCCCGAGATATTTATCCGGCTTTTCGCTTACGGCCGTTAATCTGCCGGGGCCTACTTATTAAGCCCGTAAACAGGGGGCGGGGGACATGGCAGCGCTTTAAAAATACATAAAAATTAACTGCTGACGCAATTGCCAAGGGAGAGCAGTGGAGAACGAGAGAAGTGGGTAAGCAGGAAGTTGGCGGTAGATGAGCTCCAACAGCCGGTACTCTCTGACGCATTCACTGCTCATAATTCCCATAATTGACAATGCCACTAGGCCGCCACCCTTAATTTTAAGACCCTTTCCCCATTTACCGGGGCGCGCTGTCATAAAATTTGTAGCGAGCTCAACGTGGAGCTTATAAATATTTGACGATTCTCGTTCGCCGACTCGTCAACTGATTTACTTAACTTACTTAAATCCAAATTATCCAGTGTACTGGCCACTGGCCACGCCCTGCCATACCCAGTTGTTGGCCCGTAATAAATATGGTAAATAAATTGCGAATTCAATGGCCCTGGTCCCCAGGATCGGAGTCCTTATTGATTTTTCTCTGACTTTGTTCCGGGCTTTTGTGAAAAGCAAAGGGGAAACATATGTTTTCATATTTAATTATACCCATTCCACAATGAGTGTATAAAAGCGCACGTGTGTGTCTTCGAGAGAGTGTGTGAGTGTGAGGGTAAGTGTGGGGTCGGTGCTACTGAGTGTAAGTGTTTTATGAGCGCTTTGAGTGCGTCTTTTTGTGTTATGGTTATGGCGGCAGGTAGCAAGTGTCGATGGCAGCTCGTTGCCTTCCCAGATTAAATTGGTACGAAGTGGAGGGAAAATATTGGGGCAGTATGGCGATTTCAAAGTGACCACAAAGTGTCATGTTAGTGGGATTTCATTGAACGAAATGGGGGTATGTTGTTGGAGCAATTTATTATTTGAAACTATATTTTCCGGACATAAAGGATAATTTTCTTTGGCTCACACTTAAATCCTCAGAAAAAGCATCTATTTTTTATGACTAATTTCGGTTATTACCCATTCCTACCCGGAATCTGACTGTGTAATTAGGTTCGTCATCATGCCAAATGTGAACCAAGTGCAAAATTGCGTGGATTTGTTCTTGGCCAGACTCTTAATTGCAGTGCAAACGGACCGCGAAAACGAGGCCCTCGGCTGTTTTTCCACACACGCTCACCTGTGTTCACCTGTGCTCACTTGTTCAGTCGCTCACCTGCTGCAGCCCCATGAAGCCCGCCTCCTTTAAGCCCACTTCGAGTTGTTTGTGCTGCATGCGAGGCCAAAATGTTGCCAGCCACTGCGGCTGCCAGATAGGCCGTGAGCAAACATACACGCGACGTCATCGAGAGCTCATTGTGCATGCAAAGATTACCGCACAAATGTACTGGCAACCCCAATTTCTCCAGCCCCCAGCACCCTCTCCTTGCCCGCCTTTCTCCCCCTTTCTACCCCTTTTCCAGCCCCAACCCTTGGTCATAGTTTGCACAACAGTTCAACGTTTACGCGTTGCCAATGAAACTGATGGAGGAGCAGTGGTAGATGCTACTTCACTTGGAGAAAAACGTTAATAAAGATCATGAACAGAGGCTTGACTATTTAATTAATAGAAAATCCTCTTAAAGATAACGGTTTGTTTTCTTAAAGATTTTATTTGACATAAACTATGTTCAAACGACTTTTTAAAATATATTAAAATATGATAAAATATCTCTTAGAACCCCCTAACTACTTTTTTCATATGAAAATTCAAATTATTCAAGATATATCCCAACTTCTCTAACAGTGTAATTATGTTTCTGCTGTTTAAGTTACGACTGTTGATGCAATATCTCCACTTGGTACAATTGTTGATGTTGCAGCTCTCGCTCTAAACCAAAAGCAACATACCAAATGCATAAGCATTTAAGTTTGAATCTTAAATTTAACAAAATGTTACCGACCTAACCCTTCTTGGGTCTTTCTAACAACAAGAAGGTGTCAAAGAAGAAATACTGTAAAATAGCAAGAGAAAATAAAAGATAAATAAAAAGAAGAATAAGCTGCTGTGTAAATCCTAACTGGCAGCTTCATATTATCTAAGCAGAGTGTCAGTCAAGATTGTAAGGATGTTGGAAAACCATCTTGGACAATGTTTTTAGATATTCATAAGAATTTTTCTTTTAAGTATTATTTTTCTTTCAATTATATTAAATTATTTAAAACTATATTCGTTATTCCTTCAATTTAAATATTATTGGGAGTTTATTTCTGAAGAAAATACATATTCATTTAACTTCAAACCCATATTTAAAGCTTAAGAAATTCTATAGCCTTTTCTTATTTCTCTTTCGCAAAGGGTTAAATGTCATTCGATTTAGTACGTGTTGATATTGGCCCTTGTGAGTTTGATGTCTTCCATTTTAAACTCCCCCCCACTATTCTTTTTATTCATATTTTTGTAATGCTATTTCCCAGTTTTTGTTGTTGCTGTCAACGCGAAAATGCTTTCGACATGAAGATGTATGAGAAGAGGCAAGCTGATATATGGACATATGTATATATGCGATATATGCATACAGTGTACACATAAGGACATGTGTTTTACATACTTTAAACTCCGAACAGTCGAGCTTCTGTAAATCAAACATTTAAGGCTGTGAATTTTCATGGTTAAATTTCTTAGTTTTTGTTTAACTTAAAAAAAAAGTATTTTGAATTTAAAATATTTAGCATTCCTCCTTTTGCTTTAGTTTTTTTGTTGTTTTTTTAGTCATGCTTGACTGTATGCAGATAGATGCATAAATTACGTATACGCCACCATGGCAAGTTCAATCGAAGTGACGACGGCGGCTGGCTTGTCTTCGCCTCCCATCCGAACATCCTCTTGACAATCGCAAGCAGCTCTCTCATCACCATCACATCAGCCCCTTCCGCCCACCCCACCCCTTTTCGCCCCTACCCCCCCGTGGCAAGTGTTTTCCGTATTTATATGCAATTTTTCTTCATCTTTTATGTATGCTCGTTGTCGTCGCCGGCTTTCATATCCTTTCGAGTGTGCATATACATGTAAACAGCAGCGGGCAAGAAAACAGCAACAAGAAGTTGAAGTTTAATTAATAGAATTTAAGGTTTAGGGAACTTAAAGTTTGGTTATCAAGGTTTTGTTTGGTGATTCTTTGCATCTTTTATAATTATTTTTTTCAATACATTTTTTTATTCTATTATTTTGACCCTAGCTGTATGTACTCCGTATAGTTGTCAGCCAGCCTGCCGTTTGCATGTATAAGTCGCTGTAATGATATTTGTTATTTGTTTGTTTGTTTGCTAGTTTGCGTGTGCGTTGAAAGCATTGAAATGCCGTTTGTCAAACAGCAATGTCGCCACCACCCACCATACATGACCCACCATCCCACCACCCACTTGTGCACTTTTCTAATGGCCAGCCTGGGGCCCTGTGGGTGAAATTTCAGGGGAGGGGAATGCATTACAAGTCGCTTACAACTCGCAGCATGATTCAATTACCATGAGCTCGGTCTCGGATCCCATTTGCATAGGCTTGGCCACGAGGCTATCTCCCTTCGACTTTGTTTTTCCACTTCAGCCGTTTTCGCAGCCTGAAAGCGGGCATTGAAATTTTTTAAGTGCACACTCACACACTCGCACACGTGATATTCGAGACTGGCTCGAATTTAAGTGCATTTATCTAACTATTTGCTGTTCACTTGATCGCCAGGAAAATGGGACTTTGCACAGCTCTTAAATAAGTTAAATAATAGTGAATTCATACAGATAATATATATAAAGTGCAGATAGGAAAAAGATAACCTAAATTAAGTTTGAAATTATATTTTCTAAATATATGTAACGATAGGAAGAGCCCAAACTTAATTAAACTTGCCTATAAATTACTACTGTCTCCCCTATCAAATGTATATAAAATATGGATAATATATAGGAGATACAAGTCCGTTTACCCGCGGGAATATCCTTTGATTTGTGCCTACAAATTGGCGTGCCCAAGAGTATCGTTTGCCAGTACGTACAGCACATGCATATCGGATCTGTTTTGTCCTGATTGATGATGATATTATCCTCGGAAGGGGAGGCGAGAAGATGAGGGAGCCAGAGGGTACCTAACATGCCACACGACTAATCCAGGCAATCGTGCATCTGTGTGTAAGCGTGCTCCTTGGAGCCATGCCTCTCGTGCACATTATCCTGTCATGGCGAAATTGTATTATTGTTGGTGTAAACCATATACCAGCCACCATAATACCACAGTGGAGAGACAAAATTGTATGTCTGAAAAGGCTGGCATATTACAGCGTTGTTTAAGCCACATTTAAATATATTTATAAGAATAAATTTGAAAAGAAACTCAATCTATTATTTGCTTAAAAAGTAATTTTTAAAGTTTATTAGATTTTTTATAAACAAATGTCTCTGAGTACTCGATATAAGGAAAGTTTAGGGCATTTATTTATCATAAAAGAAATCAGGTTTTACAATATTTAATGCCTAATCACTTGCACAACATGTTTTGAAGGTATGGACAGGCTTTTAACTAAATGCACATTTGATGTTTCATCAATTTGTATTTAAAGGGAAATTTGACAGCAAGGCCGCAATGACACGACACCGGAAATTAGAGCCTCCCCTTTAAAGCCACTTTTGAACGAATTTTAGCCTCTTTTTGACGCCTTTTTTCCACCCAGTTCATAAATTGCAAATTGAAATTGATTTTGTGCAAATTAATTTCATGTAAGCGCCATTAAACTGTCGCACCGAGGAGCTCTCTCTCTCTCTGTTTATGCAGACAAGTCCTAACAACATCCCGTTGCCATCCAATTTAAGCACCTTCCCAGTTTGGCTGCTTGTATTTGCACTTCATTTTCATATTTAAGTTCGTTTATTATGCGAATGTAATTAATTATAAAGTTTAGCGAGCATAAATTTAATATTGCCATCGCGCTGACTGAGAATTCCCTGTGGACGTTGGGCCAGTAGAGGGTTAATCACGAAGCCATTGGCTTTTGGGGTGTGGGGTGGACACATTTGATGGCTCGATGTCTGCCGGCCGATTATCCGATGTTTGTCACTTGCGTAAATCAAGCGAATGTCAAGCGCATCCAGATCAAATTGTTTCAATCGAGCGATAAATCAATCGCCTGAACCCCCGGCACACTCGGTAATTGTCAGATTTATAGACTACACAGCGAGAAAGGAAAGGTGACTTTTTGCTTATTAGTTAACAAATTTGATGGGAGAAACCTCTGACGTTCTCCCTGGTGAATCATAAATATGTAATTTCCGCTGACATTAGCCGTTTCCACGGCCAGTTTCACACTGAACACCAGCAGCTGTTGCAGCCACAAATCTTAAATGCAAAGAAACATTTTAAACCGAGCGTGGCATACTTTTCGAATCAAAATCCCAACGAGCACCCGCCGGAACTTTGCCCCCAAATCAAAATCAAAATCCAAAAGCCAAGCAAAAGGCAAATCAGCTGAACCCAACCCGGCTTAGATCCGGCAGTTGGCAGTTCGCATCGTGTAAATTATGCAACATGCTTTTAAGGCGAAAGGCAACGCAGGGAAATTACTGCACAGAACGAGCAGCGAAAAAAATCAGCAGATTTTCACAGAGAAGAAGAAGCCAAACTCAATCGCGCTTGGATTGCGAAACAAGCAAAAAAAATAAAAAATGCTGAGCAAAAAAACAGCACAAACAAGAGGAAAAGTGAGACCAGCAAAGGGAGCAGCGAAAAAATTGACAACAGTTGCAGGAGCAATAAAAAAGGATTCGAATGTGTCGATACCCTAGCTTCGGGTTTGATAATTAAGGCAAATATTATAATAAAAGCTTAACAGAAATTATTTTGAAATTTTATAGAGCTTAAAGCATAGGAATATGAGAACTATCTATCTTTGAATAACCTATGAAATGCATGTTTACACTTTTTTGCAGTGGAACCCTTTTTGGGACACGCTTTTTTTAGTACTTTTCCTACTTTTCTTTATTTTTTCCATACCCTTTATATACATATATCTTTGCCTCAACACATTTTCGGGGGCGTTCAGTCGATAGAGTGTGTGTGTGTGTGCGGTGGACTGTCAATTTTAATGGCTGGCCATGAAATTGAAATGCAAGCAATGAAAAATTCAAGCATTTCAACATGATGGACACTATGGCTCCGACAATTTATAGCTCGGCCATTTGTAACAACGCCGTGCAAGTTACAAGAACAACAATAATAATAATAATAACAACAACAGCAACAAAATGGTTGAATAGCGAAGGCCATGCCTTTATGTGCTTTTCGTATCGTTTCGGTTTTTGTAATTAAAATGCCATTAAATTACCTTTCCCCAGTTGGAATTTCCCTGTTGCCTGGTGCCGCCTGTCCCCCAATTAATTATTAAAAAATTGAAGGCTTTTCTACGCCCCCTAATGCCGGTTCGAAAATTGATTAAGTGATTGCCTTTCAAATGTCTTTGGTCTGCCCTTTTGTTTCTATTCTATTTCTGTAAATACTTATTTACAAGGAATAAATAAGGGTAAAGTAATTTTCCATTCAATGCCGGGCAAGTGTATTAATATTTTCGTTATTTTTATTCCATTTCTGTGAGCTATTGTTTTTTTTTTCTACTATAAAATCATTTCCAAACAATGGCGAACAGGTGAATTATTATTTCATATATTCAGCACAATTTAATTTGGCATTATTTGTACAGGCCTCAAAGCCGGAATAATTTGTTAAAAGCAACTAAACGGCCTTTATGCAAATGCAATCGGTCGCACCAGTGGGGAAATCAAATGAAACTAGATATTTAGAATGCCATTGCATAATGGTGATGATGAGGCGTGCTTGAATCGTCGGGTCTGCGGGAATTGAGTGTATCCGGATGCCATGTCGTATACGTGATATGTTGCGCATACGCCGCCGTGACCTGTCAAAGGAAATCGGCCGCCTCCCTTGGCAGTTGGCAGGCTTTTGTGCCGACTTAACTCAATTTGGCCTTTGATAAGCCGCTACACAAAATGCGTTGTTATTGTTCCATCAAGCAAATTCGATTCCAAAATCAGCATATACTCGCAAATAAATCGGCAAGCCAAATAGAAGGTAAATTAAATTTATCTACGTCAATGGCTTGGCTCAATTGCCGTTGATAAACCCGGCAAATAGCATTCATGGCAGGCTATTTTAAGGCCATTAAAGGCAGGCCAAAGTGAATCCCTTCCTTCACTCCTTTCTTCACTCGTTCCGCCAATCCCCGGATCCGGATCGTTAAAGAAAAAAGGCAGGAAGGCAAACGACATTTGCAGATAAGGCTTCACTTTTGCGTTTCGTTTTTTTTTTTTTGTTCGGGTTCTTGCAGGCCAGTCAAAAAATATATTTTTTCCCTCATCTCTTTTTGGCCGCTCCTTCGGTTGTTCCTCATGGCGATTTAATAAAAGTTGCGGCTGCAATAAAACGAAGGAACGGATGACATAACAAGTCCAAGGGAGACCCGGCCAGGGCCTGGGAGATGCGAAATCTGTTGCTACGGCCGTGTGCGGTCTTATCAACACACTCCACATGCCGTGTCTAGGCTGGCCTTTTCGCCAATGGAATTATTACGTTTTTATGAGTCCTGACACAAACACATACATTCAGCTCCTGTCCTTGACGCGTGCCATAAGACAATGGCATATTTCACAACATTGTCAGTGGCTCCACTTCCAGTTTTAGTTGGACTCCGCCGAGTCCCTGCTCCTGCCGAATGGAAATATGGCCAAATAAATCATTTTATTGCAATACAATTTCGGCTCTCTGTCTTTTTTTCCTCACACCATCACCGAATGTTTATCACGCCTTGGACACTGAAAGAAAAAGAGTAACATTCTCAGGGAAATCGAATATTATAAAAAAGCATTTCCTTGTTTATTTATTTTTTAGAAATCTTTAGTTCTTTAATCCGGTATTAATATTCCGGAGTGCCCCAGAAATTAAAACCCTTAGCTTCTTAAATATTGTGTTTCCAATTCTCCAATTATTTTCTCTCCGTGCTGTTAGAGTCAAACTCCCACTTCCATATTGCTAAAGCATTTTATGCGGCCATTGGGAGGCCAAACATACACAAACACACCCGTAACACGTTACTTCAATATTAATAAGACCGTGTGGAGGCTGTCAATATGACATGGCGCCAAACTGCTGCCACCGGAAGTTGTCCAACGGGAAGCGGAAGAGTCGTAGCCCCAGCTCCTACCAGAACCTTCGGGTCCCCCGGATCGTATAACATCGAGGTGGGGAGCATTGCTCATTTTTTATTATCGCCCAATCCAATCTCGGTGTGCTGTGGCGCTCCTTGGGTTGGCCGGGATGTGCAATTGGTTCTCGAGCTGCCGCCACCGGAAGCAACAAGGCAACACTTCGGGAATGAAAGATTGACGGGCTTTGGGTCAGTAAGTGGGTGGGTTGCTTATTGGCCACTTGGGGGGATTGGACTAAGCCAGATTTGTGGACAGCAATTAATACTTTTACGGCTCCAGCGACGGACGGATTTAATTTAATTATTAATTAGCAAGGCCAGGGCCACGTGACGCGACTGGGCCACCGGGCGACCGGGCTTATTATGGCCATTAAGCCGAAAGCAAATTCAATTTAATTGCGCCAAGCTCAAGGAGCGCTTGTTTAATTTGGCCCTCTATTATTTGCGTTTGAATGGCAAACAGAGCCAGAGAGGTAAAGGACCAAGATCAAAGTCAATTCGCTGCTCCTGACCTGTCCTCACCTTCTTTGCGCCGAAGTTTCCCCAGTTTCCCAAGGAGAGTTGCCGCAAAACTTTGTCCTTTTCCAGCCGGTGTCTCGCACCTTGAGCGTGTTTCAACTCTTTCACCTGCACTTTGCCTCCTTCCTGCTGGGTTGCTCAAATATTCAAATTTGAAGTTTATTGTTTACCCTCGAATGTGTGCCGCCACGCCCACATGGCCCTACGCCTCCTCTTCGGGGGCCATTGGTGCCGCTTTGATTGTTTTGTGGCCCGGAGACCGTCGATAAGTTGGCCTGCAGAAAGTTCACGAAACTTTTCAGTTTTTCCCCTTTTGTTTCGCCTTTTTCTCTATCAAGCACTGTAAGAACTTTGATTGGCGAACAAAATGGCACAAGTGATTGGACATGTGCTTCATTTATTATACCGTATGCCTGACCTAGTGCGCCCTTGTTTAGTTTAAAAGTTATCAGCAGTCTACAATTAACTCAGGGGATACACACAAGGAAGGTTCTAAGAGCTTTAACAATTAGTTTGTAGAGATGTTTCCCATCTTGAAAGGATGTTATCTTGCCTATAGCTAGTGGACTTGCAATTATTGCTCAATGGCAAGCACACGACAACCCCATCATCAGCAACAATAGTTCATGTCAGTTTTTCTTCCATACCAAAAGGTCACGCGTTTCCCATTTCCTTTTCCCGAGTGTTCTTGACCGATTTTTGATAAATTGCTTTTGCCTTTGAGCAGCGAAACGGAATAGACGGGGGGGTCGTGGGCGTCTCAAGAACCCATCCCATTGGTAGCCCCAACGTTTACGGCTCCCACTTGAACGAGCTATTAAATATAATTGCGAGCAATTTGTACGATCTACTTAGGATATCATTTTTAATGCGACAAACCCCTCCTCATTGCATTGCTAATTGCTCGGCGGCGGAGGTAAACATGAAAGGAGCAATAAGCACGAAACAATGAACTTTTTGCAATTCAAATTACCATTTTAAGTGAATCAAATAGGGGCGAAAAGGAGTGCGGCGACAAAAAGTGCTGACTGGTGTAGACCGGAGCGGGTAAATTGTTTTTGATGCCACCGCTGGCGCTGCAGACGGTCAACAGAGCTCATCGCAGGCAGGGAAAACATTGGACCGGGAATACATACCTACCTACGATTCCATCCAACCAGATTTGCATAACACGTTCCACATTGCGGTCTGGTCAACAAAAAAAAAAAAACTAAAAACCGAGTCCGAGATTCCTGCCAACCAACGGCCACTGTGCAGCTGCGGCTAGTTTCATATATTTCAACGTCCACCTTTCCCTAAATCCCCATCTGCCGCCGCTGTCTGCGGTGACACATAAAATTCTGGCGAGAGCAGAAGGCTTAAATGTTCTGACCTCGACCTGGGGTTACCCTACACGGAAGGAAGGAAGATCATGTAACACTTTGTTGACTCTGAGGAACAATATTGATTGGAATTTGTATACCGATCACGATTCATCTGTCAGACTTTGGGTTTTTTATTAATTTGCATTTAATTTAATTTATTTTTAGTACAAGTTTACTTTAACTGAAGGGTTTTAGCTTTTTAAAATATATTTTATCTTAAGATAATATAGTTTCTTTTCGCTTTTTACACTTGATCTTTTCCTGCATGCACTTTTATATTTGCTATTCACAAAAAACTCTAGAAAAGTGGTGGAAAAATGATTTACATTTCACTTACTTGCGATGTATTAAGGCAACGCGCTGCTTCCTTTGCCAACCTGGTCAAAGGACTCGAGGCTGTCCAGGACCGAAAGCTAAGGAAGCAGGAACCGGGAACAAGGAGTCGGCGAGAGCGGCAAACAAAGGCAACAACAGCAAGGCAAACAAAAGTGGCTAAAAAGCAAAAGCTGCAAAAAGGCCAAAGGCGAGGCACGAACTCTCTAACGAACACAGGCTCACACACACACATGCACACACGAACACTAAGGCCGCGCGCACACTACGAGCTGAAAGCGGAGCTGACGGCTGAGAGCTTATCCGCGGAAAGCTTATCAGCGATCGGAGCTTTTTGCAGCCGCGCACACTGCGAGCTGAAGCTGATGTTGATTTGTAATTGTTTTTCAAGCAATACGTTTAAAAAAAAACATATTTTAATTCTTTAATATTTTTAAAATATCGTTGTTAATGCGATGACATATTTATTTAGATCATCATGACATTTAAATTTTCGAAATCGGACCACCCAGTTCTCCAGAATATGGTTGACAAAGTACGTTTTTTTAGTGTACTTTGGCACCCTGTATCTCGGAAAGTTGACAATATTTTTATTTTAATAAATATTAAAAAAATTCTTCATACTTTTCTATATAACTGGACAGAAATTTAAATTTCTGTTACTTAAGCGCTAATTAGGGCAATTTTTTAAAGAATAGTCTAAAAAATCAGCTCGCGTCAGCTGCTAACAAAATCAAACATGTTTGGTTGATCAAACAGAGCGGAGCGGAGCTGACCTTATCAGCTTTCAGCTCCGCTCTCAGTGTGCGCGCTCTCATACAAGTAGTGTGTTTGTTTCAGAGAGCTGATAAGCCGTCAGCCGTCAGCTCCGCTTTCAGCTCGTAGTGTGCGCGCGGCCTTATAGAGATACATACATATATGCATGAAATTTCACACCCAAAGAGGGATGACGGTGAAGGGGTGCGGAAAAGGGGGCGGAATGATGGGTGACTCGGTGGTTTTGGACTGTTTTTGGGGTTCTAGGGGTGCGCACAAGGCAGCCAGAGGAGCCGAAATGCAAATACACAAACAATGGCGGTGCGGGGGTTACTAAGCCAAGCTAAGAAGGTTTTGGTAAACAAATTTTACTGCCAACTCACACACAAAGCGCCCCCATACACAAACTGGCAAATACACTCTGCAAATAGTCTATATGAACTACAGAATGTAGTTGCAAGTAATTAAGTTTTAATGACTCTGCTTAAGTCTAGGTTCTTGGAGAAAAAATATCGTTAAAAAGATATTTTTAGATGGAAAAGTAGTGATGAAATGATAGAACTTTTTATTTATAACAGCAAAAAGCAAGTTCGAAGTAAAGAAAGTTCTTTGTGTTCGTTGAAATTTGTTAAATTTTTGAAAGTTTGTCGGATAAAATCTACAGAACAAATCCACAGAACAATTGATAATAGTTTTAATAAATTTATATTTTATAAATACTGAATTGCTTTCCCCGAATTTTATAATTATAATATTTATCAAACTAAAACGTTTAATTCCTTGTGCCTTTGAGTTATTAAAACTTTAAGTAATTTTCCCATAAATAAATTCCACGAAAATAGAGTCCAAAGATACCTTTTTTCACTAAACCATACCCAAATATTTTTCACACATCCTTTCTTTTTTTTTGTCAAGTGCACATTTACAGTTGCTGTCGTTGGCCCAGGACATTCATAGTTAAAATTTAGAGAGACAGCGCCAAGAGATTTGGCAAAAAGCAACAATATTCCTTGCCGCTGATGTTGCTCCTAACCCGCATCCCTTGTTGCCGTCCTGTTGCGTTAATCAAGGTTCACACAATCGCCAACAACAACAACAACAACAACTAAACAGTAACAATAACCACAAGAACAACAAATTCGAGGCGTGCACGTGCCAAAATTGCCAGAGAATATTTTGCATTTGGTTTTTTTATTATTTGCATTAGCGACATTTCCTAGCCGAGTTTTTGTTTCGGGCCATTTGTTGCTGTTGGCCAGCTGGGTGTTGATTAAAAAATTGTCAGGTTCTGAAAATTTATGGCCTCCTTATCCTTTTTTTTACAGTCCTCCTCCATGTACAGTGTCAGTAAGGGCTATAAGGCAAGGCCATTGGAGACCATAAAGAACAATATCAAACCTATAGATTTTTCAACTCTTTAAGTTAACTTACAGTTAAATTAAATTTTTTTTAAATATAAACTCACTTAAAAGTATGGCTATGTAAAAAACCTTCATTCACTGTTCCCTGGAGAAAACCTTTTGGGTTGTTACTATCAAAATCGATTGGATTCTGGTTGCCACTGTTACATTTTTGGGGCAAGAGCCGAAGTGTGGCCATATTTTCCGGCCGGTTTTTAGGTTTCTTGAATGCCCATTTGGGCTAATAACAAATAACTGAATGGCCCATTATACGAAATGGGTCTGAGCCATGGCCGGAAAGTGTTGAGAGCCAATGGCAATGGCCCTGACAGTGGCAGCTGCCAAATAGCGGCCGTAGATTATGTATGTTCGAGGCTCCCTCCAAATCGCATTACCGGAAATTACCCCCATGCATTGTGTAATAAATTTATATGAGCTAATTGCCAGCAAAAGTTCATTAATATGGGGGTGCCATGAGCATAATTAATTGAAGCCATTAAATTTTGTTAGTTCTTGATTCTGTAAATATTGTGCAATATTTAAAGCCCAAAGTGATCATAAAAGTGAAGAGGTAGTTAGGCTTGATGACAGATTTATAACGTTGAAATTAAAAAGTATCCCAAATTAAACGATTTTTAGATAATATAAAGTAGTTAGGTTGTTTAAGAGTACATTTATTAGAACTAAATTAAGCTTTAAATTTATTTACTTAAGTAAAATCCCATTCATAAATGAGTTCATAAGAAGGCTTTTCCATATACCTTTATTAAAATTCTTTCTTTATTCAATTTATAACATTTTTGTTTGAGCAAAGCTTGGTTTTTATTTGAAACTATTTCAAAATGCCATTTTCATTTCATTTTTCTGGCAAATAAACCAACTCCGGCATACACTAAGTGAATAACCGTCTAACGATTGACCACAAATTTAATATTTGCAACCACTATGATATTCATTGAACGGATATGCAAAGCCAGCAGCATACGCTTCTATATACATATATATTTAGACAAATAAGTGGCAGGTTCAATGGGCTGTTATCGACAGCCCGTGGAATTATGTTTGTATATGCGACCGACCGCTAATCTAATTTCATATTTGTTCGCTTCGCTATATTTGCAGATTTCATGACCCTAATATCAGCAATGTGAAAGCATCAACCAAACACCAAATTGGAAATCTAAAAAAGCAACAAACTATGGAAGTCTGCAGCATAAATCGGAAGCGGCGAAACAATTTGTATATAGTATATAGTATAATCAAATCCGCACATTGCCAGAATCGATTAACTACACACACCAGCTAGGTAAAGTGGCCAACTCCCAGCCGCGATGACAGCCCCGAACACTAAAAATGCATAAATAAATAAATGGAATGGCACGCAACGCAAATTCTAAAAATATCACAAATTGTTGTATCAATAAATTATTAATAACAATTTCTGCGGACAAAGAAACGAGAACGGCAAGCAAAACTATAGCAAAAAGTTGACAACATCAAATAAAGTTGAATATCAACGGGGGTGAAAAAACCCCACGAAATTCCAAACAGAAAAAGCAGGAGGGGAATTTATCCAACACACAAATATTGCAAAACATTTTTCCAGTTTAGTATGCATATGTCGAGGCCACGAGGGCAATAATGATAGTACCCCTCCCCGGTAGTTTCCACATATCCACCCAAAAACCACACCCACACTGACCCCCACTCCCACTTCCACACCCAAAACCACCTCCCCCACCCTAGATGCCGCTGTAAATATTCGAGAGACTATTTTTATTGTCCTTTTCAACTTTATGTAGCATAAATTTACAATTTCTAGCCTGTAAATCCTTTATATACGAAATAGTTAAATAGGTAAGGCCACGGCTATGGGGGAGGCTGTGTCGATGGGCGTGGCAGATGGCTTCTCCTATAGGAATACGCTCTAAGTAGATACACTAATTTTCCTGGGGACGTTTTCCAAATTGTATAGGAAATGAAAATTGCAGAATTGCATCGATTCTCGAGATTAGTTGTGCATATAAAGCGGTTACATATACCTATTTATAGATACTACAAATTCTATGCCTATGATTATATATATTTACAATTGACGACCAAGCAAAAGTAAAACTTTAACTTTAGTAACAAGTCAACACGCATACTCACACGGATTACACGAAAAAACTGAACTAAAGTAGAGATTGAAAATAAGACATTGGTGAGATGCGGTGAGGGGAATCCCCGCTGGGCTCTAGAGTTTTCACCCACTCACATCTCAGAGCATAGCAAATATGAAATGTAAAACAAAAGCTTGTTAGTGATACTAATTTTAAACAAAAACATGAAAACCAAAACACAAAACCAAAGCTTAAAAACGTTTGATAATTCTTAGTAAATCTCGAAATGTTTACATTGTTATTCAATTTCTGTTAGTTAATTCTTTGTTACTAAGCGAACTTCAATTTCATCTGTATATAGATTTCTAGAACACACATCAGTGCTCGAAAGCTAAAGCTTCTTAAAATTACTGAAAACTGAAAAGCAAATATATCAACTAAGATGTAAACACATATAGTGCGTTTCAAAACTACAAGTACATGAGGGTTTATTCAATGGGTTCTTTAACAAATAATTTAGTATTAGTTTCACTTTTTCAGAGATTAGTTTGCCCCATTTTGGCTACTTTTATCTTTTAAACTTTATTAAATTTCTTTTTTTTTACAGAGTTTAATTGTTTTTTTTTTAAGTTTTTAGAATACATTTATCTAAAATTTAAACTTGTATTTTTCTATTTGTAGTATTGAAACACACTATCCATACGTATACCGACTAACACAAAGACATTGACTCACCTACACTCAAGCACTTTCGCCTAAGAAAACTATATATTTTGCAGATGAAGGGAGGACAAGTTCCACGCAACTCAAACAACAAAAATATGCAAATACACTATCTAACTATCCATTTATCTAGGGGCCGGCAAATATTACGTGATCCCATGTAACCAAGGGTTTACGTAATATATGTCTAACCCCATCTATCATACACACACACTTACGTTTATAAGTACACGCACATCAATGCAAGATGCATAATATCTAAATGAAACAATTTACCATTTAGCATTAACGATTAATGGGAAAACCAACTGTCTGAGCAAAAACCAACTAACTAAAGCAAACGACTAAGCAAATGAAACCAATGAAACAACACTTAATGTAACGATGAACGAGAATCGAATCGAATCGAAACGAAAGGCAACGCAGTTGAAAATTCAAATGAATATGCAAATTTGGCTAACACGAACACACACACACCACACACACACACATACATAGGCGACATTAGAAACAAGAGTTTGTAAATTGACGAAACGTTAAATAAACAAAGGCGAAAAATATAACAAAAGTATTAATACACGTACAAAGATCCATTCGAGTGTGCAATTTCATTGGTTTTCTGGACAGGAGTCGGGGACAGCTCCGAATGCTGGTGGTGCTGCGGGGTGGGTGGGGCTGCTCAATCAATTGATAAACCGGAAATGGAAACAACAAATGGAAACTGCGAGTGCGGAGGCGTAAAGTGCATCGAGTGCAATTTCCATAGCCTCCATAGGGGCCAGGGCAACTACGATGCTGGCTTCTGTGTGCTTGAATGCTGCAGACTAAATTACTCGAAAAATATATTTAGTTGTTGGCATGTTTTATGGATGCGTTGTAATTGAATCGGAGTGCCCAACGGGGTAAGGGAGCCCAGTGGCATGAAATGGACCGAACAGAAGTGAATAGTCACCATTGACTGTCGGCATCGGCATTTCACAGATCCAGGGGATGGCATGATTAGTCCTCAGTGTCTGGGTATGGAATTTCACAAGGTAACATAGATTGGTGGAGCGGGGTATCAAAGGAATGTGCTTATTTTCTAGCAGATAAAATATTGTACACGTCATCAGACTCTGAATATTTTATTACGAACTCTAATAAATAAAGGTTGGTATTTCTGTTTAAGAGCATTATGCTTAGTTATCCAATTAATGGGAAAACAATTATAATGGGTAATACTTTAAAATGTATAATAATAAATATAACTAAAATATTCGTCAGTAAATCCACAATTTTATATACATAGATATGTTAATATATTTTATATTAAATTATATGGATGTTAGTTATGGATAATACATTGTTCTAATATATTTTAAAAATTAAGTAATATATAACAATATTTAATTGGCAATAAAAGTTACATTTCCTGAAACAATTAAAACTTAAAATAATTAAATATCATATCCATGAATGATCAAAAACCCCGAGTGTCACACATCTTTCCACATTTCTTTCCTCCTTTTAAACTTAAGCCCCCGCGGAAAGCTGTTAAATTGTAATTAAAATTTGTGGCCAAGCAAAAAATGTACATAATGGAAGGACAAAATGGGGATCCGAAGGAAAGTCTGCCTGGAAGATTAATTGAATTACATTAGTCTGCGTTTCCACATACAAAAATATGCAAACCGAATGCGTAAACCGCAGAGGACACAAAAAGCGGCAAAAGAGAAAAAGAAATGGCTGAAAAAGTGAAATAAAAACACAAATTAAAAAATGGAAAATGCGTGTAAATACCGAGCGGAATTTTCCCGACCCTCGCACGTTCCTTTATCGCGACTTGTGCAAATTTGCACCTTACCTTTAAAGCGGCGACAGGTGGGGGAACTAGGTCCCCCTATCTAATGCCATCTCACTCCAGCGCTCATTTCGTATGCCGCGCAACAAGCATTTAAGTAAATTGAAAATATGCCGGTGACTTTTTTCGAGAGGGGCGCAGAAAATAGGAGGCGATGCCGAGCGGAGGGGACATTTAAATTCAATTGTCAGCAGCATCTTCCCGGACCGGCTCGGGAAATCTGGGCTCAGGAAATCAGGCACCAGCCCGCATTTATACAGTGGTCTCTGGTCAAGCGTTTACTTTAGCTCTTTAGAATCTTCCAGAAACTATTAAAAAATCTAAAAAAAATATCTACATTTTCATAAATTTATAAGCCAGCTTAAGATGTTTTTAAATAATCATAAATATACACATAAGCTAGTTATCGTTACTAAATAAACAAAACACCCAAAAACTGTTATTTTAAGGAAAAGTTTTGTGAAATTTTCGTCATTCAGGAGTCATTACATTTCTTAGTAGATAGAAATCTAAAACTAAATTGAATAAATACAGACGAACTTGGCTAGATCAACTCGGCTGTTGATGCTGATACACTATTCAAATAAGACTACCCTTTGCAAGGATATGATAACTTGAATACTATACAGTTTCATATATATTTCACTATATAACTTTCTAAAAACTCAATAGGCTGTGATTTAACATAAAATTTTGATAAAATTATACCCATCATATGATATCATTTCTAGGAATTTCTATAATTCGCAAAATAATTCCCAAAATAACGTTGACTTTAAGCAAACATCACTGCCCTTTACAGACATATGTGTACATGCCACGACCAGCGGGTGGTGTCCACGCAACGAGAATTTATAGTTATTACTACAGTTCCCAGTTCAGTTCGCGTTCAACAATTGTGCCGGGCAGACGACGTCACCGTTCGTTTTCATTCATTCCATTCATCAATCCGGCAGGAAGGGAAAGTGCAGCGAAAGAAAGTGAGCAAGTGGAGAAGAGTTCCGTTAAAAAAAAACACACACACACACAAAAATCGCGAGTATGGAGCGTCTGCTGACCATGTTCGAGGAGGCGGATCCCTTCGCCACGTGGTGGCCCACAATAGCTGCCCTGGCGGTGGGCGTTGTGATTACAGTGCGGTGAGTGCGATGAGTCAACGGAAACTGTATTTCCACGCCCCTCCCCCACTCGCACCTCAACATTTCGGGGGATAAAAACTTTTGCCTCGGACACACGTAAATAAATGTCGCAGCATCCCCAGTAAAAACTCTGCCCCTCTGTCGCCTTTCGCGAAAAACTTTTTAAGTGGATTTCATAAAGGGTCGGACGAGCGGAGATGACAGGAGGGCGGCAGAGTTCGCTGCAGGGAAGACCCGGATAATATGTAATATCTAAAGATTATTTTAAGTTCCTTTTTTTTGGCTGTGCGCGAGGTACTTGTAGGGTATGCCAAATTAGTGCAGATCCACTTAATTAGGTAAAAAAATGATTGTGAGAGTATAAAAACTGATTTAATTGAATTCTACTGAATAAGAAACACATTTTATATGAAATTCCAATATTGTACTTAGAGAAACAACTAATTTCCTTATTAAAGAATTCGTTTTAAATCATAAAAAGTAAAATTATAACAAAACATAAAGGTTTTTCCTTTTATAAGCTGTTCTTAAACTTTAAAATTAAGAAAAAATATTGGGATTTTCATAAAAATCTCAACGCTTGTAACATTTTAACAAGTTACTTAAATATTTATTTCTTTATTGATATACATATATGTATTTAAATATATATATTAAACGGGTTCATTAAAGGTCTAAGATCAAAAATGATTATTTTTAATTAGTTTCATAGCTTTTTGAAAACAATTTAACTTAATTTTATAGACACAAAAACCCAAGAGACACCTAAAAGGTATCCCTTAGTCCGGAGAACTATACTATAGCTTTCTTACTTGAACCGTTTTTGTTATTCCTGTGCTTGAAAGCATCGCGGTTTTTGTGACCCCGCGCTATCTCGCACTTCGCAGTTGCAGGTGTTAGTATAAGCCGGCAAAAGGAATAAGCGGAAGCGGAAATGGCAGCGACTGCAATATGGCACTAAGGACAACCCTTCGCTCCTTTCTTGCCACCTCAAAAATGTACAAAGTGGATTTGAGCAAGTTTGGCCCAAAGTAAATGAAGTGCCAAATGAATTCCAAAATGAAGGATGCGATGGAGGACCTAGGAGCTAAGTGCCAAATGAAGTGCAGCAACCGGAATGCGGTGAAAAGGAAAGCAGTGTGACTTTAATTCATATTGATTTTAGTAGAATATAGAATTTATAGTTCATTGAAATAAGGCAAACCATTCGAATTTTTACGTTCTTTTGGAGCTTAAATACATTAGAACCCGCTAACCATCAGCGAATTCAAAGCCAATTTAACTAATTAAACTAATTGCAAATGAAATACTATACAGTCATTCAATTGATTGAGTTCAATAGTAAATTTTAACATGGAAATAAATGTTATTATGTTTGACTTTAGTCAATTTTTTTCGTGCTGCAAATCAGCACTAATTAGTCGATGAAATTTTTAACATTTGTGTTGTTCAAAGCAGTACTTTAATTTGATGTTAGCTGCACTACATTTAGCTTGTTGCCTTAGGCTTTAAGTTATATAGTTTAACATGCGTTGTGTGCATAGGCCGCCGAATTGTTGAGGGCGGAGTTAGTCAAGTCCCTAATTGTCTTCGGGCATCATGCAACTGTGCAAGCTGATTGTATTAACGCCTATCAATAAGCCAAACTTAAGCCAGACCTCAACCAACGACACTGGCAAAAAAATCTAATCTTTCTAATATATATTGTACTTGGAAAACCAACTTATAATGTCCTGAGACTCTTGACTTATATCCCTAATATTCTTCAAGTGTACACGCGCGGCTTGGATGCAGGACATCATCATTAACTGACCCCATAAACCACTGGCCACCGGCCACTGGCCACACTGACAAACTCCCCTTTCTTCCCCTCTAATCTCTTGTTTCCTTCGCCCGCATGCCAGGACCTTAATGAGCGGCCAGCGCTGTCCAAACGATAATCAAATCAACGAGCAAATCGTTGTCGTCACCGGCGGCAATGGCGGCATCGGATTCGAGATAGCCCAGGCTCTGGCCGGTCGTGGTGGCCGAATAATCCTTGCCTGCCGCAATCTCAAGGCAGGCGAACGTGCGGCGGGTATAATTAAGCGGGAGCTAGGATGCCGCACCCCCATCATTTCACCCGACGAGGACGACGATCCGGCGGACAGGTATTTCGTGGAGGCCCGCTACCTGGACCTGTGCTCGCTGCGCAGCGTCCATCACTTTGCCAGCCAGCTGATGGCGGAATTCGAGCGGATCGACATTGTCATTCACAATGCCGGCGTGGTGTTCGCCAACACCCATGTGCCCACGGAGGACGGCTTCGAGCGGCACAGCCAGGTGAATTACCTGGCCCCCTTCCTGCTCACCCAGCTGCTGCTGCCGCACTTGAGGCGCTCGGAGCAGGGACGCATCGTGTTCGTCTCGGCACACGCCCACCAGGCGGCCAAAATCGATTTCGACGATCCCCTGAATGTGGGCACCTGGGCGGTGAAGTTCCACGCCCGCGAAGCCTTCGCCCACTCGAAGCTCTGCGTCCTGCTGGCCACCCGCTGGTTGGCCAGGGAGCTAAAAGGTAGGAGGAGAGCCCTACGGGGAATCGGGAACTGCACTCAGAGGAACTGTAATCATTTCGAGCACTTTTTTGGGGCTATCTCAATTGCTCAGTTAGTGGGCATTAGGCCAGCGAAGGTTTAATTAATGTGTTGTGTGTGTTTTATGACCTTACATATTTTAAACATAATTATTTAAGGTATATAAAACACCTTAAATATAATTAAAATTTCCTCTCAGTGAACAGTTTTTGCATAGCTTGCACTATGAATTATTCACTCTGCGCATTCTTGATTTCAGAGAAACAAATAACAAAGGTCCGCTAATTTTCCCACAGGTACCGCGGTCACGGTCAACTGCTGCACCCCAGGACTCGTTCGTGGGACCCGACACTTTCGCAAGTAAGTGGCTACAACAACTAGTAGTAAGTAGTAGAGAATATCTAGGGAATTCCCGTCCAAACCAAAAGCCAAAACTTGGCAAAGAAAACCCGCAGCCCAAAATTGAAATTCAAACGAACGCGCAGCAAAGTGCAAAATGCATCTGAAACTTTAACTACATTTTAAGCTCATTTCGTGGCCGCGCGGGAAAGTTTTGCACTTTCATTAAGCAGGGCTAGTTTTTGTCTCTCTCTTTCTTGCTTTCCCTATCTCTTTCTGTTTCTCCCTATCTATATCCTTGTACCTATTTGTTTGTATCTATGTCTGATGTCGGTTAAAGGGGGTGGCTCGTTTTGATGCAATCAAAAAAAGTTGCCAAGTCACTTGGGCATGGGAAGCCTCTTTCCTTTTTCTTGATGTTTTTTTTTTTTTTTTGCAGCAAACATCAAGGTAAATTTTGTCGCCGAAGGCCAAATTCATTTCAACGTTCCAAATGAGCTGGCCAAATACTGAGAGCCCGGCCTAATGCAAATAGATAGTTTAGAATAGGGAAAGAAATGTCCAATGACAGCAGTGGACTTGGGGGAAATATCGGAATATTGCGGAAGGAAATACTTATGTTAAAGAATATTTTGTAATTGGGTAAATAGAGTTAATTTCATTGAATCAGAAAATACTTTAAGAAAGGAGGAAATCATCTATGAGGATATTAGGACCTATAAAATATAATAAATTCACCAAGGTGAATACTACAGACCTGTATATGATTTCTAAATTGCCAAGTTTATGTTAAGGCAACCTTTTCCCTCAAATTCCTTCAATTTCCAAACTTAATCGCCTCTAAATAATAGTTATAAATCAGCAAATCAACCTAAGTCCGTAAATACACAACTATAAACCAAGAAAATAACATTAAACAAAACCTCCCCCAACCAGAATCTCATTACGGCTCATGGTCACTTCTGGCCGCCATCGATTTTTATTGTACACGATTCCTATTAGTTGCCAGCACTTGGGTTAGAGCATATACACCCCCGTAACCGTTTTCGCAATGTTTGGATCTACATTTGATTTCTAAATCCGTTTTTAAGGCATGCAAATTAGTTGTGAGTTTGTGAGAAAAAAAAGCAAGGCCAGTAGAGAAGGGCATTTGCACAATACACAGAAAAGGATGTGCAAACACGAGAAACAGTTGCAAATTGCGGAAGGACTAAATGCCAGCAACAACAGCTATCAACGGCCATATCAGATGTACACTTAAAGAAAAGGTTGTAATACGATTCCAACAAACTGAACAAAATTTAATTGAATTTATCTAGTTATTCAAGTAAGGTTAAAGACTTTGTCAGCCGCATATCTTGTGGCTTTCTTGAATATGAAATCTCAAAAAAGGAATCCATATTTCTCGCTGTGCAGCAGGGTGAGCACCAGCAGTTGGAATGGTTGGCAACCAGAGCAAACGACAACAGCTGCAATGAACTTGCCCCGGCCACGCCCACTCCTCATCATCAGATGCAGATGAGCTGCCATCGAGTGGCACTCGCACTCTCACTGGCACTCGTCCTGGCACAGTCACAGGAGCAAGCGAGCCAGCCAGAGGGGCGGTAGCAACAAAGGCCAAATGCGGTAATTAAAAGTGGCCAAGTCAGAGACGCGGGTCGGCCGCAATTGAAACGGCTGGTGAGGGGAGCGGGGTCGGTGTCGGGGGTCTTAGTTTCGGGCCAGGCCATGCTGCTCCCGGTCGGGTCAACTTCGCCCGCCGGCCCGCCACGTCGTCGCTTTGAGTTATGACCCAGACACACACCACGGTGACAGTTGCTGGCTTTGTTGATGTTGCCAGCAACGGTGACATTTTGGCAGTTTTCTGGACAGATTTATACTTCTTTTGGGATCATCATCATCATCATCAGCTCAGGCGGAGAATATATATCAGATGTAAATTGTCTGGCAAAAGGAAGATGTTTGATTTATTTTCTGGGATGTCAAAAGAGCTTTTAGATATTACAAATATATTATAGAAAAGTTGAGTTTGGAAGTTGTTAGCTTCCTCAGGCTAAAGACAGAATTATAGTTATAATTTTAAAATTTGCCTCAATTATTGTGGATCTCCTTAAAATATTAGTTTTAAATCAATTCTAATGATAACTTAAATTATAGGACTTATATTGGATTACTGTTTGATAATAGTTTCAGCTTTCATTAAAAGCATTTACAAATCTTAAGCTATAATATTTGGTATCATAATTTATTTATATGCTGGCATCTCTGGCTGTCAGCATCAAGTTGGCGCCACACTGTGAACTAACTCCTGGCCATGAACATGAACGTGGCCCTGGCCCAGTCGCCTAATGACGGGTCCAGAATTAATGCGAAATTTATTGATGCCCTCCTAAGCTGGCACAAAAGTTTTCCCTTGTTTTTCTTTTGATTTCATTTTTTTTTGGCAGTTATAAATTAGAATTCTCGGACAATGTGCGGGCAGAGAGGACACCGCTCGACCCTGAATGCGAAATCATTACTCAGGAAACACATATATTTAGAATGTCCACTGCGAATGAGTTTGGGGACAACAAAATGTTGGTAGATTTTTTTACGCGTGGCCTAAACCATCTTAATTATGAAAAAAATAATTTGTAGAAACAACCTAGAGTTTTGTTTCTACAAATTATTTTTTTCATAATTTTTTAATTAAAAAGAATAATTGTAAACATTTTTCAAGGAGTTATTGAGACTTAAAATGTAATACAGTTATCTAATTTGGCATTAGAAACCATTCATTAAGTTTTAAAGTTATTACCAGAATGTGCACAAAGGCATTTACACATGTAAATGGGTATTAAAAGCGAGCCCACTGGAAAGCCTTAAACCGTAGGACAATAGGTGGACACACCTCACTCGACGACAATGGAGCAGGTGCTCAAGTGTGTGGCACACGCACGAGCACACGGACACACTTGCTCGCACACAATGGCAGATGTTAACACGGCCAACACGTACAACAAATTACACAATTCAATGGCAATAAATGATGTAAAGTGGCAAGAGGGTAGGAGTGGTGGCAGTGGCGGCTAAGAGGCCCAGATTTAGACACACTTTCTGAGGCAAAAGTTGGGCTGTCACAAGCCAGAAAATCATAATCCATCATAGCAACAAATTGTTCTGTCTGCATTCATACAAGTCCAACTACCGGATGGAAATGCCGGCTGGAAATGCCGGCTGGAGCTATTCGTATTCGTTTCCCCCGATTTTACCAACCAGAGTCAGAGCCAGAAACATTGTTAACATGCGTCATTACAATTTGCAAAAGGCCATAACAATACAGCAACAAAAAAGTGGCCCGAAAGAAGAAAATCAAATGCCTCGGCGAGCGTACAAATCATTTGGACATAAAACGCAGCACCTTGACAGGTGAAGGCCAGAATGGCGGAAGGTAGTACTTGGAAATGGGGAAATGGAGATGTGGAGCAGAGGTAATGGGTCCGCCGTCGCTCCTATTGGCATAGCACGTGACCCAAGAACAATGGAAGCGTCAACCAAGCTCATATCCTAGAGATGAGCACAGCATCTTAAATGAGATCAATACTGGAGCACCCCTGACTCTTAAATTACTTTTAATTTGCTAAAGACTTTATCTATTGCTAATACATGTTATCAACATTCCTCACCTAAAATCAGTTTTCCATTGTTTTTGCCCTTTTACAAAATATCTCTATTTTGTTGTCCTGCCACTGGCACACCCGCCAGCGAAAGGAGCAAAGTCAAAGCAAATTAAACAAAATAAAACACATGCTCACCTCTAGTGGCCAGGAAAAAATCCCCAACCTTTCCCATTCTCGTCCAAACTTGGCCAACTGCTGCGGGCAGCGGCAATAAAACAGCAAATGAACAGCGGAAGCAACATCAAGTGGCTATGGATGTACCGTGTGGGTTGGGTTTGGGTCCTGCATGGGCTTGGATGTATGGCAAGACTGCTTGATGTACACACATAGCATAGTTCACATGTGTGAGCGGCACTTGAAGAAATTCTTATCAGCTTAGAAGTGTACTAAAAAATGTATGTCCTTAAAAAGGGAAAGTATTTTCTGAGGAACTATTTACTACAAGAAAATAAACGGAAACAGTATAACTTACATATTTGTATATTTTCTTTTACACATTTAAATATTAGAAAATTTTAAATTATATTTTTGGGGCATTTAGAAACGCTTTCTAACTACCGTTTAACAATTTTTTAAGTTTAAATAATTATATTTGAAATGAATAACTGTAGTCCAGGCTCTTCTTTAATTTATCGGTGTATTGTAATATAATCAAGAATTTCTTCTTAAATTCCAATTTGAATTTGACCCAATTATTTGCAGTGCACAAAACTTACATGCATTGGCTTCCTGTCCATCGGATGTCTGCCTGCTGTGCTTTTTGCTGCTGCATTCTGTTACATGTTTTGCCTTTGCAAGTAGATTTTCCTTTTACAGACTTTGTAGCGCCAAATTGAACTTTTGTTATGCTTCACCTAGTCTCCCCGGGCTCCCCCATTTCCGTCCTTACTTCCGTTCCCTGCATACTACAATAGTATATATATCGTACAAATATATCGAAGATGGCTGCAACTTTCGTTGGCAACTGCAAAAGTGCTGAAGCAGCTGTCAGTCTCACCCATGCAATGCAATTCCTTTTTTGCCAGGACACCGCCCACATCCTGGCACTCGTGGCTATTTTTTTATGCGCTGCCATTGATGGAAAACTGATACCTGCTGGGCTTTCGAGATTTCCCCTCTTACGCTTATCAACAAAGCTCTGCTTTTCTTAGGCATCATCATCTGTATGGGAATAGTTCTGAGAATCAATGCAGATTTTCTTTTCCCTTGGTAGTAGAACATGTGTTTAGCAATGAAAATAAATTGTTCAATAAATGAGCAAGAAGAGAAAACAAATATGATCAATTCACAACACTTTTCGACTTTTAAAAAACATAGTTTGGTGTTTGAAATATCAAAATGAATAGCCTGTTCATATGGCGGATAAGTTTTATCAGGAAAACAACGACCAATTTATCCTACCTTATTCATTTAAAATAATTTTTTTAATTCATTTAAATTTTAAGAAATACTTTTTATTTCTTTGAAGAACATAAATAAGATTATAAATAAAATAAAAAAAAATATTACAGTTAAGTTTGCAATAATAATAATAGAATTTAATTTTAAAGCCTACTTAAAAACTATTTTTGTTGAAAATATTGTATATTGATACAAATACGCAATCCAAATTATCCATAAAAAAATATACCATTCAAGAAAGTACAGCCAAATAATCCATTATTATTATCCCATACCGCCATATAAACAATCCATAGGTTCCATTAATATATAATCGCGGTAAAAAGCCACTTAACCCCACCGAACCCTCCTCAGGCGCTTAAATGGCCGTCCAATAAAAACAATTAACGTGGCGTATATGCTATTAATTCCTGCCCTAGAGCGGATTCAATTTCCGCCCGTAGCACATCTATTGTGGCATTAAGGAAAATTCTCGGAAAAAGGGCTTGTTCTGTTTCCCCATTCAAGCCATTTTGCTGCGCTTTTTCATTTGGCTCGCAGCGCACTCACACGGACAGGTAAAAGATTTTCCACGCTGCCGGTGGCAGGTGGCGCGGGTCGGGTCTTTAAATGAACTTTGCCCTGCTGTGGCTTAGCGAGTCAAGCTGAACTTACCGATCCCACCCACCGGAGAGCGACCCGACACCCGAAAGGTGTGCGAGTATATCAGACCTGGCGGGTACGCGGCGTATACGCAATATTAATACCATTGACGGAGCGCACTATAGCTTATTGAATAACTGAAATTAAAATGTAATTACAGTAGAAGCTATCTTAAGGGTGTGTTCTCTGCTGATATATTGGAAAATGTGGATGATTATATTGATAATTTAATTAAACAAGGCAACCTAGATAGTCGTTGTTCCATATCAAATTCAATTAATCTCCAATCAATATCCCTAAAAGTCCCAATTTTATCCCGAAAATTTATTAGTCTTCGCCTAGTAATCCTACCAATATATTGTTACATTGTAAACACCCATTAATCAATGGACCTAAGGAGTAACCCCCGAGTCCAAGCCACGACCTGGCCACATACATTTATTTTTTGTTTTAGACGTTTTCCTTTTTTTTTTCCTCCATTTTACCCAACAAGCCATCTCTGCAGCCCCTGCAGCTTTCTATGCACTTTAAAAATGCAACCAGTGGTGTGGCGATAAGGGGCGCAGGAGAAGGGCTTAATGGCGGGTGGTTTGTGGGTGGTGGAGGGCGCAAGGACAGATACTAGTATCTATGAAAACGTTGGCGTAAAACGATGAATGGAATCAACACCAGCCTCGACCCAGGGACAAGGAGAATAAACTTTTGCAGGGAAGCGGGTGTTCCCGGGGTTCGAGGGCAGGCGAAGGAGGAGGATGAGGGTCCAGGGCCAGGTCAGATACATGAATTCATAGTGGTGAAAGGGTACTTCTTTGTGGGAGATGTACAAATTATTTAAAGGAAACTTATAAAGGTTTAATGTACCAAAACGAATACATTATCGTAACCTTATAAATGTCCAAGTATGTTCGAAGAATTTTAATTTAAAAGCTTGAAGAAACATAGCTATATTCAATCCATATTAAAATAAATAAACCAAAGATCATTAGGAATAATATCTTATTCTGAACTATATATTTTTATTTTACTCTCCTAGAATTATGAAAGTAAAGTGCAAATTTTCTAAATATCTAGGTACTTTTGAAGGTACCTTAGGTACAATGTCCCCTTTACTAGACACACCAAACTCTGTGCACACATGATGACCCTTTATTGTGAATCCCCGACCTGTGCGTACTATGAAATGAATGAAAATGAAAAGCAGTTAATGCTCAAGTCACGGAAAAAGCGTAAATGGAAAAGTTAAACGCATTAATTATTTATTTATCGTTTTATCGTGTTCAAGTGTCGGTGAACTTGCTCACCGTTCACCGTTCACCGTTCGTTGCCCGTCTGACAAAAAAACAAAGATACAAAAACAAAAGGAAAAAGGGAAGTGCGGACTCGAAACGTTAACAGCGACAGCTAAGCAAATTGCGCGCAAGTTCGTAATCCTTCCTGAAAAGCCAGCATCTGTAATGCACAGAAAAAAATAACCCAAAATCTTTATTTTATGTTTATACAATTTAATAAACGAACTATTTATTATTGCTTAAAAAATATAAAGTATAAGAAATACACTTAAATATCTTATACGAAACGCAAGCACTTTTGGTGTCAGTTTCTTTCAGTGCAAAAAAAAGCCGGGAATGAAAGAAATGGCATGGAGATGGGTCGAGGGTGGCCATTTCACACAACTCGTTGGGCTCAGCCGCTGGAATTGGCCGACGCCCAGCAGCCGGCAGCGGAGTTGGCCAAGAGCTGGAGATCAACGCTTGAGCGGTTGAATTGAATGGAGGACATCTGGTGGCCAACGCCGCCGCCTCCGCCGCCACCCATCGTCCTTTATCGCCCCAATTGAAAATGTCATTAAAACAATGCACCAAAAGGAAATTGTTTGGAGTTTCCTTAAAAGGCTGGATTTGGTACAAACTTTACAGAAAACTTAGCTGGGATTTAACTATTTAAATTGAAGCGGAATCTGCTTTGAATGCTAAGCAGAAAGAGAAACTTGAGCAATAAACTGTTTTGTTAATTTTTAAGTTTCTGCATAACTTACAAAGTTGACGAAAATTCCCAGATTCCCAGATTGTTTATCAAAACAAATTTAACTGGCCAAGCGCAATCAGCAGAAGAAGTACTTGTTCTCGTTGCCCACAAAATTTATTGGGGTAAAACGATGTAAATAAATCAGAGTTACAACCTCTTCCGCTTTTATTTTCTCTTATGATGGACTTAAAAATATTTTATAAACTTCGTAAACAAGTGCTGGATGAGGCGTTTCTTTCGTAGATATGTGTTATTAAGTAAATTTCATGGTTTATTGTTTTAAATGTTTGGAAAATATGGGAAAATAATATACTAACTTTTAATTCAATTTTAAAGGAAAATTGTAGTTCAAACTTCTTCCTTTACACATAAGTCATAGTCATAATCTATACAATATCTAAAGCCTAAAAATCTTTATAAGGAACATCTTTTGGCTTAAACACTTTAAACCGAAATTAAGCTCCTTGTTCGCATTGACAATGGCTACATAATTGGTTAACTTTTTGCCTCCATTTCCGTTTCCGGCCAGCTCACCGCTGATGTCGTCCATCTGCGTAAAGGCGGTCACCTACCCGTGGATGTGGCTGTTCATGAAGAACCCCTACGAGGGCGCCCAGTGCGCCATCCGCCTGGCCACAGATCCCCAGCTGAAGGAAGTCACCGGCGAGTACTTCAAGTGAGTGCAGTTGCCATGGCCACGGCATGCTTTACTCCAGATCCTGTTGGCCGCATTAGCGCCACTTTGTTGGCCACTTTTTACTACAACTAACTTGCCTTTTTGCCATTTTGCCGTTTCGCCTTTCTTGTTCGTTGCAGTGACTGCGAAATCGTGCAAAGTTCGGAGCCGGGCCAGGACAAGGAGTTGGCCAAGAAGCTGTATATGCAAACCATAAGAACTCTCGAGAGCGTTACCAAACTAACCGTCGACAAGGAGCTGCCGCTGGAGATGGAGTCTGAGCTGAGGCTGGAGGCACCGCCGGATGCTGAAGCGGATTCGGATGCGGAAACGGAAACGAACCGGGCGGCGGAAGGGGCTTCGGTGGACCGGCAGACATTGGTGGAGTGATTTATGCCTGGCACGCGGCCTGAGTTCTTCAGGGACTGCCAGCTGCAACGTCTATTTGCATTTGGTTTAACAATTGCCGCATTAGGCAGCCTCCGTCTCAGCCTCAGCCTCAGTCCGCTCTCCTTTTTTTTATGGCTCCCTGACTTTATGTATACAGTAACTCTGCACTGCCCGCCCCTCTGATATCCCTGAAATAAATGCAACTTTAATGTGCGAGCACCGAGAATTCGCTGAGTTTGTACTTTTCCTTTACAGAGCGAAGGGCCAAATATGTTGCTGCTTGTGCCTCTGATTTATTTCCAATTTCAAATGCTTTCGCTTGAACGAGAATCCCTGCCAAAGACCTGAATGGACAGTCACCAGAAATTTGCATAAATAATAGAAAGCGCAGAAAGCACTTTTGAAGATTTTAAGGGAAAAAGTTTGTCCTTAGAAAGGCTGGGATATTTATTTCGTAACATAACTTTTCTAACAGGTTTAATCTTCTAAATAATGATGCTTTCTGTAGAATATATGTACTAACATTATACAAATGATTTTTTAGAAGCTTTTCTTCAAATTAAGCCAGAATACGGCACTGCTTTAGTTTTTTTTTTCGAGTTTAATTAAGCAAAAGATCAATTATTATTAATTTCAGATTTCATTACCACTGCAAATACCTATTGATAACATATCCCATAAACCAGGCACCATACGATTGAAGGCCAGTTCCAAAATAAAATGTTTTAGGCTTATTTCAATTACAGAATTCATGTTCATTCTCTCTAAATAAAACCCAAATAGCACTCTCGAATGGTAATCGTAAATTTGGAAATCTAAATGCCAAGGGGGATTCCCATGAACACAAGAATGGGCTAATTGCGAAATGCCTTTCCTTGGCGCCCCCCGCAACCCCGGGGCCAAAATGGCAGCGCGTGCCAACAAACTGTTGATTACCAGCAACAACAGCAACAGCAGCAGCAGCAGCAGCAAGGACCCCAAAACGCACACAAGTCAGGAATCCAAATCTAGATACGTACATATATAGTACGTACGACGGCTGTGTATGGATGTATGGATGGAAAACAAGAGGCAGAGATGCAAGGCCAATTATTTTTAGTTCAGCTAAAACCGATTTCTATTATAATGTGTGTACATTGTACAATGCGGGGCTTAGACGAGGACCTGGCACTGGCAGACAGTCGGCGCATTCAGAGGACCAGGAACTGCACTGGAAAATTGACTAGGTTTATAATATTTTTATAAAAAAAAGGGTTACTTGTATTTATTATTAATTTAAGTAGTCTTAATCCAAAGAAATATGGTGCCAACTCATTTATATTTTAAATATGACTTGTTTGCGTATTTGATTATATTTTGGGAGATTTATTTTATATGATTTGCCATTTCTTTAAAACATTTTTATAAAACAATCATTTTAGTCTTTTATGAAAGATAAGAAAAATATGTATTTTACATTCGTTCTTTTTATCAAATTTCTTGCAAATAAATATTCACTCATGGGTTCTCCCTTCAGAAATTATGTCATATTATATATTTTATTATTGCAATATGAAATGTAATACTTGATTAATTTAGTATACTTTAAGAAACTTTACAAATTTCGTTCCATGCAGCAGGACGCATGCAACTGTCTCGACGCAGCCCCGCTTTGTATGCTATGGAAAATCTCTTTATTATATTACGTGCGGCGCTTTTGTTGTCAGTTGGCAGGCGGCACAGCCCCGACAACAACAAAAGCCAGCCTCTGGTCCCTCGGAAAAATAACCACCCTCATCCAGACTCATCCAATACACCCTCCGTCCCGCACCCCCACACACACAGCATTTTTCCGAGGGTAAGCGCCATGTGTTGCTAGAGCAATTTTATGCTTCCCTTTTCGGAGTTGCTTCGTTTGACTGGCCCAGTTCTTTTCCCCCACTTTTCCGACGCTGCTCTGCTCTGCTGAAAAGCTCTCAGTGTGGAAAAGCGATTACGTTCCTGGCGAAAAGCTTTACGTTTCCGGTTACCTTTCCGCCGTGGCGTGTTACCATAATATGCAGTTTACGCGCTTCCATTTAACTGCCGGAAGGGGGTGACCCCATAGACCCCACGCCGAGTCGCCTCGGCTCTACCATGTGCATCCGAAGTTTCTATTGTAAACTCTTTTTTTTTCAGTGTAGACTAGAGCTTTTTGGGAGCAACAGCCGCCCATAAAAAGCCCGCTACTCGACTCTCTTCGAGTGGCTGTCTGTACTCTTAAAATTTGTATTTCTCTTTAATAATATTTGTATAACATATATTACGTATACGCCATGTGTGCCAATAATAATATTTTGTACATTTTATTAAAGGGTAATTAAAGTGATTTTTTGGTAAGTTTCGGTACCAAAAATATTTAAAATAAATTTTCAAAGCATGAAACTTATTTTGGACACCTGACAACTCTTGCATTCTCTTACGAATTAAACACTCTCTTTCGCCCAAAATTCGCATTACTCTCTTCGTTACAACTCCCAAGCTTTTCAGACACCTGTGAGAAAGCTTGACCAACATGGCTTTCGACCTCTGCCGGGGATTGTAAACAAACGGCCAGCCAAAGTCGAGAAGATGAGTAAATAAACAATCGAAGAGCGAAAATAAAATAAAATAAAATCGGATTGAGGAAGCGCGTCAAACGGAACGTCGAAAGAATGTGTAAAGCGATGCGGTATTTGGAATCAGCATCTCGAGATTCTTGAATTCTCCCGCCAGATTTCGCTGGCCTCGCTCTCTGGATTCTCGCGGAGAATGTCTCGGGGGAGATTTTCGAGAAAGAGAGCATGTAGCGCTGAGCACGGAGCAGGGAGCACGAGCCCGAGTTGAGTTGAGCTCGGCGATTCCATTTGGATTTGCTTTTGCCGCCGCCGCTGCTGATTTTTGCGATTTGCGATTGCTTTTGAAAATTTCGCTTCAGTTGCGCGGTGGCCGAGGCGAAGTGGAAACGTGCGAAATTTTCTCGTTAACCTTTTCTGGCGACAAAAACAAAGCAACGTGTGGACATTCACGATGCTGCCACACGAATAATAAGAAAAAAATAAAGAAAATACTACGGCACACACACATACACTCCACAAATATTGAAAATTCTAAGGAAAACGCGCCCGGGGAAATGGGGCACAAGTGCAGGTGTGTTGGTATCTAGCTACGGCTTCGGCCCCGTGTGTGTCTGTGTGCATATTAATTATTCAAATTAATTGCAATAAATTTTCAACAAGTCTATATATATACATATTATGTATGTTATATGCTTGCCAAGTGTTGCATCTTAAATGAGTGTAAAAAATAATCGACACTGTGTCGGGGCACAGGGAAGTCGTCAAGTGACGCCACCAGAAAAGAAATTAAATGGAATGAATAAAATTTCCTCGAGAAACAATAAAGTTTAAGTGCCACACTCGGCGGCTCCTTGGCCGTTTCCCGTTATTATATCATCCTGTGCATAAGTGGAGTGTGTTTTCCTGTTAATTTACTATGTGAAACGTGATGTTGGAAGCTTTCGCTAAAGAAATGTATCATATTTGGGTAAATTATTACCAAATATTACCAGGAACATTGATTTATGAATAACATTTACGAAATCCCATTTTATTATTTGAATGTAATCCATAAATTATTAAACTAAATGGAGTGTTTACTGTAAAGTAGCTTCTAGAGTATAAATCTAACCAATCAACAACTTTTACATACTCTAAAAATTATTCAAAGTGTAAGTACGACTTGGCTTTATTTTGCCTAAAATTTATATAGCAATTTATGGCTCTCCATGGGTCCCTGTTGCCAATAAATCACTTTAACTTTCGAGGCCATAATATTTACCGAGTAGCCACTGTACTGGCTGTTGTCCTGCCACGCTCCAATGCAAATGTTTGTCTGCGCCCGCGCCCCTTAATATTTATTTGCTCCTTTATCCGGAGAACCGCCCGCTTGGTGTCCTCCATCCGCCCCGCCCGGCACTTGAGCTAGCAAAGCAAACAAAAACACATTCGAGTTGTTCCTTGGCCTTGGTATTTATGGCCGGTGCGTCAGCCTGTGGCACACACACTTAACATGGGATACTATTACTCTTGTCCCATTATCGCATCTACATCCCTCGAGATTCAACACTATCAGAAAATGTTGTGGGAAACTTTGTAGCATTTCCTTTTTAAATTGGGAATTTACGCAGTTTATGCGAAATTGAAATCTGACAAAAGTTTAAGATTATTTTAATGATTTATTTGCACATACTTTTTTGAAAGTCTTATTAAGCTAAAGAACCCTATATTTTGTTTTTTATAAATTAAATGAAATGTAGATTTAGTATATTTTCAGATTACTTTAAGATCTTCAAAATGAATCATTAAACGAATTTGGTTTTATTTTCCTCACATTAAATAGTTAGCTTGAATTCAATATAAAAGGAAAAGTACTAATCAATGATCAATGATCCCATTTATTTTCTCTGTATGGCTTTCGCCTGGGCTCCACCCACAGTGGAATTTGAACTTGTCGTGGCATCATCATCACATCTCGTTCTCGCTTTCGTTGTCGTGCTCCGCTCTGAATTATTATCACCTTGCTAATTATCTATCGATGATGATAATGATGGTCCTAGTGATGATAATGATGATGCCATTTGAATCCCCTCGCTATCGCCGCCCCGTAGCCCAGTCTCCTACGAATCTCTTATCAGAACAGAGCGCGCGACTTTTGCGTCGTCTTTGTCTATTTGCATTTTATTTCGGTTTTTTTTTTTTGTGTTTGTTTCACATGAATCGAGAAATCTAATAATATTCAAACCAAATAAACATGTGAGTACGGTGGCACAACCTCCAAAAGAACTAGAAAGCCACCCAATAGCAATGCGGAGGGGGGAGGAGTATGGGTCTTAAATAAAAAACCCATAAAAAGCCAACTTTCAATGAAAGTTTTTATTTGCCAGCCATCCTTTATCAAAAAGGCAATTTTTTAAATAGAGATGACTGCGTGATTTGGAAAACTATTAAAGTATTAAAAGATTTTATTTTGCTTATTTGAATATATATTCAAGATCGTGTAAAGATTTTCATGTTTCAACACAAGCAGAAAATCTGAAAAATCATGTGTGGCAAACTTAGAGGCCGTAATTAATGAACTCAATTTAATTTGGCGTTTTTGGCAATGAGCTTTTATAATTTATTGATCAATCAATATTCTAAAAATAGTTTAAGCATTCTTAAATATCGTTTGAGCTAAAATTTTAAATGTTTGTGGCCTTAAGTACATTAAAAAATAATCATTATAAATGTATTACATTTTTAAAACCAGATCCAGGTGGATTAATAATAATAAAGAACATCATCAACTACTGAGTAATTTAACACTCTTAAAATTCAAGATGATGAGCAGATTGTTCTATGAATATTTATTAATAAAATATTCTCTAAAATATAAACCTATTGAAAATTATAAAAAGGAAAGCAAAAATGGATACTAATCAAATTTATTAAAATTAAAATAAAAATTGTTTTGTCTTGAGAGAAAGCTTATGCTTAAATAAAAGTAATTCTAATAACACTGTAGCTAATTAAAAATATATAAGAATTAATAATATTTGTTTAATTAAATTTTATATTTTTATTTTAAAATGTACTATTACCTCCGGATTGTTGTTTTTAAATTTATGAAATTGTGCTTGGAAACACACAATGGCTGCAGCCTTGGCGAAACCTTTTTCTCGTCACTGAAAAGGAAATCACCTTGGCCCTGGGGCCGGCTAACGGTAACGGGAAAATCGCTTATCAAACCACAGAGCCCCTTGCCCCAACCATGCCTCCCCACAGGTAGTTTTTCTCGCACAGCCTTGACAATGACAGCGAGCGAAGAAAATGGGCGTTAAATGGATGAGGCTAGGGGGGTTCAGGGGGATAAGAGTGCAAAAACTGAAGGCGAGTAAGAGCGGGAGAAAGCCCTATTGTCGAGTAGGGGGGAAATTGGAGAGCGCGGCTGTTACAACAAACAAACAAAGGAAACAAACAAACTAGGCAACAAATGGGAGAGAGTCTAGGGGCCGGGGTAAGAGTATGCCGGGTCGAGTGCTTTGGTTCATGTCCCACACCAACACACACACACGCTCCATCTCTGTCCCTGCCTCTGTGTCTGTCTTTCTCTCTGTCTCTCTTTGCTCCACCAAGTCTTTCTCTATACGCTCGTCTACACGGAAAGAAATAGTATTGAATTCAATAACAATAAGTAAATTTCTATGAATCACATTCGATCAAGTCGAAAATTAATTTAAAAAGCTTTAAATTTATTTTTTAATTTTATATTTAAATTTAGATTTACGATTCGTAGTGTGGGAGGCGTAGCCAAATGTTTGAACCATCTTGGCCTGCATGCATTCCTTGATTGTTACCAATCTTCGTAGTTTTAACTCTTACAATCTATAAGGAAAAGGGGTTTATACAATCAGACGGACATAACGGACAGACGGACATATCGGACAGAGGGAAACATAAACATCGCACAGACCGGTTTCATATTTTCTAGCCCTAAAGTTTACAAAAATTATTTTTATAAAACTATGTATTTACCTAAAGCCAAAGCTAATTAAATCCCAGTTAACTTTACTAATTTTTTGTCAGTGCAGCAAAACGGGTTTTGAGTTGTTTTTGCGCTGGCTACTGGGTCTGAGTTTGAGTTTAGGTTTGGGCTTGCGTCTGGGTCTCGGACAGGCACCGAGACGGTTAGGGGGGAGTAAGACTGGGACTGGGTCTGGGTCTGGGACTGGGTCTCCGGCACTGGCATCGGCATCGGCGGCTTTGGCAGTCTGTTGGCCAAGTCAGTTGCTCTTTTGGCTTAACAAACTCAGAACGTGCCGCGGCGATGGCAGTGACATCAAATTGCAGCGCATAGAAGAATAATAGTCAACAAAAACAACTCGACCGACGGCAGCTCCAAGGAATAAGTGTGTGGTGGCAGTAAAATCGAGGCAAGAGGAAGAATTCGGCTTAGTCACCATGGCCAAGTGGCATCCATTGGATGCAAGGCGGTGAAAACGTTCTCAGAAGTGAGTATTTGCCTAATAAATTATTAACGGAATTTCGCCGTGGGCCAACGCCAGCTTGTTGCTTGAGTTGTTATGTAAATGCCAAATGTATCTCATGGATACCGTGAAGTATCTTAATATCTGCGTCGTGTGTGTGTCTGTGCTTTTTAGCCTTGACTTTAGGCCGTGCTGCGCTGCGTCATTTGTTTGTGCTCCAATTTCGGCTATTTCTCGTTTATTGTGCGGACTCTTTTTGGGGCCAAACACTTGAGGACTTTTTGGAGCAGCCTCCTCCGCTTCCAGATGCCAGATACCAGCAAGCAGCCTCAATTGAAATTCAAAACGCAGTCAGCTCCCAGCTGCGACTTTTGACTGATACACCTACTTAAAAAACAAAAACGAGAGAGAATCCAGAAAAAAACTCTCTCAGATACAAATTTAGAAAGTTGTCGAGTCTCTTTCATGGCTTTCGTTTTGTTGTTCTTTCATTTATACCCTTTCGGAGGGTACTATAAAGTTGCTACTACAACAAACAATTAAAATCTGTAAGATAATAATAATAATTAATAAATAAAAACAGGAAAAAATATAAAGTTATTCTGGTTTCTAGTTTATATAATTTTTCAGAACTGTAAAGTTAAGTTACATCGATTTTTTCAGTTAATTTTACTTCAAAACAAAAAAAAATTTAATAGAAACTAAAAAGAAAATGTGCCATTAATAGCTACAAATAATTGAATAATTTGTGTATACATATATCTTTCAAGAGTATTTTCACAATCGACATACCGAAATTAGCTTTCCTTCTCGTTCCTCTCTCTCTCCCTTTCCTTTACATCTCTTGGCATTCCTTTCATGGCCAACACATATTTTCCGTCATGATTTTTCAATTATTTTTTAATGTGCCACACACTCTACTCCACTCCAAAAATGGGTCACACACAAACACTGCCAGGGCACTTGAAAATACTTGGAAAGAATTCAAATCTCCCCGACAGTGTCCCGGCAGCGTGATCTTATCTGTCCAGTTTTTCTCATCGCAATTAACAACCAGTTTTATTTTTGTATAATATGTATATAAATATAATGACGGGTGTGTACAGCACACAGATGGTTAATCGAGAGGGCTACGTAATGGCAATTGAATCGGCTAATTGATTGGCGGATTATTTATGGCCCCATTGTCTCAGTGATACACGCTCCATGACCTAACTTACTAATCCGCTCGCAGTCAGTCCATCAATATAATTTGATATCAGTGCGGCGATATTCCTCCATTGTGTTGCCCTCTAGTGGCATTAAGCTATTACCACAAGTACACAAGGAGCCCTCTTATCGTTGCACTAGAATTCCCAACGGGTTCTGGCCTTAAACTAGGGGAAAACCAAGCAAGATGTTGAGCTTGGTCAGCTCAAAACAGTGTCAGGGAGCTGTATATTTCACCGTAAGACTGCCTTAACACTGCCTTTTTAACCTTTCCCTTCTTCTTTCGTACCTTTAAAGTCAGGGTTGCATTACATACGTATGCCTTTGATGGGTCACCCCAGCAAATTGCATTTCAATTGAAATAATTTCAGCCATTAGGTAAAGTGCTGTTTTCGTCAAACTAAAAGGTTTTTCCACTCTTTTCGTATCATTCCAGTTGCTTTCTATGACCCACAGGCGGCGGAGAACTGGGACGGAGATATAAAGCCGTGACCGACTGGATTCCTTGGACCGCAAACCGAATCCGAAGCGCAGTCAATACAGAAGGAAGAAGGAGCAGCATACCATAAAACTTACGTTTGTCCTTGGCATTTGCAATAACAAAAAAATAACAAAACCCCAGTGGTAGGGAAGGCAGGACGACCAAGCCTCGAGAAATCACTGCAAGCGAAGCGGAAAAGCGGAGAAGGAATTTTATTGGATACCAGGACAGGACCCCCGGCCAAAAGGGGACCTCCGAGACCACTGCAATCCTGGCCCAGAGAAACCACAGCGCCTCCAACGGTAGCGGCAGCGGCGCCGGCGTCGGCAGCGTTCCCGTTATCATGGAAGGACCGGAAGTCACCTTCCTCTTCCAATTCGGCAGCGTCCGCGATGCAGTCTGCGTGCCTGCCAACGCCCTGACCCTCAAGTCACTCAAGGACCTGGCCTGCGACTTCATCAACACAAAGGTGAGAGGCCAGAGGTGACTTATCGTTTGGGAATTGTAAGCAAAGTCTGGTTAATCATTATGTAAAAAGTAAAAGAAGTAATGTAGACCAGGACGTAGACGTGGAAAACTGGAGTAGGGAGCCATTTCGTTAATTATGCAAAAGCCAACTTAGTGGGCATGTCAATGGTAAATTATTTTACCAACAATCAGAAGGCAAGGCAGTCGGCATACGGTGAACAGTTAGCCAATAATTTCTAGCCAACTTTGGTTAGCCAATAAACATACAGTAATTCCTCTGGGAAACTTACAATACCTCAAGCTATTTCCAGAGCTGATTCTTGTGAATATTTCAGGTGGCTCAGTAAAAGGAGATTATTTCGTTTGATGTTTATTATAATACATTTCGGTTACAAAGAAAGTCCCCATAAAATAGCAATAGTATGCCACTATCCACTGTATTTCCTCCCATAAGCAGAGAAGGATGGCAGGGCTACGAAGAGTAAAGGGCGGATTAATAAATGTATGTGTGCACAATAATTGCTTTATTTCATTAAGTTAGTCCAACTTACATAGGCATGGACTCATTTCCGCTCGGCCTGCGTCGCTCACGGGCAGCTATCCATGGCCAATTCAATTAACCGAGTCGCAACTGGTGGTGCTCCGTAGTGCCATAACCACGACATCTGCTCCTGGCACGACTCCCTTCCTTCCGGTGTCCCTCCTGTCCGGAAATGCGTACAACAGCAGCTCTTTGCTACTCAGTAAAGTAAAAGAGTAATTTGGTTAGCTTTCGACCTCAAACTCTTCTGCGTGTGGCTCTTATCATTTAATTCCGGCAGTGTTCCGTAATCTTGTCAAAGAAAATTTGCGTTTAGGTATTGGGTATATGTAAAATAATATAATTTTTTAATTTGTTAGAGCATTTGCAACAATGTATGTCTACAATGTTAAATTCCTCAGTTCCGCGTTGTTCCGTATCAATTGAAATCAATATGATATTTTGTGCATATGGCTGGGGCTTGGATCTTATCGCCAATCAATTAAGATATGAATATGATATGATAATGGCGCGCTCGATGCAAAAATGAGCGTTAAATGAAGCCCAAACATCGCAAATGGACAGTGTCGCTGCGGTTGTGATTGTGTCGCCCAGCGGCAGAAGAAGCTCGTGCTCTATTAACCAAACGTCTGTTCTGTTTTGGCCCTTTTCAGATACCGGACAGCGGTCTCACGTATCTGTCAGAACGCATTCTCCTGTTCGTCCATGACTACAGCACCCCGAATGTGCTGCACATCATCAACTCGGCAGCGGAGGTGGTCGATGAGACGCTCGTGGAAATCGTGCTGACCGCCAGTCGTAAGTATTTTTTCCCTCCAATAAAGCTAAATTATATCATTATATATATTATAATCCATTCCCAAATCCTTAAAAATGAATATTTATGCAAAAAGTAACCTAACTTTCTCTCTCTGCAGCCATTCTGTACCCAACCTCCGAGATGCCGACCCTCAAGCCGCATAGTTTGAACGTGCATTCCTACAAGGGACCGACCTTCTGTGATTTCTGCGGCGAGATGCTGTTCGGTCTGGTGCGTCAGGGCCTTAAATGCGATGGTATGTGGAAATGGCTCTGGAAGCCAGCTATGAAAATGAAACTGCACCCGACTAATCCCCGAACCAAAAACCACTCCCACTTCCATCCACAGGATGCGGACAGAACTATCACAAGCGGTGTGTGGTGAAGATACCGAACAACTGCAGCCGGTCGAATGACGCCACTTCGCGGCGCTCCTTTACCCTCCAGGCGCCCCGCAGTCCGTCCGGCAGTTCCCAGCAGTCGCTCGTCTCCACGGAGGACTCCGCGGGGCGGAATGACTCGAGCAGCTCACTGGTAAAGCGCATGTCGGACCTTATGAATGATATTATTAAGAATTGACAGCCAGAAAGAGGAGGCGGAGGGGCCCGTCCTCTTTTGTATCTTTGTGTCCTTGTATCCTTCGAGAATGCGAACGGGAGCGTCAGTGTGCATGTGCGTGTCCGTGTGCGTGAGATTTCTATAGTGTGTAAGGGTGGTGGTTGACAGTTTCCGGCTATCCTACGAGTATTTAAAATTGTACTTAACGTGGCGCCACGCTTTACTTTGTATTATTTTTTTATGCTTTTTTCAATAAACTTTTATCCTGTGCACACATATTAAACTCTTTTAAATACTCGTAGGGGGTTTTAAGAGGGGTTTCTTAAGGAGTCGGGAGGAAATTTAATGGAAAAGTGTCTTGGAAATTGCTTAGATTTATTATGAGTTGACGGGCATAATAGCTGTTATTGAAGTTTGATGAATGGTGATTGAGATGTTCAGTTTGAATTGCAAATTGGTTTAGTTTAGCTTGAAATTGTAATTTATGTTTTAGAAAATTTGTTGAGTTTTCTTTCTAATAAATTTAAAACTAGACAATCCATTAATCTTCTTTATTGATAAAGTTTATAACAAAGTTATTCTAAATTGTATTTAAACTTATTAACAAGCTAAATTTATCGTGAAAGGTAATTCATTTGAATTCTATGGGAAGATAGTATTTTAAATTCAATCATTCCTTAAAAAAAAAATGTTATTGAGCATTTATAGAATTTTTTATTATTACAATTTATTAAAAACATCTTTATTTACATTACTTTTAATATTTTTTTGTAAATTAATATTAAGCCTGAAATCTGTTGTATTTAGGGAACGGCATTAAGGTAATTAGCAGAACCTTTCCGGGTTTGGGGTTCAAAGCTTACACTGCCAAATTATGAAAATTAGTTTTAACCAATTAGCGACATTAATGGTGTCCTCGCCTCAGGGACATACACCCAACCCAATCCATACATCCAGAGCCTCTCCAAATGTTCTAATTAAGTCAATTACGTCTGCTCAATTCTCAGAATATTCCTGGCCGCCACCAGCGCACCCACTCGTCCGGCAGCCGGAACGGACTGACCGGACTCCGAATCCCGCACACCTTTATGGTTCACACCTACGGCATTCCCACAGTGTGCCAGCTGTGCAAGAAACTGCTAAAGGGCCTGTTCAAGCAGGGGCTCCAGTGCCGGGACTGTCAGTACAACACGCACAAGAAGTGCATGGACAAGGTGCCGCACGACTGCACGGGCGAGGCGCAGCTGAGCCAGCTGCAGATCCAGGCGGGCGCCAAGGAGCGGGACAACTTCTTTCGCGAGGAGTTCGACGACAGTGACTGCGACGAGGGTCCGGGCTCTGGGGCGGACTACGGGAAGTACAAAACGGCCATGACAGGCGCAGTGAATCTGGTGGCCGGACGACCCCGGGAAGCACCCAAAGCCCTAACCAATGCCCAGAACTCACCGCCGGAGCTGGTAAACGGAGCGCTGGGCGACGACTCCAGCGGGGGCGGTGATACCAGCAAGTCGAGTGACGGCCAGTCGGAGCAGTCGCAGTCCTCGTCCTCCTCATCGCCCAGTGCCAATATCCCGCTGATGAGAATCGTCCAGTCCGTCAAGCACACCAAGAAGCGTGGTGGTCAGGCCCTGAAGGAGGGCTGGCTGGTGCACTTCACCTCGCTTGACAAGGCCGTAAAGCGCTACTACTGGCGACTGGACTCCAAGACCATTACGCTCTTCGTCTCGGAACAGGGCAGCAAGTACCACAAGGAGCTGCCGCTGGCGGAGCTCCTGTCCATCGAGAGCCATCGAGGAGATCCTAGACCCGAATCCAATTACTGCTTCGAGTTGCGCCTGCCCAATCTAAGCTATTTCGTGGGCCAGGATCCACAGGTGGGCGCCAAGGAGGAGCATGCCGTGCGGTTGCCGCCGCCGGATAGTGGCATCGGTAGTGACATCGCCAAGAGCTGGGAGACCAGCATCCGGCAGGCCTTCATGCACGTTAACAACACACGTGAGTAGGGTAATTGTGGATACCACTAATAGACAGGACCTGGCTCCTGTGGGATTCCAGAATCTTAAGACTGATTATTATATCGAAAAACATCTTTATCCTTTCTAGAATGCTGCGAGTCGGAGGAGCAAGTACAGGACATGGGTCAACTGTACCAGATCTTTCCAGACGAAGTGCTCGGCTCCGGACAGTTTGGTGTGGTCTATGGTGGCGTGCATAAAAAGACGCAGCGCGAAGTGGCCATTAAGGTGATCGATAAGCTGCGCTTCCCCACCAAACAGGAGGCACAGCTGAAGAACGAGGTGGCCATCCTGCAGAACATTGCGCACTTCGGAGTCGTTAATTTGGAGCGAATGTTCGAGACGCCGGAACGGATATTCGTGGTGATGGAGAAGCTCAAGGGCGACATGTTGGAGATGATCCTTTCACATGCGAGGGGTCGCTTGAGCGAGCGGGTGACCAAGTTCCTGATCACCCAGATCCTGATTGCCCTCAAGTACCTGCACTCGCAGAATATAGTCCACTGCGATCTGAAGCCGGAGAATGTGCTGCTCTCCTCGGACGCCGAGTTCCCGCAGGTTAAGCTCTGCGATTTTGGCTATGCCCGCATCATCGGCGAGAAATCTTTCCGGCGATCGGTGGTCGGTACCCCGGCTTATCTTGCCCCCGAGGTGCTCCGGAATAAGGGCTACAACAGATCCTTGGATATGTGGAGTGTGGGTGTAATTATCTACGTGAGCTTGAGCGGCACGTTTCCCTTCAACGAGGAGGAGGACATCAATGACCAAATACAAAACGCAGCCTTCATGTATCCACCCAATCCGTGGAAAGAGATCTCCTCCAATGGTAAGTGATGGAAATCTCTAGTAAAGTCTCTGAATAACCTATTAATCCCTCCCAGCCATCGACCTGATCAACAACCTGCTGCAGGTGAAGCAGCGCAAGAGGTACACGGTGGACAAGAGCCTGCAGCACTACTGGCTGCAGGACAAGCAGACGTACCGCGACCTCCGGAACCTGGAGACTCAAGTGGGCGGCGGACGGTACCTGACCCACGAGGCGGACGACATACGCTGGGACTGCGCGGGCGACATGTGACCTGGCTGTGAATCCGGGCAGATAACCGAGTGCACCACCGAGGTAATGGAGATGGCCGCGACCGCCAAAAACAACACCAATACCAGCATCACCACCGACAGCTATCGTCCATCTCCGGCAGACTGCGCCGGCTGCCACCGACTCTCAGACTGCGGCGATTCCCGCAAGTCGGAGGCGATGAGCGACAAGGCCTTGAAATGGATGCGGTTCCATCTCTGCCGGCACATCAAATAGCAGTACAACCATAATGCCTAGCCCATAAGTTTATCCTATTCTCCCTAACTTTCGCTTCTCAATAACAGCTAACAAAGGAATTCTTCAAAACTTAAAACTCGGTGTGCTAAATTTTTCTCTAGAATCAAAATTAGTCGATAGCTTTAATTCGTTAACCACCTAAAGGCAACTCTTATGAATAACTCTACACGGAAGATATATACGCCACATAGGCCCAGAAGTAACTGCGGAGCTCAGATCCAGCTTAGAACCAATTGCCATAAGACACAGAAATACATCCAACCACAAAAAAACGAATGGCAGAGAAAATATAGCTGAATAAACAACGCTTGACAATTTAATGGTGCGTGCATTTGTTTTTACTCTTTTATTTACAGTTGTGGCCAAGGAAAGAGGTAAAAATGCACACTTTTAAAGGTGTTAAAATATCAGAGCTAGTCCAAATTTTTAAGGCCCTAAGCCGTCTCTGAAGATCAGTTAGACCCCGAATGAGCTTTAGGGGAATCCCCGTCTCCCAGGCCTACAAGTTAAATGGCGCAAGACACTATTTTTTTAGCTTTACCAGTACCCATGACTGTAAACTTTTTCCTGTCACCCACATGGTTGTCTTAATCGTCACTTGTCTCTCTGCATCACAAAAATCGCTGGACTAGAACGACTGACACCTTTCCCGAGAAAGACTTTTTCGCAGTTTTTCACAGTAGTTCTTAAGCGGCAATCCACCAGAGAAGATGCCTCGTTTGGTGATAAAGTGTTTTCTTCTTATAATTCTCTACGGGATCAGTCATCAGGGAGATGACTTCACCACGCCCAGTGCCGCCTGGTTGGAGTATCAGCGGGAGCGATTTGGCGTCAATAATCCCCCGATAATGATGAGCTCCACAAAGGCGCCACCCAACCTGAATGTGGAGGTGGTGACCCCAAAAGTGGAGACCACATCCAGGAGACACTCGTCAAATGCACCGGAGAATGTCAGTGATCAATCTGCCGAGGAGGAGACCACCGAGCAGCCGTCAGAAGATGCTGATGGCATCGAGCTGCCCAGCATGCAAGGATTTCTCAAGTTCCTAAATACCTTGCAGAAGACCTGGATCAAAAAATCTGCCCTTACCTTTAGCAAGAAGATAAAGCTGCTGCAAAATTTGCGCGACAATCTCATGCGACTTATTGGTGCGTAAAATTTAGAAGGATATTTATAGATTAATAAACAGATATTTAGCGGAGATGCACAATTTTCTTCGGTGACATAATTTAACAAATTTAATTAGATCTATGAAGTTTTTATAAATATAATATATTTTTCACGCAGAGCAACAATTTGCGGTTCTTTGGCAGCCACCGGAGCGAAAAAGGCGACGTCGCCGTGGATTGCTTGATGATTCGGATATAGATTTTCCACCAGAGGCGGCCATTATGAGCATTAACTTTCTCACTTTTGCAGTTTTTCTCATCAAACTGGTCATGGTAGGCTAAAGGCAAAATAACTTCGAAATAATAAATAGAATTAATTATAAATTGCAGCAAGTGGTGAAGATCGTGAAGAGCAAGCATTACACATTTTCCGGATTTGGCCTTATACCAGATGTTGTCCAGCGAACATAAGGAGATTTCTAAAAGTTATATTAAGATAAAATTTATTTTTAATTATTTTAAATAAAAATATATAAAATTTAAATTTTAACGGTCTTGTGACTTTAAAAATTCTGGCAACTCTCTTTAAACAGCTGAATATGGCAAATGTCAGCGATAAGAACAACCGAAAGAGATATCGATAGTATCGATAAAGAAATCGAACAGCTCCCATCCTTATTAATTTTACACGTGCTGTTTGTTTTTAAATGTTGTAAAGGAATTTTATAACTTTAAAAACTAATAAAATGGAAAACAAGACGGATATTGAGACCGTCTGCAAACACAAACGGAACGAGCAGCTGCCCACCGCAGGTGAGTCATGAAAGACATGGATTTTACATCAAAATAAATCATATCTGGCCCTTTGCAGTGAAGTTCCAGAATGGATCACTTGGGGGCACCGGTGTCTTCTGCACCATGGAGAGCACGACGGACCGGAAGAAGCAAGCTCTCATCGTGGCCGGCCAGCAGGCGTACACAGGTGACCTGCAGGACAGCCAGCAGTACGATACCTACGTTTGCCTACGTGACAAGTCCACCAACAAAGTGCAGATTGTGCCCATGCAACAGGCGTTACTCTCCAACAACATTTACCAGCAAATGGATCGCCAGAAGCGAAGGATTCCCATGTTGAGCAGGGAGCACGCCAACAAGAAACTGCTCAAAGAATTCGGTGGACGGAAGGCGTCCCGGTTCGTGGACAATCACGAGAAGATGTTAGTTAACGTGGATGTGGTGCGCCAGGACCTGGATGAAACGGTAAAGTTATCGGCCCAGCAGGAGGGCGACGAGGACGATGACACGCTGGCGGATGTTAGCATTAGCAACGAGGAGTACTTGGCCACCATTGTACCAAAGTGCGACAAGGCGGCCACCAACCTGGACCATGTCTACGATGTGGAGGATGTCATTCCCAGTGCCCTGCTCGAACGCCTGGACGAAGAGGCCAAAGTTGTCTATTCCACGCCCGCCCAGAGCCTTCCGTAAGTATAAAATTACATAAAACCGAGTATCCAGCTAACCTTTTGGGACATTTTCAGCATCAAGTCCGAATACCTCAAGAATTGCCTGGCCCGGATTCAGGAGAAGAGCATAACCTCCAAGCAGGACATGCTGCACATCAAGATAATCATATACATGGACGCTCTGCAGTCACTGATTTCCCTGCGTTCTCGACAAATGCAGAAGGTGGAACTCTCGCGGATCACGGAAAAGATTGAGAACGATATCCGTCATCGTTTTGCGGATCCCAATGTGGCCAAGCGAGGCACTCGCACCAACTTCAGCACGGAGAAGGCTTTAACACACTTTATTGTTCTGGCTTTGCTTATCAGCGAGAAGCACGAAGTGGATATCAATGTCCTCTCCCGCCTACTGGCCACCAGCAAGGAGCGAATCAAGCAGTACGCCCATATCGTCAACGCCCTGCCGAAGTCCCGCTCTGATACGCTGAGCCTGCGCCTGCCCAGCAAGGTTCCAGCACTGAAAGCGGGACGCCGGTTCCAGCGCAAGAAGTAGGAGCCGAGGTGTAGCGCGCCAAGGACACCCCGCCCCGCCATCGATTAAACAAACCCTGGCAGGCGGGTCAATAAAGTTTATTTTAGCCGTGTTCCAAACGGCGTTTGTTGTAGGAAATAAAGTGCTGTTCCATGGGTAATTCATTATTTTTACATTACTTTATTTAGGGTTTTTTAAATTGAAAATCAAGAGTAACATTAGGCGCTTAATTCCTTGGGATACAACATGTCTCCAACTCGATTGTGGTTCATGGTTAATTTCGTCCTCGTAGCAGGCTAGCCGACCGAAAAGTGCCTGGGCTCCGACGGCAATCTTGTTATTCCCTCCCCCCTTATTAGTTAGTATCGATTATTGACTTCCTCTTCCTCCTCGTTCTCCTGGACGACCCTCCGGTCCTCAGCTGGCCTCTAGACGGCCAGCCCGAAAACGGAGACAATGCAGTACATGGTCTTGTTCTCCCAGCGCACTGTGCAGGATCCGTCAGTGTCGTTGTTCCAATAGCAGGAGCTGGCCGTGTGCAGGCCAGCCCCGTTCTTCTGCATGATCATGGCAGTCACTATGTACTTGTACGGCTTCTGCTCCTTGGTCAGCACGGTGAGGCAGTTCTCCACCACCTGGCCGGTCCAGTTGTTCACCTTGTCGTGCTGGTAGGCATTGCCGCCGATGGTGCTCTCGATGGCCTCCTTAATTGTCTTGCTAACGTCGTCCACGATGAACTGGCTTTCTTCGCGTGAGTCATCCATTTTCGCACTCTCGCTTGGATCTTCTAACTCTAACAGCAGCTGTGTTCCAGCAAATGACCACCTCGGGTTGAAGTCCTTGTGTTCAAGCGCGCCTTTTTGCTTTTGTCGGCGGCGTTTGCTTGCCAAAATAAAATATGTCGTCGACGGCGATTTTTGTTGTTGATTTTTTTTGGGGGATGAGCAAAGCGAAGCCTGCTCGATAGAGCTGCAAAAAAACTCGATAGTGATATCGATAGTATCGATTGTGGCAGTGCTGTGCGATACCTCGATTCATCATCGAGAGTTTTCCAACTCTGGCCATTTTCTGGGCTTTCGAGATTTTTTAGGGGAAAGCCAAATTTTCATCTGGCAACACTGGGACAACTCACCAAAAAAATTTCTGCTGTGATTTCGTTTTAAAATTTTGGTTTACCTTTTTAGATTTTTGTTTGCAAGTGTAGTATAAAAGCCAATAAATAACAACAATAAATACATACGTAATTAAACAATCAAGTGCGGCAGCACACGAGCAACAACAAAGACGGCACGCCAAGCAAAAACGAGTTCGAGTTGTTGTAGTTGGGTTTTCCAGCCACCGTTCGCCGAGATTGTGTGAAAAATTCCGTGGCATTCGATTGCTCCAAAATGGTTGATAAGTTCATAAGCATGTGGAAAGTGCGCGAATTGGCGGACAAGGTGTAAGTAGTGAATGAGTGTAGATAGCCTCCCCGTCTGTATGTACCACCACAGCCCGTCGAAGCAAGTGCATTTGTTGTGGCCGCTCCCACGCCCCGAAATTCTACAATTTCCCGCCACGCCCCCTCCTCCGCACAGGTGTTAATAGTTGGTTTCCGTGCCCAAGTCCCAGATTATTCACGGAGCGGATCCATTAGTTTGGATCCGCTGCATTCGGGTGCTGGATTATGGTCGCTTTTGTTGCTGCTTTCAAGGTTGTTCGCAGCTTTGAACGGGCTTACTCACACAGCCGCATTCCGATACCCCCATACCCATATCCGAGCGGGGGGTGTGAGAGGAGCAGTGGTGGTGTGAGCGTGAGCGGGGGTTTATCAAGAAACAATTTGTTTGCTTTCGGCTGCGGCTGCCCAAATATAACAAAATGTTCCACCTGTGTTAACACTTCCAGCCACATCGACTGGCTAGCTGGCTGGCTTTCCAGTGAAATTGCTGTTGCTGTTTTGTTATTAATTACGGGAGCCCCTTTCACCACCAGCCCCTTTTATGGCTGGCTAGAGTTGGCCCGAACTCTGTAGCTAATCAGGCGCACAGTTCTCGTATTTCCAAATGGCTAGTTATCGGGTGAAGTGGAGTTCCAGGTTCCTACGGGGCAGACGAAACACTTTTCCTGGGTCTTATCTGCCCCTGATAAGAGAAACTGGCCCAGTTGCGACAATTGGCACTTGCTGCCGCTCTCCCGTCACCGTCACGTTTCGAATGCCTATCAAGAGCCAGCCAAGACTGTTTGCTTTTTATTTATTTATCTCTCTATCTGGGCACTGTAAAACCGCATTGTTGTCGCACATCGTTTACTTAAAGATACTACCTCTGATTAACAGGGAAAATCGCTAGGTATCAGCTTTATAAACGTAATCAATAAATCAAAGCCCAAGAAAAACAGGCGTTATCTAACTTTTTTAGATGAATATCGGGGAGTTACGTAGAAGCGAAAATAAATAAACTAGTTTTAAGTCGAAAATGTGTGCTTTACACATTTAAAGCTCAGAATTTATAGCTTTACTTTAAGAGGGGGCTGAGGTATTTAATTTTTTTAAGGCTTAATATATTAGGAATATTGTGTCCAAGTTTTACATCGATAATAGCAAAATTCAAGAAGTTATGCATAGTTAAACGGAGGTCGCTTGGTATTCAATGTATCAGCATCAAACAGTTAAAGTTTAAATTTGGCACATAACTTCTTTAACCAATTCTACAGGTTCCTTTAGGTACGTTAGGCTTTTTTAAATTTTTAAGTGTATTTTATTTAACAAATTAACTTAACTTTTTAGTCAAAATTTGGGTTTTCGACTTCCAAGAACACGGGAAAAACAATGTTAAAATAAAAACACTTATCCTTTAACATATTCATTACAAATTTTTCATATCGGATGATCCTGGAGACAGGTAGGAGGGCAGTCTAGATTCTCTATAATTCCTAGACCTCTAAATATTTTGTAATACAATATTTAAAACAAAATGATTTAACTTTAGCCGTTTTGTAGGATCAATTATTTGAAAAGGGGCTTGTTTTGCACCGAGTTTACCTTATCGGGGAGTTACGTAGAAATGCAAATCAATAAACTTAAGTCGAAAATGTGTGATTTACACATTAAAAGCTCAGCATTTATAGCTTTACTTTAAATCTATTTACACCGTTTTGGTAGTTAGCTTATTTATAGTACATTAAACTTGGTTTAAACCCGATTACATCCATCTTACAGCACCAATGTCGTGATGAACTACACGGAGACGGAGGGCAAAGTGCGGGAGGCCACCAACGATGATCCCTGGGGCCCCACTGGGCCACTGATGCAGGAGCTGGCCTACGCCACATTCTCTTACGAGACATTCCCGGAGGTGATGTCCATGCTGTGGAAACGGATGCTGCAGGACAACAAGACCAACTGGCGCCGCACCTACAAGGTGATATTCGAACCCTCAATCATAACCATCAGTTCCTCATGAAATTTCTGCCCATTGCAGAGCCTCCTCTTGCTCAACTACTTGGTGCGGAACGGCTCCGAGCGGGTGGTGACCTCCTCGAGGGAGCACATCTACGATCTCCGCTCGCTGGAGAACTACACGTTCACCGACGAGGGCGGCAAGGATCAGGGTATTAACGTTAGGCATAAGGTACGAGAGCTTATAGACTTCATTCAGGACGACGATCGGCTGCGCGAGGAGCGCAAGAAGGCGAAGAAGAACAAGGACAAGTACATCGGTATGAGCAGCGATGCGATGGGCATGCGAAGCGGTGGCTACAGCGGTTACAGTGGAGGTGGTGGCAGCGGCAGTGGAGGCTACAACGACGGCGGAGACTATCGGTCCAGTCGTGGCGACAATTGGTGTGAGTAAAAACGAGAGCTTCCAAACTTTGTATCCGACCTAAAGCTTTATTCTCGATTCTTATTGCAGACTCCGACAAGAACAACGACAAGGATCGGTACGAGGATGATGATACTCACTACGACGGAGAGCGCGAGGGATCCGACAGCGACTCACCCAGTCCAAGGCAAGTGTTACGATTAAAACGGCCTGGAACCACCCATATAAAATACATAATTTCTATCCCACCGCAGACGTAACTACCGCTACAACGACCGAGCCAGTCCCGCCGAAGTGGCCAGCGAGGCCAAGCCCTCCAGCCTAAACATGAACATCCGATCGAAGGCCGTTAGCTCGCCGGTGTCCAAGCAGCCAACGTCATCGGCTGCCACAAAGCCGGCGGCGTCGCAAAAGAAGATCGATCTTGGGGCGGCGGCCAGCTTCGGAAAGCCAGCGCCTGGCGGAGCTGCCGGCATACACTCGCCAACGCACCGAGACACACCCACCAGCGTGGACCTGATGGGCGCCAGCTCGCCCGCCACCTCCAAGGCAAACAATAATACGCAAAGCAATAGTAATGATCTGCTGGACGATCTGTTCAAGACCTGCTCGCCGTCGCCAACGCAGGAGAAGAACCTGAACAGCGCCGCAGTGATTGTGGATGACGATGATGACTTCAATCCGCGGGCTGGTGACGGTGGCCAGCAGGAGTTCGGCGACTTTGCCTCGGCCTTTGGCGGTAGCTCAGCAGGTCCGGCCAGCGAGCCTCCTTCCACGGGCCTCATACCGGCCACCAACGATGAGTTTGCCGACTTTGCTGCTTTCCAAGGCTCGACTACGTCGACCTCTGCTCTGGATGGGACCATGCTTCAGACGGCCACGCCGGCCAACGACTCCTTCGACCTGTTCAACGCTGCGCCCACAACGACGGCGTCGGCCACCACGGCTACGGATCTCCTGGCGGGTCTGGGCGATCTGTCCATACACCAAAGCATGCCCATGGGTGAGTTGCCACTCGATTCGCGTAGCCTAATAGTGTTAGCCTCGTTTTATGCTTAAGTTTAGCTATAGAGTAATTGTCTTGGCCTTGGTCACTTCATGATGTATCTAGGAACCGCTGCATGACGGCGCCCCTCCCGAGCTTGACTAGAGCCACTATCTCTACGTCGAGCTCCCCTCGCCCGCACACAGTGAAACACTCTTTCACCCTCCTCCTCACACATAAACGGCAACATATTCCAATCGGATGCACACGTTCTCTTCTCGTTCTCTCTCGCAGCTGTCGAAGAGCAGTTGGCATCCGTTGGCTATCGGGTGTCGCCTCCGCCGCCGCCGCCGCCGGAGTCGGTGCGTCTGGCATTGGCCAAGGCGCAGAAGCAGTTGCGCGACTTGGAGCAGGTCCAAAGCGCTTCCTCGGCCAACCAGGTGGCAGTCATTATCAGAGAGATCCACCAATCAAATGCCTTGCCTGGCTTCACCACCCCGGAGCAGTTGGTGGGCCTCGATCGTCAGACCTGCGACTGGAGTTCGCTGGCCAACGGAGAGTACGCCTCGCTGCTTAGCCAAGTGGTCGAGCTTTTCAGTCAGGATTGGCCCGAACCCTCGAGGGATGTGGATCTCGTGAATCTCTTTATGCTAGATCACAGCTTCGACTATGTCCTGGTAGCCTTTGAGACGCTTCAGACAGGATTGGATCAGTTTCCGGGGACTGTTGCCTCCTTGCTGGAGCATTTGCTGAAGGATGACTGCCTGGTACCCATTGCCTTGCTGCACATCTCCCGCCAGAGGGGCTCCTTGATGCAGCGATTTGCTCGGACCATCAAAGTAATGCCAGAGAGACGGATTGAGGAATTGGATGCCCAGGTGAAGGCGTTCTTTCAACTGCTCGTCGGTCTGCCCGGCCACGTAGCCAATCGTCTGGGTCGCCAGCTGCCGCAGGCGTTTGCTCCTGTTCCCTACCAGCAGCTCCTGCTGCGTCAATGGCTGAAATCCTTCCATTTTCTGCTGCAATGCGAGGATGACGAGGAATACTTCGACCTAACCCCTCACTCCTGGCTCTTGTCGCAGCTTATAAACCTTCAAAACGATGTCCCAACTCTGGAGGGCTTACTGCGAGTGATGAAGGACTGCGCGGTGCCTCGCAGAGGGAGGAAGGTGGTGCAAGCCGTCATGATGCAACTGGATCCAAGTGCTTGTCTTAAGGCCGCCCAGTCGGCACTCTCTGCCGAACTGAATCTCTATGTCCTGCTAGGACCATCGGCGCTGGAAGTCCCTCACTGGAAGCACTGTCTGCTGCAAAAGTTACCCCTGCAACGGACGCCTGTGGAAAACAAGCAAATTAAGACGCTGACGACTTATCTTAATGTGTCTAAGCCTGGACAACTGCAGGTGCTCTTCAATCAGTTGCTGGGCATATGGTCCAAGCGCATTTCGTTGCATAAACTGAGCAGCCAGGAGCACTTGGCCATTTCCAAGTTCCTCGTGGCGGCAGGAAAGTGCCTGTATCGAGGTCTGGAGGTTGAGTTCGACAGCAAGCGGCAGCTCCACGACGGACTTAGTAACCATTTGCAGTCGCCAGACTCAGTGCAGCGTTATGTGGGAATGAAAACAGTGGAGCTGCTCTTTAACTTTATGGCTCTGCCGGATACAAAGGATGAGGATCGACTTCGATTTGATTACGAATCCATGAAGGGCACACCCCAGTGGCACATCTTTGAGGAATTGGACGAGCTAGCGGAGTTTGAATGCGCCAGCAAGTCGACTCTGGATGAAAAGATCGATGAAGAGCACCTGAAACAGTTGGAATCACATCTCAAGGAATTTATGGGCAGCTCTGAGGAAATTCAGCAGCAGACTCGCCCCAAGATCATTACTAATACAAAGCCAATCGCAGGGAAGGAAAATGTCAAAATGCAGCTGGACTCGGACGATGACGAGCCACTGGATGAGGATGATGACGATCTGAAGCCATATGACATGTCCAACGACATAACCAGCACCCTCGAACAGCGTCCGAAATTCCTGCTGGACCTGCTGCATCTCCTTCGCACCAAAGTGGACAACTATCAGGTCTTTGAGGGCGCTCTGAGCACCGCGGAGTCTCTCATTCGTGGCCAACTCGGCAGGCACGACGCACAGCTGGCCCTGGACCTGCTGCAGCTGTTCCTCACTTTGGACATGCAGTTCTATTTCGAGAACTTTGAGCGCACACAATTTCAGTGTTGTGTGGCCATTTGTGTGGCCCACCCTGGTCCGTGCGCAGAGCACCTGTGCCGTCAGTTCCACACCGACAACTCGACCTATGCGGCCAATGTGCGTATCCTGATCCTCCAGGTGCTGGCAGCGACAGCCAAAGAACTCTCCGGCGACGAGATGAAGCCCAGTGAGGCAGTGAGCCTGGACATTGTGCCACCTGCAGCCAAACAACCACGCAAATTTGAGCTCCAAAACGCGGAAGTGAGTCCAGCAGCGCGTCTGGCGGCTGCCCAGAAGATAATCCGCGAACGCCTTCGAGCCAAAACCAAGCGATACTTTAGCAAGCCGAAGACGGGAGAGCGAGTGGAGAGAGCGAATCCCTTCCATCCGGTAGCCGGCACCTTCTTCTTCAGCCTGGTGAGGGGCCAGCGGACGCGCCAGATGCTGTTTGTGAAGTACGAGGATATTGCCCACGACATAGACACCCAGTTGCTGGTGAATCTGCTGCACACTCTGTCCGTGCTGGTCATGTGCTCCCAGAACTGTCCACTCCTGCCGGCGATGACCCGCGAGATCTTCGATTTGTGCGCCTTTGTGCGCTTCAATGCCGAGGCTCGGGTGCGTGCGGCCACTCTGCAGCTGATTGGTATCGCCTTGGTCACCACCCCTGGCCATGTACTGGCCCAGCATTTTGCCGAGTCTCTAAACGAGCTGCAGCGCTGGCTGGAGGACTTTGTGCGTTCGCCCCTTGTGGGCGGGGAGACATCGGAGGAGTGCCGAGATCTGGCGCAGAGCATCCTGGACACCTGCTACAAGCTCTTCGATGCAGCCGCCATGGAACAGGCTGCCTAGTTATAGGTCATAAGGAATAGGGTAGCGACATAAGTTCGCGCGTCATATCTTCACCGAGCTAAAACTGTTGCTCGTCGTTTTTCATCTTTTTTGAATGCTTAAAGTTAAAAACTATTTACGAAATTACGTATTTGTTGATTTCGCTGGAGAAATCTCTAAACCTAGCCTTACGTTTATATCCAAATATGAAACCTTTCAGAAAACACACATTGAAACCCGTGTCCTTAAAATCCTTTCGGAATATACACATACCTATAATCTTGAAACCCGTGTCCTTAAACATTTCCCTAGTATTTTAAAATGTAATTCAGTTGATAATGACAATTAGCCTTAAGTTTGAAGCCGACACAAGCCATTGTATTGCAGGTATATACGGATTTATATCATTTAAACTACTTTCTTTTGTTTATTTGTTTTTCTCCCACTGCATATTTGTATTGCAACCCAAACAAACACACACACATCGGATCTAATTTAATTTCCCAAATATATATGTACCTAAAAATGGTGAATTGAAAAGCATTTCTCAATATACCGGGCATTGCGCCCCCGGCGCGGACTCATTAGGTAAACGAAAAGCAACCCAATCTAGCAGCAATAGCTCAGTATCTCTATATGAACCTATTCTTTGACTTTGTAACTGCACTTGTCAACTTGATTTGCCGCGCAAACGCTTCCGAGTAGTGACCACCACCTCATTAGACGATCACCAAGTAGTCGCATTCGCAACTCTATCGAAGCCACTCATCTACAGTCAGCTAGCTTTCTTAACCCAAGTAAACCCGATGCCAAAAGCCAATAATAACGTTTATGCTGCTCTTGTTTTTCCAGACAATATGCTGCCTCCCATCGCCGCCGTCACGGGCAATGATCTTCTCCAACCGATGTCTGTTACCAACAATAATAATATTAATAACAATAATAATACCAACGGAGCTGTTACCGCCGCCGCGCCCATCAATGTGGGCGCCACCTGGTCGGGCAATCTGAAGGCTGGCAACCTGAACATCGACCTCGACAACCTGTTGATGAGCAAGACGGGCAAGGCGAGTGCCCCAGCTCTGTCGATGAACAGCATGAAGACGCAGAGCCCGGCGAAGTCAGGCCAGGCACCGCTGAATGTGCAGACCGGCGGCAGCGGATTCCCTGGACTATCGCCGATGACCAGTCCGAATCTGTTCGGAGCACAGGTCCCTCAGCAAAGCATTCCACAAAACCAATCAGCATTTGCCAACTTTGGAGCGTTCCAGCAGCAGCAGCAGCATCAGAACCACAGCAATAATAACAATAATAGCTCGTCGGCCTTCGACTTGTTTCAATGATATTGTTTAGCCTAATTTTCTGCTCCCCCTACCCCCACCCCTCCCTCGCCCTGAACTACTTTTCCAATTTCCACTCGCACACATTCACATTTCCACGTTCGCTGAACTTGTCAGTTCTATTTTTTAGCCTTACCCTTGTACTGTATAAAGTTTGCGAAGCGTGCAATTTGTTGCTAAATTAATTGTTAAACAATCGCAGTTTTCCTGTTCCCCCACCCCCGATGCAGTCCCCGGATCGCAACCCATGCATGAACTCCCACATCCGTCCTGATTTTCCACTCAGAGTTTGAATGTCATCAAATGCAATACAGTGAGTGTAGTAGTTGAATAAATGGTTGTACTGAACGGATTTGTTAGCACAACGCGCGGACGGACGGCTGAGCGATCCATCATTGAAATTGTTAAACAAGAATAAATACTACAAATAATGAAATCAAACAATTTTAGCAATAGTTAAAGTTACGATGTGTCTGTATATAAAAAATGTATGTAAAAGAAATATGAAATATAAAACAAATTAAAAAAAAAAATGGGGAGGTCTTGACTTCTAACTCTTTGGTTAAATAAAACCTAAGATCTTGTGGAATGCTGGTGGTATCGGAGTGTTATTAAGGAAACCAGAGATTCGAGAGAGTCCAGCTTATTGATCTGAAACCTCAATGCATCAAAAAAATTTAACAACATCGATGTTCTTCACCTATACTTTGTCTTCGTTATGCTTTTCGATTGAACGAAGTATTTAGGTGAACTTGTTTCTTAAACTCTTACCATAGAAAGCAATTCTGTTATTTATCAGATATTAAGTAACCAAAAGCCCTCTTTAAACTCATCTGGCTTCAGGATATAGACAAAATTCTGGGATAAGTACCCTAAGTATATGGTTTATTGAATTTGAAATGGATCCGTTGTGGTCAAGGAGAATACAAAAGAAGTGTGTAAAATAAAACGTTATTTTGGACTTAAGACTAGGCTGAATCTGGGTGGGAAAATTACGCCTCGACGGCTTCCTTGTTCTTGTTCTTCTTTTTCTTCTTCTTTTTTGGCTCTCCATCAACGTCTCCGTTGCCATTATCTGCCTCTGCGGCGGCTCCGTTTCCATTGCTGGCGCCATTTGCCTCCGCTTCATCTTCGGCCGCGCGCTTCTTCTTCTTCTTCTTTTTCTCAGACTGAGCAGTGGCTGCAGTCTCCTGGCCGGCTGCCTCGATGGCCTCCTTCATTACCTCGATGTTCTTGCGCGGCACATCGCCAGACTCGTAGAACTTAAGACGATCCTCGACCTGCTGCTTCAGCGTGTCGCCAAAAACGCTGGTGGGCTGCTCCAAGAAGCAATCGATACGCGAGGCAATGGAACACTTGTTGGCAAGGAACCGAGAGATGCGGCCCTTGTTCTTCAGGCCCGCACGTCCGATGAACGAAGAGTGATAGATCAAACCGTACTTGGGCGTATTGGAGCGGGTCTTCAGAGCGCGGAAGAGCGCCTTCTCAGCGCCCAGGATCTGTACCGTCGATGCCGGGTACTTGGCCAGATTGGTCAAACTTCCAGCGTGCGAAATCAGGCGGGCACCGACCTGGTCGCCAATCAAAGACTGCAGATTGGGCGCCACCAGGTTCATCTTGTTGTGCAAGTATGTGGACAGCTTCTTTCGGTACTCGGAGAGCTTCACAACGCGCTCGGCAAAGAGCTCAATGTTCATCAGATCCACGATGGAGATGTCCATGCCCATGGACATCTTGGCGGCATCGATGATGGCCTGCGCCTTGGCCGAGTCCATGACGATCTTCTCAAGATCCTCGAGCTGATCCTGCGTGAGGTTCTTGCGATCCTTGATGAACTTGGCCGACTTGGCGAACATGTAGTTGTCGGGAACGATTTTGACCAGTTCTGGGAAGTGGTACGAGTACCACTCGCGTATCCGCATGGAGAAGGTATTCACATCCTTGTCCAGCTGATCCAGCAGGGCAATCGACTGGATGATCATGTTGTCCGAACGATGCACGTTGAACTTGACCTTGGCACGCGAGTAGCTGTGGCCCAGACCCAGCTGAGCAACGCCAGCAGACTTGTCCGTGAATCCTGCGGCGGAAAGGAGAGCATTGTTATTAGAGGAAGTTATTTCCCAAGGACTGGCATAAGCTTACCCTTGACCAGCTTGGCGAAATGGAAGCGCACGCCGCGCAGAATCTCAGGAACAACTCCGAAGTGACTGCACTGTACGCCAATCGCCTCGGTGATGGCTGCACCCAGCTTGGCATCCGCAATGCCCAGGGTGCACTTCTTCTTCTTCAGCTTGGCAAAGAAATCGTCGAGGAAAGTGAGCAGGTCCTGCGGCACGATTCCCTCGGAAATGGCATTGATGTTCTCCAACGCGGCGATGGCCGTCTTAAAGGGAGCAAATCCGGCCAGCTTCACAATGGAGTTGAACTTGGCGATATCCGTCACCGAGGACTCCACCTGGGGCAGGAACATGGACACCTCCTCGAACTCCTTGACGGAGAAAAGCGAGAAGCCCGCCGCATGCTCGTACAGCACATACAGACTCGACTGGAGGAGGGGAAAACGAGTGATTATGAGTTTGGTGCGGTGGCAAACACATGTGCTTTTGGGTGCTCCCCTAAGGGGCTCCAGTTAAGGTTAGTTTTTCTCATAAAAACATACTCATCCTAGGCATGTTCTTTTGCTTTTCAACGTTATCTTTCTTCCGAATGAATATTTACCATATTTATGCCGAATATATGCCGTTTTTATATAGAATTATATATTTATCCACAGAAAATGCTTCCACAGTTGTTTTTCCACGTGCTACGACTGCAGTGTGACCATAGCTTGCCGGGCCAGGTATACCATCAGCATACCAAAAAATACCGATGGAGGGCATCACAGCAGTTTCAACAGGCTGGCCACGTCGACAGTCCGTTGCCTGTCGTGTTGTCCCGCTCGCACCTCTGTGTCTCTGTGTGTGAAAGTAATTTTATTTTTATTTATAACAATTTTTTGCGTTTATAAACACAACAGAAAGAAGTAGTTTCACTGCACAATTCCTGGAATCGTTTGCATCAGCTGTTGCGGTCCCGCTGCGACACGGTTACACTGAGAGGTTCCGCCTGAAGAAGCTCAAATTCCACTCGCTCCTGGCCCCAGAAAGAAACCTGCTGCAAATTCCAGCGATTTTGTTGATTATTATTCGGCAGTAATTGCTGGAAACAACTGCGGAACTTGCTGGCTGACGCGTCGCAGGACAGTCGGAAAAGCAGAGTGGCAATCTCTGGAAAAGGGTTTGCAGCGGAAAATCCAATTCGTAGCAGGTGAAAGGCAGAGCACGAGAACTGCATGCCATGGACTTTTTGTTGTAAGTTAATCAGAAAAAAAAGCAACAAAGCACACGGGTGATTTCGCCATCTGCAGTCCTGTGCAGCACAAAGAAAGCTTGGGCCACCCCGCCCCCTAGCTTGCTTTGTTCGCCACAAGCTCTGCGGTGGGGCGATTTCCCCATCTCCTGGTTTCTCGGAGGGTTGTTGGGGCCACGACTAATCGCCTTTCCCTCTGCGCAGCGGTTCCCGTTCCAGCAAGACCTTCAAGCCGAAGAAGAACATTCCGGAGGGCACCCACCAGTATGATCTCATGAAGCATGCGGCCGCCACGCTGGGATCGGGCAACCTGCGCAACGCCGTGGCTTTGCCGGATGGCGAGGATCTGAACGAGTGGGTGGCCGTGAATAGTGAGTGGTTATTAGCCTGCGAAAGCCACTAGTTAATGCCAATCCTTGCTCATTTCCATACAGCCGTGGACTTCTTCAACCAGATCAACATGCTCTACGGCACCATTACGGAGTTCTGCACGGAGGAGACCTGTGGCATCATGTCGGCTGGCCCGAAATACGAATACCACTGGGCCGACGGCTTGACCGTGAAGAAGCCCATCAAGTGCAGCGCCCCCAAGTACATTGACTATCTGATGACCTGGGTGCAGGACCAGCTGGACGACGAAACCCTATTTCCGTCCAAAATCGGTGTGCCGTTTCCAAAGAACTTTCACTCCTCCGCCAAGACCATACTGAAGCGTTTGTTCCGGGTGTACGCGCACATCTACCACCAGCACTTCACCGAGGTGGTGACGCTGGGCGAGGAGGCCCACCTGAACACGTCCTTCAAGCACTTCATCTTCTTCGTGCAGGAGTTCAACCTGATCGAGCGGCGCGAGCTGGCCCCGCTCCAGGAGCTGATCGACAAGCTGACGGCGAAAGACGAGCGGCAGATATAGGAATCACTGCAGGGTGCCGCCGATTCCGGCGGTGGCTTGCAGTTGGACTTGTGATGGGAGCGCTCTGGCAGACTTGTGTATTACGCTTTAGTTAGTTACCGCCTTTCCTTTCCTCGTTTATATCTCTTAAGTTTTGTTCAGTGCTTCGCGGGCTCCCACTAAGCAGGCGGTCGGTCGGAGAAGAGAGCCGAACTATGGCCGATCCAGAGCAACTACTATATTTTTATATGTGAATCGTAACTTTAAGGAATATATAAATCATATTTATATGTATTTGTAAGGGAGAAAACTGAAAGCATCGGCAGCAGCACGCCCTCTATTACTAACACACACACACACCCCAGCTTACGAGAATCCACAATATTACGTTCACAAAACTAAGCGTGTTTCCTTGTTTATCGTTCTTCTTTCTGTATGTATGTATGTATTTATTACTATTAAACTATCGCTATGTAGCTCGGCGCCCTGCAGCGGATTAAACTAAACGATTTTGTAATGCAAAAACCCCCGGCAATGTGAGGCGGCGGTCGACCAGCACCCAATAACTGATAATAATTGTAGACTTGATAAACATTTTTGATACGTTTTATACTAATAAAGAGAATATTATGAATATAGCCACAGAGCATGAGCTCTCTCGTTTTGGTTTATCGTCCATTGACACTATTTATTGAGAAACAAAAATATATAAAAACAAAGAAATAAAGATTTTTCATATGGTAAAAATACCTCTTCGGACAAGGTATTATGTGACGCAATATATTTATGGTCTTGTGGGGCTTAGGCTCTACTTAGGGTAACCTTCCTTAATGCATGGCAACTGATATGCGCCTGTGTGCATTTGCGCATTGAAAATGTGTCCAACTAATCTCTTTGGCGTTCGTTCGGCTAATCGCCGCCTTATCACTGCCGCCACACTAACCCCAAATCACTTGAGCTTGCTTTTGTATTTGTCTTGCTCCACATAGAAATCGGCATTCTCCTCCAGCAACTGTTTCCATTTGAGGGCTAGTTCCCTATACCCCAGACCCTGGCCACCCAGTTCCTTGGGCAATTGATCACAGATCACAGAGGTTCCTTCTTTGCGTACAAACAGCCGTGATCGTATCTTGGGCGTCATGAAAATCCTGCAATTATGTTTGATCGGTAAGTCTGGGAACTAAATTCTCTGGAGAAAACCCACCTGAAAGTATTCAGGAAGATGTTGACATGGCGCGGGGCGTTTGTGAACTCTAGTAGCTTCGGTTGACACGGATACGCTGTCCAGCTTTCCACGGATCGCTTGATGAGCTTCGGATTTAGCTGCATGGCGTGACCCAGTTGAACGCCCTGCATGTCCAGAATGGCCACCATGCCCCGGGCACAAGTCTCCGGCTCGAGCTTCAGCAGCAGATCCAATATCATTTTGCTGGTCTGCGGAACAAAGGTCGGATATAGATGTAAATATAGCTGGGCACGTTTGGCTGACTCACCTTGAAGACATTGTTCTGGTTATGCTTCTTGGGATCGTGGGCCGCTGTCCGGATGACCACCACCATTCGCTGTTCCGCATCCGGACCAAGGGGCAGAAACACGCCCAGGTCCAGGAGTTCCTGGATCTCGGGCAGCTTGGGATCGCGATTATCGAACCATTCCGTTCGCTCCGCTCGCATCTGGTAGAAGGTCTTCAGCTTCTTCTTGGTCCGCTCCACGTCGAACTTGGAGGTGCGCAGGAAGAAGTACAGGTTTTCGAACGAGTTGCACCCGTTCACCTGAGGATTGGCCAGAAGCCAGTCGCTCAACTCCTGCACCTGCCTCAATACCTTATCCGGATCGTCGTCGCTGGTTGCCACTTGGCGCTTGGAACTGCTGCTGCGCGACCACATGGCGCTCCTTCGGGGGCGATGGCTGGCAGCCTACTAAACTATTGTTTATAAACAAAAATTGCAACAATCCTCGTTTCAAAGGGAATCGAAGAATTGAAATAAAAGCTTAGCAAGCTTTCACGCTTGACGCACACTGCGTTTCCCGATTCTAATCGCTCCGTCAGCATTTCGCATTGGCAATTGCTAAAAATACATTGTCACTTATCCATTGCAAGCTTAATTGTTGCGTTTTGCGCAATTGGATTAATTAAATTCAAATTGATTGGCGAGAAAAGCTGACTTTTGTCGTTTTGTATTTACCGTTTACCGATATCGATAGACACTAGAGATGGTAACAGGAGGCGAAGATTAACAGTTTCTGTTATTTTTGAATTTATTCAAAAACTAATTTAACTTGACGAGTATTTCATGAGAAAAGTCACATTTTTATGTCAGAGATATCCAAATGTTCTTTCTAAAAAGCTACATATTTTAAAGGAGCTAATACGTGGTGATAATAGACGTTTTCTATCCACAAATATGCTTTTTCGAACAGAAGTTGGGGTTTTACGATCTATATTATGTTATTGTTGCATGAAGAAATGTCCTTAAATGTTCATAATATCTGAAAACACCTATCCTTGCTTACGCCCAACTGATGTGGGTCGAATCATATCGTTAAAAAACTCCTTATTCGGTCAGAGGTAAGGGTATAGTTTATAAATTATAAAGGCAGATATTTGCTTTTTCTTTAATAAATAAATATTAGTACTGATTTGTTTTTTACTTAATCATTTCTTCGTGTTCAGCCTCAAATAATTAAACGGGTTTTTAGATCGTTTATAAAAACATAATACAAAAATCAGAAATTAACCTAGTTTGATTATAGGACGTTTGACAGTTGATAGATAGGACTAGTTAATGACTGAACTTAAGAAGTAATTAGCTTGACTTTCGTAAGGTACTATATAAGCCCAGCATTCACAGACAGTTGTTAGTTGAATTTCAGCATAGACATCATGTTTCTCCGTCTGGTTTTGGTATTATTGGCACTGTTCTCCGTGGCATATTGCCAACCGGATGCAGGAGCCGCTAATGTCCTCAAAGGTGTGTGAACTAATCCCTCAAACTATAGCATTTTGCATTGACTAAGCATATTTATAGGTCCTTTTTCAGTATTGGGACGACCTGTTGTACCCATAGAGCCAAATGATGAGCCCAAGAGACGTACCTTGGTGATGCTTCTGCCGGCATTGTTTCCAAATGCTTTTTACTTTACTTAAAATATTTAATAAAGTTTACTGATTGAGCTTAATTTATATATTTTTAATTTGGGTTGCGGAATAAGGATACCATTTTCCGTTGTACTTTAAGATAAACTTTATTCACATAAAAATAAATAATTATTACATTTCAACACTTTGCTCTGCCAACTGCCTCACCTTGAGCTCCTCCTCCTCTCCGCCGGTCGATCATCCCACTCTTTTCTCTCTGTCTGTTTTTTATTTCGCTTAGGTCGTAATGCTTATGTTTTAAAATAAAATGAATATTTACAAAGATGTTGTGCGTAAAACTTAACTCCACTGGAAGAGGGGCTGTGGACGACTGACTCTCTTGCGGTCAGGTGTAAGAGGAAACAGTGGGTCTTGGAGGTTCGTTTTTGTGGTGAGGGAATTTCGGACCATGGACTGGGCTATGGGCAGTGCGTCGGGTGGTGATTGTGGTGCAGGTGTTGGTGCAAGTGCTCAAAAGGCCCCGTTGAAGTGCAGGTTTTGTGAGGAGAACTGCGGTATTCCGTGGTTGAGAGCTAAAACTTTACTGATTACTTTCAATTCGTCAAGGTTTCTTAAGCTGCTAAATTGACTAAGGAGGTTGCCACTGGGGCTGCCCTGTCTGCCCTTGAAGGGTGCATTACCTGGACTGGTGTCGCCACCCGACGACTGTTGTTGCTGCTGCAACTGCTGCTGTTGCTGCTGCAGATATTGCTGAGCGTTCTGCTGCAACTGGCTGCTGAGCTGCGGCGTCAGGTGCTGCCTGTAAAAGTTCTGGTTCTCCAGGCTGGGATTGGGATTAGAAGCAGACTGCTGGCTGACAATGGTGGTGGCAAAGGAGGTACTCGGCTGGATCTCCACGTTGGCATTCAACCCGAAGTTGCCCACGCCCGTCTCCTGGCGGAACTGGCGAGCCCTGTGCTGCTGCTGTTGCTGCTGGAACACCGCATTGCTCACGTAGTTGGGCAGCAGCAATTGTGGTTGCTGCTGCTGCTGTTGCAGTTGCTGCTGCGGCTGTTGAAATTGTTTGTAATTGTGCTGGGGCAGCGCCTGAAGCTGCGATGCCTCGGCCGGGGCAAAGCCAAACTGATTCGAGGGCTGGCCCTGCAAATTGCCGCCAACATTGTTGTTTTCGTTCGATTTCTGCAGAGATTGCTGCAAGTTTTGGAAAATCTGCTGCACCGCATTTGACGGCGCTGGAAGCTTCTGATAGTTGTTGTTGTTGTTGCCGCCGTGCAGGGCGAATTTATGACCCGAAACGGCATCGCGGACCGGCAATTGCTGCTCAATTGGATATGTGGGATAAATAACAGTTTTGGTATGTGTGCTGGGTATAAATTCCACCGAAGGCCTTATGGAGTAACCCACCGAGGGCGGTTGCAGCGCTGTCTGAATGGCCTCCAGCGGACCATGTTGCTGCTGTTGGAGTTGCTGTGGCTGCTGTTGGAGCTGCTGTGACTGCTGCTGCTGCTGGAGTTGCTGCTGTTGCGGCTGCAATGTGCTGGGTTGGGCAATTGGCGAGGCCTGGAAGCGGCTCTGAGTCTGCTCCTCCAGCAGCTTAAGCTGGCGCAGGATTAGAGCCTGCTGCTGCTGGGCCTGTACCTTCAGCTGGTAGATCTGCTGCTCCAGAGCACGCTGTCGCTCGATCAGGTAGTTGTTAACGCTGGGAGGCTCCGGCAGAGTGTTGAGGGGTTCCTGCTAGTCGGAAAGTATTACTTTAGTCTTATTCTAGTTTTTTAATTTAAAGCCAGATCTTAAATTAATTGTAAACTACTTTTTTTTTAATGGTGTAACCTTTTTTGATTGCCTGATTGGCAAGATATAATTTCGAAATGAAAATTTGGGGAAATAAACACATGATTTTGAGGCTTTCCCGCTGCCCACATACATACCTTCACATAATTGCTGGTGGAGCTGGCCAGGAAAGCGGGCGTGGTGGAGAAACCTCCGCTGGCGCTGGTGCTGGTACTAATCTGGGTGGTAGTTGAGCTGCTGCTGGTGGGCGGATACTGTGTGGGCAGCGGCGTGGCCTGAGGCTCCGACTCCAGCACGTTCAGCTTGGTGATGGTGGGTCCAATGTGGGGCAGCAGCTGCTGATGTTGCTGTTGCTGGGAGTAAGGGGGAGTCCGCTGGTTACCCGACAGCAGGGGGCGGAACTTCTGGGCTGTGCCACGCTCATCCAGATCCACCGTAAAGGCAGTCACCAGCGGCGCCTCCTGGATGCGAATGTCCTGCTTGTCTACTAGCTCAATGTTCTCCCCATCCTCGTTGTGGGTGGGTCTTGGAGTTGTAGTCGTAGTCGTTGTCGACGTCGTGGTGGTTCGCCTACGGGTGGTGCGGGGCCTTGGAGTTGTTGTCGTGGTTGATGTGGACGTGGAAGTTGTTGTGGGTGTAGTGGGAGCTGCCTTCCTTAAATTGCTGATCTCGAACTTAATCTCATGACTGCCACTGTCGTGAGAGATCTCGTTGCTGCTGACCGATCCGGAACTGGAGCTGTCCACGCTCCGGGTGAGCTGACGATTCTCCGGACCCTCCGGCTCCGCTGACTTAGGTTCGATGGGCAGGGCAGTGGAGGGGGAACTCTGCTTGCGGAGAGTGGTTTTCTTCCACAGCTTTGAGCGGTCTATGAAAGAGGAGAGCAGTTGCTCCTGGGCGTTCTTCTCGTCAAAGGTGGCTGTGTAGAACTGAACGGTGGGCACCACAGCCTCCGGCTCCGCTTTGTGGGTGCTTTCCTCCAGGATCTCGTCCTTTTCCCGATGCGAGGGCAGCGTGGAAGTCTCCGTTCGGAGCAAGGATCGGGACCCACTGCTGCTGGTACTGTCCTCTCCGCTCTCCGTGACCCCGGCAGCGGCTGCCTCCTCCTGCTCCAGCTTATCGATAGCCCGAAGTAGCGCCTGACGCACCGAGTAGTCCAGTTTCTGGATGGCCTCCCGCGGAATGATCTCGTTGCTCTCTGTGCTGGAGTTGTCCACCTCCGCACTGGCATCGGCATTAATCACATGGAGCTTGAGAGCAGCCAACAGAAGAACCGCCAGCAAAGCCCAAGGCAGGCTGTTTAGATGTCTCTGTTCGTGGGAGAGACCGAAGAAGAGTTAGGAGGAAGTATTAATGGTTGGGCTTTAAATTTAATAACTTAATAAGTTCACTCGTTCCTAATGGGGTCTTAGTTTCAGGCCTCATTTGCTTTAATGGCCATTGAGGTTTTTATGCTCGTCTTCGGCTGGTTGGAGACACCTTGGGCTAGGGACAGGTGCTCTTAGGCTAATTGTCTGTGACACCTAAACCATTTCTCAAGCTATTGCATTAGTTTGGGTGTAATTGCCAAGTGATCTTTTCTTTCTTAACCAATTTTCTTTAAGTAGGTTTAAGTTTGGGTAAACTAAAACTAAACTACAGGAAAATCTATTGAAATCTGTGAAAAATAAAGCTATATCGAACAATTTGTCTATTTCATAAACTTTTTCATAGAAAACTCCTTAATTTTCCTAAACTTTTGGCAGCTCTTAGATTTGTATTCAAGTTTCCAGTGCATTTTCCTGGCCAAGCCCAATTGCTGGAGTGGACTTGTGCAACCTGTTGGAAAATGCCTTAGCAGAGTCTGTGACCCCTTCGGTTTTCCATGTGAAGCCCGCTAATCGCGACGCGGTAATCTTTCCGGCATTCGCGCACATGGAAAATCATAACGCATTATACACAGTTTTTTTTGCTGGTCGGACTGCCCACTCATGGGGTTTTCTTGGCTTTTCTCAATTTTTCAAAGGGGAATCCGTCTGTGGCTGCGTTTGGGCCATTTGCACAATTTCCCATTTTCAACAGCTTGACGATTGATTTCTGGTGGTTTCTACTCGACCGAGAGAGTCTGTTTGCAAATTGGCTAGAGACTTGCAACGTTGCTCGTTTGGCTGTTTGCTGAAAGTTTAGGCTAATTGTTGCATCAACGATGCTGGATGCTGGCTGGTGTCCAGACAACTCATCTGACCACCTGTCGCTGGAGCACAGATCCGACTACGTGAGTTTCCCGCTTTGATTTGATTTCGTTTGCGTTGTTTTCGATTTAAGTCTGGGATCGTTGTGGGCGCCCAGGAGTTTTGTGTGGCAGTCACGTTGTTGCCACTTGGCACTGGGCATTAGTTCGAGTTGCCAGCAACATCTGAGCTGAACTGAACAATCGTGGCTTAGTCGTTGGTTGGAAATTATTTAATCAGCATCATCAGCAGTCGCAGCAGCAGATGAAATGAAAAGCCCATTGGATTCGCAGCAAGGACTCGAGAGTTGTGGAATGCCAATGTTGCATAAATCTTTGCGGTACACAGGCAGAAATTATTCGTCAAAATAGAAAGGCTTGATCTTAAGAAATTAATATAAGACAACCTTTCAAAAGAGTTTAATTTCATGCCGTGCTCTGATGCTCTGACTTCCGAGTCCGCAAATTTCTCTGCCCGTCTTTGCTATTACTATAATACCCCGTACTCACATAATCTTTTTCAGCGTGTACTGCAGTAAATACAAAAAGAAAGACCAATTATTCAATTGTGCCTGCCTAAAATCTTTTCATATACATAGATCCATCTTCGGTATCGATGAAATCTCTGAACTCTGCTCAACACCTTTGACTCTGCCCCCCAAAATAACTTTCTACTTGTTCGCCTTCAGACAAACCGAAGGCATCTCTCCTTTGAAGTCCGTCACTATAAAATCGAACATGACTCGCCTTTTTTCACAGTAAATAGACTGGTGAAAATAACCATTATTTTTCACAATTTAACTTGGCAGCTTGCCTTCCGCTTGAGCCAAGGCCAGGGTTCAAGTTCTGCGAAAGGGCAAAGGTAAGGCTTTTTAATGGGAAATAATTTCTCGACGTCTTTGCCATTGACTTTCCGGCACAAAATCAATGGCTGCGCCTGCTCGGCTGCTCATTTGCGTCAATTTCGCTATGGAAATCATCGTCGGCATCGAGTCAGTCAGCCGGACAGTCCGTCAGTGGCGTCAACTTGGCGCTAAGCTAATCAAGTTTGCCGGCTTTGAATTTTCTGGGGAATGGGATAAAGATAAATATACATACATAAAGGGGCAGGAGAAGGAGAAGGAGGATCCGAAGAAATAGCAATCATCATAAATTGTAATGGTCGTCGGTCCCAGGCAAATGGAAACCTCGGCAGGTATGTATATTAAAAGGCAAACTGCTCAATTGCATGTAGGCATTTCCATTTTTATTTCATTTCGGGCTATTTCCCTGCAATGTTTGGCACTTGAACACACGAATATATTCAGGCAGCCCCATAGCGGAAGTGATTAGATGTAGATATTTGCTGAAATTGCGGGCTAAACTTTCCCGCTTGAAGGTCTAGTAGGCCCACTTTAAAGTCCCTTAACCAAATACCAGCAGCTTTCATTAGAAAATTCCATTTAATTTTCGTTTAAAAATCAATTTAGTAAAAAAAATGTATTTAGAAAAGAGTTGCCTAGGGCTTGTGAAATTTCTCTGCTTAATATTCGTACTAGTTCACAGGCAGACTCATAATATTAATAATCAAGCAAAGACCCTCCCCGGGCCACAAAATTTCCGTTTTAATTGGATGGAGATATTCACATGGTAAATGCACGAAATTAACAAGCGCGTAAAACGCCACAAGGCGGCTTAATAAAATTCCTTTAATTATCCATAATTATATTCGCTGGCCGCTAAGTTCCGCAAAAAGGCCCGAAGCCGCCACAACCAAGCCAATCTCGGCCACAAATTTGCGGCAAAGTGTATAAAGTGTAAAAAGTGATTTAACAACAATCGGACAACGCCAATAAATTAGCAATACCTCAATGGATAATGGCCCAGTGCTGTCTATATTATTTATTTTACGTTGTTTCTTCTCTCCTCGGGTGTGTGGGTTGAAAGTGTTTTCTTTTTGTGTGTTCGCTCGGTTCCCTCTTCTTATAAGCAAATATCTCCGCAATCTCGGCAATTGCATAAGCCTAAACTGACCAAACTTCACTTTCGAAGGCGAAGACTGGAGATACTGAAGACTGACGACTGGGTAACCCAGTTCCACTCGCCAGCAAAACAATAAAGAAATGGTACATCATATTCGTATGCCAGTAATTCGAGCTGTCAGTTGGAATTTCCCGCCTTTTCTGTGATTAATTTCACGCCTGCTGAGCCCCGCTGCACCTCAGCCATTTTAGCCATTTCGCATTTCGCATTCTCCAGATGCATTTTTCAGTTTTACATTTTATATGCTGCACTTAAGCACCGCCGGAGGATTGCATTGCCCAAGCCTGTGGTTTAATGCAGTGTGGCATCCACTGGCCATGCATTATTAAGCAGCTGCCAGATGATAAACCCCGAATTTCGAGACCTGGCCGAAAGTTGTTTATCTGGCTCTGGATGTAACCGCTTGCCGCGTAACGCAATCCATTCCCAAACCCATCCCCGCCAATCAAAAGTCCAACCAGTCCTCCAATTGGCGAGTTGGTGATAATTGGTCTTTATGCTTTATGTGGGCCAGCATAAATATTAATGTTGTAAAGATTATGTTGTAATCCGCGCACAGTCATAAAATGCAACGGCATGAATTGCAATCCGAGATTATAATACAGATATATTAGATTAAAATCCAGTTCATATCGTTTTATGGCCAGGCCAAGTTCACGCCTAAGACGGTGAACGATAAACTCTTTGGCGACTAAAAGGAAAATATATATGGGTATATTTAACCCAAGACTACTTTTGTTTAAATTGCCTATTATTGTGTTATACAAATTGGTATTGATTCATAACCAAATTTTGGTCGATAGTTAAAACAAACAAAATGATGATCACCGCTCAAAGGTGTTACAAAAATCTCCAGCAAACGATTTCCATAAAAATGTCAAATATAGTTTTGCTTTTAAATATTTTTGCAGGTGATCTTGAAATGAGATTAGATGATTCTTTTGTAAAAAAAACTTTAATTTTATAAAAATAAAGAAATGCTATGCATAATTCTATAGCATCTAGTTTAAATATAAGTTTATACCAAGAAACATCATTTTTGACAGAAGACGTTCGGAACCTTTTCAGATTGCATTTCGTGAGGTTGATTAGCTGGATGCTTCTCTTACTCTCTGTAGTATCTTTAATGCCATAGACCATTGTCCTTTATCTTTCCTTTATCTTAACTTTATCTATAATAATTTAAAACATCAAGCAAAACCCCGAAAGAGCATTCTCAAGTCTATGAATTTGCTACCATTTCGACGCTTCCCATTGATGATTCCTCTTGTTTTCAGTTACCCAATAAATTTGTTACAGTATTTTATGGACTTTTAACTGCCTTTGTGGCTACCAAGCTTTGTTGTCCGAAAAACGCATAAAAAACCTCTGTAATTGCGTGTGTGGGCCACAGCCGCATCATCTCCCCTCAATGGGAGCTACTTTCCAGCTCGCTCGGTGTGGCTGGCGATAGCCGATAGCATATAGTATAGATAGCAAGTCCCGGGCATTTGCATAATTTCACACTCGAATGTCGAGGCTGACGCGCCCTATTCCGAGATCTATGGCTTTGTCTCGGCAAGATATTAGCCTAATCCCAGCCGGCCTAGGCTGTTTTGACGTGGAAGCGAGCTTTTGATTGGCATTGATTGGGTCTCGTCTCGGGATATTGACCAATAACGCGATATCGCGAGGGGATCTTCTCCGAACTCATAGCTGTTTACATTTCGATTAGGGCCCATTTTGCTGACTGTCATTTGCATATTTATGTGCATTTAATTGGGTTTGGTTGCGTGTAAGCCGTCATAGATATGGCAGATCGGATCGCAGTCAGTTGCCGATCGAAGACAAGGGTTAGCCGTATTTTGGCTGATTGGCCAGAGGTCAAGTTTAGCGATGATCAACCGATAAGCAGGCGAAGTTCAAGCATCAGATTCAATTTTGAGGCAGCAGTAGAAGCGATTGGGTTGGAGATGCATAATGGCAATAATAATATTATGCCTGTCCGTCTGTCTATTACAACAGGTTTCAGCAGCGAACATGGTTTTTTTTTTTTTTGCCACGCCAAACTCTCGCTGACATTAGTGGCATCGGCGACTGAGTGAAAATCCGTATCTTCATCTGCAGCTATAGCAGCAGCTTATTGACCAACGCTTTTTGCCATCTTCCCGGCTTTTATTTAGCCACACGGCCACATTTCATCATAATAAAAATAAGACAAAATTACCAATGTGCGCATATTACAATAAATTTCCGAGACGCACACACACTCGGACATTGGTGTAAGGTTTTTCCACAGCAATTTCTGTTTGTGTTGCGGGCTTTTTGCGGGCGCGTTCGCGTAATGTCTGGCCCATTGTTTCGGGAGTTCGAAGCTGTCGGAGTTGGGAGGAGCACCTAGGCAGGGAAACTCTTTATTTTTATCTCTTCTTTTCTTTTTCCATTTTTTCCTTCGCTTTTTGTTTTGCTCTTTACATCTAATGGCGCGTTGAGACAAAAATGCAATGTCAATGGCATCATTGGGCTGTGTACTCGGCAATTTCGGTTTCACTTTTATCGATGCCCGGGCATCAGGTCTTCGAGTCTCTCCCTCGGTCTCTCTTGAGGAAGAAGAGATCATCGGCTCCCCATCCGTGGCGGTGGCCGGTGGAAGTGGTAAATGTTTTTATGCCCAGCGCCTAGCGCTTTGTTTGCCTGTCTATATAGTTACATATTATTATGTAAATCGCTTACATTGTGTGAGCAGCGTCGTGTGCCAGTTACTACTTGACGCACAATTGCCAGGGCAGCCGGGGCTGCTGTTGACCTTTAGTTGAGAGCTAAGGCCCAAGAGGAGTGCGTGGCTGAGTTTACCAAACAAAAGACTTAGGCAACGAACTCGACACTAAACTCCCCCTAAAAGCGTTGCATGACCGCAATCATCCACTGCACTTGTCAACGACACTTCTCAGCTTTGGCTTTGACTATATATCTCAGGTGGCTCTGATTTATGCCACAAGTCGTCGTCCCTCAGCATCCTCCTCGTTGGCCATCCATCATAGGGTAAATTGTAAATTGCTATTTTGACAATTGCACAATTTCGTGCAGACCCTGGATCCAGGTACAGATACAGATCTCCCGGCACGATATATGCTCGCTGCTGCTCAGTGTGCGGGCGGGCGTCTGTTTCTTGTTATTTATTTCTTGTTGAATCCATGAATTGAATATGTTGTATCTTGTGAATGAAGCGCCGATCGTGAGCGAGTGTGCCGCACTTTTACTTTTTGTTACCTTACACACGCTCCTTAGCCCAGCTACAATGGCAGCGGGTCGATAAGCAAATCAAATACCATTCCCTACCGATCAATGACTGTGAAAATCGGTGCCCCGGGCACTTGAAAACATTAATTGAAATGCTTTAGAGAAACTGGATACTCGGGGGTGATATACCATCGGTCGTATAATAAAAGAAGAGGATATGGTATTGCTTTTATTTGGGGAAATTCAAGCTAATGACTGGAAGCATTGTTAAGACCATTTCAGTTTTTATCGCTTAAGCTTTCTTTTATGGGCATTATATTTATATGTTTATCTTTTGAAGTGTACCTATAATTGGGAAGTTTTTGAGGGGTAATTATAGAGAGGAATTCCTCGCCTATCCTAACTTTTTAGCCCAAAGGTGATCTCTGTCTTAAATGTAGCCCAAATAAAATATATATTTTTAAGCAAAGAACTTCAACCTTTTACCCTGAGCCTCTAGTAATTTGTTTAACCAACTGGGGAAATCCCATTTTGGCAGCTGTCCCAGCTCATCCCTTGACACTGGATGTCGCTGCATGATTTATGACCCGATGGCTAATTTTGGGCTGGTGAAATCAGCGGAAGGCAAGGAAGCCGCCGCTGTTTTTGCGCCAAGGCAAACAGCTAAGCAAAAAAGGAAAACGCAGCATAATCAATTTTAAGCATTGTCAAACTGCAATTATGCAACGGTGAAAAGTGAAATTTTATTGCATGTCAACAGCGGCAGGCATCTGCACACATCTTGCGTTTTGGGACGTCTTCACAGATGACTTGCTGGCACTGTGACTGGGACTGGAGAACAGGTCGCTGGCGATTTGAATTTGGCCATAAACTGTCGATTGCATAAGCCGAAATCGGATATGCTCGGGGTGTGGGCTTGGACATGGGTTCGCCTTGGACAGCGACTGCGACTACAACAGCTATTGCAACTGCTATTCCGGCTCTGGATTACATGCGGGCCAGAAGGCATATAAATCCTGTAAATGGCTCCGCCGGGTTGCCCAATCTAATTGAGTTAATCGACTGCGATTGGAGGTCTTGTTAGCACCGCCACTCACATTCACATCTCCAACTATGTCTGGCCTCAAAGTCACGGCATTATGTGTCGCTTTTAACGGTCTTAATCGGCGGGACGGACTTTCTGTGAGTGATTAACGCTCGTAAAACAACTCGATCGGTAGCCGTAGCTGCTGAGCACCACGCATTATTGTGATCTCTAAATTAAATGCGTCTCATATGTCGCTAATTAAATTGTTTTATTGCCGCTCTGGCCGTGTCCAGCGCCCAAATGGAATCATTAAATGGCATTAAAAAGCCATTACACAAATGACTTGGCCAATGACTTTCAATAATTTGGTCTTGCCAAAAAAACGAAAAGATCCCATGCATATATTCATGAATAGCGAGGGGTTATCTGATCGATTGGCGTCGATCGAAGTTGTCAGATCGCAACTCCCACACTGATGGTGTCTTCGATGTGCCAAAAATGGGCGGGGATCGCCAGATGGCTTGTGTCTCACTAATTGAGGTAATTTAATTAGCAAACTTGGTGAAATTTCTACAGAGGGTCGCCAGTCAAACTTTCAGATTTCAAGAAAAGAAATAGAGAGTTTATGATGCGGGTTAGGGGATTCCTAGGGAACGCTAACTAAGATTTACCTTAAAAAATAACTTTATTATCACCTGTCATTAATCCATTGAGAACAGAATTAGTACAATTAATTATTAATTAAAAAGTTTAAGAAAGAACTGTATACTGTTTTCGCCTTTAGTAGACATAAAAGAAAAAATTTAAAATACAAATTGTTGTCCATATTTGATAATTTTAAAGATGTAACCCCTTAAAGAATTTTAAAAATATGGGTAAAACATTTGTTTGACAAATTAAAGTTTTAAAATACAATCACTAAGTCAAAAAAGCATTAATTTTCATCGGAAATCGGTGTTATGTTAGTTCTTATTAGATTAACAAATCTGCATACCTTATTTAACATCTACATAAGAACATTTTTTTCAAAATTTTTTCAATATTTAAAAATTTGAAAAAAAACCCTAAATTAGTTTCTTTCCAATATGGCTACAAAAACTTGCTTGCTGATCCTGATCTAGAATATATGTGCTTTATGGGGTCAGAAATGATTCTTCCACTGCTTTGCAATCTCCTGACTAAAATTATAATTTCCTTCAAGGGTATAAAAATACCTGTACTAATAAAGATAAAAAAATATTTCTGACCATAAAGGATTAAGTCTACAGGGTACAGAGAGAAGTGTAAAGTTGAAGTAAGTTTCAAATAAAACCAAAGACAACATTCCAATTAAAAAAATAAATAATAATAAATAGCTTAACATTTTTAGACTTACAATTTTATAGGCAAAGCAGTAAAGTTAGATCTCTGATGTAATACTCACCAAAAGCATTTCGATCGTGTATGTGGGATATATCCAATTTTATAGCGCCGTAATCCAGCTGGCCCGATGATGATGACTCTGCTCCACGTCGCTCCGCTCTCTCCTCAGACTTTGCACGCAATCAAATTGTAATATTCGATTCGAGACAGAAACATAAACTAATCAAATGCGAATTAGCTGCTAACGTTTCCTTTATTGTATTTGGATTATATTGTATTCATTAGGTGGGTTTACAGCCTATCTGCCGCTGGCTGTCGACCGTTCCGATCCGTTCCTCGTTGCACTTTATTTTCGTTTAATTGCCAAATTTCGAATCGTTATTTTCGAATTAGCAGACAGTTCACACACCGGCCGATAATTTTCGCGGCTTGCAGTTGATCGATTTGGTTTCGTTCGCTTTTGGTTTACGAGTTTTGTTCGAAGGAAAGACTGATGTTTTTTTTTTTTCGGGGGAGTTGGGCGCTGGGGCGGCTAACCGCTGCTGGCAGACAACAACTGAACCAAACCGTCTGAACGCTCGCTGCAGACTGAGGCGCGAGCGTGTCGAGGTTTCCTGGCCGAAGACAAAAGCACTGGAGTTTCGCTGAAGATGCTGCAGATGGCGCGAATGTGGCCGACCGGCTGGAGGCGGCTAATGAATGAAAGCCAAGCTCATTATGGCTCTCTGCCCCTGCCGTTGTCTTGGGCTTGAACTTGGCTCGCAGCATGGTCAATTCACAGGCGCCCAACACCTTTTAGCGGCGCCGCCATGACGCAACTCAATTCTAGTGGAACAGCGCAGCCTGCGGCTTGATTAAGTTTTATATATTTTTGGCTTGCAGTATTTTTGTTTTCGTTCGTGTTTTATGCGTGTCTCGTCCGATGACTTTCCAAGTTACCCAACAGCGCGCGCTGTGGCATCTTCGCGGCCAACTCGTTTCGTTTTTGGCCAAATCCTTGCCCACAGCAGCCGAGCGCTTAATGAGCACTTTGCTCCAAGCCAGTTCAGGCACACACACGTGCCGCAGATCAAAGTTGGCGTCGGAGCTGCAGCTGAAGTTGGCCATTTCCTCGTGCCTGCTTTTGGGGCCACCTCTTCACCGTGCAAATTTCTCCCGTATTAACGCCAATTCAGCATGTAAATTGACTCATTTCTGAAGACGCAAGGTTTGAATCTTCGATTTCCGCTTGCCTTTTTTCATTTCCGCTTATTGAAAAAAGTCTGCTTCACTTTGCCCGTTTTGCGATTATTTTATTTCGGTTTTTTACATGGCAGAAAAGCTGCAGTGGTTTGGATGAGCCACTAAATGCCAAAGAGGCAACAACCTGGAAGCACTCTGAGGCGCCATGTATGGTAATTATTAACTTAAATACCATCTTCGTTTTAATTGTCTTATTTTATATTATATGCTAGAAGCAGTTAGTTATTTCAACTTATCAACAAAGGTGGGCAGGAAGGGGGACAACAAGGAGACAGCTTAAGATCAACCTCACGAAATGCTGCACACTTACAGGATCCTAAACGCTGGCAGACTGTCTGTCCAGCATTCCTTTGGTGGTTTTATTTTATTTTCCTTAATAAATGTAAATGCACCATTGCATTTAATAACACATTTTGTGTGCATTGCCAAATTTCCGCGGTAGGTGCGATAACACCTTTTGGGCCACCGTAACCTGTATGAGAAATTAACCCCGCGGCGAAGGTGCGGGAGTGGAGTAGGAGGAGGAGGAGCCTCATCCGCTGTCAATGGAAAATCGGCAGGCAGTGAAAAGCACTTTCAGCTGACTCGTTTTCCTAGTGCCACCGAGTGCAAGGGAGTCGGAGTCGGAGTCACATCTCTTAGCAGCACATTATTTGCCAAATGCTTGGTAAAGACCAACGAAAGCAGCAAAAGCGAGCCAAAAAACCAAAAATCCAAACATCGAACACGTCGCGCGGCAAACCAGCTTTCTTCGTCGTGACTTTTGATATTTGAAATGATGCCGAGACGCCTCGACGCCGTTGCCTGGTGAGCTTTTGAACCCGTTTGCACCCTTTTCCAACTGCTCCATGCGTTTTCCTCCGCCTGCAAATTTTCAATTTGACTTTTTCCAAGTCAAAATCGTTTGCTGCTCTGTATGCTGAACAAATTTTGATTGTGGCCAGGACAACCGAGACAAACTGCACATGCTGCCAACTGGAGGCGCAACGTGATGAGCCGCGGGCCATATAGCGGGAGTTGGGGGTTTGTTTATACACTTAGAAAATCCTTTTTACAGAGGTTAAAGACTGTAATAAAATTTAAGATATCACCATAAGAATAAGTTATTATTTTAGTTTAATACATTTTGTAAAGATTCTTAAACAGTTTTTTAATGTTATTCATTTCTAGCGATTTAAGGAAAATTGTTTTGTTTTCTTTCGATTTATGAAAACTTTTTTTGAGGCAGAATTTCCCCCGAGTGCATGACTAATTGAAAATGCAACTTGCATGGCTCCCAGTAGCCATCTGAACTGGATTCCTAATGAAGTTTTGCGGTTACGGATCCGCAGAGATCCTCGGTGCTGTCATAACTCAAGCTAACCGCAAGTTTGACCCTCCGCCGTGCTCGATTTGGCAACTGACAGCGCTGACCTCAGCAACCTGATTCAATTGGCCACGCCCTTATCCCACTACCGTTCACATAATTCATACCAAACTGCCGCATAATAAAGTCATCCATCCATCCATCTGGACAAGCGATCAGCAGAAAGGCCTGGGGCTTCCATTGTGACACCTGATTGCCCCTCTCTCCTGGGAGGAGCTGGAGCTCCGGAGCTCCCTGGCATTTATGATTGGCAGTGGCAAATGAAACCATAAATAGCAAAAAGAGCAACGAGCTCAATAAATGGCACAAACAGGCCGGCAGACAATCGAGAAATTTGTTTATAAATAAATTTGTATAAATTGCATTCGTTTTGACATAAGACAAAGGCCTTTGTGCGCCACAAAATAAACGTGTCAATGAGGGCCAAACTAAAACTAATAATTTAAAATGCAAATAGTCGAAAAAGCCATCGTAGATTGTCGTTTAAGGTGTGAAATATGAACGCGGCAGAAGCAGCTCCAATCCCAGTCCCAAGCCCAGAAGAAGAGGCAACCCGCTGAAACCTGAGAAAAGATTTGCTAACGCACCACTCCGGATAATCATATGCATCCACGCTCCGAGGGGCCCGGGGATGCCCATAGATCGGCCGTCGCCGCTTGGGGTCTTTGGTTACACTGCGGCGGGGCCTTGTCAGTTCCGGATTAGACGAAATCGTTTTTTAAGTAAGCTAAATCAATCATTTGACAGCCGCTTAATTGTCCAGCGAAATGTGGTCACGCCCACAGGGGCCTGCATGGGATCTGATCCCACCTCATTGTCTTGTCGGAATCTTGGGCAGCTGCTGCTGTTGCTCCGGCTACCGGCTGAACTTTTGAACTCTATATATACACATATATTTTTTTGGCCCATTGTGCGTAGTTCAATGCCATGTCGGCGTACCGATTTTTCACGCCTATTGATTGGTGGCAGGAGAAACTGAAATGCCAGTGAAACTCTGGGATTTATTGAAGGATTTTGATTGATGCGTACAGTAAGTGAAATTTTGGAGCCACTCCGAAAGAGAAAACCAATTAGTTACAATAAGGTCGAGGGTTAAGAACTTCTTATCGCGTTAAAAGCACTTACAAATAGGTGAAATCAGGCTGCAAAAAAAATATATTCAAATATATTGGGTCTGCAAATAAGCCTTATTATGTGAACCTTGAAAGTATCTCCAACCTTTAAATGTATTTTTATTTATTTGCATCTTCCAATCAATCCAATGAAGCCATTAGTCCATGCAGATTATGACAATGTGGCCAATTAATGACGCTTCGATTTACGACCAATTTTTAAGGGCCTTATGATTATAACTAGCCATGCGATATTAATATAATCCGTCAAGCGAGATGATTTCCCAGATCATTTGCCGACTCCATTTATATATTCCCATGTTGCTTGTGCCTCGGGCCAATCAAAATTTATACATTTATTCGATCCACTATATTTTTCAGGCCAAGCGACGCTACATTTGATACCTTTTGGCAAGACGTCCGCCTCATAAACAACAAAATGCCAAGCAATATCAATCAATTATGTCGGATCCAGAGCTCCGTCTCCATCTGCAACTCTAGACTGCGACCCAGCCCCGGGTTTTATGTAACGAAGTGGCTTAGATTTCGAGACATCTAGTAAGATCATAAATCTTGTGAATATTTTCGTTCGCCGATTGCGTCAACTCTGCGCACTTTGCTTTACATATTATAGTAGAAATCCAGCGATCCCCTGGTTATGCCCAAAGCTCTTTCGGGTGGTTAACATTTTGTTGACCCAACGAATTGTAGGTGGTGCCTGGGGTCGTCGGAGACACCGTGATGCATACCGTACCCAGTAGAGGGTGGGGATATCGGTGGACGCCCACTTGTGCCGGGTGGCTGCTGCGTGTGAAAACGGATTGGCCAAATTAACAAACACTAAAGGGTTTTGCCATATGCCTTGTTTTCGGATTTTCTTCATATTTGGCTTAACCGATCTTTTGTTATGCTGATGGCCCGTAATTTGTCATACGCTGCGGGCCGGCTAATGAAGGTTGACGGGGCTTATGGAGCAGCCGGAGACATGACAGTTCATTTTCAACACTCCTCTGAGTGATTCGCTTTCGGGGCAACTCCCACAAATATTGATACAGCATGAGTTACGGCAGTAATCAGTCAGGCTTTGACGATAAGAGGACCGCTCAATCATCGCGAGAAAATACTTAGAGGCGCTCAAGATTTCATTGCATATAGTTTAATAAATCAAAGACTTTGTATGCCTACACAATAAACACAATTCAATAGCTTAACCTAGTGCCAGAACTATTAAAAAAGGCTTTCTTACTCCTTCGACTCCACCAGCAGTTGCTCCTTACTCTCCTCCTCGTGGTGAGCCTGCCACCAATCGCTAACAAACTCCCGCAAGCTGGATAGTGCGAGGACGCCGTGAACATCGAGTTTCTGATCGCTGGCCAGCCAGTTGCAGTATTCCGACCGGGAACAGGCACCCGAGCCGCCGTAGCTTTTCACGTAACGCACTCCCGCCATCTGATCCGGCCACTGTCGGGCCAAGCACTCGATCAGAACATCCAGTTGGGCAGCGGACAAGGCGCGATGTTGACCACTGGCCGAGCCACTCTTCCACAGCACGTTCAGCAGGCGTCCCAGACCGGGCACCGAAATACGAGGCGAGAGCAGGGGCAGGAGCTGCAGCACCAGGCGATACAGACGCAACTGGACATGGTCGTAGTCCGGCAGTTCAGACCGCGCGGCGGCCAGGGAATACCACAGATTGTTGATGATGCTAATGACGCCCTCGATGATGTCAAATTGATGGAACTCCGTGTCGCGGATGACGCCGACCAGCCAGGACAGTATGCCCACGTGCTCCAACATAATCTTGACAGCGCCGGGAATCTTTACGCACGTGGAGAGCACCGAGAGCAGCAACAGATTCGTTTCAAGTGTGGCCAAACTGGAGCCGTAGAATCCAAGCAGCACCTTGAACGTATTGGTGGAAACCAGTAGGAAGAGATCGGCGCTGCACTTGATGCCGCACCGCAGCAACTCGATGATGAACTCGCGGTACTGCTGGTGCTCTGGCTCCTGCGAGTAGAAGAACACATTGAAGTCGGGTATGGTCTGGAAGTTGAAGCTCTGCTTCAGCCGGAGATACATCATCAGGCGTTTGTACAGTAGATGCGTTGGGTCTGTGCTCAGGTTGAAGCTGTGCGCGATAAACAGGGCCGGGATCAGCGGAACCCTTGGAGTTCCACCATGCGTCCTCCTCTGGGCGAGCCATGTATTTCTCAGCTCACTCAGTCCCGCCTGGATGTTGTCGTAGGCCTGCGTCCACAGCGGCTTCTCATAAAACTTGGAGAGCTCAAAGTGGGTGCGATAGCGTTGCTGACAACTGGCCGCTGCCAGGCGCATATCCTTGTCCAGCGAGGATAGCCCACAGAAGCTAACCGCCAGCAGTCCATTCTGCACCGGCCAGCGTGCCCAGACCACGGACTCCGGTGCGAAGCAGTGCATCATTAGGGGCAGTAGGAAGGCGGGATCGTAGCAGGCCTCGTAGATCTTCTCGCGCTTCGGGCAGATGCGACGCAGATCCTGGGGGAAGTCTGCACAGCCTTGTTCGACCATCTTTTCCAGCTGATTGTCGCCAAAATATAGGGACTTCTTTGCAGGATTCTGGAACTGGACCGCAGGCAGCTGCTGGCTGGCGTGCAGGCTCCTCCAAATGGGAAAGTTTTCCATGGTGTACTCGCTGGTCTCGCGGACAATCAACGCCAGCACCTGGGCCACATTGGTCTCCTGCTGCTGCAAGCGTGCCCGCTCATCGTCATCGGCTGCCCTCAAGGCATAGTGCGCCACGGCGCTCTCGCCCCAGATGAAGGGTCTGAACTGATCCAAGCCCACTTCAAAGCGCTCGTAGTGTTCCAACAGCGCCAATCCGTATCGATCGGAGGGGGAGAGCTTAGCGTGGTAGGATCCCAGGATCACGGGTATGTGAGTCGATTGGAGGGCACTGGGTGCCTTTCTGGCCAGCGTCTCCATGAGCTGAAGAAGATGGGTCTTGGTGGCACTAGGCGCTCCCAGGAGGTGGTCAAAGCAGCAGGAATGGGTGCAAATCATTTCGTAGAGCAGGGCTGTCGTGGGATCCTCCTCCGCCGGCTCCTCCATATTGTAATCAGCATACATACCGTCGCAGAGGAAGGCCATTAGCTTGAGCACGAGCCCATTGGTTTCATCCTGAGCTGGCTGCCGCTCCTCGCCGAGATGGAGAGCCAGCTTTAAGCAGCTCTTGCAGAAATTCAGCCATTGCTGGTTGCCCAGCAAGCGACTCCAGTCCAGAGGAAGCTCCTTCGCACCGTTCGTCTCCCACCACTCGTGGCAGTTCCAAGCTATTTGCTCCAGCTTGGCAAAGTCCAAGGCCTGCTTCTTCAAATCCAGCGTTAATAGTTGAACGTTGAGGTTTACGTAATTGACGAAGACGTTAGCCTTTTGCTTTTCGTCCTTGGCGGATGCAAAGGCCTGCCAATAGATCTCCCGCAGGACTCGCACCTGGAAGAGCTCTACCGAGTCGAGCTTCAGCTGCTTCTGGCAGTAATCCACACACTCGGACTTGGGCATGCACAGGGCGATGAGCAGGGCACTGGCCTCCGCGTGCTCCCGGTAGATGAGGGCTGCCTTCTGGGGCTTCTCGATGCTCTTCATGAAGCCATTCTTGTAGGTTTGGTAGCAGCGCTGGAGCACCGCTTGGGGTAGTTGATAGTTTTTCGACAAGGCAATGTCCAGGAGGGGATACACCAGCTCCTTTTGCTCTAAATTGCTGGGCAGCAGCTCCGCGAACTTTTCTGCCAACGAGGGCTGACGTTCCAAGAGCAAGCTCGCCAGGCGGATGGCGGATTTGCTGAGTTTTCGAGAGGCCGTGAAGAAACAGGCAAAGAACTCTCCATCGCACTCGGCCAGGTGGTGATGGTAGTTGACCAGGAACTGAAGTAGAGCCGCCTCCAGGGGCTCCAGCTGCTGCTCGCTCAGCTCGCAGAATCCCTTGTAGAAGTTCAGCAGGACCTTAAAGGCCTTCCGGCAATCGATGGGCTCCTTCAGCGTGGTCAGTCGTCCCAGCAGGCGCAGGAGCAGATCGAAGTAATGATTCGGCTTGTTGCTCGGCACAAAGTCGTTGGCTTGCAGCTTGGTTGTTAGTAGGTCTAGCATCTGGCAGCATTCGCTGGACTTCAATTCGAAGGCATCCACCAAAGCCACGCACTCCACGAGCTGCTGCTGCTGCTCCAGCTTATCCACCGAGGCGTCTAAAGCAATATCCAACGCCTTGATAAGGTGCAGGCGGTAGTTTGCAGTGTGGCTCTCGAACCGCGGCAAGGCGCGACAGAACTCCGTCAGTCGGCGCAGAAAGATGACGTAGTTCAAGCGAGTGGCGCTGGTCTCACTAAGCAGCTCGGTAGGATGCAGTTCCGCCAGGCGAATATTGTAGATGTAGTGCAGAAGACTCTGGGTATACGTTTCCTCCTGCTCCTGATCCTGATCCTCCTCCTGGGTCTCTTCCTTGCCGCCGTCCACTTGGCTGGCGACTTGCAGAAATTTGATCAGATAATCGGCGGTGAGCTCAGCCTGCAGTTTGCTCAGTCGCTGACTGGAAACGAGGTGGCTGAAGACGAAGAGCAGATCCTGGACATAGATCATATTGCGACGTGGGTTACTGAGGCTCGCGTGCAGCAACAAGGACTGACCCTCCCCCAGCTGCAGCTCAAAGTTATTTTCAGGGCTCACCGCCTTGAAAACTTGATCGAAAGATTGGGAGTCCTCCCCGAGGAGTACCGTCCGCATTTGGCTCAGCAGCGGCCACTTCTCGGCCAGGACAGCGGGAAGCTTCTTCGGCTTATCCTTTCCACGTCCGGGCAGCCAGCTTTTCATGTAGTCACTGTACCGCTCCAGGCGGCCGTCGTACAGCTGCAGCACACATTCCGGCTTGCTGTGGTAGTGGAAGAGGAGCAGAAACACCAGCTCCACATAGGCGTCGTAGGGCGCCTCCAGTTCCACTCCTTTCAGAAGCAGCGGCATCATCTTACTCAGGGTCAAGGTCTCCACATACGCCTGCACCGTCTGTCCCTGCTCGATTTGGGCAAACAGTTTGCTCAGGTTCTTGGTGTTGATGGCCGTTTCCGCCACGCTCAGCTCCGGCAGCTCAATCTCCCTCCAGTCCAGGCCGAGAATCATCAGCAGGATGGTCACCACATCGGTCACAGTTGCGGCATCAAATCCAATGAGAGCCTCCACCCAGATGTTGATCTCGTGGCTGCAGGAATCAAACAGCCCCGTGTTGTGAAAGAGGCGGTTCAGCATGTTGCCGGCCTCCGATTTTATGGCCACATCCTCCAGCATGTAGGCCTTGATGAACGACCGGAAAACCTGCTCGAAGAGTTTCTCCTTTGGATTCAGGCTGCGCGGAAACAGCAAAAGTATGGTCTTGATCGACTTTAACTCCAATTGAATCTTCACGATGTCCTGCGACTGGTCGAGCTCATCGAAATCGGTTTGGTACAAGGGTCGGAGCACATTTAGGTAGTCCAGGATCTGACTGGTCTTGTTCACAAAAGCCCGGTTTTCCTTGCACATGAGCAGCACCAGGTCCAAGGTGACTGACAGGCATTCGAGAACATCCACTCCCTCCTGACTCTGCTGCTTGATAGCCAGGAAGAGGGAGTACAAAACGGACTCCATGGTGGGAAAGTGCACCAGCAAGTGGTTAAGCAAATCGAACTTGAACTTGCGCAGAGAGTTTCCGGCCTTCTTCGACTGCTCCCGGAGGGCAATGGCATGCACATAGTTGCTGTACTGCCTCATCATGGACAGCAGGAGACGCTCCACTGCCAGTCTAAGGCGGAATTCGGTGTGGTTCAAAAATTTTTTGCCCGTGATGTGCATCAGGGCTTCGATGGGCAGGCACAGCTCCTTGATCCAGAAACTGAAGTCCGTGAGTGTCATCTTGTCGAAGGCTGTTGAGAGCGCACTGGGAGGCACTGCATCGATGACCTGGGCCAGAAAAAGCGCTGCATCGGGCACTTCCTCCATTGAATTCTTAGCCGGACTAAGCAGGCAGGAGCAATTCCGCACGGTGTTGCGGCCCAAGTCCGGACACGCCTTTAAAGTCTGCAGAACCAGCTCCGTTTTGCGGGGATTCTGGTAGGGCTTGTACAGCGAACCCAGCACCTTGCCCTGCAGCTTGTTCTGCTTTTGACGGTAGTGAGTCATGGCATCGAAGCAGATTCCGTGCTTGCGGGAGGTGAGCAGCATCAGCAGCAGCTCGTGAACTGCAGCCGAAACGGCCTCAGCCTCCTGTTCGTTGGGCGGCTGTTTATGTGTTCTTTTCCTGTCAAACAGCGCTGGCAGGCCGTTGGGTCCTTCCCAGTCGTAGAGGCGGCGCAGGCTCTTGCAGCACTCCAGGTCGAACACCAGCACCTTCTTCGTCTTCTGAATATCTGGGTTCTCCAGCACGTACTGCCTCAAGGCGTTCAGCACCACGCAGGCGGTGACGTGGTCATCGTAGACCAATCCCTTGGCCAGAACGCCGATCAGTTGGCCTCGGTCCAGGATGTTCCGGATAAGCAAGGTGTTTCCATCGACCAGGAAGGCCAGAATGAAGTGTATGTACGCCTTGCGCACCGTGTCCTCATTCATGTAATCGTTCCTCGAGTGCAACAGCATCTGCTGCATCACAGTCACGTTGGAGAGGACGTCGTAGGAGTTCAGCACCTGGCGGCCCAGCTGGGGCTCCACGCACACGATCGCCGTCAGGAGTTTGAGGGCATTGCGGCGATGGCTTGGACGCGACGACTGCAGCAGATTCTCGAGAACTCCGCCGTGGGCCTTCAGGAAGTAGCGACAGCCATGGGCAGCCGACTCCATGTGGCTCTTTTGGTTGGTGAGTATTTCCATAACAACGCGCTGCAGCGCTTCGGTGAGGTAGTCCACATGGAAAAGATTGCTCTTGTCGATTCTGTCAAAGGCCTCGGCCAGCTCCAGGGGTTTTCCGCGCTTCTCAATGTACTTGGCCACGATCTTCGGCCGCGTGGTGACCATGAACAGGAAGTGCCGCAGCTCTGGGGGAGATCAACTGGTTAATATAGACTCAGTGCGACTTACTGCCCACTTACCAGTAATAAAATTATTGCTACGCAGCTTGGTGCGGAACTGCATCATCTTGAAGTCGTTGGGAAACTTTGGGTGGCTTTCTTCCGGCTCGATGCCGGAGTCGTTGGGAAACTTTGGGTGGCTCTCTTCCGGCTCGATGCCGGAGTCGGGACTAACCTCGTCCTCATCCTGCTGCGTATCCTTCCGCCTTTTGTTTTTCTTAGAGGGAGACTCGCTTACCTCCATTTCCACCTGTTGCGCTTCATTCTCAGTGGAGGTTTCAGCCTTTTTCCCCTTCTTCTTGCTTGGTGTGGGGTCTGCAGGTTCAGTTTCTGGCGGACTTTCCTCCGTTGCTCCTTCTGCGCTTTTATCGGCTTTATCCTTCTTTTTCTTTGGAGTGTTCGACTCCTTGGGGACTTTCTTTGGCACCGCCACCTCGCCGTCGTCCTGCTGCTCCGCGTCAGGCTCCTCGTGTTTTCTCTTTCGCCGGTTGGGTTGTATGGCCATTGTGCTCAATTATCAGCTATTTATTCTCATAGAATTCGGTAAAAAATTAAATTAAATACAAAAAACACCCGCACACGTGCTGGCGGAGAATTGTGTGACCGCACTTGGCTCGATGCGAATAACCAACTCTGGTTTTTAGTGTTGGAAAGCACGCGGTTGGCGGGCAATTAAAATGGTAATTAGGCTTAAAACTTCTTTAAACCCGGATAGATTAGGAACGAGCTTAGTTTATCATTAGTTTTATATTTTGACAACAATTAAGAACATATTTTTACTAAAACTATAAGTACGAGAGTTCGTCAACTGAGAAACCGACTTCCAGCACGATAGTGACTCATCGAATCTGCTAATTGATCATTTACAAATTTTCCCTCTACGTAATCATTTTCTTGGGCTGAATTACTGATTTATCCAGGTCTAGTCGTCTTCCAGGGCCGCATTAGTGACTCCATTAAATCCAGATCCTCCAGGAGGAGTTGTGGTCACGTTTCCAGAGACTGGGAATTCCGGCAAAGTCGAGCGCTGCTTGCCCGGTGCCGGTGGAACAGGTGGCAAATCGACAGATTTACTCGTACCTGTACAAATTTCGTCGTTAGCCGCCGTTGTTTATGCAGATATGTACGTGTAAATCACTTACCTAAACAACAACCCATTATGATATGCTCTTGAATACTCCTCGGGGCGAGTGGGCCAATTTGCTGAAAGTTCTTTGAGCACTAAATCAGGCAAATCAAATCGGTGGCCAATTGACGGCGAATGCGTATGTGTGCACCTGTGGCGTGCAAACGACTCATGGCTAATTGATAAGCCGCCGTTACTTTTATTCTCTTTTTGTTTAAAATGTAAAGTGGGTTATTTATGACCGTGGGCAGGCCAGCTATCACATTATAGTTCTTCGTCGGCCACATGAACCCGTAGGAAATGAGCTCCTAACTATGAAAAAAGCGCACACTGCAGTCGTATACTCCTGGAACGAAGAACCGAACCAGCCAATTAAGATAAGCCCTTATCAGGCAAAACAGTTTATAGTGCTTTGTAGTTGGCGCTAAAAATTCAATTGACAAATGAATCGTCTATCGACTTGTGTATCGATTGAAACGGGTAATTGGCTCCGCGCTAGCTTTGAAAAACAATGGAAAACCGTTAATAACCATGGAAAATTTTACTGTTCCCGTGATTTTCCAAGCAATACAAGCTTTTACCGGCTGAATTGGGATATCATCAAATTTATAAACAAAAAACATTATTCTTTTTATCATCACATCTAGTATGTCCGCCCTATTAGGAGAACATTAAAATTATATAAAATGTGTATTTTAATATCTTTACTAACACATGTAGGTTTTTATCTGAAATGCTCTCGAAAATAGATACAATTATATTAAATAAATTTATTTGGTGTTCCTTCATTGCACTCTTTTTCGCAATGAAATTCTAACACCTAGTGTGACCGCCCTGCCGTGCTGCAGAAAAGCCACGTTTTCACGTTCACACATGACGTGCAAGAGGCGGGGAGCGGAGGGGTTCATTATCAGCCGGAACGTAAACAGCGTCGCTGCTTTTCACGCCATCCGATAAAATGTTTAAATCACACTGTGTTAATTAGAGCCGAAATCAAATCAATGCGCCTGTGGACGCGGACGACTCGAGATCGTGAGCGCGTGAACGCGGATTAAGCAGCGCTTGGAACAAACAAAACCAAGAGAGCGGAGTAGCAGAGAGTGCGTGAGAAGGCGTGAATAGTGATTTTTGGCCGCAAAGCGAAGGCCCACAGTGAACGAATCACGGCGAAAGCGGATAAACAAAAGCCATAAAAAACAGATTCGCACGAGAATAGCAAAATCGTCTGTGCTATTCAATTGGAAAAAGTCTGATTTGCCCGAGACTGGCGCGGATCCGCCATGGACGACGAGTTCAAGCTCTGCTGGAAGAACTTCCAGGACAACATAGCCAGCGGCTTCCAGAACCTCTACGACCGCGGAGACCTGGTCGATGTGACCCTCGCCTGCGATGGAAAGCTGCTCCAGGCGCACAAGATAGTGCTGGCGATATGCAGCCCCTACTTCCAGGAGATATTCACCACCAATCCCTGCCAGCATCCCATAAGTGAGTACCCGCTCTAGCGGCGGCATCCGCTTCCCATGTCTCTGTTTGTCCAAGCAATTGACGCCTTTGCCACCGGTCATCACTGGTTCGCAACCTGCGACAGTTTGTCCTCCATTGTATCAGCTTTTCTGGGTCCAGTACTTCCTCAATGAGCCGCCGGTTCCCGCTTATTTTGGTCAGTTCATCACTGGATCACTAGGTGTCCGTTTATCGGGCACCGGAGCTGGAGCCCTCACGTCAGCCTGTCTGCTCGTCACTGCTGTCAGTCGCTTAGATATAAATCAACCTTTGGGTTTAATTCCATGACACATTCGTTGGTTATCAGGCCAGCTCCACCTCCTCCTCCATTCCCACTTCCACTTGTACCTCCAGGTTGGGTTCCACTTCGAGTCCCCGGCCCACTGCCGCACGTGCAGGGTCTGCTCCACTCCAAACACAAGTCGACTTTGGGGTCTCATTCCGAAAAGATGATTTGGGAGCAGTTAAAACTGTCGAACTGAAAGACTAGTAGGAGAAGCCTTTAAATTAGTTTCTTTAAAACTCCAAGAAAATTGTTTCACTATGATTAATTTCATAAAAGTAATCAATTAATGTTTATAGGCACTACAAAAAAACAGATCTAAAACGATGATCGATCGGCATTGATTAATTAAAAAGTAAGTTGAAGCTTTTCCAAGGGATATAAACTTTAATATTTGAATAAAAAGAACAGGATAATAAATGCATTAAAGGTGTTTAATTCTAAAATCAATTTAATAACTTTAAAAGCATACATATTTGTAATAAAAATAAGCAGAAAACTTATTTCATAGAAACCAGAATAAAATTTGCAAAATTTCTAGAGAAAATTAAAAAAACCCACATTTTAAATGTCAAATAAAAATGTAAAGATTATTCTTATTAAATAAACACGACATTTTTCTGTGTCATAATTTTTAATTACCCATTAAATATATATTTATAACGGCTGAGATCTTTAAACAAACATAAAATGAAATTCTTTAAAATTACTTGCTGAACATTTTTAATAGGGAGAATTAGTTGATTTTTTAAATTCCAAGAAGAGCTTAGTTAAAACCATTAAAAGCTTCCCAGTTTATTCTTTGTCAATTTCGTGTCTATCATCGCGTTCAAGCTGCAGAAAGGTCGTAAATCTAAAGACAAACAGCAGCAACCTAATAAGAATCGAGGTCTTATGATAATCCTCCTCCAGCGAGCAGGGCTGCCGCCACGTTGTCTATTATGGCTATGTGGTAGCTGCAGGAGTCCTCCACCTCTAGATCAGCGCTCGCATTGTTTACACACGCCACGCATAGGAGGTATATGCACCGTGATAAGGTGCACGGCGAGAGCTCTACCCAGAGCCCCACTTCGACCGGATCGGGGAGATTGGGTGCGTTGCTGACCTCATCAAATGTACTTCAAATGGACTCTAGAACGGTGGTAGTATATATGGTATATGGATATGATATCGCCGGGACAGACCGACCGACCCCTCCTGTTTCTGTTCGGCCCGATTTTGTTGGCGGTCGTGTTGAACACGGCTGCCTGCTGCACGGTGGCTTTATCTGATCAGGCGGCAATAAAAAATAAGGTTTTATCTTTTCAAGTAGCAGCAGAAAGGTGCTACCTACCAAACCCGCAACTGAGCGCTGCTACAAGAGGTATTTCCAAAGATAAAGAATATTAATATACCCTATAAATAACGCTAGGCGCAAGCGGGGGCAAGTTATTAAAAATAAACCAACAAACAAGGCAACAACACCAGTCATCGAGGTGCTAACAAGCCAAATGGCGTTCGGCGTTCCCGATGTTGCTTTGTGTGTCTCCCCATTGTTCGTCGTGTGTGTAACACGCAGCAACAACAATAGTCTAAATATTTTTATCTTTTTATCGCGTTTAACAATCATTTATTGCCCAACTGAGCAACTGGGTCCCCACCAGTCGCCACCTCCACTCCGTCCGGACTCCGGAGACTTCAGTTTTCGAGATATTGATTAGAGGGCTCGTGTGGTTGTTGCAGTCATTGCTGCTTAGTTGCTGTTTCCGCTGCTGAGGCCGTGTAAATCAATCCACTCCGTCCGGGCCAAGTGGTCGAGTGGTTATATCTACGCCTGCCCAGCCCAACCCAACCCAACCCAATACAATGCTAATCCTCGAAAATTATCTATTTATTATTGGCATAAACAAGACGGACATCGTCTGGGGGCAGTGTTTTATCAGCCTTGCGTTTAGTGCCAGCCACTTTACTTTGGGTATCACTCTCTTGATCGTAAAATAAGATTTTGAACTTATTGCTCGTTAGATAACGCACTCAGACAACCGGACCATGTGCCATGTGTGATATTGGGCCCTCTCCAAGTACGGGCTCCAAGCCACTGGGCTTCTACTGCCGCAGTCCGTATCCCCCGCGCCCCATTGCCATTCACGATTTCAAGTAGCCACGGCGATCGAATATAGCCGCGGTTGCTTACCAGTCATAAACGGTTCGGGTCCGGAAAGATAATATAATATCGATCGATGGACTTGTCGTAAATATTAAATACCCAATGTTATTAATATATTGCCGGACCGTGACTAAAGCAAAGACGTCGAGTTTTTTGTTTTCAGTATGCTCCAGAGGGGGTAAACAATTTTGCACTGTTTATTTCAAGAAACTAATCCATTTTCAGACATTCTGAACTTTGAGTTTTCGGACTTTCAAGGCGCTTAATCTTAAATGTGTTTATTTGGAAGCCATAGCCTTTTCAGAGATTATCAAAAATGCTTTATAATGGTTTCTCTTGGGAAGATCAGTGATTTTTATAAATATATCATTTATTGGAATATCTCTAATTTAGTTAAAGTTTAAGGAGTTAATTCGCAAGAGACATAACATATATTTATTTAGAAAATATCATATATAAAATATATATTTAAAAATTCGTCACAGTTTACATATTACAAGTTGGAAAAATAGTTAAACTAAATATTAATGAAAGTGAATAGTTTAGAATAAATATACAAAAATGTACTTCCAAAGACTTCTCTTAAAAGAACCATTGGCAATATGTTGTTGCCCCTTTTAAGTATTCCCGTATTGGTAGAAACCTATTGGTATTATCGAATTTATTGGAACCCTTCTACTGTTTCCGCTTCTGGCCTTACCCAATCGATCGCATTAATCGCTGCTTACGTACGGGAGTGAGCAGTTTATGGTCTCTTCATATTATATCAAACTTTGACTTTGAGCATACGAAATTTCATAAATGCTTTTATTGGCCATTTGTGTTGACAATTCGTAATTTATGGGGCCCAGCCGTAGCCCACAGCCCGTAACCCGTACCCAGTAGCCACAAATAGACGGGGCAATCGGCTAAGCTGGACTAATCCCTGGGCCAGTTGGGGACATACATAGGTTCACAGAGAATTGGTAAGGGAAGCGAAAAATATAAATAGGGATAGGAATAGGAGGAACCTTAAGGCCAGCCTTCTCGCTGTCGCTGGGCTTCTTGGTTTTTATCAGGTTGTACTACTACCAGCGCGACGACTCGATTCGATTCGACTACTCGACTATTATGGCGTTCGGAGATAACCAATATTTATGAATGTTTGTGCGACGACATTGTCAAAATGAGGCAGGCCACTCCACTAGCGCGCCCAACTGCTCGCCGGGGGAACAACAACAACAGAGCCTATGGGCGTTCTGATTCGATAAACATTTATCATAATCATAAAATAAAATTGTTTTCGAAATCGATCGCCTGCGATCCGATTGGTGGAAGCGTGTGGAGTGGGCGTGATCTCACCGGGGCCGAAACAAAACGAAACCGAGCTAAGGAAGATATCGCTGCAGTTCCAATTCCCCAGCCCCAAATCTCAGTACCCTCGATCTATTTACGAACCGTTCTGATATCAGCGAAGATCACAGCGGGTCAGGCGCCCATTAAATGTTTCTTGGGAAGCATGGCATGCATTTAAGCAAACAGTGATCGAGACCCGAGGATCTGATGACTGAGCTCTCGCGGAGATGCTCGACTCGGTCTTTTGGGCGCTGTCGATCTCCTTATCAGTAGCCGCAGCAGCAGTCACGGATTTATCACGTTCTCCGTGAACTTTAGACAAAGTTTATCTACAGCCCGAAGCCCATAAACGGTTTATTGATTCGAGAGAGAGATCGAGAGTTCAGTGTGTTGATCTCTTTGTCTTGATCCAGGGCCGCCCGGTCTTTATCTCCGGCGATGCTCGGAGTGTATCTGTCCTGACTCTTCTGTACGGCGCAGAACTAATACGATTGATAGTACCTCCCTTCCCCCCCGCACTATGCATATGTAATCACGTATCTATCCGGCATCAGAGCAGTCAAGCTCGGCTCCGTACTGTACCCCGGATTTTGATCTTCGCCATGCGATCACTCGGACGAACACGGACATGCCAAGGCGCAGATAGATAGATAGGCGAGAGACAAAACGTCCCGTAATGACGACTACGGCAAATGATAGGCACAATTGATGTCGTCGGGCGGCGGTCAGATTAAGCAACCGAGTTTGTCTGTTGCTGATCGTCGATTTAACATATATTTACATACACACTCGTACCAAGATCTGTTCGGGTGTTTGTGTAATAAAATTGTTATTGAGAACAAGTGATAATATTGTTTTTAACTAGATGTTGATGCTGCGAGAGACAGGCACAGTGGGCAGGGGATGATGATGGGGGAAAGTACTGATAAGGATCCCGCGCAGTGATCTGATCAGATGATGCTCATCTGTATAGTTGCCGGGACAAAAGTATATTCATTATTCATTAATTAAGGGTTATTTGTATACTTAATAAGACTGAAACACACTTGATACTGTGAGCACCAGAAAACATGAGCAAACTTGTGTTTTTTGATTCAATTAAGAGTATATTGATTTTTAGTATGTAACAGATTCAGTAATTTAATGGCTTGTGATCAGCTGCCGCTTATTTTTCCTGGAAAGAGTTTAAAATTAATCTCAAGAACCCAAAATTCTTAGAACCGTTTCCGCTCATAATAGTGATATGTTTAATGTCTCAAATAAGAAAACTATTTAATGTTAAAGGGAATATGGCATAATAGATCCGCTCCACTGTGGAGCAGATCCCCTGACAGTTTCTTAGGCCGTGTCGAGAGCTCAGCTCGCCCATGATACATATTCCATGCTGCTTATTTTATAATTACGGCTGCTGCTGAGCTACTGCGCTGTTGTTGAGTTTATATTTAAGTTTTCAGATTTCTTATCGTAGCTGTGTTTTTATGTATTGATTTAGTATTTGAGCGTTTCGATGATAACATCTCCACGCCGAGTGTGACCTCCTTTCCTAGTGATGTTATTGCCGATCCCGAGTCTTTATGTAAACAAGTAATTACGTTGAATCATGTTTTTGGGTTTTTGGTCAGGGGAACTCATAAAACCACGCGTCAGTAATCTCAGAGAATTTTAAAAAATCCTCCAAAGTTTTTTAAAATATTCCGCCTATTAAATTCTTTAAAAATTCCCAATTCCTTGCAGTAATACTCAAAGATGTGAGCTTCAACATCATGCTGGAGCTGCTGGAGTTCATGTACCAGGGAGTGGTAAATGTCAAGCACACGGAACTGCAGTCCTTCATGAAGATTGGCCAGCTGCTGCAGATCAAGGGTCTGGCCACCAACTCCAACTCTTCGCCGGGCTCCAGTGCCTCGGAGAAGTCCACTAGTCAGACGCCTCAGACGGAAGAATCGCCCAATACCAGCAGCAATACCCACAACAACAACAATCACAACACAAACTCTAATAGCAATAATAATAGCAAATCGGAAACGGATCACAACGAGAGCAAGGGACAGAGCAGTTCGCGGAACGCCTCTCCTGGCGGTGCCAGCAGAGCCTCCAACGAAGCCAGTAGCCACCTGTACACGGCTAGCAAACGCACGGCGCCGTCGGACTTTGGCAACGATTCCCTGTCCATTTACTCGGGAAAACAGTTGAGGCGCTCGCTAAAGGACCACGGCTCCAGTGGAAGCGACGGTGGCGGAGCCGAGACTACGGACAATGGCTCTGAAATGGAGAACGCCCTGAACACACAAGAGTTCTTTATGCCCCCCATCCCGCACATTTCCATGGTGGAGCCGCGTTATGATCTCGGACTGAAGCGTGAATCGGATGGCCTCCACCACGGGCCCTCGTCGGGCGGTGCCGGGAGCTCGGGCAGCATTGGCAGCCTAACCTCCTCAGCCTCGTCGGCGACAGCCATACGCAATCCCTTTGCGCCGGCCTTCAACCTGGACAACTATAAGTTCTACAACAGCGGGAACAGCGGCGGCGGCGGAGGCGGACCCAGCGGCAGCTCCAACAACTCAGGCGGACCCGGAGGCATCAGCAACAATGGACCCCTCGGCTCGGGAACGGAGTATCCCAACGAGCTGTTCATGCCCAACGATTACTCCAAGAACTTTGCCAATCACATGGACATACCCTCAAGTAGGTGGCCCCCATTTGTGCGCCTTTTGGCCTTCTTTGATTACTTTTCTGTTGCATGCACATACATAGCTTGGCTTTCGTTTATATTTATCATTTTATTTTCTATAAGACTGGGTTTGGTTTGCATCCATCATCATCGGCCCGCCCGCATAACATCATCATGCATTCCACGTACCCACTAGCCCACTGATCACTGATCACACTGCCCCCTCCTAACCAGGAATGGAACCAAATGGAAAAACTAACAAAGCCGCTATTGATTGTAGAGGGATATTTGCTGATTTAACTGGGGTAAAAGTCTTAAGCAGACGTACTCGAACCGAAGGTGTAGTTAGATAAACAACTGATGGCTTTCATTGTTGTCAAGATCCAATTGTGGTAGACAGATAGGCTTCTGGAGTTATTTTTTCATCAGGGTTGAAGAAGGTGTAGTTCGATTCCTGAGAAAACGTAGTAATAATTTTTTATAAGCAAGCTTTCACTAAGTTTTTAAACATGTGCAGTTTTATATTTAGTTTGCGTGACAAAGAAATTCGAAAAAGATTCTTTGTTGGGAATTTAATTATATAGAACAAGAAAGATAGTTAACTTCGGAACGTTCAAGTTTTTAAACCTATTCTAATTTCAATTCGTTTAGCTTTTTTGTTCTAGTTTTTATAAAGCTACTAAAACTGCACACTGAATTTAAAATTTAAAAAATTAAATGTTTTGCTAATTTATAAAAGTTCGACAAAAAAGTAGAATTTTTGTATTTTACTGGACATAGAAAGACTCGGCTGTTGATGCTTATCAATATCAATATATGTATATGATTTATGGAGTCGAAAATTACTCCTTCACCGACCCTACAAAAAGACAGGAAACATTTGAATTGTTTAAATATGTATTTATCCATATTTTTATATAAAAATGTTGCTGTCAAAAGCCAAAAAGGCAAAATTCAATTCGGACAGCTTTTCTTTTCTAGTTTTTCCTAGGTTAACCAATCTACATACTACACTACTACCTTATAAAATTGTCTTAAAGTTTGTACTTATTGTTTCTGCCATGTAAGATTGGCTCTCCTGTTGATGCTTATCAAGAATATATTGATTAATAGGGTCGAAGGAGTCAGTCTTCACTCCGCCACTAGCTTTTGACGGAGATTATAATACCCAGCAAGGGCAGCAAATATTTCGATGCATCTTTACCAAGTGAATTCATTTAATATCATCTTGACTTTTGAGCTTTTAAAACCATTTCAAGTAGTAAATTTTAGTTAAAACTATAGAATGGGCTATGGATTCTTCTAACGCCTAACTAAAACCGCACAGACACGAGAACACGCACTCCCCAATTGCATACTCCACGTGGGGCAGTACGACTCCACCAACCTCAGCCACTACCCACCACCGAATAGCTTGAACCGCCCGCCCCCTTTCCTTCCCACCTGTAAATAACACCCGTTAAGCGCTCCAGCGAAGAACTATCCACTAATGATACACCATTGTCCGTTTGTTTGTGGCGTGTCGTCGGAGCAGACGGCAGCAACATGGTGATGCTGTCCACCACCTCGCTGCTGCACGGCAACTGCGTGTTCAACCGCAACAACACGGTGGCCACGCAGCAGGGCATGAAGACCTACTGGCTGTGCAAGTCGTACCGGATCAGCATGTGCCGGGCGCGCTGCATAACCCACCTGGGCAGGATTATCTCCGCGACGGGCGTGCACAATCACACGCCGCACATGCGCGGTGGTCAGGGATCAGCAGCAGCGCCAGCCACTGCTTCGGCATCAGTGGCCGGGTCCCCAGTATCCCTAAATTCCGCCTCGAATCCCAGCCAAACGAGTTATTCCTTGGCAGACGGAGGTGGACATCTGGGCGCGGATCTGCAGCATGGGAACCGAGTGAGCAACATGTTTGCCAATCAGACGCCTCCACCGCCACCCCCTCCAGCAGTAATTCCTGGAGCAGCTGGGCCACAACATCCGCACCATCATCATCACCTCGGGCAGGCGCTGCCCAATCTTCTGGTTCAGCAGCATCCGGCGCCGCCGCATATGGAGCAGCACGGTGGGTCGGCTAGTCTTATGCATAACCCGAATCTGATGCATCTGCAGCCGCAGACGCACCACCATCACCTCCAGCAGCAACAGCAGCAGCACTCGCCTCACAATCCTCCGCCTGCACAACAGCACCATCTGGAAATGGGAGGGGGATCTGGGGCCGGAGGAGTGCTGCTATCGCCGGCACATGTGCAACAGAGCCCACAGTCCAATCGCAGTAGTCACTCCCTCCACGCACAGAGTCCGCCGCCCCAGCCGGTGGATGAACAGCAGCAGCAGCAACAACCTCACCAGCAGCAGCAGCAACAGCAGCAGGAGGTGGTCGCCGCGGAGGGAGCCACGGATCCTGGCACCGCGCACGTTATCAACTCCATTACGATATCCCCGAACAGCAGGCACAGCTTCAAGATGGAGAACATGTAAGGCTGTCCTACCGTACACACTGCCCCTGGCCAGAGGAGGAGTAATTTATTTTTGCCTAGCTAGAGTTTGTAGTAGACAATTGAATTTGATTCGAGAGAAGAGTAACCCATGTTGTATATACCAGTACCGATGTGCATATTGTATTTTATAAACTAATGCGAATTGATAAACCAAAAAGAACCAGCCAATGGGGTGCTGTGAAATGAATCCCAGATTAAGCTAACCACTGCAATTTTGGATATGTTTCGTGGCCCTGTGCGTATATCTGTGGGTATTCATACAGCCACTAACCGCAAGGGCGTAGAAAATTTGTAATTGCATTTCAAATTGGACCTGATATTAGGAGAATTTAAAGATTCGAGTTTTTTAGGAACCGTGAATATTGATTATCAATGTTTTCTTAAAAAAACGAATTATAGCTCTTTCAAGATAAGCAATGATTGCGTAAATCTGGATTTTTATATTAAACCAGACTGTTATTTACGAGCTCTTAACACATATTCACAATTAAAATAATGTTTAAAATTTATACATTTAAATAATTTTCCAAGTTTAAGTTAATTGTTACAAGAAAATGGATCGAAAAAGAATATTAACATTCGTACAGCATTGTACTTTGTAAAAAGGAGATTTCTTTATCCATAATATCCGGTCCAAGTTGATTTGCTTTTATTCTACGCATCCTCCTAACCACCACCTGGCAGGTAAGTAAATTGCATGACACACACATATACACACAAAAACACACACACACATAATTGGGCTCATTCGTGTACGTCCTGGCGCATCCAAAACAAAACACATAACCGATAGAGAGATGGAGCGTAGAGTTCAACTCTAGACATACTCATCGGAGCAGCCGACTCGATCCGTACCGATCCTCACCAGTTTTCTCGTCCTATCTTGTAGTCGCACCCGGCGAGCACTGGTTCCAGGGCAAGCTGGAGTTCATGCTCAGCCAGCGCGGCAAGCCGCTGCTGGTCCACGACGGGCACACCTTCGGCATCCAGTACGTGCGCAAGGACAAGAAGTACTGGCAGTGCAACCTGTCGCGCAAGTTCAACTGCAAGGCCCGCGTGACCACCACGGACACCGGCGAAATCATCGTGACGAACAACGAGCACTGCCACACGGAGATCCGCCAGCACCTGCGCAAGGACTACCAGCGCAACAAGGTGATGATGAACGCCTTGATCAACCTGAGCACGAATCGCCTGGCCGACTTGCGGCGTCACAATCTAGCTAACTTGGCTGCCCTGCCCATGGTGCCCGAGGCCTTGGTCCAGAATTTGCACGACATGGCCAAGGCATCAGCGGAGCAGCAGCAGCAACAGCATCAGCATCAGCAGCGGGCGCAGGAGCTGAATGATGAACCGCTGGACTGCGGGCTTCGCTCCTCGGCGGCGCTCGAGGAGATGGCTCGCAACTTTATGGCCCAGAACAAGCCCTCCATCGCCTTCCCGGGCACCGAATCCGGCAGCAGCCACGCCCACGAGTCCAAAGAGGAGCCGTCGTGGAAGGGGAAGAGCGAGGGCGATGCGCAATGAGCGCCTCCATAGGATTAGGGACAGTTAAGTACAAAAATGGAATGATTGCAATAATACTCAAATACACTAAAGACGGCGTAACCAGGACAAAGGATTCCAAAGAATTTAGTTACTACATAGGCGAGCGTGCGCGTGCAATTTACTAGAGCATTTCCATGAGTTTTTATCGTTTTTATTATTGTACGTTGCATTAGCTTTACACTGTAATAAATGTTGAATTTGAATAAACCCCTTTTTACGAGACTACCTTAGATGTTTATCACGCGGCTCAGCTTCTGGATGCGGTTGAGCAGCAGATCGCCCTGCTTGATGGTGGCCTGGTACTGCCAGTTCTTGTTGTCGGGCCGATTGGTCTCCACGATGCCGCCCACGCGATCCACCTTGGCGTGCAGCCGTCCGGCGGCGATGAAGCGCGCCAGCTCCTGGTCGATGTAGTCCACAGTGACGCCGAAGGCCTCGGCCATATACTGTAGGGTGAGGGAGCGGTAGGACTCAAGCAGCTGAGTGTAGCCGAGAATGCGCATCTCGCGCACGTAGTAGCGGTAATGGGGGTGGATGAGGTAGTCCGAGCGCAGCTGCTTCTCCACTCCGGCCAGGTGCACGTAGAAGTTCTCGTACTGGCAGTTGTACAGCGCGAAGAGGAACTGCTTGACGTCGGGCAGGCCGTGGAGCACCTCCTGGATCTCGGAGCCCTTGATCACCTTGTCGCGCAGCTCGTTGCGGGGCAGTGCAATCATGGCCACGTACACGGTGTAGCGCACGAATGTGGGGTAATCCATCAGCTCGTAGGAGGTGAAGGTGCTAACTGTGTCCAGGAAGAAGGTGGCAGCCGCCTTGAAGTCGCGCACAGCCACCGAGTAGACGCCCTGGTAGACCTTCAGGCGGTTGCGACGGTCCCAGTCGCCGCCCTCCTCGATCAGGTACTTGGCCTTGTCGATGTTGCGTGTGATAAGGTCGTGGTCCAGGTAGAACAGTCCCAGGCGGATTAGGTGGAACACGATGTCCAGGCGGTGGCCCAGCGAGACGGTCTTCTCGTAGGTCTTCCGGAAGGCAGTCTCGGCCGCGGCCTTGTCACCAATGCGACACAAGAACTCTGACTTCTTCAGGTTTGCCTCGCGCACCTCCATCTCGCCCAGGTTCTTCTCTGCGTCCTCGATGGCCGCGTCCAGCTGCTCCACCTCCACGCGGTTGTTCTCCTTCATCCGGGCAAGCAGGTCCTTGTCCACGGCCCAGCCCAGTTCGGTGCAGATGTGCTCGTACCACGGAGCCATGTTGTCCGCGCGTATGGCGTCCAGGAGCTTCGACTTCAGGGCCGCATCCTGCTTGTACTCTGCCAAGGTCAGCAGGAACTTGGTCTGCGCCAGCTCCAGGTTCGGGTTCTTCTCCAGGCCCTGCTCCTCCAGGTTTTCGGCAGGCATTTCGGATATTTGGCTTTGTTTCGCTGAGAGATTGAGAAATTGTGCTGTATCAGGGCGCAGCGTTGCCGGACGGCCGAAAAAAACACAGTGTGACCGTTGGGCTAAAATCTCGCCGGCAAGCAGTACCTTGTTTTGACAAAGCAGTTTTGATTGATGGTGCTAAAAATACCAGCAACTCTGGGTTTTTGAGATTTTTTAGGGAAAGCCCCATTTTTATCTGCGCCAACGGTCACACTAAAGGGGAGTGAAATTGATTTTCTGATAAAAATTTTCGCTTGGAGCTCGGTGCGAATCCTTTGGAGGCAAACTTTCCGTACAGGTTCCAAACAGGTGGACAGAGTAACCAGCAGACAGCGCACAAGATGATCGGTGGCCTGTTCGTCTACAACCACAAGGGCGAGGTGCTGATCTCGCGAGTTTATCGCGACGACATCGGGCGCAATGCCGTGGACGCCTTTCGGGTCAACGTCATCCACGCCCGCCAGCAGGTCCGCTCGCCAGTGACGAACATTGCCCGGACCAGCTTCTTCCACATCAAGGTGAGCCTTAGGCCCAGCAACGCCCGCCGGATATTCGTCATCATCCCATCTTTTATCGCTTGCAGCGTGCGAACATTTGGCTGGCGGCTGTGACCAAGCAGAATGTGAACGCCGCCATGGTGTTCGAGTTCCTGCTGAAGATCATCGAGGTGATGCAGTCGTACTTCGGCAAGATCTCCGAGGAGAACATCAAGAACAACTTCGTGCTCATCTACGAGCTGCTGGACGAGATCCTGGACTTTGGGTATCCGCAGAACACGGACTCCGGCACGCTGAAGACCTTCATCACGCAGCAGGGCATCAAGTCGGCCACCAAGGAGGAGCAGATGCAGATTACCTCTCAGGTGACTGGCCAGATTGGCTGGCGCCGCGAGGGAATCAAGTACAGGCGCAACGAGCTGTTCCTGGACGTCCTGGAGTACGTGAACCTGCTGATGAGCCCCCAGGGCCAGGTGCTGTCCGCTCATGTGGCCGGCAAGGTGGTGATGAAGTCCTACTTGTCGGGTTAGTAGCCATAAACTTAGTGTAAGCGAGACCTTTAGCTCTACAATTCCACTTTGCAGGCATGCCGGAGTGCAAGTTCGGCATCAACGACAAGATCGTTATGGAGTCCAAGGGCCGCGGTCTCTCGGGCAACTCCGAGGCGGAAACCTCCCGCTCCGGCAAGCCGGTTGTGGTAATCGACGACTGCCAGTTCCATCAGTGCGTCAAGCTGAGCAAGTTCGAGACGGAGCACTCGATCAGCTTCATCCCGCCGGATGGGGAGTTCGAGCTGATGCGCTACCGCACCACCAAAGACATTTCACTGCCATTCCGCGTCATTCCTCTGGTGCGCGAGGTGGGTCGCACCAAGATGGAGGTTAAAGTGGTGCTGAAATCCAACTTTAAGCCCTCGCTGCTGGGCCAGAAGATCGAAGTGAAAATTCCCACGCCGCTGAACACCTCGGGAGTGCAGCTCATCTGCCTCAAGGGGAAGGCCAAGTACAAGGCCTCGGAGAACGCCATCGTGTGGAAGATCAAGCGCATGGCGGGCATGAAGGAGACGCAACTCTCGGCTGAGATCGAACTGCTCGAGACTGACACGAAGAAGAAGTGGACCCGGCCACCCATCTCCATGAACTTCGAGGTACCGTTCGCGCCATCCGGATTCAAGGTGCGCTACCTGAAGGTGTTTGAGCCGAAGCTCAACTACTCCGACCACGACGTGGTCAAATGGGTGCGTTACATCGGACGCAGCGGCCTGTACGAGACGCGCTGCTAAATCGGCCAGCGGCCAGCCATCACGGAGCAGATGTATCACAGTTGAATTTAACGAAATGAAAGGAGAACGTGCTACCGCATCTATTGGTATTTCCTCAATCAAATTGAACCAGCAGTTAATGTATTCCAAGATTAGTTCCAGCAAGGCCAGCGGCCGCCCGAATAGCGGGTCCATATATTGCCGTATACACCGCACACACAGCCTCCGCGCGCACTGGTTATGCGGGCGGGCCGTGTTCCCCATAGACATACCACTAGGTACTATTATTTACCCTACTCTATGTAATTGTAAAGTATGTTGTTTTATACGCGTCGCGGGACGCCTCTCAAATCTCACGCTCACGTTTTCACAATTCTTATTATTTGTATTATCGTATTATAAATATATATATATACATATATTAATCATTATTTTCATTGTGCAAAGAACAAAGGCGATAAATGCAACTAAACGTATTTAATAGACCAAAACTCTCTGTCAGCGCTATCGATATTGATATTCAATTGTTAATAATATTCGAATTGTTTAATAAATAGCATGATATATATACTAAAGGAGTGTTTTAGCTGCTGCTAAATGATTTGACGGCGTTTTCACGAGATTGCTCAAACAATCATGTGTGTGTAGTCCAACGCACATGAGGATCAGTTTTCATGGCTGCGAAAGTTTTATCTTTTGCCAACGTTGCTCTGAATAGTTTAAGGGGGGGGTAAGGTATTTAATTTTTTTTTTCGTAAATTTTTTTTTATTTTTTATTTTAAAAGTTCAATATCTTAAGAATATTGTGTCCAAGTTTTACATCAATCAAAGTAAAATTGACGAAGTTATGCGGAGTTGAACGAAGGTCGTCTGGTGTTCAATGCATGAGAATCACAAAGTTTAAAGCGCTCTCCTGAAAAATGCCATTTTGAAAATCGGTGTACACGATAACTAAAAATATACTGAACCAATCGGTTTGAAATTTGGAACATAACTTCTTTAGATAATTCTACAGGTATTCTCGTCGAGCTTTTTTTAATTTTTAATTTTCTTATATTTTTTATTTAACAAATTAACTTAATTTTTTAGTCAAAAATCGGGGTTTTGACTTCAAATTTTGATAAAAAATAGGGAAAAAATTTTAAAAATAAAAACGCTTCGAGAATACCTCGGGACACTTATCCTTTAACGAATGAGGTATAATTTTTGTAGATCGGATGATTCTGTGGACAGTTAGGATGTACACCGCAAACCAACTTTTTTTGGAGGCGACTCGGGAGATTCCCTATAACTCCTCTACCTCTAAATATTTTTCAATACAAAATTTATCACAAACTGTTCAAATGTTGTGTTATTATATGGTATTTAATTCGTTAAGCTAGCTTTAGCCGTTTCGCCACAACATTTTTTTGAAAAGTGGGCATTTTTGCACCGAATTAACCTTACCCCCCCCTTAAGGGAATTTAAAATTCAAGAAATCAAGAAAAGAAGTTAACTTCGGCATACCGAAGTTTTTATACTCTTGCAGTTTTCAATTTTCAGTTTTTACATTTTTCTCTACTTCTGCCGTTCGTTCCTATGCTATATGATATAATTGTCCGATTTTTATAAATATAAAACTGAAATAATAAAAAATGGCCATATCTCAAAGTATATGAAAATATATTTAAAAACAATGAAGCAATAATTTCTGTTTACAAATGTTCCGATTGTTCTTATGGCAGATATATGATATAGTCGGCCGATCCGACCTGAATAGTCAGAAGACTATCTTCAAAGTTTTATTCAGATAGCTTTAAAACTAAGGGACTAGTTAGAAACTGACATGGCTAGATCGACTCGGCTGTTAATGCTAATGAAGAGTATACATATGTATATACTTTATAGGGTTGGGATCCTGTGTCTGCGTTGCAAAATTCTGACTAAAATTGTAATAGCCTGCAAAGGTATACATTTTAAGCACAGATTTAAGATACTTATCTTCAAACTTAAGATATTTTTACCTCAAAAACGTAATTTAGAACATATATTTTTCCCTCTAGCCTGCCTATAATATCCTATTGGTATCAGATGATAGATTGATGACACGGATTGCTCCCAATAAAAAAAGCAAAAATACAATTACAACCCCATAAATGAAGGATAGACGACTTTATGATCCCCACAAGTACTGTCTTTGCTATCAGGTGTGCACTGTGGTACAAAGCCCCATTGTAAGTAATTAATGTTTTTACCAAAAGAAGAGGGAACTAGTTTTAAGCAGTGACTCATCCGGCCATCGTCAGCTCAGTTTGTTTCAGTGATCTTTGCTTTTTTAGTAAAAATTGCCTAAATAATGCCAGTTAGCATGAAAGCTCTGGGCTATCGTCGAAGGGCTTTTCACAATTTTCCATTGAAGACGAATCAATGTCGTAGCACTGGCTGACCGACCGACCAATCAGTCAATAAATCGCGATAAAGTTTTACCTGGTGTGTTCATAAAACTATTATTTGTTGGTGTTGCAGCTGTTGCCAGCGCAACCGAGTAACCTTGGGGCTTCTCAACATCCAGATACTAATTAATTGGAACTGGAAATTTTAATAAAACCAAGCCGAAAGACATCCGCTGAAGCTTTTGCTTTTGTTATCACCCAGCCGGCTCGGTCATCAGTGGAGTGATAAGAGCCCCAAAAAACAGTAGAGTCATTTTTTTTCGACGGACACGTTACACGTAACACCATGGATGACATAGTTCCCGATGTTGTGGATGCGGTTCCCGCTGGTGATATCCAGGTCATTTATGGCGAGGGCAATGCGGTGAAGCAGGGCAACGAGCTGACCCCCACCCAGGTGAAGGATCAGCCGAGTGTGACTTGGGATGGCCTCGCAGGGGAGTCCGATCTGATAACTCTGCTAATGGTGGATCCGGATGCTCCGTCCCGACAGGAGCCCAAGTTACGCGAGATCTTGCACTGGGCCGTGGTTAACATTCCGGGCAGCGACCTGTCAAAGGGTCAACCTGTAGCGGCCTATATCGGAAGTGGCCCTCCCGAGGGCACTGGTCTCCATCGCTACATTTTCCTGCTCTACCGTCAGACGGGCAAGATCGAGATCGATACTCCGCCCATTCCCAACACGTAAGGAATCTTATCCCCTCTTTCACCCGGGTAATGACACATCTCCTTCGATCTTGCAGGGTTCGTGCGGGTCGTTTGAACTTCAATGCCAGGGATTTCGCTGCCAAGCATGGCCTGGGGAGTCCCATTGCCGCCAACTACTACCAGGCGCAGTACGATGACTGGGTGCTCATTCGGAACAAGACGATGACCGGCTAGTTTCTGCATATGTATGTATATCATGCCGGGTTTTGTATTCCCAGCCAATAAAGTATAACTAATCGCTTATCTCGCTATCTATGCGTTGGGGTATTAAACGAAAGTGCACGGAACTGATTAGGCGCCGGCGGACTCCGTCCCGCGATAAAAGGCAGGCGATCGCGAATCCCGACCAGAGTCACCTCGCTAACGCCACACCGAGCAGAAGCAGCAGAACCCGCTAATATGGACACCGCCGGCATCATTCCCGACATCATCGATGTAAAGCCCGCCTCCAAGGCCACCATTAGCTACCCCTCGGGCGTGCAGGTGGAGCTGGGCAAGGAGCTGACTCCCACGCAGGTGAAGGACCAGCCCACGGTCACCTTCGATGCCGAGGCCGGCTCGCTGTACACCCTTCTGCTGGTGGATCCCGATGCACCCAGCCGCGAGGACCCCAAGTTCCGCGAGCTGCTCCACTGGCTGGTGATCAACATCCCCGGCAACAAGGTGTCCGAGGGTCAGACCATCGCCGAGTACATCGGCGCTGGACCCCGCGAGGGAACTGGTCTGCACCGCTACGTGTTCCTGGTGTTCAAGCAGAACGACAAGATCACCACCGACAAGTTTGTCTCCAAGACTAGCCGCACCGGCCGCATCAACGTCAAGGCCCGCGATTACATCCAGAAGTACAGCTTCGGCGGTCCCGTGGCCGGCAACTTCTTCCAGGCTCAGTACGATGACTACGTCAAGACTCTCATCGAGACGGTCCAGTAAACTGGCCACCAACTGATCTGCGCTCTGTGAAATAATAAATCTTAAATTCTAGTTCTCATAAAAATCGAAACTTGCTAATCGCAAAGCGGGTAAAGATCCAAGGAGAGTAAGATATGGGGACTTGACTCTAATATTGCTTTTTAAAATGGATTCAAGAAAGGTAAATTTTTCGGGAAACGGAAGACTACTTTTCTTTTCTTCAGTCATTAATTTTTAGTCGACAAAAATGGAAAATTACTTGATTCAAAAGCAGTATCGAAAGGTTTTGTTGTGTGGGTAGTTCTCAATTAATTTCGATGTGATTCATAACATAGATAGATAATTTCCTTTTAGTTTAGATATGGATTTGATTCATCAAAATTAACAGTTTCGACCTATGGACACCTGCACACTCGGAACCGAACCTCTATAACTTAAGCCCCTTATCTGTTAAAAAAAAGGTATAATCTATGGAATATTTTTAGTGAAAATATTTTTATTCATTATTTAAAAGAGGGAGAAAACTAAAACTATACAAAAGAGATTATCAGACCAGTTTTTCACTTTTCTTCCTATTATTTTAGCTATTGGTCAGCTTTAACCGGATGTTCGGATAAGATTTGTAACCTAAACATAGTAAATTTTTATTTCCGGTAACAATAGACCTTACCAGTTCCGAGCTAGGCCTTTTTGTTGAAAAAGTCAGCCACCAGCTTGTTGAACTCCTCCGCATATCGCAGGTGGATGTTGTGCTTGCCATCGGGGAACTCGTGGTACTTGGCCTGGGGCAGGCGCTGCCTTAACCAGGGGATATGTTCAGCTGCTATCATGGGATCCTTTTTCCCATGCAGAATAAAGGTTGGTGCCTTTATTTGTTCCACCTCCGAGCGACAAAAGTCACCATCTCTTTGGTCGTAGAAAGCGCAAGCGGCATCCACCCACTCGGCCCAGAGCTCAGCAAATCTCTCCACGCCATACACCTTTTCCATGGGCTCACGCATACGCGGCGACCACTTGGCCACATCTCGAATGTTCTTCAGAGCCTTGGCTTCGTCGGCGTTTAGGTAGGCACCAGCTCCCCAGATGGCCAGGCGGTCAACAGCATCCGCATGGCGACCAGCAACAATGAGGGCTGTGATTCCCCCATCACTCCAGCCCAGGATGGAGAACTTTGGCCTGTCCAGGGCTCGCATCAGTTCCACCGCTGCCTGGGCGTCTTCCCGGAAGAACTCCAGTCCAAACTTGCGTTGCGGAGGCACTGATTTGCCGTAACCCGGCGGATCCCAGGCGATGATCGTGTGTCCGGGCAGCAGCTTGGGAAGCTGCTCGATCTGGGGCTTGAAGTCAGTCCAGGCGGAGCCCAGGGCTCCGGGCATCAGCAGCAGACTCTGCTCTCCACTGCCAGTCTCCACAATGTGCAAGTCGGCCCCATTAACCCGTACTTTCCGCTCCGTATGCATTAGCCGGCCGACGAGGGCGGAGCGGGATCCCAATCGTCTGCCCAAATTGGCGAGCATTACGTAAGCGGATCGGGCAGTGACTCTGGAGTATGGCAACAAACTTGATGGGGTTTCGAGGGCACTTCAGATTCCCGGCAAATGGTTTGCGGCTTGTGCAAATCTTTTGGAAAAACGCCTTGTAAAGTGCACTTGGGAAAGCTCCGCTGATAAGAACAGCTGTAAGCAAACGATCGGATTGGTGTGACTGCACTTCCATTAATACTAAATAAACATACTAAATTAGGCAGAGCCATAAATACTGTTACAAGTTCAAGCAGCTTTTGAAAGGCCGTTAATTTTAAATGGATAATCGTTTTTATCATTTCTCACAAAATTAAAAATTAAAAATAAAAACAAAATATATTAAGAAAGAAAGAGTTGCCACATTTCGGGGATACAACCGTTATTAAAGGCGCTCTTTTGAAATGTGAGCTTTTGCTTTCTGGCTCAGCTTTGCGACATTCCCACTTCCCTTTTTAGTCCACTCGAACGTCACCACAACGAAGGACAATGGGCAGCACGTGCTGGCATTTGTTTAGCCTTTAGCGTGCGTTAAAAAATTATTAAAAAATGTAAGTGCCACAGGAAACAGAGGAGTCCCTGTCCCCAGCGTAATGGTCAGTGCGTGATTGGTGTGCTCAAGTTAATGTGCGCCCGCTTGTGGCCACGATTTATGGCGGCGACGGCCTTGCAATTGCTCATGAAGGCAGGAGGAAAAACAGGGGGAGGGTAAAAAGGGGGAGTTACAGACACCCACCCGACCACACATTCCGTTGCAAATGCAAATCGAATTCGGAACCGAGTCGTCGAAGTTGCGTAGTAAATGTCAAGGAATTTACACGGGTCGTCTCAGTGATAACGTAGTGTGCGGGGGAGCGGGGGAGTGGGCGAGCGAGTGTGACCACATGGACGCCCACACACGAGTTCGTGGGTATGTATGCGTGTCCCATCTAATACGCTTTGAGTGGTGCAGGTTATGAACCTGCGTGCTGTGCGCACATTTCGCCTGTGTGGGTGAGTGGGCAGCTGCTTTGTGTGTGTGTGTGTGTATGCGTTGGTGTGTCAGTAGTACGCATATGCATGCGAAGTAAGGGAGCTTTTAATTTTTGGCATTCCCATACACTACACACAAAGCGCAGAGCCTTTCGGTCGTTCGTAGCATACTTTTTAGGGCAGGCCTCTTAAAAGTGGCTTGAGTTGGAAAATATTCGTTTTTCCTCGCTTAAAAGTTTGTTTAATTATTTTTAAATGTAAATTAACTGAAATGAAGTCACAACTTTGCAGTTATATACTATTAGAGCGCCCAATTCACGTCGTCTAGGCCGCTCCAGTGGCTTTTTGTGAATAAGCTGGAGGAGCTTTCGTTATCCATTGGAAACAGTGCGAGGAAATTAAGTTTGAAATTGCAGTTCAGTCTTGTCGTGGATGCAGCGCGGATCGATAACGGAGTCAAGAGCAGCGGAAGAAGGCGCTGCGGACAAATTTCGACACACAAAATTTTTGTATCCCCAAAAAGTTGAACAAAAAATCTGCAAAAATAAATTCAGCCCCCGACTTTAAACAAAAACGCGCCGCGACAAAAGGCAATCCCGTGTCGTTACATAAAATAAAAGCCAATGAAGATAAAAGAATAATTGTGTAATTGAAAAATCACAGTGTGTGCAAAAAATCGTATATAATCAATAGTTTTCAATCGATACGCATAAATAACTGATTGGTTATCTGCATGAAGGAATAATCCCCCTATCTGGGGCCTGTGAAAACGGTTCGCTTCTTGTGGTCTTGGAAAATTTTTCGCCTACATTCTCGACATGCAGTGAAAAATTTTTCCGATTTTTAGTATGTACATGTACGTTGGAGCGCTCGTGGGCGCCACAGGCTCGGGTGGCAGGGGTTTCCGTATCCGGAAAGCTTTTGGCCCCACAACCACCGTCGCTTCTAGTATCACAACAGTTGTCTGACACGGTCTGGACGCGATGCAAAGTTCCCGTTCGTAATTAGTTGGCCAAATTAAGTGGGAAAATCAGTGAATTAATCGAAATGACAAAAACTCAAAGTGCAGGACATTTAAAACCAGGAAATCCGAAGCAATAATCAGTGCAGTTACGTTAACAGCGACCGAGCACCGTTAACAGCCGCAGCCAACTTCGCCTCTTTACTCTCGCGCGCTCTCCGGATAAAAGCTGCAGGCGCGGATAAAACGATTCCCGAGTAACACCAACACAAGGACACTCGCCGCAGGAAGGACGGGAAAAAGCTCTCGCTCAAGGACTGGAATACGCGAAAGGAGAGAGAGAAAGACGCGAACAAAGCGACACTTTACGTTTACGCGCGCAACGTGCGTAGGTGCCTCTGTGTGGGTGAGGCGAGCGTGTGACTGTGTGCGTGTGCGTATCCTTGCGCGTGTACGTTGTGCGTGTGAATGAAGGCGCCAAGTGCAACATATCAGGACTCCGCCATTATTGAGAACCATGCTCCTGCGTCAGTGACGACAGCCAAGCCACCGATTATGGACAAGGAACACGCTAGTCCGGCGGAGCTCCGGCTCCTGCCCACCCACGCCTCCGCCTCCTTTGCCTGCCCGGACTTGCGGTTTAACAAGGCGCGCCGCCGGCGGAGAAGCGATTCAGCAGTGCCTCCCGTGGTGGTGGAATACCGTCGCTCCTACCGCGTCCTTATCGTCAGCGCCCTGCTGGTCAGCTTAGCGGCCAGCTTCGTGACCCTCAGCGCCGGCTTCCAATTGGACGGGTCCCAGAGCTCCTTCTACACCTTTCGCAAGTGGTACACCGGCCTGAACGGCACCCTAGAGCTGGAGTTCAAGACGGAGCAGCCCAACGGACTGGTACTCTACACCGACGACGGCGGCACTTACGACTTCTTCGAGCTTAAGCTCGTCGAAGGCGCCCTCCGGCTGAGATATAATCTGGGCGGAGGAGCCCAGATCATTACCGTGGGCCGGGAGCTGCACGATGGTCACTGGCACAAGGTGCAGGTGCTGCGCAACGATGAGCAGACCTCGCTCATAGTCGACGGCGTCTCCCAACAGCGATCTACCAAGGGCAAGGAGTTCCAGTTCGGAAAGTTCGCCAGCAACTCGGATGTGTATGTGGGCGGCATGCCCAACTGGTACAGCAGCAAGCTGGCGCTGCTCGCCCTGCCCAGCGTCATCTTCGAGCCGCGCTTCCGGGGCGCCATCCGGAACCTGGTGTACGCGGATCAGCCAGGCGGCTCCACACGGCGTCAGGAGATCAAGCAGCCGCGCGATATCAAGTGTGGCGACGTGCCCTGCGACCATGGAGAGCTGCCCGCCCGCGAGAGGCCTTTAAGGGTGAGTTTTAGACACATCATTTTGTGAACTATATAAGATATATATACTGGTAATGCTATTACCTATATAATATTATTATATATGATTAACTTTGTTAATTTATTACACATATATTTATACTTAAACTTAAATCGAATATATAATTTAAATGTGCTCCCGTTTTCCCTTGCTGTAAACTGAATTTTATCCTTATAACAATGCCCCCTAGCCTCGATTGCATCTGAACAGGTCAGTAATATATCACAATATCCAAAATTACTCCTGCAGGGTGTTCGGGGCAACACAACGGATGCCTGCGAGCGGAACGATCCATGTCAGCACGGCGGCATCTGCATATCCACTGATTCCGGTCCAATTTGCGAGTGTCGAAACCTCGAGTACGATGGCCAGTATTGTGAGAAGGAGAAGGCGCCATCGGAAGCAACGTTCCGCGGTACACAGTTCCTCTCGTACGACTTGGGCCAGACGGGCGCCGAGCCGATAGTGAGTGCCCAGGATGCCATATCCTTCTACTTCCGCACCCGCCAGCCCAACGGCCTGCTCTTCTACACGGGACACGGCACTGACTATCTGAACTTGGCCCTGCGTGATGGAGGCGTCTCTCTGACAATGGGACTGGCCAACGGAAAACAGGAGATGCACATTAAGCCTTCGAAGGTGCGCTTTGATGATCATCAGTGGCACAAGGTCACCGTGCACCGTCGCATCCAGGAGATCTCCTCCATCACCAGCTTCTGTCGGGTGAGTATCAAACTAATCCTGTGAGTTTTTCAAATTGAAGGGAGCTCTTTTCTTCCAGCTGGTCACCGTGGTGGACGACGTATACACGGATCACTCGCACATCGCTGGAAAATTCACCATGCTATCCTCGTCGCGTGTCTATGTGGGCGGTGCAGTCAATCCGAGGGCTCTCCTGGGAGCCCGTGTCCACAACAACTTTGTGGGTTGCCTGCGGAAGGTGGAGTTCTCGGCAGACACTTTGAATCTGAACCTAATAGACCTGGCCAAGAGCGGCTCCAAGCTCATCCAAGTGGCTGGCAACTTGGAGTACCAGTGCCCCAGCGGTGACCCCCAGGACCCTGTGACCTTCACCACCCGCGAGTCCCATCTGGTAAATTTGACTCTAACTGAGAATAGAAACTCGTATCAATTATGTTTTTGTTTCATCTTCATAGGTCTTGCCTCCCTGGGAAACTGGCAAGCAGAGTTCCATCAGCTTCAAGTTCCGGACTAAGGAACCCAACGGTATCATCGTCCTGGCAACCGGATCCAAGCAACCACGAGCTAAGAACGTAAGTTGCCTCAATAATATTTCCGCTCCAACTAAAGGTAATTCTCCTTATAAACCAGCCCGTTTTGATCGCGATTGAACTGCTGAATGGCCACATATACATCCACCTGGACCTGGGATCCGGGGCGTCCAAGGTGCGAGCCTCAAGGCGTCGCGTGGACGATGGCGACTGGCACGACCTGATTCTCCGGAGAAATGGACGCGACGCCAAGGTGAGCGTGGACGGGGTATGGAACGATTTCCGCACGCCCGGCGACGGAACCATCCTCGAGCTGGACGGGCACATGTACCTGGGCGGCGTGGGACCCGCATACAACAGCGTGGCCTGGCCGGCGGCCATTTGGACCGCCACTTTGCGCCAGGGATTCGTGGGCTGCTTGCGTGACCTGGTGCTGAGTGGCAAGGCGATCGATATAGCGGCTTTTGCACGCGTCCAGGACTCGGGTGAGTAGCGCCGTACCATTGTCACGCCAGCGATGGGCACCCACTGATAATCCCCTTGGGAACAGCCTCCGTGAAGCCCTCGTGCCACGTTCAGAGCAACGTTTGCAACGGAAATCCCTGTCTGAACGGCGGCACCTGCCTGGAGGGCTGGAACCGCCCCATCTGCGACTGCTCGGCTACTCTGTACGGCGGACCCACCTGCGGCCGGGAGCTGGCCACGCTGGCCTTCAACGGCAGCCAGCACATGACCATTTGGCTGGGCAATGGACAGGGCACCAAGACGCAGACCGAAGAGCTGGTCATTCGCTTCAAGACCTCGCGCCCTGCCGGACTTTTGCTGCTGACCAGCGCTGAGTCCAATTCGCCGGATCGGTTGGAGATTGCTCTCGTGGCGGGAAGGGTGCGGGCCAGTGTCCGGCTGAGCGACAGGGAGAAGGTGAGTTGGCCGGGGTGGGATGTCTTTTGTCGCCTTTAATAAGGTAGAAGAGAATTCTCAAAGGAATAACTATTTTAATTTTTCTGAGAAATGCTTCTACAAATTCGAAATGAATTTCCAAACTTAAAGGCGACTTTCTGAGACGTATGGACAGTTTTTTTGAGCTTGTGAATAATTCCTTGCAGAACCTGCTGGCCGGCCAGTCGGTGCTCAACGACAACAACTGGCACACGATCCGCTTCTCGCGCAGAGCCTCCAATCTGCGGCTACAAGTCGACGGGGCTCCCCCCGTCAGGGGTATGTTATGTATGTATCAACAGCACATATATGCCCTACTACGTGTCGTGCCGTGTCGTTTTTTTTTACCAACCAACCAACCAGTCAACCAACCAACCAAGCAACCAACCGAATCCACGAGTTGTAAGAATTCCCCTCGGCGAGTCCGAGTCCATTTAGCTTCCAAATGACTAGTGCTCCACGCACAGCCCCAGGTTCAAGTTCAAATAGGAAAGCCAATGCCCCTCTCAGCAGGAAGGTGTGTGAAGGTGCTTCAGGACAGTTGAAAAATCAAAAAGATACAAGCGAAGAAAAAAGTAAAAATAAAGAAAGGTAGAAAGGAGAAAATCAATAACGAAGGAAAGTGCAGTCAGCAGCGCGTTTTCCGTTCTTAAGTTCCACTTTAAACCTTATCATTTGAGAGCTTTTCAGTTAACAACGATTCTCACACACCGAAACACAACCTCACGAAACAACCAAACACATAAGAACACACATGCGATTACACCTGAACGAAATGCAGTAAAAAAAACTAATGAAAAACTTGAAAGAAATCTATTTGGAAAAGTATTTAGCCAGTTTATTTCTCTCTTTCATTTCTCATGACACATTTCTCTCAAACTTCCTTGTTCCAATGATGATGATGATAAACTAGACAGTTCTACTATCTATCCACCTATGTCTACCTCGCTCTGTATCTCTGAAAATCGTTAAGCATCTGCAATATAGTTTGAACATCATAAGACACCAAGCTCCACATCCACATCCACATTCCACACCATTTCACACATTGTACGCCTCTCTAAAAGTTTGTTTAATCATCCATGGCATATACCCATGCGAATCGAGGCGAAGTACCCATCGGAGGGATGGGATCGCACTCGATCGCATTATCAACTACTCATTCGTAATAATTTTTTATATACTTTGCTCTTGTAAGTTTCTCTCTCAAAACTCTTTCAAACATCTCGATGTTGTGTTTTCATTTGCGATACTTACTTACTTGGTTTGATTTCCCAGTTAAGATTGCCAATTCAATTCCAATTACAATTCCAATTCCTAAGCCCACACAGTCAACGTATTCGAACGTAATGTAATCTAAAAGAGTAAATGCGAACGCAAGTGAAAGTTGGACAGCTGTAAAGTATCAGCCTTAAATGTTATAAATACTTATCATTATATAATTGTCTTGTACATTGTTTTGTCCCCGATTAATCGATTAAGTTATCCTTGGTTCATTTGAGTTTATAACAGGTTGCCAATGAAGGTTATGTCTATAATAGAGACGTAGTTTAAAGTTATATATGCCATAGCATTACCTTGGGAAGCTATTTAAAATCAAATAACACATTTCCTTGGCAACCTATTGCATTATTTGTTACTTTTCTCCCTCTAAAAGATCCCGTGTGTTTTCTTTTTCTTTCTGTAAATATATTTGGAAAATGTTTCAGTTTACAGACCTATGATAAACCCCTTAAACAATAAAAATAACTTAAATAATTGCTGTACCATAACTTAAACGACACGTGCGGTATGTAAACGTTAAAAGGTGTTTGTTTCAGACTCCTATCGAATGTAGATCAACGAACAACAACAACAATAACAGCTAATAACAATGTCAAATGCAAATGCAATTCCCTAATCACAAACGTGATCTAATGACCTTCTTTAAAAAAAAAAAAATGCAACCGAGAGAGAATAATAAAAAGAAAAAATATGCCACAGAGAAAATGAGTAAGGCGAAACAATGCAAAAGAACGGGAACGCAACGTAAATAATTTACAATGTACAATATCGTTTTTTCGTTTCATGTTTTAGGCGAGAGAAAAAAATCGACACGCAAGAACGCGGGGAAACATTTTTTTGCCCAAATCGCTCGATGAAAGTCACGCCATCGGCCAAATTGCGATTGCGATTGCCATTGCTTCAAAATATGGCTCTTTTTAGCCTTTAGCCGGGCCTGGCTTATTGAGACGAGAGGGCAAAACAATGTTTGGAAGCGCCCAGGGCTGTAATTTTGCACCATTTAATATGTAATTAGCTTTGTGTTAAGTAAACTCAACTATTCGTAAACATCAATACAACAACAATACCGCAACCGCAACCAAATTGCAACTAACTAATCAAGCCTAACGTGTCTCACGTACAATTAGATTCTTGTTGTGTAAGTGTGAATAAACAAAAAACAGAAAAAAAAACGAAGGAGAAATCAATCAATGGCAGGCTATGGGGATGGCTACACAGGAAGAAAATACTTGTAATAAGTTTTAGTCTGAAGTATTTAATGCAGTTAAGGCAAATCGGTTTTAGATTTTAAATTCATTCAAGACATCCACAAAAGAATTCTAAAATTATTCATTATAAATTAGTAAGTTTTACTAAATTCTGGGAACCTTTCAATTGTTTCCGACTCTTTGGCAAAATGTACAATGCCACAAAAATATATTCAGAATCTACAGTCAAACTAAGAAACTTGTTTATTTAGAGATTAAATTAATTTTTGAAAAAGCAATTCAGAAATTATTCATAAACCTAATACCTCATATTGCCAGTTGTATCTATAAATTATTTTCGGCCTTCAAAGGCCTTGTGTCCTTGTAGCCAGATCCTGCTCCTGCCAGAGGAACACACTGAGACACAAACACTCACACACTGCCAACCGGAAGTCTCGCACACCTGCACAGGCACAGGCATAGTCACACACACCAACACACTCTCTCTCGCACCGTTTGCACACACACTCACGTCACGTGAAGTGTTTGCATGTGAGCACCCGAAAGACAGGCAGCAGCAGCAGCAGCAACAAAAGCCGTAATAAAACCACGATTATAATACCAGTAGCCAGAACCAAAACCAATAACTGTCAGTCAGAATGAAATAGCAAACCGCATGACCTGCTCACGATCTGAGCCCCGAATCCCCGAATCCGGCTAGCCATTGTACAGTGTACTATAGTGTGTATTAACCAGTGTATATCGTATATATCGTATCGTTCGCCACCGCATCGTATCACTCTGCTCAGCCCACTCAGCAATTCAAGTGTATGAATAAGTAACTGTGAATGCGCCAAATTGCCAGCTGCAACAACAGTGGCCTACTTCGACTTCCTCCCACCACATCGCTCTCTCTCTCTCTATCTCTCTCTCGCCGCTATACTTCTCTCTTTCTCTGTCTCTCTCGCTCCCCCTTTTCTCTCTGTCGCCGAAGTCATTTGCATGTCAAGATGTCAATCATTCAGTGGGCCAACGCGTCGTATGCGCAATGTGGCCGCTCGTTAAGGCTAATGCACCCTTATTAACTTAGACGTAGTCGTCGCACACACACAGAACTAAACCCAGGCCAAACACACAAACACAAACATGGAACTCTCTAGGGCACAGATTAACACATTTACAAAAGAACAAGAGCATTACCATTGCCACGAGAGAAAACTGGACAGTAACCCCGATACCCATCGATGTTTAGTTCAATGTCGTTAAGCAAAACCCCCAGAAATTGTTCTTTGTTTTATATATTTTTTTTGTCAATTATCATGGTTATTACCGATATTATATCTCTGTGACCTTTTCATTTCCAATTACTAGCCCGTTAGTAGGTTGCCTATTTTCTCATGTTTATGCGTTTCCTCGGTTTAATCTGTTTTTGAGCCATGCACAGCTGAGAGAAAAAACTTAATTGAAATTAACTGAAATGTCACCGTCACCGTAATCGTATTGAAAATGTATCTCACACACCAAACTAATCTAAGAAAAGATATATAAGTATTCCTCAAATGTCAATCAATGCATATTCGTATGTAAACCAGAACAAAGCGCACCAACTAACTAATCTAACCTAGCGAACTCTTTACTTTTACTTACTTTCCTTTGGTTTGCGCTGGCTAGCGCGAGCTAGTTTCCATTTTCGATTTTCTATTATCGATTTCGTTTTGTCTTAATTAACAACTTAACTTAACTTACAACTACTATCCGTACCAGTACATATGTATTGTAATCTGCACCTTTCTTTAGTATGTACCAAGATGCAACGCAACAAATCAATAATAATAATACTCCAATCGAATTCCAACAACATTCAGCCACCTGTCGAGTGAAAAAACAATGCTTGAAAAATCTATGAACCAAACTTAGATCTATGTCTACTAAAACCGCATACCTATATCTACTCAATACTCTTAATACTCAACTATATACTCTTTGACTACAAATGCGTATGTGCTTCTTGTCACCAACTATACTCCATATTACTACTCGTACCAAAAAAACCTATATATATCCAAGTATATCCATATGTATCCAATGTTAACGGTACTCCGCCTAGTCAACAACTTAGAGCAAAGCCGAGCCTGGCTTGACAACCCCATGGCGAGGCGCCCGAGTTTTATCCATCTCTTGTTTTTGGAAATATTCTTTGCACAGCCGAGACAATCCTGGGGCGCCACAGCACCATGGAGATCCGCTCGATCCACCTGGGCGGGCTCTTCCATGCCGAGGAGGAGATCCAGATGACCTCGACGATGCCGAACTTCGTCGGCCAGATGCAGGGCCTGGTGTTCAACGGGCAGCGGTGGGTGTCCTCGGCCTCTCAGTACGTTTAATTTCTAGACCCCTCTTTGTGTTCTTTCCTCAGTTATCTGGACATAGTCAAGAGCCTGGGACCAGAGCTCTCGGCCTTGCCCAGCGCCACCTTCAAGCTGACTGCGCGCTTCGTGAACTCCCCGGCCGGTCAGCCCTACCACGCGGCCACCTTCCGCTCCAAGCACTCCTACGTGGGCCTGGCCATGCTGAAGGCCTACAACAGCATCTCGATTGACTTCCGTTTCAAGACCGTGGAGCCCAATGGTTTGTTGGTCTTCAACGGAGGGCGGCGCAGTGACTTCGTGGCAGTGGAACTGGTGAATGGGCACATTCACTACACCTTCGACCTGGGCGACGGACCGGTGACCATGCGGGACAAGTCTCGCATCCACATGAACGACAACCGCTGGCACCAGGTCAGCATCCGGCGACCTGGGCCCAAGACCCACACCCTCACCGTGGACGATTCGTTTGAGATCGTTAGCCTGACCGGCAATAATATGCATTTGGAGCTGGCGGGCATCCTGTACATCGGCGGCGTCTTCAAGGACATGTACGCCAAGCTGCCGGCCTCGATCTCGTCGCGATCCGGTTTCGAGGGCTGTCTGTCCTCTCTAGATTTGGGCGACGCCTCGCCATCGCTCACTAGCGATGCTGTGGTGCCCAGTTCCCTAGTGGTCAGTGGCTGCGAGGGACCCACAAAGTGCAGCCAGAACGCGTGTGCCAATAGGGGAATCTGTGTGCAGCAGTGGAACGCCTATGCCTGCGAGTGTGACATGACATCCTACACAGGACCCACGTGCTATGATGGTAAGTGAAGAGGAAGTCCTTTAGGAAGAACCAGGATGGGGTATCTGTGGCCCTAAAAATTTATATTTTTAAATCTATATTTAATTTAAAATAATTCCCTTACAGAATCCATTGCCTATGAGTTTGGCAACAACAAGGGCATGGTACAGTACACCTTCCCGGAGAACGCGCAGGCCGACACCGAGGAGGATAATATCGCCTTGGGCTTCATCACCACCAGACCGGACGCAGTGCTCTTGCGGGTGGAGAGTCACACCACCCAGGACTACATGGAGCTAGAGATTGTCGAGGGGAACATCTTTATGGTGTACAATATTGGCAGCGTGGACCTGCCGTTGGGCGAGATCGGCACAAAGGTGAACGATAATGCCTACCACGTGGTGAGGTTCCAGCGCAAGGGAGGCAATGCCACACTCCAGCTGGATGACTACAATGTGCAGGCCCTGACGCCGCAGAGTAAGTGCAGGGACACCTAATACCGGGGGTTATCTAATGCCGTTCCCGATCTTCTTGCGGTTGACTTGCAGGCCACCACTCTACCGTGTTCAATACCATGTCCAACGTCCAGGTCGGCGGCAAATTCAGCCGCAACGGCCGCAGTCGAATCGAGCGGCCGTTCGCTGGCGTAATTGCCGGACTGTCGGTGAACAAGTTGCGAATCCTGGACTTGGCCGTCGAGCGCGACCCCCATATCACCATCCGCGGAGATGTTCAATTGGTAACTGGAGTATTAGATAGAAATGATCTGCAGAGAATGCAGCAGGTTAGGGAATTTATTTGAAATTTTATTTGAATTCCTCTCAACTTTCAACTTTCCAAGTATTTTTCTCATCGTAAACCAAGTTTATTCAAAATTCTTTCTTTTATTAAATACAAAAAAAAAAAAAGATATCAAAAACGAAAATCTAACCAAAATTACTGTATTAATCCGCTTCATGATTTGTGGAACCCCTTTTCCCAAAAACGATTTGAAGCGATTTGACATGATTTGATTTGATTTGGTTGCACCACCGATAAATCCGAATAATGTACAGTTCCCAAGCACAATTTCGATAGCCCAATAAATCGCATTGCCTTAAATCGTTGTACATTGAAGTCATCGTCATCAAAATCAAATGCGGGAAATTCGGTTCGACATTCAGTATAAACGTTAACTGTTCCAACTAAACCAAAAGTATTAGCTAACTACTAACTGTATAAACCTAGTGTAAATGCTGCATTTGAATTGACATTATGATTTCCCTCGGGAGCCTTCGTTTTATTCTGTAACGCTTTTGATCGCACCAACAAAATAACAAAATCGAGACTAACCAGCGTTTTGAGTTCCCTCAATTTGTATCAATTGCTGCACAGCGCACATTAACCAATAATTGTGAATATATATACAGCCATATAAACCGATACTACCGATTTACTATGCACTAGAACTCGTCCGCACCAATGCTGCATGACTCTACTCAAAGCTCACATCGAACATAAATATACTCAAACACGAAACAGGAAGCCACTGGAGATTTGAGACTAATTTAAATTTCGATAAGCTGAGATTAAATTCTATAAATGAAGTTAGTTTATTATTTAAAAAAAGTTAATAAAGAAGTATATAGAATTAAAGAATAAGAATTTAATGAGTCTTCAGACTTCCTGAGACTGTGATATTTGTCTGAAAACATTATAGTGAACTCTTTAAGATCTCTCTGCACAATATTCATTTATCCCCCGTGGCTTCACACATACTCACATCCATACATATATACCTAATCAAGCAGCACCTAAGCAACTTACTAATGCAACTAACAAAACCCCATACAATAACCATCGCTTGGCCCGGCTGCCGCCAGATCAACTGAAGTAAAATTAGACTTTGAACTCTATTCGACAGACGCCGGCGAGTGGTTTCCCCGGTGCCTTAGACGATCTGATATTCTCTGGAGCCGGGTCAGGGTGTCGCGGCGACGACGAGGACGAGTGCACGCCGCCCTTCGAGTCGGGCAGCGGCGATGACCTAATCACGCCCGTCTATGTGCCGCCCACCAAGCAAACGACCACCTCGCAGCAGGGCAATAGTCTGAGCACCGGCGGCAGCGGTGGCAATACCAATGGCACAGAGAGAGCCTGCGACGACGAGGACTGCGTCCATGGATCCGGTGATTATGGCGAGACCACGGAGCAGTTCACATCAACGAGCACGGCCAGGGGAGCGGGTGCAGGTGAGTGGCTTCTTCTCCAGCAGTGTAATGGTCTCATGTTGTCATTGGCATTTGGATCAATCACAAGAAACACACAAGGAAACACCAGACACCTCACTAAACCACGAACACACACATATATACTTCATCGCAGACATTAGCCAGTCCCACTCAAAATTCAAATTAAGTATACGCATTAAGTATACGCATTAAGTATACGCTCCAGTTACCCTAGTAAAGTAGAGAACAAGTTAATGATTAAGCTGTGGGTTTCGTTGTGTTCGACTTCCAGTTCCTGTTCCAGTTCGAGTTGTAACCTATAATCGAATTTGTATAATCATATAACCAATTAGCTAGTGACGCTTTGCCTTTTCAGTTTGTTTGTTCAATGCTCCACAAGATCGAGGAAGCTATGCCAATGCTTTGACCGCTTCCACATACAAAAAATCAAACCATTGAAACAGCAAAAAAAAAAAAAAAAGACAGCCCCAAACGTATATAACTATATATATATACATATATATATCGCCAATATCGCACCCCTTGCAAAGCATCAACCCAACCAGAACCAAAATCCAACCAATCAGTCAGTCGCTCAGTCGCCGTGTCATCTTCAGCTCAGCTCAGATCAGCCCAAAAAAATCAAAAAAGAATATATTTCAAAACGAATCGCAACAACGCAATGTCGCCTCTCCTTCATCTCCACTCTGTTGCTGATGATTGATTGCCTTCTAATTTGAACTGACGACGAGTACGCCTTATGTGTCTCTTTCAGAATGTGAAATCGCCTTCATATTTCTGACTGTGATTGCGCCATGGATACTCTGTAAATTCCCATAAGCAAACAAGCAAAAAACAACCAAAGCAATGCACTTAGGCTAAGCTTCCAACTCTAGGCCTCTGTCTAAAACTGTATAACTAACTCCTAGCATTAACGAGAGCTAAACCACCAGCAACAGCAACTACAACAACAACAACCAGAAACAACAACAACAACAGCCAGAAAACTTCAAGAACCAGAACAACAGCCACACCAATCATTGGCAAGGGTTTTGCGATTGAGCGAGGGTTAAGCGTTAAGCGATAAGCGATAAGGGCTAAGCGATATATATACCCATATATATATGGTTATGTATATGTAATGGGTGCACCGATCGATGATGTATATGTTTTGTACATAGTAGCGATAAAGAAGCCAATTCTGAACGAGTGTAAGATGTGATTTTTCCCAATACCCGTTCTCCAGTTGCTCCTCTCCCTCCATATTTGTTTCCTCCTCGATATCGCCTAGTTGTACCCGTTCTTCCAATTCCAATTTGTACATATCAGCACAGAAGGTCGTGCCGGCAGCGAGCAGGTCAAGTAGCACCCACAGACAAAAACACATACTCCCAACATACAAGCATATCTCTCAATATCTAAATCTCTATCCTCTCTAACTGTGTTGAATAAACTATGAAAAGCAAAGCAAAACTGGAAGTTGACATGATTTTTGGGATGGGAAAGCCAACTTAAGGTTCAAACTCTTTTAAAATGATGGGGAATTTACAAGACCTTTATTATTTATCTTTGAATTATTACAAAATAGGCTCAATGATTTATTAATTTGGGGTTTTTATTTATAATATTCCATTAAAATCGCGTAAATGAGTACAGTCCTTTCTCAGGATAGAAGTCAAACCACAAATAATTCGTACACAAACAAAAAAAAAACATTTAAGCTTAAGAGCCCCACTTGAAAACACTTGAATAAACCCAAACCGACTGCTTGCAGAGTCCAACAATGAGATGGTCACGATAACCACCACCGGACGCAGCGATGTCACTACGGAGCAGCAGCAACATGGTAGCAGCAGCAGCAGCAGTGGAAGCACTCCGTCCTACGCCACCACCCAGTCCAGCAGCAGCAGCAGCAGCAGTAGCTCCGGCGGAGGAAGTAGCACTCCTGGGCAGCCAAGCACCACCAGCAGCGCCGCTACTACTTCTACGCAGCGAGCCACCAGCAGCAGCACCAGTACGAGCACGACTACGTCCACTACGACCACGACAACCACTACAACTCAGGCCACGCCGTCGCCGGATGTCCGGAACACGGTCACTGAGCGGGAAACTACGCCGTATGACGTGTACAACGCAGGCATGGGCGGTTCTGGGCGCAACGATCACGATCGCATGCAACTGCCGGACGAGCATCTTCCACCGCCTCCGCCACCGCTGCCGCCGCAGGAATCGCCACCCTACGGACCCTATGGCGGCAACACCTACAACACCAATCTGAACAACTACCGGCCAAAGGGCAAAGGCGGCCGAATAAACTCCATCGAGGAGGAGCGCACAGCCATGATCATTGGCATCGTGGCTGGCATCCTCATCGCCGTGGTGCTGGTTATTCTGCTGGTCCTGTGGCTCAAGTCCAACGGAGATCGTGGCTACAAGACGGAGAGCGAGAAGGCGGCAGCCTACGGCTCCCACAATCCGAATGCGGCGCTCCTGGGTAATACCAGCACAAATGGCTCCTACCACCAGCAGCGGCAGCACCATCACCAAGGCGGAGGCGGATCCGGGCAGCAGCAGCACCATGGCCAGCAGCAGATGCACAATGGACACAACGGGAACGGAAATGGAGGTGGCGGTGGCGGCGGCGGCGGTATGATGTCCAGCGGTAGTGGGTCACTGGGCTACGGCAGCGATGGCCGGCCCCAGATGGCGGGACTGGTGCAGCCCAAGGCCAAGAAGCGCGACTCCAAGGACGTCAAGGAGTGGTATGTGTAAGGCGTCTGGGTCGGGAGGAATTATCGTCAAATTAGCAATAAAATGCAATTAGTGCAAGGCCGAAAGCCGAAGTGAATGTCCCCCTAAGATACACACACGCATAACGTATATATATGAATATATATTTATTTAGCAGCCTCATAACGTTAATTAGACGCAGACACAGTCGACGACACTTGGATCGAGACCGAGACGAGAGTGTACAAATGAATGGAAGGATAATAAGGGTGCAATAAGCTGATAAGATAACAAGTTAGCGGCAAGCAGATAGACACGCAAATACTTTAGCCGACAGCATCCGGTAACGTTTAGATTACGCCTAAGAAATTATAGCTTCAACTCAAGACTTGCGAATAACTCTAGCACGCGAGTGCGGCCACAACCATCAGCGAATAAGCATATAAAATACACTAAACGAGTAAACTATATATATATTATATATATCACAGCGTTATGATAAATTATGCCACTAGCCAATCAAGTAATTGTGTAAAATATTTCGCCACAAAGTATGCTACGAGCAAGTACGAAGGATCGAAGCCCCCATTAAACTGCAAGTCCTCTAGCGAATCCACTAAACAATTTAGCAGAAATTCAGCAATGTAAACGTAAAGTTATGGTAAATGCTAGTGGGGTCTATTCTTTGCCTAGGCAGCGTGTAAAGTTACAAAATATGTGGTGCTGTAGACGTACGAGACAGGATATAGTCTGTCGACTACAATAATATGATAATGATGAGGATGGGTGCAAGAATTAATGCTACGGATTGTTTGTTGAATTGAAAGCGGCTTTAATTAGTTAAAATGTAAATGATATAAACTAAAGGATAACTAACTATGGAGAATCAAACAGACACTGCAGTAGTTACCCCCACGATTTGATTTGGTTGACGTAAACGTGATGCGACTTTTTCGTTTGCGTGCAGCAACTCGATGCGAATTTTGGTTAGTCCCAATTCCTCAACTCCCGAGCCCAAAACACATATACTTTTTATATGTATTTGAGACTAAATATTGTCATCGCCTTGCATGCAATATGAACTCAGACATATCAAGTGACAAGACAAGACACCACACACACACACACACACACACACACACGCATTAGGCACACGCTACACACACTACACACACTCTAGGACACTGAAGCGAACCTACCTAGCTTTTCTACAACAACAACTGCTATTCAATGTGAGCGAAAATTACTTTACCGACAACAAAAACCAAAAACGAGGAGAACATGCAACAATTTTACAGTATTATAGCAGCTTTAAGCGTATTTTTCGAAGCCAACGTGACGTATACACAATCAGCAGTCACCGGAACACTCACACTCACACGCTTACACCCACACAGACGCATACAGGGATGCCACAGAACTTGCCAACGGTGATTCATGTGCCCCTCCTTATAGAGATGAAGCGAGATTCGACCTTCTGCAAGCCGCCATTTGGTAATTGAATTCAGTATCCAATAATATCACAAATATCATTTTAATGCGCTATACTCAAATTTTTGCTTCACTATAAATACATAAATTAGTGTATCATTTTGGATTAAATATACAAAGGACTATATACACTCGATATACTTACTAATACACGCACACTCACCATTCACAATTCACATACACACACACCCCCGATCTCACTCACACCCTCACGCGTTTTGAACACCAGCGAAATTACTGGACATACTTCTCTGAAATTCTTAATGGAAACCAAGGCGAGGTATGCTGTATATACCTAGGAAAGTACTATATATTAACAAGAATATATATATATATATTTAACAACTAAAATACATATATACTGCATTTCAAGAAACTTTTGATATATTTTCGAGTTTTTTAAACCCTTAACTTGTATACAAAGAACGAGGAAGAAAGGCGAAAGCGTATGTAGGGAAGGCAGACAAACTAGCGAATCTAGCTGAAATGAACACCTAGGACAATTACAATTACAAGTACATAGCGAAACACGTACACGGACATAACTATATATATATATATATTATACAAGACATACACGCTACATCCAAACTATACTATTTATAAATGTACATCTATACAACATATACACGCATACGATATAACTACGAGTATAATTATAACGAAACAATTATTATTATGCATTACGTACGTCCCTTCGATTTGATAATGAATCCAAACGAGTAACGAGTAACGACAAATTTTAAACGCTGTTGATAACCAAAACAACCATTCCCACTTATCTATGTAACACTTTCTCCCAAACGGCTACGACAACTCTTTCTCTCTATCTCTTCACAATGTTAATGCTGCACAAGGAAAACTCTGCATTTAAACTAAACCACAAAGTTTATTCATTTCGATTCAAGAGGAAACCAAACGAAAACCAAAACCAAATTAAATATATAACTAATTATACAAATTTGCCTTGCGATTTATCAGAGAGCACACACTCACACAAGAATTCAAAGGGAACTTCGAATATCCGCCCCGGCTAACTCTCTTCATTGTGTTTCCACAAATTAATTACAAGGTATTTATCCGAAATCGATGAAAACAAAATAAAAGCAACACTTGAGGCAAGGTAAATGTTATGTATGATATAGTGACTGGGGAGCGTAGAGGACGAGTACAGTTAGTTGTATGTGTAACAGTAACATAGTTAAAGCATGTAACGTAATAGTTCAAGGATCGGAAGCGACGTGGAAGCGCAGGTGCCGGGCAGATGATAGCAAGGAACGATCGCCAGTATCGGTACTAAAACTTACTTCTACTTAGGCTTAATATCATTGTTATCTAATCTATACATAAATATATAAACCGAAACACAACACCCACATATAACAAAGAATATGTATTGGACGCGCAGCGCTTGAGCTGTGCCTACTTATAAATATATATTTAACAAATTGTATCGTGTATGTATATGTAGCGGCAGTGATTGTTAAAGAAATTGCTTTGTTTTGTGTTAGATTTTTTAATTTACGAGAAAGAAAACCCAAAGAACAAAATTGTAAAACGCATACAAATACAGAATGACTGACAAAACACAGAATTATAACATTGCATATAATAAATATAAATAAAATAAAATTGAAAACAAACAAAAGCATTGAATTCGTTATGGGTTTGTTTTATTAAAGAAGAATCGGGTTTGCAGAAGTTGTAATCACAGGCAGTAAGTAGAGAATGAATTGCCCTTTTTAAAACGTTGCAGCCATTCGGTCGAATTCTAAAAACAGTCCTCTAATGATCTCTTCTTCAAGGACACATCCAGCGATGCTCTTCCGAGGTTTCGTTTGCAGTTTCTTTGCCTTTACCTAGGAGGCAGTCAGCGGCTCCGGCTCCTGAACAGGATAAGGCTGTGGTTCATCCCGGTTGATCGGTCGGGTTTGGTTGTCGTGAAGCACCTGCATTTCATGCATATCCATATCATTTGGTTCGTTGGCGGCAGATGGTACCTGCTCCATCGGATTGCCAGCTGTCAATGTTTAAGTAATGAGAATTAATAATAAGAAATTTAAGATTTGCACTATAATTTCACAACTACCCGATTTAAAGCTGATTGAATGATTTAAAGAACCTTTAAGGAAACTCTTACCACTGTTAGATGTCTTTTTTCGAGCAAAAAGACGACCGACCGAAAAATTCTTGAAGAAACGCTTCACCATACTGTTCTTCCGTTGATTAGCTTGGTCATCCATTGGCAAGCCCTCTGGATTGGGAAGTGGTACCATTTCCGGATTGGACATGTTCTTCCACTGTGTTCACTGAGACCTAATGGTGGTTTTTAATTTCAAATTTGGCTTAGTTAACTACACCAAACATTAATGCCGAAATGTTGACAGAAAACCCACTGCCATGTTACGAGTACACAATTATTATGACCCTTGAACTTGGTAAAGTAAGCTGAAAACACAATCAATTAAACAAATCAAACCAAATATCACATCTCAGAAGTATTCAAATATATGGCTTATATTTTTTAAACTTGTTTTTCGATAACTTTTCAGCTTAAAAATGTGGCAGGTTTTTTTAACTTTTATATAACACTGTAAAATTACGCAAATGCTAAATATTTTCAAATAAAACCGACGTTCCCCGCGAAATGCTGAAAGTTTTGCAATAGTGTGACCATGCTGTAGCGCCTGAAAAAGCTCGCAGCACATTAAAGGAAAAATGGAATATTGTCCACTCCCATTTTCTAATTGGATAACGGTCCATGGCAAGGATATATGCAAGGATAATTTGTATTCTTATTATTATTAATTATTGGAATCCTTCCTAGAGATGCAAAAACATCGATGTTGGGAGAAATAAATCGATGTATCGCCTTTTTAAAAAACATCGATACTACCGATAGTGACATCGATGTTTTTGCATCCCTGGACAGAATAAAATTGGAATTCTCGTTGTAAATTACAAGTTTAAGCACAAACCATGGCTGCCCCCGCAAATGCACCAGGCAAGGCCGAAATGATCGACCTGACCAAGCTGAGTCCGGAGCAGCTCGTGCAGATCAAGCAGGAGTTCGAGCAGGTGAGTCGCGTGCGGTGTCTCCCATCTCGTGGGCACGATGAGTCAGGGCTGTCGGGCGCGGGTGCCGAGGGGTCTGCGAGTGGCGCATGCACATGCTTCTAAAGTTCCCTTTTTCGTGCACCTGCAGGAGATGACCAACATACAGGAATCGCTGTCGACGCTGCACGGCTGCAAAGCAAAGTACGCCGGATCCAAGGAGGCGCTGGAGACCTTCCAGCCGGACTGGGAGAACCGCCAGATTCTGGTGCCGCTGACCAGCAGTATGTATGTGCCGGGCCGCGTTAAGGATCTCAACAACTTTGTTATAGACATCGGCACCGGCTACTACATCGAAAAGGTATGTATATTGCAGGTTACCATTCGAACACATACTCATCTCCTGCACCATCTGTTTGCCAAACAGGACCTGGAGGGCTCCAAGGACTACTTCAAGCGGCGGGTGGAGTACGTACAGGAGCAGATTGAGAAAATCGAGAAGATCCACCTGCAGAAGACGCGCTTCCTTAACTCTGTGATCGGTGTGCTGGAGCTGAAACAGGCGGCCGCCGCCAAGATGCTCCAGGCCCAGCAGCAGCAATCCCAGCAGGCGGCCACCCAGAGCTCGTAGGACGACGACAAGGACGACGGGACAGAACAAAGAGCATTAAATTATTAAACTTAAACACGAGATGTGTGCATTTAATTAACGTAGTTTATTAAATTGTTCCACTATTTTTTGGCCTGATCCAATGCCGCGCCGAGGACCTTTAGCTTCTGCTCGTAGGCGGACTTCAGTTCCTGCAAGGAAACAGATTCTATAATAAGGGGTATCCAGGGGTCGTAACGTACCTTGAAAATCTTCGATTGAGTGTCGTACTCAGCCCGCAGCTTGTCATACACAGATTTAGAGATTACCAGCTTCTTTTCTGTGAGCGCACACTTGTCCTGCTCCGCCTTGATCCACTGCTGGCTCTTCTCCAGACGTGCTTGTGTGTGATCGCACTCGGTGGTCTTGAGCTGCAGCATATCCTTGGTCACCTGGAGAACGTCCTTCACCGATTCCACCTGGTTCTTGAGCACGGCTATCTGCTGCTCCTGCTGCTTGTTCACCTTGGTCTTCTCGAACAGCAGGGTCTTGGCCCTCACGAGCAGCTCCTCCTGCTCCTGCCGGGACTTGGGGGCGTCTGTGCCGCCCAGCATGACGGACTGCTTGAGGGACTGCTCCAGCTGCACCACTCGCCTCTTCAGGTGCTCATTCTCGATCTTGGCTTCCTGCAATCAGGGTCAGTGGAGGGCTGCATCCGATGGACACGGGTAAACTAACCTCAAAGTCTTTGCGGAGTGCTCCGATTCGCTTGCGAGACTCCTCTAGCAACGCCTGTTTTTCGCTCTCCAACGTGAAAACCATGTCAAGCAGCTCGTTCTGCGGCTGCTCCGGCGGCTGCACCTCCTCCTGGCCGTTGGACGGGACCGGAGCTGTGACATTGTTGTTGAGATCGCCGCCAACGGCTCCCTCCTCGTTATTAGCGGACATTTTATTGAAAAGTATTCCTTAAGTTTTAAAAACTCGTCGAACAATGTGCGTTTCGGCTGTGTTTTCTTTTTGTATTAATAGACCAAATAGATGCAGACGCTATTAATAGCGTCCGTCCGACTCTTCGGCTCTCTGCGTGCTCTGCTCTCGATCAGCGCCTCTCCCGCAATAACGTAAACAATGTGACTCCAGTGTTTAGTTGGCGCCTCAGCATATCCTGAAGTTCGATTTATTATGCCATGAAGCGTGGATGAGAAAGGATTACGGATGTGCGGTGTTAATACAGATCGCAAAAGGCAACACAATTACATTGTTGTTACAATCAAATGGGGCGGGCGACAATTGTGAGTGATTTGATTAAGATTAAGTGCCTAAACTGAATAGAAGAAGTGTCCCTCAAAGGATGGGACGAATGTCTAACCGTCCAGCTCGCCGGCGGCGCAGGCATCGGCATAGCTCTTGCCGCTCTTGTCCTCCGGATTCAGCTTGATCATGTCGTCAATACGCAAAATGGTGATGGCCGCTTCCGTGGCGAACTTCAGGGACTTGATCTTCGACATGGCTGGCTCCAGCACTCCTGCCTTCTTGTTGTCCCTCACCAGACCCTCGATCAGGTCCAGGCCGGTCCACTTGAGATCCGAGCGCTCGGGCTTGGTCTGGCTGGAGTTGTGATAGGATCGCAGCTTGGCCACCAGATCCGTGGCGTCCTTAGCGGCGTTCACGGACAGCGTCTTGGGAATGACCAACAGCGACTTGGCGAACTCGGCAATGGCCAGCTGCTCGCGGGAAGCGAGCGAGGTGGCGAAGTTCTCCAGATAGATGGACAGGGCAGCCTCAACGCAGCCACCACCAGCAACCACCTTCTTGCTCTCCAGCACGCGCTTCACCACGCACAGAGCGTCGTGCACGGAACGCTCCATCTCATCACAGTAGAAGTCGTTGGGACCACGGAGAATAATGGAGGAAGCAGCACTACAGGGAGAATCGGGTCTGTGAGTTCAGTTTCTATTGGTTTACTGCATTTCTGTACTTACCGTGCCTTTGTGCCCTTAATGAGGATGAGCTCATCGTCACAGATACGCTCTTGGGCCACCTCGGCAGCCTCTCCCACCATGGAGGCATCGAAGCTCTCCTCGCCGTCCATGTTCGTGAGAGAAGTAAGGAAGGCGGCACCGGTGGCCTTGGCAATGATCTTCAGGTCGCTCTTCTTCACGCGTCGCACAGCCATGGCGCCCGCTTCAACGAAGTACTTCATGCACAGATCATCAACTCCACCGCTGACCAGCACCACATTGACGCCGGTGCCCAGGATCATGTTGATGCGCTCCTTGGTGATATCCAGCTCACGGGCACGAATGGCCTCCAGCTTGTCGGGATCGTTGATCAGCACCTGGACGCCCATCTTCATCTTGGTCTTCTGCAGTGAGAAATCCAGGCAGGCGATCTTGGCGTTCACGATCTTCTTAGGCATCTGCTGGGAGGCGATGGTGCAATTCAGGGCGTAGCCCGGAATGAGCACCGACTCCCGAGCAGACTTGCCGTGGGCCTTCAGCACATTGATGGCCTTGATCGAGTAGGCGGTCTGGCCGCGGGGATCTGTGATCTTCACCGACTGGGCGGCGTCCACGACCATGGCGGAGAAAAACTCGGCATCGGCGCCAATGATCTTGGAGCTCATCGAAGTCTTGGCAATGTTGATGAGTGAATCGCGGCCGAGTTCGTCCACGGGGGCGGTCAAGTGCTCCGAGATGTACTTGCAGGCCTCTTTGCAGGCGATACGGTAGCCAGAGATGATGGACGTGGGGTGAATCTTCTGCTTGACCAGCTCGTCGGCGTTCTTCAGCAGCTCGGCAGCCAGAATGACCACGGAAGTGGTGCCATCGCCGACCTCCTCATCCTGCAGCTGAGCCAGCTCAACCAGGACCCTTAGAACCATACAATTAGTGTCTTTTTCGAGGGGTTTACTCTGCCAAACTCACTTGGCAGCGGGGTGCTCCACCTCCAGCAGGCGCAGGATGGTGGCTCCATCGTTGGTCACCGTGACATCGCCAATGTCGTCCACCAGCATCTTGTCCAGGCCCACAGGTCCCAGCGAGCTCTTCACGATGTTCGATATGGACAGAGCAGCCATAACTGGAGGAGAACGAGAGAATTATAGTTGTCATAACCTCACTTTGCGGGGCTTGTAATTGGGAGCCTGCGACTTCTTATTGACAGTGGCCTGCATAGGAGGACCCATCAATCTTATGACGCAGCCGGTGCCCCGGAACATTCCGGAACCTTCTCGACCGGAGCGTGACCGCCTGCAGTGCAAGAAACGTGCTCTGCCGGCAGACGCTCCGCAGCTGTTGTTAAATACTCGTGTTTCTCACCGTTCTGTGTGCGCACCGAAGCGCCCGACTGGCGGGTGCCAGCGATGGACAAAGGAGAGGCCAAGGTCGACATATTCTTCTGTGTTTCGGCGACTTTTAATGAAAAACGAGATAAATCAAATACTGGAAAACCGCACGTTAAACCGCCTGACTCACTTTCAGTGTGACCGAACTTGCGCAGAGTGACCGTAGGCAAGCACAGCCACAATACTGTCTGGGAGGTTGTAGTCTGTGGTGGTTTGTGGCATGGATAAAGTGACCGTTAAAATTACAATTTTTTTAATAAAAAAAGTCCACAGAATTGCAATTTTTTTAATAAAAAAAGTCCACAGAATTGCGTTAAATCGTATCGAAAATTAACATATTTTGATTAAAAGAGTGTATGGACAAGTTAAAAAATTAATATTAGATAATATATCACAATATTTCAGTATTATTAATTGTTAATTATTGTTAAATACCTGGTTTAAAATATTTTCCTGCACTTAAAGTGTTTTATTTCCTGTACGGACTTTGATTAATTGTGCCGCAGCTTCGGAAATTCCCTGTGTCCAAACAAGTGCCCAAAGAAGTTTGGCTTTTGTCTTTGCATTTAGTCTTTTGCCTCTATCCACATCCACGGTGTTAGCCAAAAGCCAATTTGGCTTTTTGTGATGCTTTTGCCGGCACATCGTGCAATGTTTTTGTTCTGGCTGCTTTTTTTGCTCCTTGCAATTAAAGCTGCCTGCCACTGCTCCTTTCTCCTCTGCTCTCTATTGCTCCAGCGGCAACGAAGACAAATTGTCGTCGTGCAGAGAGTAGTTACAGCTACGGGCACAATAATAGTGCTAACTGTATATATACTAAGGAATTGTATACATACGTTAAGTGGATATGGATCCATTACTTTATTTTAATTTGCAAATTAAAAAGTCATGTGTACCTATTAAAAGGACACTTGGTTTGGTATTATTATTTTGACCTCGGCTGTACAAATGGGCTTTTGTTTGTGTGCTTTGGCATAGGTACACCCATATTTGTAGCCCCAGCTGATAATTGCAGTGGAAACAGCAGCAGCAACGGCAACTGCCTCCTGCAATAAAAGTCACAATGGCGACAGCTCACGACAGAGCTTTTCCTTCTTTCTCCTCTACTTTCTTCTCCCCAGTGTGTGTGTGTGTGATTGACGGCCGGCGGGCTTTCTCCGGCATATATGTGTTCCAGGCCTGCCGTGTCTGTAGTTATTGTTGAATTCAATTTGCTGTAAATGTACTGTTGGTTCTTTGGGCCTTGTGGTCGCTTCTGTTGCCTTTGGTTACAGCTCATTAGCAAGAGGCTCACATATGTACACCTGCCACTACACCCACAAGACACCCATATATACACACATGTACACGCTGATAGCGCATTTGGTTAATTTAAATTCAACCAGGATACACAAGCGTCGCGATCAAACAAATATTAAGTACAGTAAAGCATTGTCCTTACTATCGAAATCGACTTAGTCTCAAGTTTGCAACGCATTGTAAATTTCAAAAAAATTAAAAATTAAAATAAAACGTAATAAAAACTAAGAAAAAGCTTTCCGAATAAGTTATGATTTATCTTCAATTCGATTGTATAATCCAATTTCAAACTGCAAACATAAATATTTAAAAAAAATATAGTTCGAGCATTAACAAACAAGCCCGGAAAACACGTTATTCTAATACTTAGTTGTACTATTACCACTGCCATAAAATATTTCTTTCAACAAACATACAAACTCTACTATTTACAAGTGAATGTTATCTCTCAGGAGTCTCAATTAAAGCCAAGAAATGGGTTTCCGGTTGATAACTTAAGCGTCCTTAGTATTATTATACAAACCTATTGACTACTTAATCAAAGGCCCTGGGTATTGGCTGAAGTGCTCAATATATCGAGGCTTAGCCGTACAAATGAAGCGTAAAAGTGTCCAGATGGCTGGCAGCAATTCCGATTGATTTATTGTCGCAATGGTTAATACGATTAAGGGTCCGCCGTACAAATAGAACAATGAATGAAGAGGGCCATCACAATGGGAGCCACCTGTAACACGTATGTGTGCTTGTAATGCCAGGCCAAAAGTGTCTCTGTGTGTGTGTGCGTGAGCCGAAGCGAAGCTCAGCGGCTTTAATTGCCAGCCGGCTGGGCTCAGTTTGTCTCGCCTTGTTGCTGTGTGTGTGGATGTGGATGAGGATGTGGCTGCGGTTGGATTTATGCTTGTTCTACATGCATGTTGTACAAACAATTTAGCTGTAACTGCGACACACACACCCAGCCCGGCCCCAATACTCGCACACACGTACAGCGGCAACTCGGTATGCGAACTGGACGACCTCCATTTAACACCAAACGTGTCATTTGTGGCCATTTGCTGGCTGGTTGTGCTCGTGTGTGTTTGTGTGCTTTATGAGGCTTTGGCTGCGTTTTGTGGTCTATTAAGTGGCTCGCACTAAACCGAAAAATATGCCATCATCTTTATGCGACTTGTGCAACAGGGCGTATGAGCGTTATGCCTCAAGTGCGCAACAAGCACTGGGACTCGAATGGCCACTAAAATCCCAGCGAACAGGACGCAACTGTTTACGGACCCTTACAGAACGAAAGTGAGAGAGTGCATAAACTAATGTTCATTAAAAGTTAAATATATGAAGTACATAAATCAGGCAAATATGGCCAAGACCAAGTTGGTACACACTTCAGCTTGAAGCGGCATTTGAAGACGTCGTGAGGTGAGACAAGAGATGCCCACATACATTCGTACCTCGACCGCTGGCTTACCGTGATCCACATTTTTAGGACTCTAATTAATCCACCTCTTCTACATTGACATCCCTATAATACCCTGCAGGCCAAAGAGTATAATAAAAGCAGTGAGGGATAAAGAAGCTAAACTCCAGACAGACAGTGATGTTAAAGGACTTTCTGTTAGGTTTTTATGGTACAAGGTACTTCATACTTCATGTTCTGTAAGACACACGCTAAAGTACCTTTCGTTCAGAAATCAATAAAACCATAAATAGTATAGGAAATCAAATAACAAATTTTAAATAACAAAGTGCTATTTTAAGTCTTTGTACATATCACTGGCAGTTATTCAGCCTGGGTACAGCTTCCTTGATAGACACTTTTCAGCACTGATTCCCCACGAAGATGTTTACGACCCGGCCTGCTGTGCATGCAACAGTGGTGGCGAGTGGCGGAAAATGGCAGAATGTCGACGGCTTCGCCTACGCCGAGATAAAGGCGTCCAGGGAAACTTTCGCCCACCGCCGGAACAGGACGTGGGAAAGCGAGCGGATCAGAGCAGAGCCGAAGCAACAGTAAGCCAAGGCAACGGACACGGCACATGTATGGTTGCATGAAGCTGTCTATCTGAACCTAAGCCCGCTCCAGGTTATGTGAGTGTATTAAAAGTACATAAAAAGCGGGGGCACTACGTTCACACGGAACGGAATGGCAGAGCCCCCTGGCCTAGTGGCCTGGCACGGCTTTAACGCGAAGAAGAAGTGAGCAGCGAGTCCCTCACGGAGCTGAGCGATGCAGAGATAAACAAATAAACAAATTAATAAAAGGCAAATAATGAAACACGACGGAAACACGAGTCATAAATTAAATAGAAACAGCGAAAATTACTTATCCAAAGGCTACGGGCAGTCGAGGACTCCAAAGCCAGACGAGAGCACTGAAAAAATGTCCTCTTTGCGTTGTGCCTGTCAATTTTTCGTAGCATACACACAGGCGCGGGTCTCAAAAAACTTTTGGTAAAAGAAACAAACGTGGCGTGGCGCTGACGGTGACGGCGAACAGCGGCAGCGGCGGTGGGTTGAAGTGAGGAGCAACTGGGTGCCAGCACGAATAATCTACTAGCGATTTATTTGAGACGGAGACGGAGTCGGAGTCGACTCCGCTGCCCCAGCTGCTATTTTGGTTACTTCTTTTATACCAAATACCTATGGTGCTCGAAGGTATGTTGTATTCAAAGTCTATAATATTTATTTTTGATCAAAATCAGCACAGCAATTTAATTAGAGGTGTTTCCGTTCAGGTTTGCAAAGCTGGGCGGCTAGGAAGTCCAAGTTATACCCACCAGATATCCTGATTATTAGATAATTCAAATTATAAATAATCATGTAAAACAAAGGCTTTAAATTTGTTCACATTTAGTGAGTAGCATTTACAAAATTACAGATACCATGAAAATTATAAATAAATATTAGATTAATCAAGGGATTGCTTTTGAATTACTTTTACTACTACAAAATTCCTCAAAATACCAGGTATCTCTTATTCGTGTCCTGCCAGGCAACCATTCCTTCTCGTTCATATTTCTATTTCTGCTTACTTTCAACCAAACGACGCTGGAACCGACGACGGCACCGACGACGAGGCAGACTAGTTCGGAACCGCCCTCGGATACTGGTGGCGTGCTGGGACATCGGCTCCTGGTCGGCGGCAGCAGTCGTGCGTTGTCCTTTGCTGCTATCGGTTGTGTTCGCGCTCCGGTGCTAACGTATCCTTATCCTGAATCAGGGACCTCGACATTCTCGGAGCCTGCTAGCCGCCACATTGGGCCAAAGGCTCGGCACACACCTGTGCGCTATCTCCCGTCGCTGCGCTGCTGCTCCTCTGCTCCACTGGTGGGTAACGTAAGCAAATTTGCACGTAAATTGCGCTAAATTATCTACAACACAGCAAAAATTTGCCTGGCGCGGATTTTTTCTCGTGTCCCCGCACCATGTCCTTCCCCAATCCTTGATGTACTCCCTGAAGGGGAGTCCCGCACAAGGCAGGAAAAACACGAAATAACCGCTAAGTGTTTTACAACTTGAAGGCGTTAAGTTGGCCATCGCGGGCCCAAGTTTTTCCGCCAAACAGAAATCTGTGTAAGCTCCTTGGCTGGTGGCTTAAAGAATAAGAAGGAGAAGAAGCCGAGCAAGCCAACATCTTGTCAACAATTTCGGGGGTTTTTATAGTTGCTTTATTGAATTCTAAAGATCGCGGAAAGTGCTTCGCTTTACATACATAATGAGGCCACTAGTTTGCCAGTGAAGTCCTGATAGGTAGCTTGGCAGGAACATAAATTAAAAACTTTTCCTTTAAACTCATTTAACAAACTTTTATGTGCAGGAAAAAATGCATTTTAAACAGAAAGTTTTTTCTAATGAACTAATTAAAATGGCCTGAGTTGTGAATACTTTTTTGTGATTTTACAATTAATATAAAGTTGTAAATATTAAATAGGCACTGAAAAAGAGTGCTTTAACAAAGCTATCCATTTTATAACTTGTGTTATCTTTTCTCTTTAGTTTTCAAAATATTTATGATACTATTTGATAACATCTTTTAAACTTTACTTAAAAAGTTTCGCAGTGAATACTTTGTTAAGAATATTAAAAAATAGTGCTACAGCTCCTTTTGTTTTTGCTATAAGCTCTAAAAAAATGTTGAAAATATTTCCAGGATATTCCCGTTCCTTAGTAACCTAACTTCTCTTTAATTGGATTCTATTTCCATTGGTTGACCAGATTAGATTACATTACGTATACGCCGTGGAGTCTACACCACAACCACTTGAAATGTGGGCTTGAATTTTAGCGCCACATATGGCATATTTTGCGATGGATGTCCCCGGGGTGTCTCCTCCCGATCTCCACAGGATTCGTTGATGTAGGCTCTTATGCTCCGCTCGCCAGTTCAGCGAACTCCGCCCAAGGTCCTGGCACTTGTCAGCAGGAGGGATTACTCCGTCCGCGCTGCCTCGCTGGCCACATTTTATTGTTTGTCAGCATTTACATGTCCCTCCGTCCCCAGTCCTTTGTCCTATTTCCCCGCTGTGCGTCTGTGTGCGTCTGCTGTGCCGGTGTGAGTGTGGTAATGGCCGCGACAGCTTTGTTGTTTTCTTGTTAGCCACGCATAAATTTTAATAGTTTTCCTATGCTTTAAGTGGCCCTCGGGCCATGGCTGTCGGTATGTGCTCACCTCGGCGGCGCCCACCTGCTCCTTCTCCCTCCTTCTCCGGGCACACCTGCCCACGTTTGCTCTGGTTTCGAATGTCTAAAAATAAAGTCTGGGCCGCGCCGAGCTTATCCATTGCCTTGAGCTGTTCAAAATGGAATTATTAATATTTCACGTACCGAAATATAGACATGACCGACGGAAAATGCTTTCCACACACAAACACACACGGTTGGATCTTGCTTTCGCCCGTCTTCACTTCACTCGTTCCATTTTGGGCCATCCTGCCTGATGGCTGTTTATTCGCGCATCAGGACTCGTCGTGGGCCTGCCTAATCATAACGAAATGCGGTTCACCCATATACACCGCCCACCCACATGACGGTGTGCGCCAGCGTGGGTTCGGATTTCCATTAGCGCATTTCATTTTAATTAAACTGGCAACTGTCACGTAGCCGGGGATCGATTTGTTGGGCATTAGGGTAGTAATTTGGTTTCCTCCTTTAGCTCCACCTCCATCTGCACCACCTCCTCCTTCTCCTACTCCCCGGCTCAGCCGTCCATTTTCCGGGGCTTTTTTGATTTGTCTTACCCAACTATGAACAAGAAGTTGATAAAGTAAACTTTTCGAAAAAGTTCAAAAGTTTTTCGGCAAATTGCGGTCGGCCACCAGGAATACATACAAGGCGGAGGCAACTTCTCGGGATATACTTACTTGGGCAAACTGCAAGTGGAATTTGTGGCCACAATTTCAATATTAATTTCAACCCACCTCCTTCCCGCCTCCGGATCAGCCTGGCCACCTGAGCTGCCTGAGCCGAGAGCAAGCAATTGAAATTTTAGAAAAATACCTCGGAGCCAAAATTGACCCAGATCGGATATCGCTTAACAATGTGTAAACTGTCTAAACGAATTATTTGCAATAATATTTTGCTCGGTCGAAATTGTTTGAATAGTTGGGCGAAAAGTTTTCGGGGCTTTCCCTAGCACGAACTGGCGCCCTGCTGGCTCCCGCTCGACTCCTTCGAGTATGACTCTCAATTAAACGCATTTTAAGCGTTATGTGCTGCAAAAGTTTTGTGGCAAAGTACTTAGGGTGTTGGAGGAGGATGAGAGAGGGACTTGCTAAAAACTTTTTCAATCGATGGCACAAAAGCAGCGCCTGGCAATTAATGCCCCAAAAAACGGGAAAACACACAACTGTGAGTGGAAATTGCCGTGTTTGTCTGCGATTGTTGTTCGTGTTTTTTGTTTTGTGGGAGTTTCGGGGAAGGCGGGGCTGGTAAAAGTGAAAGTGAGAATGAGCCATCGTCTGCTTTTGAAGTAGTTCATTAAGTGATTGTTTGATTGATGGCTCAATGGGCTATCGTTCTCGAGCTGAACTGCCAGCATCTTCATTTGCGTCGTGATCTGATTTGATTTTCATTGCCAGAGACCGCACTTTGTTTGGCTCTTAATTGGCCAGCTCGACAAGGTCGAGTAAGCGGATAACCGGGCTGATAGCTAAGAAATGGAACTACGACCTTGAGAAATCCGACACTGCAACGACTTGCAGCTGGGCGGAGCTCGGGGGCGAGTTTTGATTGATGACCTGGCTGAATATAAATTGAAGTGTGTTGTTAATAAGCTTATGCTATAGAAATAATGGTGCTTTGTCTGCCATTTGATTGAATGACGGGCCAATTATCTAACTGAATCGGGGGAAATTGGAAAAGTTTAGCAGTGGCCAGAGGCATGGACATGTTTTAATTGAATAAATAACTTTTCAAATTGAATCCTCGTTTCATTTTAATGGACACCATTCGCTGAGTATATGAGCTAAAGGTCAGGAAAAATACATTCTTATTTGGTCGGAAAAGCATGTATGTATGTATGTATGTATTTTTAATAGTATCTGGGAGCACATTTTACCTTTCAACCTGTAAGGTGTTCAAATTAGCCAACAATGATATCCCTAATTTCTCATTTACCCACATAATTACCACTTGTATGGGGATGTAGGTATTCAGTCAATTTGCGGATTCAATTATATCCATGATTAGAGAAACACAAATCGCAATTCCAGCGGAATAACTCAATCGATTCGTTTGCCGAAAATCATGGCACGTTACGTATACGCAACGGATGCCCGTTGACAATGTATGCCCAACTAACTAGCTGTCAGCAAATAGACAGGAGTCCTCCTCTGCGAGGGCATTGTATGGATGAGTGCCGAGGAAAGGAATCACCCATTCATAAACACACACACTCGGTCTCCATCTCCGGTGCTGCCTTCAGCCGCCCTCAGCGCCCCTCAACCGGTGGCCTGCTCATCTGTCAGCTGGAGTTTGGTTAGTCAAACGTTTGTTACATTTCGCTGGCTAAAAATACAAAGGTAGCTGCCAGTGTGTGAGATACACACGGCACAGGAGCAGATACCCGGCTGCTCCTGTCCCTGCTGGTTGGCTTCCCGAGTAGTTCGCTGCGGCACTGCGCTTATCTAATTATAGCTTCATTACTGTGCTGCCTGATGGAACATAGAATGGCGTTACCAGCCACAAGCACCTCCCACTACCCAGCCCCACCCTCAGCCAGCACCGACGAAGGACATCCAACGGCAAGTAGGCCATGTGCAACCCATTTGGCGTTGGCCTAGACATATTATTATCTATCCGGGCAGCTAGTTTCCCCAGCTCTCAGGGTCGGGGAATGTCAGTCAACATAATCATCGGCATCAGAGCGCCGAGTATATTATCGCAGGAATGATAATGAACAGACAGCGCGAAATTGCAGCCATTAGCCGGCCCAAAAAGCCATTGAAGAGGCCCCAGAGTGTTTACCACTTGGGCCCTGACATTTTCTTGCTACTGCGGGAATCCTACGAAAAAGTTGACACACACGCGCAAAGTAGTGAGGTAGCGAGGCAACGAGGCGGCGAGGCAGTGATTTGATTTTATTTGATTTGCCTTCACTTTTCATGTGATTTTTCGATTCTTTTTTCTCTTTTTGTGTGGCTCTTGTTGACGCTGATTGAATACAAATACAAATATAAACAAATGGCGCTCACCTGCATGTAAATAAAAGCTTTAATACATCAACAAATAATGGCATGTCTGGCAGTCACCTCGCCATTTCCCACCACTCGCCTCCTTGCCATCCATCCCGCACTTCCGTTTCCGCCGCCTCCATTTTATATTTTTCTTGTTTTATTTTTCTTTCCTTTCATTGCTGGGACCAAATTCGATTTTCAACATTTTACACTTTGATTTCGGCAGCGCGCTCTTGTTGTTTTCATGGCGCTGTCCTTGTCATTATGTGATTTTGTGATTTTGTATTTTGCCAAAACCCAAAAACACACAATAGCAATAAGGGCGGATGCTTAGCCACCTTCCAGCAGGCGTGTTCGCCTTGAAAATTCCCCGTAGAGCATTTGACTTTAATGGCGTACGACGTTCGATGTTCGTTGCTCGGTGCCCACAGTATATGGACACGTTATGATGCGTGGCCGAACTCACATATCGCCGGTTATATGGCCTCGTATACTTGTGTATGCTGCGTGCGTGGCCTGCCCACAGGAGATTGTCCTTTGTCTTCGGACACCTCCTCCTTCGGTTTCTGATTCTGCTGCAATATCCCTCCCCCTAATATTAATTCAATCACTTTAGTTGCATGGCCCGCTTTATGGACAGTCCTCGGATCATCAAACTCCCGCCTTTTGACCTTTATGGAGCACATTTATGGTGTTCGCCTCGATTCGGTACGGTTCGGTTCGGTGATGAAACTTTAAATTTCCTTCCTGTTTGGCTGAAGGAAATCGTCCGCAAATCGTAAAGCAGACAAAGGACAGGCCATAAGCCCGCTGGGATGTATCCATATCTATATTTATCCTCACTGCGCCGGATGCTGAGGCTGAAGTTGATGCCAGTCTTGTCCGTATTGTTTCTTGTCAGCTTGAATTTTTTGTGATTTTTCGTGTGCACATTGCCGCCGCTGTCTGTCAGCAGAGGAGCAGAAAGAAAAGCTGGTCTCTCCTCCAGCTTTTCCCCTCACTTTCACTCAATATCCATCCCCGCCATGTCTGAGAGCTGCCCCAAGCAATCTGGCAGATAGAGCTGGGGAATCCAAAATGGGGATGACCTTTGCTGGCAATCGGTTTCCATTTCCAAATCGCATTATATATGCTGCAGCAATAAAAGTTAAATTGTCCTCCGACTGCGAGAGGACATCAATATGGGATTTCATATTTGTCTGCTTAATATTTCAGCGTGGCCGTGAAAAGGATATCGGAATCGAACAAAAAGGGACTCCACTCCCGATGCGATTTGTCAAAAGCTGTGTGCGAGTGTGCTGCGGAATAAACACGAAATTAGACTGTGTGGCAGCAGCAGCGGGACGATTGAATCCAGAATCGAGTTGGCATTGTGCAAAACTTTTCGCAGCAATAATTCATTGCATTTTGTCGGCTAACACTTGCATAGCGACTGTGCTCTCGGTCTGATAAATAATTTATTGAAATGCAATTGCATTTTAACAAGCTTTTCTGACTTTGTTTACGTTTCAAATTTACTGGAAAATAGGAAGTCATCATTAAATCGAAAAATCCATTTTCTTATGGGTTTTTGCTTTAAAATAACTTGAGTAAGGGCACCCTTTACCATTTAATATGTTCCCGATCACATTTCAATATGTTTTCTCGGACACTGAACTTTTCTGGCTTATTAAATGTTTATTTATGGCCAGAACGCGTGGCCAGACCTCTCAGCACGTGCCACTTGAAACTGTCTGCCTCGAAAAAAGGAATCTGAAAGTGACTGGCTTCAGTTACAGGCTGACCATGCCTTCTTTTAAATATTAATAATTGAAATTTAAGACGGAGGAGTGCAGACACAGAGCAGAGCGAGTGGCCCGCTCCTAAATTTACATTTTAATTTTAGAAAACTTGTACATTTATTGAAATTCCATTACGTTTTATGTTTATGCCCTGCCTGTCCCCCAGCCGACAAAAACAAAACTCTCAAATCCGAAACTCAATTTGTGAAAAGTATGTAATTGTTGCTAATGGCTGTGGAAAGTTGGCCCAAATCAGCGAGGGGCGGATAGCTCCCCGTCAGATGTTTACGCATACTTGGATCTGGGGATGTGTGCCAGGGTAAATAAAATAGGTAGAAAATTGCTGGCATATTAGCCAGCGAAATGCCATAAAAATGTGCTCACTTTTATACACTCGAGTGTGCTCCGGTGTCCCATAAAAAGTCGGAGCCCAAGAGCAGAACAAAGCAGAGACATTCGATTCACTTGCGTGCCTCGCACACATTCAATCGTACACAGCAAGAAAAAGTATAGTACTTCGGGATCTATAATTTAGTTTAATTTTAAATTATGATATTTTTCTTTATGGTTGAGTATTTTTTAATGATATTTCCCTGATCCCTTCAAGGGATCTTAGGGACCTTAGTAACTACATATATGGTCTGATTTCCTTCTGTGTAGCCTGCTTTTTTGGGGCCAGTTCCGTTAAGAGACAAGGACACGGAGCCAGGAGAGTCACTCACTCGCAGGGGTATAAATGCAAATGGCAATTGACTTTCATGGCGGATGGATCGGGTGGCCAAGGAAGCGGGCTGAGGTAAAAGACCGGGGATCTGGGCGCCGCCGCCGAGCACAATGTCAAATTCAATCGCCAGCGAAGGTCGCACACTTGGCATGAAAAGGCCAAAGCCAAAGCCAAAGCCAAAGTCAAAGCCAAAGCCATCGACATTGACTATCGCCTTAGGTGAGTGACTCGACTCGACTTGGCATCAGAGTCGGAGATCCTGGCCGTGCCACGTACGTGATTTCATGCTAATTGTTTGGGCATTGCAGCAGCAGCAGGAGCGGCCACTTGGCCCAAGTTTGCTTAGCCAATGCCCAAAAATACTCTTCGGCCATTTTGCGCTCCGTTTGTCAATGTCGTCTGGAGAACTTTTGAATCGTCGTCGACTTCTCGGGGCCATGCAATTAATTAACGCTAATGAAGCTGCCACCGACTGGCTCCCTCTCTGGCCACGCCGTTTGTCTGGCAAAGTTTGCTATTTTCCGGGGCAAGAAGAACCCCTAATCGCTCAAGGTCCGGGCTGCAGGTTGCTCAGCTGGCAGTCCGTTTAGAGCCACGGAGAGCAGACAAAACCAAAACCAACCAGGCACTCGTGCCAAGAGCAGGTTGCCTCCCGGCCCACCTGCCTCGATTCCGTCCGTGTCTGTGTCCTTACCTTACGAGCACACTGAAACAATCGGCACTAAAAGTAAAAACAATTGAGCAAAATACTTTCCTGTGTTTTTACTCTTTGCCAGCTCTTTCTGTTGCCCCCTTTTTCCTCTGGCATTTTTCTACTTTTGTTTTTAGTTTCTGCCATGCCACAAGCAGCGGCTGCAGCAGCAGCAGCCACAACAACAATGGGTTTCTCCATGATGTTTTTGCTTTCAGCAGTTCCAAGCAGTTGGGCGAGTGTGTGCTTGTGTCCTTGATAAGGATGCATCTTTTCTATTGTTAGCCTGGCATTTTGAAAAATGTTCTCAGCGTGTAGCCCCTCTGCCTCCATCGCTTTGCCTCAAAAGCCAGCGGTTTTTGAAGTATGTGTGTCTGCCTATGTTACATGACTGCACGTGCTCCTACACACTCCCCCGGCTCTGACTCTCCACCTGACGCCCACCTCCAGTGCACTCGGAAATAATTTGAAATGCAAAATCATGCGGAAGGCAGGCGCAGTGCGGCTGAAGAGCTGCCACCTGCGCGCCGTTCACCATCCGAATGTCCTGGCACTTGTTGTTCCTGTTGTTGTTGCTGGCACCTAAGCACACTCAAATACACAGTCGCCCCCACACGCAAACACACAGGCGCAATGGCACACGCACCCGCAGGCTCGCAGATAACCGTGCATAGGTTCACAGTGGATGGGCAGTCGTGCGTAGCTTTTAGCAATTTGCTACCCCGGGATTACGTCCTGAACAGGGTGTATGTGAGGCGGAATTAGTTTCAGGTATTGCAGCTAAGCACCAGGAGACACATTAAGAGGATTTGCGCACTAGTAGGGATGCTACATAATGCTGCAGATTGATTTTGACAAATTTCTTTGGCTTTAAACAGTAAAGTGCACATATCTAGCTTGTAAATATGTTCTCCGTAAGCAAGAGTTTGTTTTTAAAATAATCATAACAATCACTCATTACAACTACTTGCAATCGGTACCAACTGTACCGTCCCTGCTCGGGCGCTACTCGTTGAACTGCGTCAACGGAATATGCTAAATATTTGAGATATCCGCTGGGAGCCAGCACCCTGTATGTCAATTAAAGCGTTGCTAGCACGTTTTAGTCGTTATTTTTCTGTCATCAAGGAAGTCCGGAGAATTATATGTGCTTTGTCCGTCCGCATGTATGCGTACTTTAAGTCATTTCCGCAAGTTGTAAATTTATTTTAATAAAGCTGGCTGCGTGTGAAAATGCGGCAGGGTCTCTGAGCTTACGAGTGGCAGGGCAGCGGTCAAAGGGACCACAGGCTCCAGCTATGACGGGGCATGTGGGCAAACAATTTTCACACTTTTTGGCTTTTGGCCAGCACTAACCGTATAAATGATATAAACAACAGCCGGAAGCGGAGCGACATGCATCATGGATCGCCTGGCACCGGCGCTCGACGTGTAAATTTCCTTAAATATTCAACAGTTTCGGGGGGCTGTGAGAGATGTGGATACGGGTGCGGTGCCTCGGAGTCTGCCATGCAAATGGTAAATGGCAAAAAGAGCGCTCGTGCAAGGAAAATATTTGTGAGCCGTAAGATAAAGCCCTGCACATGTAAGGCCGTGCTGAGAGCGGCATCAATAGCCGCGAACGTTGCCGCAGCTAGCGAAATTAATTAAAAATTGCATAACCGCCACTTTTATGGCGATGCCGGCACCGGCTGGCGATTGTGCAAGTGCAGGGATCTTTCAGCCAGAACCACCCCTTCTTAACAGCCTTAATGTCTGACCCAATTTCCAGTGGACAAGAATGCAATTTAATTAGCAGGAGGAGTAGCCTGGGAAAATAGTTTAAAATTACTAGGAACCGACATACATTCCCCGCCACCACCGCCTAACAGCAGGACATTCTTGCTACATTTCCATCAGTTCCCATAACAAAATATCCTGCCCTTAATAATTTGTTGTGGTTTGCCCTGCATTTAAAGCAAAGGAATTTACACTTTGGTTACAATTCGAAAAATCAATTAAAATGTGTCTCTTGCCCTAATTCCTGTGTTGCACACGCAGCCGAGGTCAGCTATTTTAAATAATTAATAAACTAATTAATGCAGTATTTGCTTTTTACATAAATGGATATCAATGACATTCTTTAGTCGAACCTATATTTGCAATTATAATTTGTATGTGCGTGTATTGGCATAGCGACATAAGTCCGCCGCCATAAGTTCGCCCAGTACATTTGGTCCGCGAAATTATGGCGTTTTTTTCCGGCGATCTTATGTCGCCGAAAAGCGTCATAAGTTCGCGCGAAATTATGGCGTTCAAAAATTACTTGCGGCGGACTTATGACGCTTCAAAGCGCCATAAGTTCGCCAAAGAAAAAACGACATAATCTCGCCAGCCGCGATCTTATGTCGCCAAAAAGCGTCATAAGTTCGCGCGAAATTATGGCGTTCAAAAATTACTTGCGGCGGACTAATGACGCTTCAAAGCGCCATAAGTTCGCCACAGAAAAAACGACATAATTTCGCCAGCCGCGATCTTATGTCGCCGAAAAGCGTCATAAGATCGCGCGAATTTATGTATGTATACATACATATGTTCATACATTTATTTCATTTGTTTGTACATTGTAAATATAATACAAAAAAATACCAAATTTTTGTTTTCTGGCCGATTTTTATATGAAAACACTGCTATGTAAACATTGTATTATGAAAAATTTGTTTTGGACTTAAAGTTTTTTTTGTGTACATATATGTACATATATATAAAACTTTAAATCCAAAAAAAACCTAAATATAAATTTTCATAATACAATGTTTACATAGCAGTATTTTAATATAAAAATCGGCCAGAAAACTAAAATTTTGGTATTTTTTTATATTTTTAAGAGCATTTTTATATTTAATTTTTCGAATGAAAAACAAACGAAATGATTTCCCTTTTTCTAAAAAATCTTCTCTAATAAGTTGCTTTTCAAGAAAATATAAAGTTATTTATACGAAAACGTAAGGTAAAAACATAGAAAATCTTGTACCGTTCGCGATGTAACGTTACAAATCGGTTTATAATATAATATATATCATAATATGTAATATTTTGAATTGAAGTGTACTGAATTTGTATTATAATAAAATAATGGAAAAAAATATGACCATTTTCTTAAATGTTTTTTTGCACGATCGATGCATTTGACCAGTACTAATTGTATTATAAAAGGCAAGCTTTAGGGAATTGTCACATTTAAATTATTTGCAGAAAACAATGCATCGCAAACGGTACAGAAAACATAAGTCTTGTTTGACTTCAGCCTGAAAAACTAAAATCACAATAAAATACTGTTGCTTTCCATTCATGAAAGTTATTTTTATTTTATAGGGTCTTCCCACACATCGTCAAAGCACATTCACCGTCCGTTGAACAAACGGTCCATAAGGTTTAGCAGTTCCGAATTTACCCAAATGGACCGCCGCACAGTAGCGCCTCTCGAAGAATTAGCGTTGCAAAAATCAAAAAAGTCATGTTCGCAAAAACGATTTAACCATACTTATTCGACAGGAAATTTAACAAGGATTCAGAATCTGCAATAAAATCAATTTTAAGATTTTTTTTGTAGAAGTTATGAGCATTTAAAGTTGAACTTAGTTTCGTTTTTTGCATCATACAAAAAAAAATGTGTAAATTGGTCGACTTTCAGGTAATATTACAAAAAAACCAAAAAACCAATGGTCATGGTTTTTACTTTAAATGATAGATACATTCATAAACTATTAAAGAACCTAAAAAAAACGACACTTTGATTTGGGCTTCTACAGGTAAATCGCTACCTGCCAGGTGTCCATTTTTTTCACCTTTTTCTGCCTAAAGTAGTCTATATCTTTTGACGCCAATGCCGGCCACTGACTACACTATGACTACAAGTTCCGTGGATCTTTCCTGGATCAGAATTAACTTTCATCGGCTGCGTCGAGCTGCGTCTGCGGAAATGCAACGCAAAAAACCAAAACAACTCAGGGTAAAATATACCAAAATACCGACACAATTTCATACATTTCAAGAAATATACTAACTGTAGCGCGTGGCGGTTACACTTCGAATAAAAAAAAAAAAATTTTTTCAGTTTTCAAATTATTTTTATTTGAGCAAATACATAAAAATAAACATAAAAAATTAAATAAAAATTTTTGTTTAAAAATTGTTTTCATTGAAAAAAAATTATTTTTTCACTTTGATACCCTTTAAAAAGGCGTATTTGTGGGCGTGGTACTTTATGCAGTACATATATATATTTTACAACAATTACCTGTCCAATGCCGTTTAAATTATTCGATTACCTTATTTGGTTCAATAGATATGATTTTTGCAACGCTAAATGAGAAAAGGCGCTACTGTGCGCCGTTAGAACACATTAAAATCTAACCACGGTTTGTTTGGCGATAGTTAGGCGATAGTTTTTCGGTGCAACTCTGAAAATTTGACCATCACTACGAAAGTGTATACACACTTGGCGAGGAACAAATGAAATATGGAATTTAAAATGTGGCGCCAAAGCTACAAGCATGCCCAAAATAGTTGTTAGCGTTTTTTCTGTATATTCTTGCCCCAATATGTCCCCAATTGTTACTATTTAATATAAACCGCCGGCCTCTACCTTATTTTAAAGATTTTGGATGCCTATACCACCTATAGACACTCTTCGGGGAATTTGCTGTTTATTAAAGAAAAATCATTAGAAAAACTAAAATTCCTTGTCATTTAATTCATTTAAATTTAGTGCAGATAAATTCTGACGCAATCTGTGCCTTTTGCTGATGTACAACAGCCAAAATAGTTGGTAAATGCTCTATTTCAAATTTGCAACTGCCAATTCGACAGTCTTTGTTTACGTTTTCATGAGCCGTAGCTGATCGATCAGCTGTTCGGATGGTGAATGTGCTTTGACGGTGTGTGGGAACACGAGTTTCACATTTGTGAAAAATCCAAAACGTTTCTCACAAATGTGCTGTGTGGGAAGACAGTATTAGAAGCTAATTTCAGATTTGTAACGTTATACTGTCTTCCCACACAGCGCATCTGTGAGGAACGTTTGGGATTTTTCGCAGATGCGAAACTCGTGTTCCCACAGAGCTGCATCAAAGTGCATCTGCATCCGAACAGCTGATCGATCAGCTGTGGCTCATGAAAACGTAAACAAAGGCTGTCGAATTGACAGTTGCAAATTTGAAATGGAGCATTTACCAACTATTTTGGCTGTTGTACAACAGCAAAAGGCACAGATTGCGTCAGAATATATCCGCAATAAATTTAAATGAATTAAATGATAAGGAATTTTAGTTTTTCTAATGATTTTTCTCTAACAAAGAGCAAATTCCCCGAAGAGTGTCTATAGGTGGTATAGGCATCCAAAATCTTTTAAAATAAGGTAGAGGTAGGCGGTTTATATTAAATAGTAACAATTGGGGACATATTGGGGCAAGAATATACAGAAAAAACGCCAACATCTATTTTGGGCATGCTTGTAGCTTTGGCGCCACGTTTTAAATTCCATTTTTCATTTGTTTCTCGCCAAGTGTGTATACACTTTCGTAGTGATGGTCAAATTTTCAGAGTTGCACCGAAAAACTATCGCCTAAATATCACCAAACAAACGGTCGTTACATTTAGATGCGCTTTGATGCAGGGCCAATTGAGAAAATTCGGAACGGCAAAACCTTATGGACCGTTTGTTCAACGGATGCCAGATGCGCTTTGACGGTGTGTGGGAAGACCCTATTACATCGCGAACGGTACAAGATTTTTATATGTTTTTACCTCACGTTTTTGTATGAATAACTTCATATTTTTTTGAAAAGCAAACTTATTGTGTACTTAATAGATATCAAAGAGAAATTGTTGTAGAAAACATTTTGTTTGTTTTGCATGCAAAAACTGAAATATAAAAATCACTTAAAAATACCATAAAATACCAAAATTTTCGTTTTCTGGCCGATATAATGGTTATTGATGTATGTACATACATGTTCATACATACATACGTACATCCAAATTGCGAAATGATGTATTTTTTCCTATGGCGAACTTATGGCGCTTTGAAGCGTCATAAGTCCGCCGCAAGTAATTTTTAAACGCCATAATTTCGCGCGAACTTATGACGCTTTTCGGCGACATAAGATCGCGGCTGGCGAAATTATGTCGTTTTTTCTGTGGCGAACTTATGGCGCTTTGAAGCGTCATAAGTCCGCCGCAAGTAAATTTTGAACGCCATAATTTCGCGCGAACTTATGACGCTTTTCGGCGACATAAGATCGCGGCTGGCGAAATTATGTCGTTTTTTCTGTGGCGATCTTATGGCGCTTTCAAGCGTCATAAGATCGCGCGAAATTATGTCGTTTTAAAACGGCGAACTTATGGCGGCGGACTTATGTCGTTACCCCGCGTGTATTTGCTGCTTGCCTGCCTGCGTTTATTTTGTAAATATTTTCCAAATGCTGCTCAAATTATGCAGTTAATTATTCATCCCAGGATCCTGCCGGAGAGAGAGGCCACAGGAGCCACAGGAGCCGCAAGAGCAGCTGCCACTGTCAACGCTGCTCGCTGTCAGGCCTCAGAAATGCAGACCTTAAAAATGCCAACTAAAATGCTCATCTATTTCCAGCTAAGTTGTGTGCCTGTGCCTGTGTAAGTGTTCAAAGAATGCTGCTCGAAAATGGGCAGCGCGTTGTTCGGGCCAGGAGCAATGCAAATAGAGCTCGTAATACTGCAATTTAAAATGTAAATGCGAACAAGGCCAAGTCCGCTGATGGCCAGCATATGAATATGCGGCTGTGTCTGTGTTTCTGTGCCTCAGTGCGGGCCATAATAAAGGCGAGGTGCGGTGGGGCGGAGCTGAGGACATGGCAGATGAATAATTGAACTTTCACTTCCGGCCCTCCAGCCTGATTGCCTCGACCGCCACCGCCCACCCACGTGGTGTTTTATGCTACATATACTTTTGTTTTCCTCCATTTTCCTTTCGCTGTTTTTTCGCTTCTTTGGCTGTTTGATTTAGCAAATGGTCGACATAAACGAAACAAAGTTAACTCGCTGTTCCCCTTGGCGGCTGACCGCTGTCAATTTATCTTTGCATACTTCCAGGCGTCCAATTAGTTTCGATTGGCTGCCGTTCGATTCGATTTCCGCCTTCGATTGGGTTCGATCTGCTCGTCGGGTGACAAGCGTTTCAGCCCGATTTCACTTCCTCGGCAGCGGGCTCTGTCCAGCGCCTTTGTCTCGAGGCTCTCGGGGCTCTTAGCACTCAATTAAATCGCTTTTCGAGGGTCATATTTATGAGTTTGCCTGTCCTGCTCGTAATTCCGACCAGTGATAAATGACTGCGACTCGATTGGGTCACTCAATTAGAAGGCGCTGCGTGTGCTTAAGTGGCATTTTCGGATGTTTGTCCTAATCGATTAGCGAAAAGGGATGAAAGCATGGGCGAGAGGATTTTTCCGTTCTTTGCATAAATTAAAAATTAATTAAGAGCCAAGAAAACCGGGCTAAAGCGCTCTTCGAAAAGTAATTAAAGCTGACCATCAATCTGGTGGGAGCCGCAGAAGAGTGTACCCAAGCCGTAACCCCAGCTGAACCGAACCCAAGCCCAATCCAAAACAAAATCCAAGCACAAGAAAGATTCTGAAATTAATTTTTTTCCCGACTTTTCCTGGGCTGAGAAGAGCAAACATCAACGCTTGTGGCCTGGCCCAGTGCGCTCAGCTGTAAATAAACAGAGGCAAATTCAAATAAGCAAAGAATAAGTAAGAATAAATAACTAACAAGCCAAAGTCGCTCCCAACTCACAGCTCTCGGCTGCACCGCCACAATGGGCCGTGTCGGACTGAAATAAATCACATCCATTCACACAATGCGAGTGGAGCGTGGAGCATGTCCTGGCAACGACCCATCCGAGCCAAGGACCCGAAAGCCCACGACCCACGGCCCACGACCCGTGACCTCGCCCAGCCAGAGGACGAGCAGTGAAATATTATTTGGCCAAAAACATGCCACTGATTTTATTTGATGTGCGCATTGATGGCCCTGATTGATTTAAACTTCAATTCAATTGATATCTCTTTCAGCTCTCGAGTTGTATGTACCTCTGTCTCCAGCTCCTTCGGCTGCTTTGGCTCCTTTAGCTCCTCTTTTTAATCGTCTACTCCGCATTTGCATCCACTGTATGCTCGGCTAACTTTGAAAGGTCAAACGAGAAAGGAAGGGGAGTCCCAAAGCCAAATCTCGGGCGAGGAAAAGGTAAAGATGCTGGAGGGATCTTGGCTTACCCCAAAAATATATATATTAAAGAATAACCGTTGATACACACCTGCTGGGAGTGATGTATTGTCGTCAGTCAGCGCCATCCCTCAGATTCGTGGCCAGACAAAGGCTGAAACCGGAACTGGGATCCCGAGGGGGTCCGGGTCCGGGTCCGGGATTCCGTCTTGCCTCGAACGCCCGTCGTTATTGTTATGGCGCATTGTCAATGCGTTTGACAAAAGCACTCGGCGTGTATATGGTATCTCTCTGGTGGGAAATGCGAAAAGCGAGCCACCTCCGAGGCTTTTCAATTTGTTGTTCTTTATTGATTTAAAGTTCACTTCAGTCGCGGTCGCTTTGTTGGCGAGTGTCAGCCGCACACGGGAGCCAACCACATAAAACTCATTTCCCTAAAGGTGCGGCGAGGAGACCTGGATATGGAGACCCAGGGCACATATAGCGCACGCAAATAAACACAATTCCGTTGCTGGCATTCGTATTTGTTAGCCGGAGTTTGCTTAGTTTGGCCCAACATGGGAATTACACGTTCCTACAAATGTTTGCCTACTTTTGCCGAGGAGCGAGTAAGTACTTCTCCGCCTCCAAGAGGTCTCCCCGTCCAAATGGAAAAGTATAGCCCCCGGCACTGGCACTGAAGTATTTGCCGAAATGAGGCGAAACTTGTGTGGCAGCAGCAGGCTGGGCTGGCATCGATTACGAGGCAAGCAAATTGCAAAATAAATGTACATAATTTGAAAATTGACATTTGCTAATGATAAGCCTCTGTCGCGCTGATGCTGAAATATGGCGAGCAGCAGCTGGCAGCGGCCCTTCCACCACCAGCTGCTGCCTGGCTTCCTGCCTTGGCCAGGAAGGAAGCGAAATTCCAGGGCCCAAAACGGAAATATTCCCCTCACAACACCGAAGCTGTTTATGGTAAATTAAACCAATTGAGTGGGATTACGTTTCAGGCACTACGCAGTCCGCCAAAGCCTGGTTTCAATTTCATTGTCTGGCAGAGCCTGCGGCTAACGAAATTTATATAGATACCCACACAATGCCATCAAAGACGCAAGGTGTTTATGGGCTTAACTCTCGGCTCGGATTCTGCTTATTCTTCCGCCTCCGAGATTTGCATGCTCTACGAATCGCGGAATCAGAGGAATCGGTGGATTTTGGGGAGCTAGGGATGCTAGGGTATTGGGGGGTAGTCGGAAGACAAATAGCCAGCACGTTGCGGTTCATTTAGCTGCCACAACAAATGCCAAATTGATGCAAATGTAAATGGAAATCGAATCCCAAACGCGGCTGTGGAATCTCAAGCAGAAGTCAATAGATGAGCGTGGGCTTAAAAAAGTTGAGATGCTCTGCAGGATTAAAGAGATATCTCTAGCCACTTGAAATTATTGTTTATTAAGCTGTAAGCTATGAAAGGATTAGACATTATGGCAACTAAAAACTGTAAATGTTCTTAAATAGTTTTAAATTACATACAGTATTTGTGGCAACTCGTCAGTTATTTAAATATCTTTAAGAGTGTCTATTAAATTTCCTAAACTCTCAAGATCTCATTTTATTTTTCATAAAATATTTAAGTAATTCCAATTCCTAAAATATATGATCAATAAAAAATGCCGGGAAAATGGAAATCCTCTTGGCCAAGTATGGTCAAAGGATTGGCTAAAAAATATCATATTTTTTGCTTATACAAACTGACCAGCAAGTCAATGTTGCTCCTTTCAATAAAGAGAAAATAATACGAGAAAAAAATGTTAGAGAGAATATGATAAATCACTTATCTTTTTCAATTGCAGGACTTGGCAAACGATTGGGCAATAATAACGGTCATCAGAGAACGAGTCCACCGAGAACTAATGTCAGGCAGCATGTTTTCCCCGTTGAGTGTCCTCTTTCTTGGCATTAGAGCAGCAGTTGACCGGACCGACTACTGAGCGCACACGCAGCAGCACCGATTGTGGTCATTATCATGACGCTCTTACAGAGACTTCAGGCCATGTCCGCCACCACGGCCAGGACGATGCTCGAGGGCAGCATCGGCGGCGGCGATACAAAGGAGCCACGACTCCAGCTCCACTTGCAGCCCTCGGAAAGGCAGCGGCTACCCGTGCTGGAGGACTCTGCGTCACATGCCCGATATTTGAAATTCATTGCCGAAGGCCTCATAGATGAGGGCGGCCTGGGCAGCGCGGGCGGCAGTGGGAGCAGTATCGCTGTGACCGTAGAAGACGTTGTGGCTGGGCAGGCACAGGACATGGACGCCGGCGACGCCTCCTCGGACGACGCCGACGGCAGCACACATCTGACATTAGTCTTTGTCAAGTGCTTCGTTATTGGTTTCATCATTCTGGCCGCCATCCTGGGCAACATGCTGGTGATTGTGTCCGTCATGCGGCACCGGAAATTACGGTGAGTCCCGGCCGCCAGTAGCCGCCTTTATTCCTTCTCCACATCCGAACATCCGCAGGCTGTGTGTTCATGTGTCTACGTTGACATTGGTCGCCGCCGCTCCATTAATTTGTCTCTTTGAATCAAGCGGTTTCCCTCCCTTCCCAGCCAAGGTTTGGGTTTCATTGTACACACAACACACTTTCTGGATTTATTACACTTTCCTGAAACCATAGGGATTTGGTGCTAAGTGATAATCAAATCTCTACGCATCATAGATTTATCAAACTCCCTAAGCAGCTAGTAATATGGACATCAAAATGAAGAAATGGTTAATTTGAATAGTGAAAATATTTAAAATAATTCAGAATTTGCTTTAACAAATATTTACATTTCAAAATTTAAGTATAAAATGAACAGAACTTCCTACATAAAAAGTAAAATTTCAAAAATCAATTCAATGATATCCACAGGTCAACAATAAACTTTTTTTACTGTTCAAAATAAAAATTGAGTATTTTTTTTAGGATTCAAAAGATTAATTTGTATTAAAATAAAACCCAGGAACCTCCACAAAAATATTTATTTAAATATATAAATTGTTTGCATAAATTTCAAGCCATTATATATCGAAAAAAAACGTGGTTAGTCTGTAAAAATTGTAAATTCGTATAAACCAGTAACCCATTCCAAAGACAAACCCAACTTAAGCCGCAATTATTCCGTTTTTTGTCCGCTTTTGTTTCTGTGCAATTGCCTGAGCTGTGCACTGCCACATTGTCCACGAATCGCGGATGTTGTGGCTGTCAAGGACATGGCTTTGGCTCGTAGTCCCCGCTTTTTGCACCTTCCGAGCGAGCGGCTTTGTGCGACTTGACCGCTCAGGGCTTTACGAGCTGGCCAACTCGTTTTTGCGGCCATTAATTTGTCATCATTTATCATATTCTCCATCATTTTTGCGTGTCAAGCGCACAGAACTCATCTTGTCCGCCTCCCGAGCATTTAGACACCGTTCGCCATTCAGGATTCACGATTCACGACTCACGGGCCATGCCTGGTTGATTCGAGTTAAATGCTAGATACGTGCGTAATTACATTAGAAATGTTAATAAAGGGCGAGCATAAAAACATTGCTGCCTGCTTTTCGGGCTGCCATTTCCATTTACTTTATGTGCGGACATATAATTTGTCAAATTTATGAATTGAGCGCCGCCTCCACATGAGATATGAGGCCATGGGGGGCTAGGGAGCTGGTAGGCTGGCAGCCCCGCAGCCAGGTATGTACGTGTTTCAGCCACAAATTCATAAGCTCAACTCGGTGGCATTTAAAGAACCCGACATAAAACACTCCTCCAACGAGTGGGAAGGCGGCGAGGTGACAATGGTGTGCGGCCTAACCCCGGGACGTTCAATGTCAAGGCGCAGAAACAAGAAGAGGCTCTGCCAATGCCATTGCCATATTACCTTTGCCTTGGCAACACATACCTGACATTTGCGTCTCAGTCTGTGCCTGAGGATGAGCATGAGCGTAAGGCTGAGGCTGAGACTGAGGTTGAGGCTCGGGGCTTTGGGGCTGAGGCTCATTTAGCCTGCCAGGGACAGGCAATTTGGGACCTGACCCTGACTACGTCTATTCCATGTTGCCATTTTTATCTCGACTGCCTGTGCCAGCATCTTTTTCATTATTGTGTGCTCATTGTGTTGTGCGTTTTCCGCACCATTTTCACCTTTTCTGCCTCGCTACGCAGTTTAAATCATCATGGCAAATTAGACTTAATTACGAAACAACATGTATTCCCACTTAGGCCGTACAGCACATCGCTCGCCCACGCCGCCTTTTTATGGCCAAGGGACCCACATCTTTTTTTGTTTCACCATATCCATGGCCTGGCTTCAAAGGAGTGCCTCCCTTCCCAGTAGCCCTACCCAACTTAAACAATTCATGCCACCCCAAGTACGCCCCGAATCAATAAATTGGGTGACAAATTAAAGGTTAAAGCCCAGAGATCAAGTTTAGCTAACGCAGGACAAGTTGCGGCGCACTTTCTCTACTTTCCCCATTAAGTTAAGCTTCCAGGAATGACGGCGGCAAGCGGAAAGTGCCGTCTCATAATTGTAATCAAACTTGACACCTATCAAGCGGGCCGAGCAGTTTCCCCTCGCAGTCTGCAGGCCTCCATTTAATCGGCTTTTGGGCAACGCCTGAATAACACTTTCGTGTTGCGTTTGATGCGGGTATTTTGCCTTTGTACCCGTACTTTGCGGCTATAAGTTTGTTCTCAGATACTCGACCTTTTCCCGCCACCATCTGCGGCTGGCTTTGTTTTGGGTCTGTTGTAATTAGGTTTGCGGGCGGAGCTTGGTTCGATGTCCTGCTGAAATATGACTAAATGGGGGCGATTGTTAACGAGTTTAATGGATAAGGCCTTATTACAACTGAGAGCCAGCCTCAGCCAAACTTTCTGCATTCACAAGTTCACCTTTCATATTAAATCACTTTTGCCCAAAACCGTTTAGTCTGAAAGCAAAACTTTCATTTGAGAAGTTTTGGCCTGTTCAGATTTCCTCCCACAGGCAATCCGGCTTTACGTTTGCTGTGGTTTTATCTGAGGCAAGGGGTTATGTTTGAAAATCAGTTCTGACGGCCGATAAACGAATTTGCTGCTCCGCATTGCGCATACGCCGCGTGCACATAATTGACTTAACGTTTTGCGGTGCCACGCAATGTTGATGATTGCTGGTGGAAGTTGCGGTGGCGTTAAGCTAATTATTAATTAACCCATTAAACAATGAAATCCACTCGGAGAAGCGCCGTGCCGTGCCGCATTTAACGGCGGTCACATGCGGCGTATGCGCAATGTGGGCCCCAAAGTTTTCAACTCAACTTTGAAGGCGCAAGTGAAAGCGATTAGCGATGTGAGCTGCGAGTGACTGGCAAACTTAATGCACAAATTCAACTTGGAAACTTGGGTAATCTGGATTTCCATTGCACTAGGGCTTCTTTTCGCAGTTACTCCCTTACGTTAATCCCTGAATTCACTCTCCCATCCTGCAGCATCATCACCAACTACTTTGTGGTTTCACTGGCCGTCGCCGACATGCTGGTCGCCCTCTGTGCAATGACATTTAATGCTTCCGTTATGATCTCGGGCAAGTGGATGTTCGGTTCCGTGATGTGCGACATGTGGAATAGCTTTGACGTCTACTTTTCCACCGCCAGCATCATGCACCTCTGCTGCATATCCGTCGACAGGTGAGTTGAGTCCCCATTTGCCAACGCAGAATAATTTTGAGTGTCGCCTAGGACCACTTGAAGGTATGATTTAAGGTAGTTTTACTAATAATTAAACTGACTTTTCACACAGATACTATGCTATTGTCCAGCCCCTGGACTATCCGCTAATTATGACTCAGCGGCGCGTGTACATCATGCTGCTGATGGTGTGGCTGTCGCCGGCGCTGCTCTCATTCCTGCCCATCTGCTCCGGATGGTACACAACGACCGAGAACTACAAGTATCTCAAATCAAATCCGCATGTGAGTAGCCCAGTTGGGGGGTAATAATGCGTTTAATTGAATAATTACATTTACCTGTGAAAGGAATAGGGGCCATTTCCACTCCCCATGAGTGGACCTTCGGTTACCTTCAGATTTCCTTGGATTTCACTCTAGGGCCTGCATTATTTATTCAATTTTCTTGCACATCAAACTAATAGAAAATTCCAATTTTGTTGATACGCACGTTGTGTATCGACTTTGCATGCATTTTACATGGCATCGTGCGTCCGTCCGTCTTTGACTTTGGCCTGGCCCCGTCTCAACGGGAAATTGATTTATGTTCCTGTGGCTGTGGCTGGAGCAGCAGTTTTACGCCTTTCAGGCGCACAGCCGACAGGTAGCATATTTATTACTCCGTTTTATTGGTTTCCTCCAGCCGCATTCGGCACGCCTGCTAGGGAGCTCTACGGGAGCCTCTCCGCCGCTAGCCCGATCCGCTTCCATTCCTGATTCCTGCGCAGTCAGCAGTCAGCAGCTGCCTTTGCCGGCAATGCGGTTATCATTGCGCCATAAAAAATGCTGATGTAGAAATAAATGTACGTAATTCCATTCCGGTTTTGTGCGCGAGACTGCGGCTGACTGGGGCACAGGCTGTGCATAATTTTTGGCGTTCCGCCTGCCAGTCATGAAAGCCATTGAAGGCCCTTTGCATACATTAGCATCTGCGCGGGGCTTTAATTAGTTTTACTTGTTTATGCTAATAACTGTCAGGCGCAAGGTAGGACGGAGCACGGAAGTTGGAAGGCCCGCGTCCTGGCCGTAAATCTGATTAGACGTCTTCTGCTAGTGCCACGGGTGGTGGTGGTGGTGGTGTCCTTTTGTCAAGCGCCATTGCGGTAATGCACAATGTAATTGAGTTTTTATTGCCGCACTTAACGCTGCAGTAATCGCATTGCCCATACGCAGCGTTGGCCGCACGCAGCCGCAGGCGCAGCCACAGCTGGAAATTGCAACGCATTAAGCACCATTAGAACTCGCCACTGGCAACTATCCAGTTGTATTCAGGGCCTCCAGTTCAGTATCCATTTTGATTTATTGATGCTTGAAACTGGCACTAATTGAGTGCCCGTCCGATTCTGATTCCCATTCCGCTGCAGATATGCGAGTTCAAAGTGAACAAGGCGTACGCCATAGTCAGCTCGTCGATGAGCTTCTGGATACCCGGCATCGTGATGCTGTCCATGTACTACCGCATTTACCAGGAGGCCGACCGTCAGGAGCGGCTGGTGTACAGGTAACGTAGCCACTCGAGTGGCCGTCGCGCTGGCCAATTATCGCTAATTACTTGTGTGTGCTTGGTAGATCCAAGGTGGCCGCCCTGCTGCTGGAGAAGCATCTCCAGATTAGCCAAATTCCCAAGCCGCGCCCGAGCATCCAGGTGGAGCAGTCAACCATAACGACGATGCGGCGGGAGAGGAAGGCCGCCCGCACCCTGGGCATCATAATGAGCGCCTTCCTCATCTGCTGGCTGCCCTTCTTCCTCTGGTGCGTATACTAATTGTAAATATATTTATAGTTTTTTGTAATATAAAACTATCGACTCAAGGGGTAAACACTATCTACCCATAAGTGCTTTACTTTTAAGACTACCAAAAGGAATTCTAGCTTTAAATTTAAGCATTCTTTTAATTTAATTTATTGCCAGGTACATCGTGTCCTCGCTGTGCGATAGCTGCATCACGCCCCGACTCCTGGTTGGCATCCTGTTTTGGATCGGCTACTTCAACTCGGCCCTGAACCCCATTATTTATGCGTACTTCAATCGCGACTTCAGGGCCGCCTTCAAGAAAACCCTCAAGGTAAGTTGCGGCTGGGCTGGGCTGCCAGCGAGGAGTAATTTGCATTTATTTCCAACTTCGACATCTTGATGGGACTCTTATTCTATTCAATTCGATTCCGCTTTAATTGGGCATCCGAAAACTGAATTCCCTGCACCGTCTTAGACTTAGTTAAGGGCTTCGGCGAGGGCTGCCATCGCCAAGGATCGGGCAATGCATTGCACAGCAGCGGCAGCAACAATAGCAACAGTAACTGCAACTGCAACTGGCGAGACAACCGCAGCCACAGCAGCGCCCACACGAAGAGGCTCACGTTTAGCAATTATTTTGGTAGCTATTTGTAGTAGCATTGGGGCACAGACAAAGAATAAATGATCAATATATCACTATTAATCCTATCCTTGAAACCAATAAGTTTTCAGAAAAGTTTTAAAAGAGCAATTTTAAAGCAAGTTTATCGTTAGAAGTATTTAAGCCTAGTTCGGAGACATTATCTTTAACCAAAATGATCGTAAGCTTTTGCTACGAAAAGAAACTCATAAATATATTTGTTATATTATTGTTTAAATCGAAAGTAGGAAATAATGTTTTAAATATTGATTTTTGAATACTAAAGAAATGCATTAAAGACTCAGAGATACTAATTAGTGGACGTGATAATTATGTTCTTTCTCTGTGCAGCCAGTGCCTGGTGGAAAGTGTAGAGCCCGTAGCGGTTATACTTTTTAGCTGATTGAAAATGCTTCTACTTCTGGTTGCTAAGCAAGAAAAATAGCTTTTCCTCTGCCTGAAGAACTGGAAACTGTGCACGTTCTCTGCTCTTCTGCCTGCTTTCTCTGCCTCTATCTCTTTCTCTCTAGCTAAATCACTGCTTTCACTCTTTCTCCTTCATCGCTTGGAGACCTTCTGTCTTGGGGGTGAATTGGTAGTGAAATGGGTCCTGGTCTGGCTTTCTAATCGTTTGAACATTTTGCTTACCACTTGCCTTTTACCACTTGCCACATACTACATAGTACTGCCATCTACCATCTCTTCCATCTCTTCCACGCACAGCTGGCGCTTTCCTTGCTGATTCGTTGCCTCTGGCCCAGCACGGGCTAAGCGCGCCAAAGTATGCAACAGAAAGCCTAAAACGAAATGTAATATTTAAATTAAAACAGAACCCTCTGCCCTACTCCGATCTACTCTACTCTGCTCTGCTCTGTATATACATATGCGTATGCGAATGCTCACCCGCACACTCGCACAACAACACCTGCTCTACACAAGCGTATATTGCGATGATGAAATGTTATTTTTTCTCTAAAAATTCTCCCTTTTATGCTGCACACTTTGACACAACACCACGACACACTCACACTCCCACCCACATGGACTGGTCCTTTTTTTATACGTATGTATGTGCGGCGGCCTTTCATTTCGTTTAGCATTTTTTTGTTCCTTTTTCGCCCCTTTGTTTTGTTGGGTTTTCCTTTTGTTTTTGTGTGTGAAACCAAATTGTCACAGCCATGTGCCGCCGCCACCCAAGCTCCTGCCTCCCGCCTTCCCCCAGTCTAACCACCCCTCGTGGACTGTCCCACGCGTCGTATGCTTAACCTTTGAGTGCTGTACAGTAGCTGCTAGCAAGCCAAGTCTATTAAATTATATAGCGTACTCCAACTGAAATATGCGAGCCATGAAATATACGAACTCTATCCGCATCTCATTATATCTAATAGCTTTTTTTTCTTTCCCCACACACAGAGCCTCTTTCCCTACCCGTTCTCCTTCTGCCGCCGCGGCGGGGGACGGGACGATGACCGGGACTTGGAATTCGGCGGCCCGAGCCGGAGGGGAACGAATGGAGCCCGGGCTGGGTCCGGATCGGCCGAGATGCCCAACTGCGTCAACTCCACGGCCTCGTCCGAGATTCACATGAGCGTGATGCGCGCCCGTCAATATGCCGCTACGCCCACCACGGATGCCCAGATGCAGCAGCTGCATCCACTGTACACCAACTAAGGGGGCGTATACTTGATTTCAGCTGCAGTGCTTCATTGATGTGCGTGTCCCCCCCCCCCGCCCACAACCGGCCAGATTAAAAAGAGATATCTCAACAACACTCACCCACTCGCCCACTCACGCCGGCTGAAAGCCGAAAGCTGAAAGAATTTGAGCACGAATAATAGCCACAGCAACCACAACAAAACGACAATCCCACAGATTAAAGAAAGCCTTCGAGAGCAAAAAATTGACGTGCAAAAAGAATTGAAATACAAATGGAAATGGAAATGGAAATATATTCCGATGGCATAAATATTTAGTATGTGTCACGGATAGGATGGAGTCGGGAGTTCCACAAAATAATCGATTGACATTTAGAGGGAGAGGTTTATAAATGCGAAATGCAGCTAATATATATGTACAACATAATATTGAATGTTTGATATACGTATTTAATGCTAGATGTTATCCTATGAAATACGACATGCACATAATACTTGATTTCCAGCTCTAATTTCGTTTCTCATTTCTCTAAGAAGTGTTTGTCATTAAAATAATCTTGTTCACTAGGCTAAAACCAACTATATATATATATATATATATATACATGTGTCATATAGCATAGCCGATTAATGAAGAGTTCCGCTCATATAAACTTTAAACGTAGAGCCTAGCGCACGACTAACATATCCATTGGGTCTATTAGCCACATATTAGCCGCCGCCTCCAGTTTCCCGACTCAAAGTCTCTCACTGTTGCTGTAGCGGAATGCCGATGCTATATATTATATACGAACTATACCTGTGTAGCCAAGTACCTTTAACCTTTAACCAGATGCAACTGACACTCATGAAACTGTTTTGCCAAGTGCCACTAACTCCTATGAAGCTACTTTCTTGCTTGGACAATCTTGAAGCCCCAATCTTAAACTAAAATCGGTTTAGTTTCTCCTTCGACTCAAAGGAGCAGAACTTGCGAATTTGTTAAAAAGCAGTAGGAGAGATACAATCGCAGTAACTGCCACGCCCGCGCCGAATTTGTCACCGCCGCCGCCCCATAAATCAAAGGGAGTTCAGTGTGTTCAGCTGGCTAAAATTGTTTTTGCCAAAAAAAAAATATCAAATCGCTGCAAATATATACACCTATATATATAAACGACATGCATACAACGCCGACTTTGTCTTACGATTCATAGTCATTATTTAAAGCGCCGGCTTAAGAGCTCACCGTCGTCGACAAATGGGCATAGTGCCATCTTCCCTCGACTACCCTCCTTGTCCGGCCCGTGGGCATGTCAATATTTGCTTTATTTAACTCTCGGCGCTTTGTTTAAACTGCGGAACGCCCACGAAAAAAGTTAACAGTCAGCAGCAGCAGCAGCAGCGGCGTTGATAACGTTTGAAATGTAGCCAAATATTGTTAACTAAATTAAGCCCAAAGCTTTCCACTCAAGTGCAAACTGCGCCATGCCCTTTCCCAGTTCAACGCTTTTCCTTTTTCCTAAATTAAAAATAATTTGGAAGTATTTATTTTTAATTTTATACAAATACAAGTGCGGGTATTTTCTTTGTTTACCCAAGTGCTGAAGGGGCGGACAGGTGCATTGCACTTTCGAAGAAGGTGCCAGCTCAACAAGGAAGTACAAAATATACGCAAGTATCTTTTTGTTGACATCCGAAAATTAAGAATTCCGATTGCTGTCAAGAGATAGCAATTTACCCTCTATACCCTGTACTTTCTAGGGTATTCTAAGCACTCTGTCCGCCCCGAAAAGCGTGGCACGTGTCCGTGTAGAGCACCATAATAATCTGTTCAAAGCAGCAACCGCAATAAAAGCCATAAATAACAGAAAATACGATTTGGTTAAACAGCAAATTGGCATGTCAACTGACGGGGTGAGCATGTGACACTTAAATGAGAAAACCAAAAAAAAAAAAAAAAAACCCAAAAAGATCGCGTAAACGCCGAAAAGTAAATAATTAAATTATGGCAATTTGTGTAGAGCTCCGACGGCGATTACAGTCGCTGGAAAAGGTATGCTGGCCAGTCACTCCATGATGCAATCCCAGATAAGCTGGCGAATTTCACACATCCAGCCTCCTCCACACACCCTTGGGACAGCGACAATGACTTGTGAGACTACTTCTGCCAGCGACTGTATTCAGACTGAAACGTTTTATGTCCCTACGTTTATTGCCAATCAAAGGAGATACAGTGTACCTATGGCCAGTATATGGTTTAATCCATATCAGAACGCGGCTCAATGTTCAAATTAAACGAAATTAATATCGCTCGCAATTAAATTAAATGTCCAACGCCGAGCTGAGGCTTATTTTGTAACAAAACTACAAAACTGAGTGTCTATTAGTAATGGTAGTCGAATAATTGTTATGTAATGTATGTATTATGTATGTGAATAGTTGGAAAGAATTCATTATTGGAAAGCTAACAAAAAAGCAAAGAGAATTTTAAAAGCAGACCACATTAAAATAATTACAACCAAATGCGAAATTCATGTACTCATTCGGCCAGGTGGCATTAAATATGAACAGCAAATACTAACAAGGTGACAGCGGGAGAGGAAATGTTAATTAACTTGTGAAAAATATTTACAAAGCGGCACACAGTCAGTTTTAGCACGAGTCCTGTGGTCGATTGTCGGTCAATTTCGGAATTGTACTCAGTGTGTGTACCTTCCGCGTTTCACGAGCAACCAGATTAGGCGAAAGAAACCCCTCGACTTAAGTAAGTGTTAACGTTAACATGTGCGTTTTTCAGTGGAAACTATATTAAATTATACAGATATATTTATTATACAAAGGTATATGTTTACGGTGTATGTATGCATGTATTGTATATAGTATCTCGATACATATAAATTAATGAAATGAAGCAATTACAATCGTATGGAATAAAAGTAAAGGTAATAATAAAAAGGTTCAAGACATCGGATGTGCGTTGGCTTTTCATTTTTATTCTCACTTCCCACTCCCACTTCCATGTCCACAGCGAACTTCATTCATTCCGGTTCAGGTAGAGATGCGATGGATGATGGCTCGACGGATTCTAGCGCGTGGCTTTCTGCCGCCGTTATGAGTGACCGTTATTGCTGTACGTATCTCTAAACTTTTTCTGTATCAACTGATATGCATTGTAGACTCTGTGAAATTTACGGCCACCAATTATCGTCGGCGATAAGCACAAAGAAAAATAAAAATAAACAAAGAGCGAGTTAGCACAGGAAACGTGATTAGGGCCAGCCAAACTCACCTTTCTTTCGCCGCCTTGAAGGACTTCTTGCGCTGCTTCAGACACGCCTTGTCCTGGGCCGCATCCGGATTGGGCAGATCGTTGGGCGATATCATCGTTATGTTATCCGGATGGCAGAAGAACGCTATCGAGTGCCGACCGCGGGCCCGAATGTGTTCCTGTTCAGGAATAACGACGCGGTGTTGCTGTTGGAGCGGAAATTTATAAATAGATGAGTTGGAATTTCACTAAAAATTAAGTTGCTGAGTACTCACCAATGCGGGATAGCGCTCCTGTGTCCAAATATTCAAGATCTGGCCGCAGTTGACGAGTATGGAGCCGGGCAGGTGGCCCACGCGATTCCACTTTTCACTGCCGGGCAGCTTCACCTCCAGCCCGCCCTCCGAGTCCTGGGCCAGCAGGGTGAAGGTGCCATAGTCGACGTGGGCAGGGCAGTGGATAACCGCGCCGTTGCCCAGCTTGTGCTCAAAGAGCTGGCCATTGGGGCCATCGACCTCGTTGAGGTCGTCTTCGTCGCGGGGATTGTGTTCCGGCCGGAAGTCCGGCTGGTTGGACAGGCAGCGCTGATAGCTGTACTGGCAACGACCCTTGATCACGTCGTTCTGGCCGGGCTCGTCGTCCACCACCGGCGGGTAGTAGAGCATGCGCAGGGAGCTCATGTTGTCGTGGTCGCCGGACAGCATGTGCGAGTGCTTTTCGAGGAAGAAGGTGTTGGGAATGTCCAGCGAGACGGCCATTGCCTGTAAGATGAAGCTGGCCAGCGCCTTAAAGTCCGTGGCCAGTGTGCTGATGTGGTCCGCGAAACCGGGCAGCGGCTCCTCCGGCAGGTTCTGGGCGTTCAGTGTGCTGATATTGAAGGCGTGGCGCAGCTCCGGTGCCTTGCCATCGAAGCGCGGCTGGCCGCGACTCACATATCCGTGTTTGTCCCCGTCTGTGCGAATATAGTGCTGTTTGACTTCAGGCGCGAGGTCCACGAAGTCATCCAAATGATCCCACGCAGTCTTGAGCTGTTTCACAAAAGCAGAGGGTAAGTAGGCCATGAGTTAGATGTCTTTAAATAATATTTTTGAAGAACTTTTTATGCTAATCCCATAAATTTTAACTAATGAATATTGAGAACTATCGGGATTAAACCAGAAATATGCAGAAAAGTTCCACCAAAATAAATTTGGTATATATTTATTTTCTATTTATTGGATATACATATACAAATCCTACTTTATATATAATTTATTCCCATTTAATTTAAATGCCTCTTAACTTGTTCTTAACAAGGAATTTCAAGCTTACCTTCTCGTCTGAAATGCCATGGTTGACCAGCAGGGCCATGCCCTTCTCGGAGAGGGCCTTCTTCAGCTGGTGACCCACACGGTTGACCACCGACTTGACCGGCACCTCCTCAATGCCTGAAACGAAATGTTGATACGAGAATGAATTAGTGGGCGTGGGAATAACCAGAGGAACTGCCACTTAATCGCTAATTGTTTTGTGGTCGCTGTTTTATGGCTTCTTGGAAATGTTTTTCCACCTGGCCAGCGGTGGAGCTGTGGTCCCCCATAAATGAGTATTGCCCGTATTTATGGTAGATTGTATATATGTACGCTCTCTATACTACTAACGCCAATAAATAGCTGGCTCTCGAGCACTTGGACGTTGATTTGAATGTCAGGGCCCATTGAGAAGTGTGGCTAAGCGTCCACGTGCCGCTGACATACTCGCAGGTGAGATAATCAGCCACTTGGAATCTCGAATAAGCCGCATTCGCACTCAGCAACGGGAAGGGCGAGCTCGATAGACGCTCGTAATTTGCCATACCGAATGCAATAAAGGTAAATGCAATCAATTTCAATGCGATGGCATCGTCGATAATGGCCGCGGCATTGACAATGCACGGCGGAAAATTAAATAGAGAATGCGAGGAAAAACCGCAGCGGAAGTCGCGCCGCAAGGAGGGGGTTCCACCCCGCCTCGCATTCGACCCAAGTACACAGTTCTTCTTTTGTCTGGAAGGGAAGAGCGCCCTTGCTGTCGCCCTGACAGATATCGGATGACCGGGAATTTCCCTTGGTTGCTAATGTGATCACTTACTCATCGCGAGAGAGACAAGTCATGAATGAAAGCAAAGTAATTATATTTTCCGCCCCAGTCCGCGGTGTCACACCGGGCGAATGCGCTATCTATAAATAGGTTTCCCTGGGCTCTACTGGAAATTACTGCTGCCTGCCCTCAGCTCCCGATTGGGACAGTGACGCACTGCAGCGCTGCCTGATAAGGTTTCCTTCAATTCAGAATTTCACAGTTAATAACAATTACGTTTTCGCAGCTCTTATCATTCCGGGTAGCTTTGTCGCCAGGCGGCGGCAATCGTCAGGCCTTTAAAATTATTCACAAATGAAGATGGAGATGGCAGATGATGATGTAGGGAATCATGATGATGAGGCGCCGGCGGCAGAGAGAGAGGTCAGTCGGGCGAATTGAATGATTCTAATTGACGCCAGGCCGGGGATCGAATCGGATCGGTGGATCGTCATATCGCCTTTCGTTTTCATTAGGCATCGGTCCAGTTTTATTTGTGTTTTGCCCGTTTTCCGTGTTGTTTGCATGCAATTCAATTAGTCGACAATTGGGATGCGAGTCGCCTTTCAATTTGCCAGTTTTGCCAGCCAGCTGAAAAACAGCGCCACATGCCAGCGAGTAGTTAGTGCTAACTTGTCGCTAATTTAGCTAATTGAGTCAGGGTATTTCAGTTGAATCAGTCGGTAGAAGTAGAAACATCCCATGGCCGAAGATCATCTCGACTCGCCTCGCCTTGCTGCCTGCCACTGCGCAGAATTTCTCGATGTCTCGATTGGGTTTTCCTCTCTTTCTTTTTCTATTTTATTTGGTTGGCACTGTGTTCTGTTTACTGTACAAGTTTATCGCTGAAATTGATTGGCTTTTATGCATTTATGGTCGGAACATAAATGGCGGGCACGCGTTGAGCATTCCCATTGTGTGCTTTCAGCGCCATTTGACTCTGTGTATTTACAATTTAATTGCGATGGCCGCCTGAACTCTCAGTTCAGTATATTTTGCTTTGGAATAACCCCTTAAACATAATCCGCAAATAGATTCCAATTCGCCACTTGAGTTTCTCGCATGGATTAACTCAAATCAATATTTATAGACCTATTTGTGCCCGTATATATGTACATCCATATGCTATTTGGCAATTTAGTTGCGGAATTTCGCCGAGAAATATGGCCGTGCAGTATAATTTATTTATAGAAAGCCGAACTGCGATCATTGGAAAGTGGTTTGAATTGGGGGAAGCGCGCTTTGCAGATGTCGGGCTAATGGAAAAATAATTTTAATGGCATTGAGGCATCCGGAGTCAACGACATCCCCCATGCAGAACAATGCGAGTTATCATCTATCTTAGGGGAGGTGTGAACTGCCTGAAGGCTGCATTCTTGTTTGGCCAGCTGTCAGTTTAGAGCGAGAACTTAATTCGCGCTTTCTGCCTGCATTAACAACATATTTCTGTGTCAATTACCTGACGGGGTCAGGTGAAATCCGCCTGGCAATTTCTATTTCCAGCCAGCCAAGCCGAGCCACAAGAGAGGTGGCCATTAAACAAAGCGCCTGGCATGTCGAGAATCAACAGGTTTAAGCTGGTTTCAATCGGTTCAACCGGAGAGCCCAACTACTTAGCATGCTGGCTATACCCCTCGCTTTTTTGGTAGTATCTGCTGGCTGGCGTTACGACTGGTGTTTGTGTTGTCTTTCCGAGTCGAACGCGACGAGGTGAGGCCCGGCGATGACGCCGGGGGATTCACTAACCAGATGCGTCATGAGGCTCGTCTCCGAACTGGTAACTGGTAACTGGCAACTGGCAAACAGGCAAGTGTCGAACGGCAGTGAGCAAATAAGGCTGCAACCACTAAGCAAATGACGCTTGAGAATCGCAGTCGCTGTGCAAACAGAATCAGGTTTCGTAACTCAAACAAGCGTTAATGTTCCGATGCGTTTCTGTTTGAGTTTCCGCACTACACTATGGCGGTGGTGGCATTGCGTATCAAAACATTCCACAAATGCCACGATTTCCACTGCCATATAGTTCAAAAACCTCTCCACCTCGGAACCGACAATAAAAACACAACAAAATAAAACAAAAAGTAAACACAAGCAAGAAAAAAATAACCAATTGAAGTTCCGTTGACACAAAAATGCCGCAAGGCAGCGATTTAATTGCTTCTAGCTGCTTTGGGGGTCAATGGCTCTGCCGCTTGAGAGAGTGCTCCGCGAAGGTCAAGAGTGTTGCCCTCAAGGCCAAGCCTCACTGTATCCAACCCAGCCGAGCGCACTGGGTGAGGTGAGCCCGAGGCCCAACTTACGGCCAGATAAGCGTACATTTCCATTACTGCGGGGAAACTGTGTCACGTATCGGCAAAGACCCAGTTAACGCACGGGCACGGCTCCAGCTCCGAAATGCCTCCAAAATGGGTAAATGGAAAATTTTTATTTTGTTGTGGCCCCAAAAAAGGGCAAGCCGATGATGAAGCGCGGAAGAACAAACAAAGTCATAAAATCAGTAACCCTTGAATTGAGATGTATAAACCTCCAAGCTTCTGCGTATTTTGATAATCTGGCGTAAAGACAAACATAAACAAAGAGCAAATAAATAGCTACGAAATGCAGTAAGATAATGTGACTATTATGTATCTTAACTGCACTGCCTCAATCGGGAATTTCCGAGAATAACAGAGATACCAGAGCAGACAAGGGAATAGCTTTTTAGATTCACAAAGCAAGTAGAGAACGCTTTTTAATTTAAAATTCAATTAAAATTATAAATATTTATGTGTTTCGATATTGCACAATGTGGATCGATCGACATTTAGACTGGCATTATTAAATGCAATAAATATCTAACAATCTGTCTTGTTTACTATGCTCCACGGCATCTAATAATAGCAAGGTGTGAGTTAGAGAGCATTCATTGACAAGTTACTCATGTCCTATGTTTCCAAGAAATCACACAAAAGTACCAGGCAGTAACAGCGTGATACTTGCCGCTACGTAAATGTATGTACATACATAGTTCCATTAAAGCACTTTATAGATTAACTATCTACTCCCAATTAGTAAACTCTTTGCGAATATGATAAGAGTACATAAGACCTACGTCGTTCTTGAACAGATTTTCCGTAGCTGACTTCAAGATCGTTTTAACCATCGTTTTAATCATTGGCAGTCGCACGTGTAGAGATGCTGTCAGTTTGCACAAGTAAATAATTAGTTATACTTAATTGCGACGTAGTTGCAAAGCCACGAACAAATTAAGTAACTGCAATTAACTAAGGGAGCCCTGTCACACCTGAACGATCGAGCATAGTAAACCCAAAACAGAACTGTCGATGACTCAATGACGACTGCACTTAATTACACCCAGCTGACTGTGGAGTTTTTTAGCCTACACCGAAAAAAAACATGGCTAAAATACAGTTTATTAATCTCAATCTTAACAAGATTATATATGTACTTCAATATATAATATAATATGTTCCTATCACCATTAAATGGAATTCCCATAAATACATATCTATAAAAATTCAAAGAAAAACATTGCTATAAATATGATTTTTAAATTTTAGCAAATTTTTATAGCTTTTGCGAATTTTTCATATTTTTATTAATCGATGATTCATTGGATTCTTTAACTGCTCTTTAAATTTCTTATGAATTTTATACGAGTTGGTTAAGGTTAAGATTAATACCCATTGTAAAATATATGAGAATATTGCGATAATATAGAAACACTTTTATAAAAAATCCTTTGTTTAATTCAGGGACCGTAAATAATATGTTCCATTTTTTGAAATATAAAAATAAATTCCATTTATGATTTTCTTTTATTATCTTCAAAGATAATCATTAGATTTGATTTGGTAACTTATACTGATTACGGTCCCTGGTTTAAATGTATTTATTATAATAAAATGTGGCTAACGCTCTATTCAGCTTTAACCTTAACAAGTTCAAGAATAAAAACCTCTTACTTTTGGTAAGAGAAAGACAAAAATACACTTTAGCGGGAATTCCCAAGACGTTATCTGAACGTCAGTTTGTTAATGATAAGCAAACTTCTTCTGAACTCATAGGAACATACATATATTCCGTTCGGTTTGATAAATTCTTTAAAACGATAAATACCCCATTGGTTTTTATTTAAATTATTTTTTACTGTGCTTGAAATCTGTCTTTAAATCTGTAGCCTAGCAACCACAAGCAGCATGTGTGTTGGGACGTGAGCTGATGGATGGCGGTGGCTTCCATGTGGGGGATCGTACTTACCACAGTGGGCGAGATCGATGATCGGCACCACGCTGCGCGAGAGGAGTGTGTCTAGCTTGTCGTCGCTGTTCTTTGTTTTTATCATCTTGCCGGAGCGTACGGATTGGATTGGAGTGGACGCGGACGCGTACGTCTAAAGTTCTTTGGTTGCGATCGAAGGGGCGAAGAACACTCGCCGCACTTGTGCACGCTTTATCACAGACTTCGGCGGTCCGGAGACGAGGTGCACCACTTCCAGCGATGGCCGACGACTAAATGGAACTGAATGACAGACCGCACAGAACTCGATTATTATTATTGTTATTATGACGATGATTGGGTGCTATTCAGCGAATATCGAAAAAACAAACATTCGAATCGCACATCCGAGCGCTCTTTGTTTTTGTTTGGTTTCTCCTGCTTAGTTTATCGTATTTTGCTTTTGCCACGGCTATTGTTTTTGTTTGGATTGCGAGCGAGCGATCGCTGTGAGTGACAGCTGAAAACAGAGGGGCCGCGTGAGGGGAGCTACCGCCGACCCGAAATGCGAATTCAGAAATCCGAACGGCTGATTTGGCGATTGGGTCGATTTTTAGAAGGGCGCGTGTCGGACCAAATTGGCTACGATCGGCGCGCTTCTCTCGAGCGGACTAAGCGTTCCGTCTTGGTTCCGCGGGGTTCCGTTCCAAGTTCTGGGTTCTCAGGCTTATCGCACCTGACTGGCTATAGCGCTGCGTCAGTTTACGATTTTATTTTGCAAAACTGATTGCGAGCTAGGCACTGAGAGAGGGAGAGCGTACTCTCTGCAGGTGCGTCGCAATTAGATAAAATTTAATCAAATCAAAAATTGTGATAACTGAATTAGCACTTGACGTTCTCGCGGGGGGATCGGTAACCGTACTCACTGGGCCCGCAGTACGTGCGTATGTACATCCCCAGAGCAAAGGTGAGACTAGCCGAAGAGCCAGACGTTTCCAGTCGGTCTCTCGGTTTGCTTTTGCAATATTTGCCATGCCCATTAACGTGGCCGTGGCTCAGGTAGCTCCGCGTATCTATGTGTGTGTGCGCGCAGATACAGATACTCTGCTTGAATCTGTATCTGACGGATCCCGTTTACCGTTTCGCCTCAGGTGTGAGCCCTGCTGCTGCTGCTGGCTGTCTTTTCACCCCTTGAGCAACCAGCTGAGCGAGCGAGCTGTTGCCAGGCGGCTGCAAAGTCGCCAGATGAGCAAAGTCTGGCTCGTCCATCTGCATGCAAACACAGGGGCGCAGGGTCCACGGGTCTTGGAAGGGACAGAAGTGAGCCAGTAGTAGGGGCTGGGAGTGAGTAAGCGCTTGCCGCGGTGGCGTGAAGTTTCCATTTCGCCTCGCCTTTCGTGGCAAAAACAAAATACGTGCGAATGTATATATGTATCTATGTATCTATGTATCTATGTATCTATGTGCATATAGCAACACACTGGAAACTATTATTAACTTGAAGCCGGAGTCTATTCAGCTGAAATTGTGATTTACACCGCTGCTGTTTCGCGGGGCGTTTGCTTACAGTGAAAACTCGCTTTCTTTTTTCGCACAGGTTTCGCTTTTCATCGAACTCGACTCGAACTCGACCCGACCACGACGACAGCACAAAAGTTGGCCAACAATCTACTTAGTCAATTTCTGTATCTCTTTCTGATGCCTTTTTTGCACACTTTCCATCATTTTGTAACACACTCGCGAATTTAACCTAGATACACCTGAGTGCAGAGAGGAACAGCGTCTGTCTCGATCGGTCTCAAAACTATAAAGAGAAATTCGAAAAATGCTGATATCAAAGTGGTCGATAGCTCTGATGATGAATGGTGGGAAACTTTGCTAGAGAAACGTCTTACGTTGTCTTACGTCGGAAAATAACGATTTCGATCAGGCTACGTTGTTCGAAACGTAGCCTGATCGAAATCGTTATTTTCCGACGTAAGACAACGTAAGACAAGTGGGGGAGGCGAACTTAAAACCCCGATACAACGCCTGATAGCAAAAAAAAAATATATATATTTTATATTCTAATTAAAAATAAAACGTATTTAAACAGTTTAAATGTACCACAAAATATCTACATCGAAACCGATCGCACTCGCACTAGCTGATGTCGAAACTATCGATGTTGGGTTCTGCACTACGATACGATACGATCATAACCAATCGACCGTTAGCATTTCCATTTTAAAATAGAAATCTTTCATCAAAACTCAGGTACTCATGGAGCACAGTTTCAAAAAAATTAGACTTAGAATTCAAATATTATCCTACTGCCATAAAAGAAGATCGAAAAAACTGAAAACAAGTTTCTAATAAATACAAATTTAGTAAGTTCTTATACTTAGGAGACAAACTAACTAAAACATTTCTGTAAAATCAAATTAAGATTTGTAAACAGTTGTAAAAATTCCTACTTAATTGTAGCAATAACTATTGAATTATTTGAGAACGGGTTGAACCATCAATTCTAATCATTTGAGCTCAAATGACTCAATTCACGGGAATTTTTTATTTTAAGCGATAAGAACATGGTGCTATTTGAATTTTTTTCGACAATAAATACACTTCAACATTTCCCCTTAATTCAGTCCATTGTTTTAGTGGAACCGAACAAGAGCAATGCGTGGGCCTTTTCTATTCCTGTTGAATTTCCTTGTCCTACATGCGGACAATGTCCAGGCGTCTTTCTCCAACGAGGATGATCAGGAGCACACCCCGTACATGAGGCAGCTGTTCCGTCTAGCAAAGGCCGCCGAGATCAAGAGCTTTATGAACACGACGGCCGATCCGTGTAGCAACTTTTACGAGTTCGCCTGCGGTAACTATAAGTACATCAACCCGGCCAGAGCTTTGGAGGTGGTCAGCACAGGGTCGATTGAAACCTTGCAAAAGGGCTTCAAGCGGAAACTTCAGGAGATGCTAAGCACGCCGCAACATGGTCACGACACTCCGGAGGACGTCCAGGTGAAGCGCTTCTACGAATCATGTACGCGGCTTACGTTCAACACATTCGAGCAGCAGCTCAAGGAGCTGATTTCCGAGTTCGGCTCGATGCCAGTGCTCGTGGGAAACTTTTGGCGGGAGGAGGACTTCCACTGGCTGGAAACCTCTGGGCGCATCGGTCACCGCTACGGAGTAAGCGCAATCATAGAAGCATTGAGTTCGGATGAGGGAACGGCAGTTCTAAGTCCGCCCAAGTTCATTCTGGAGCCTCCAGCGGATTACATGAGGGAACGGGATCGGATCGCGGTCATCTTAAAGCGTAATTTGGGCGTTGAAAGCAGACTGGCTGAGCAAACGGCTCGGGAGCTGCTGGAGTTTGAAGAGACCCTGGGTCGGATGCCAGAGGACGGGAAAAGTCAAGTTAAAGCATTTCGAGTAGAAGAAGAGCACCAACCCCTCTTGGATGTGCATCGCTTGTTAAATGTCACGTTTGTCGGGGTGCAGACTATTCTCGTGGAAAACTTGGCGTACACTCGACACCTGAATGAAGTAATCAAAAACTTTCCTCAGCGGACTGTGGCGAACTACATATTCTATTATCTGGTTAAAAACTTTCTCGACTTTCCATGGCGTACTTCCCCGAACTTGAAAAAGGAGTGCGTGGATTTAACCAGAAAGCACATTCCCAGGAGCTTGGACAACATGTTCTATCGACGACACAAGAAGGCAGCCTCTGATATAAGGGACATTTGGCACCAGATCAAGGACGCATTCAACAGGACCCTTTTTAGCCCGCACCTGAATTGGATCCAAAATTCAACACAAAAGACTGCCTACGCCAAGCTGCAGAAAATGACGCTAAATCTACTAAACTATGAGGCGATCAACTTCACCCAGAAGTTCGAGGGGCTCAACCTCACCAGCTCCAACTACTTTGAGAATCTCAGACGCGTTAAGCAGATTTTGGCTGTGCGGCGAACTTCAGACAAAATCCTTGACAGTTACTACTCTCCGGCATATATATTGTTTCATAACAAAATTAATATGCCGGTGGCCTACCTGCAGCGGTACTATTTCTGGGCCGATGCGTATCCCAAGGCCCTCAAGTTTGGCACATTAGGTTTTTTTATAGGGCATGAGCTTGTCCATGGATTTAGCAGCGATGGTCTTGGGTACCTTGATGGCGATACTTACAATTGGTGGGATCGACGATCCCATAAGAATTACATGGAGCGGGAAGTTTGCTACAAAAAGCAGTACGGGGGTTATCCAGATATGGAGACCACTGATCAGACCGAGAATATCGCTGACAACGGAGGCTTAAGTCTCGCCTTAGCCGCCTACAAAGAGTGGTCTGAGAGGCAGAAAAAGGTGGATGGCACCAGAATACACCTGGAAAACGAGCAATTGCCGAGCTTGAACTTTACCTCGAAGCAGTTGTTCTTCCTCAGCTTTGCTCAGAAGCTTTGCCAGGACATAGATTATGCTTCACTGGCAGTGCCTTTGACTTCCGAGCTACATGCGTCAGGATACATACGAGTTATTGGTACCTTATCCAACCTCGATGAGTTCTCACAAGAATTTAACTGCTCTAAAGGTTCCTCGATGAATCCCAAGCAAAAGTGTACAATTTACTAGATGCTATATGTTATACTAGTTTATTAAAAGCTCTCTGGCGTAATTTCTCAAACTCTTATTAAAGAGATCCAGTAAACGGCTAATGTCCGAGATTCACTGATTTATTTCGAGCGGCCTCCGTAGGTGTCATTGAACTTTTGCTGTATCAACTCGTAGGCGCTGTAAACTCTATATTCATACCGAATAAAAGCAAAAATTCATTAAAAAAGTCGTTAGAAAAGGGCTTATCTCTTACTTGTCGTCAGTCTGTTCCGCGTCTTCGGAGAGATCGTTGGGAGCTATCATTGTTGAGTTGTTGGGATGACAGAAAAAGGCGATGGAATGCCTGCCACGAGTGCGCACATGATCCTGTTCGGGTATAACAACGCGGTGTGGCTGGAAAGAGTAATGAACATCAGATGAGAGGATTCGACGCGATTAAAGGTAAGCCTACCAAGGCGTGATAGCGCTTCCTCGTCCAAATAGACAGGAGCTCGCCGCCGTTAATGAGAATGGCTCCTGGCAGATGGCCCACGCGTTCCCACTTCTCGCTGCCCGGTAGTTGCACCTCCAAGCCACCCTCCGAGTCCTGGGCGAGAAGGGTGAAGGTGCCATAGTCCACATGGGCCCCGCATCGAATGGCGCCCTCGCTCTGACCCGGCTCGTCGTCCACGATCGCCGGATAATAAAGCATCCTCAGGGTGCTCATGTTGACATCATCCCCAGTCAGCATTTGGGAGTGCTTATCCACAAAGTAGGCGGCAGGAATCTCCAAGGCCGCCTCCATGGCCTTGAGTATATAAGTGGACATGGCTTTCAGGTCATTAGCTAGTGTGGTAATGTCATCTGCAAAATCTGGAAGCGGTTCCTTCGGAATATTTCTATCATCGAGTTGGCAAATATTGAAGGCATGTCGAAGTTCTGTTGTCTTTTTGTCGAACCGCTCTACTCTGGGACTAACGTATCCTGAATTTCCGCCATCCTTTCGTCGGTAGCGATCCTGAACCTCAGCCGGGAGATCCAAGAAATTGTCAAATTGATCCCAGACATTTTTTATCTAAGCAAGGGAATAAAAATTGGGTAGACATAACCTTTAAGATGGGAATATGTAAGCCGAACTTACCTTCTCTTCGGAAATCCCATGATTCACAAGGAAAGCAATTCCCTTTTCAGTGAAAGCCTTGTGCAGTTGCTGGCCCACACGGTTCACTAGGGACTTGCCTACAATTGAGATCATTAATTATAAAAATTAAAAGTTTATAAAGGTTGGATATATGTATGCTCGTTTGGGAACCTTTGACATAATGCGATTTCCTATGAATATATTCTTTTGCAGAGCTTTTCCTATTAAACTATATAATCAATCTTATACCTAGACAACATGTGGCTGCTGCACGCCCAGGGGTTCATCTATATCGAGGACACTTGGCGTTGGTACAAGCTTAATTTATTGAAAAGACTTTTATATTCTCAGGCGGAGTGAATACAGAGGCGAAGGAAAGACAGTCTTTCCAACAACTAGAGGGCATAACTCTTCAAATTTGGAACAATGTAGGCATCAGCTTCACTAAGCTATTGGATGGGCTGGATCTGCGACAACAAAGCTGTGTCCAACTTCCACTTTTCTAGCTCCTTTCCTACATTCCTTGTATTGATAATCCCGATTCCCAGTATAAAGTCCTCACTATAAAAGGTGAACATTTTTGTAAAATGCAAATATACCGATTACAGGCACTGTTCATAAAACGATCTTTATGGTTTTCATTGACCTTTCCCATTAAATTATACTTATTTAATTGAAAGCGGGAGCGGTGAGGGAACTTACCACAATGGGCGAGATCGATGATCGGCACAGCGCTGCGTGACACTAGCGTCTGGAGTTTGTCGTCTCTTATCTTCGTATTTATCATTCTTAACAAACAACGGTCGGGAGGTAAATCAACAACAAATCGAGATTGTGCCTAAAAATGATTATTATCTGCGAGCTGCGGCGATTACGATGCGGGCGCGGCACTGTTCTCGAGAAGACTGGTCATTTGTGACCCGGAATATGCCTCTTTATGTACTCTTGCTTGGTTCTTATCTTGTCATGAATGTCGTAAATGTTTAATGCTATATACTTTTGGGGTTTTTAAAATACATGTAAGTAATAAGTAAATATAAAAAGGCAGATCAATTTACAGCATAGTTTAAACTAAAATAAGCTTATATTATATATCGAGAAAAATCTACTGGGGTAAGGATGTATTATTATATTATAAACTTGAGTTGAACTCTAAGAGTAATTATGGCCATAAGCTCCTTTCGCCAAAGCCATAGTTATATCATATGCATTATATATTCTGAAAAAGAAAAGATAACAAACCTTAGTGATATGTAAAAATACTTCGTATTAATTTACAAAATTTACTCACACTTCATTTTTCGAATCAATATGTAAGTCTCTCGAATCAATCAGCGTTGAGCTATCGGGATGACAAAAATAGGCCATGGAGTGACGGCCCCGATGGCGAGTGTCCTTCTGCTCAGGAACCACCACTCGATGTTGCTAGAATTAAGTGAAATCAATTAAAACTAACATTAAACCTAATAAATTCTCCTTAAGTACCAAAGCATGATAGAGCTGATTAGTCCACGAGGCCATGGTTTCGCCACAATTGATAAAAAGTGCTCCCGGCAGATGACCAACCCTCTCCCACTGATCGCTGCCACGCAGCTTCACCTCCAACCCTCCCTCCGAATCCTGGGAGAGAAGGGTGAAGGTGCAGTAATCGGCGTGGGCTCCACAGCGAACAATGTCTTTAGAACTTATGTCCTCCACCGGCGGGTAGTAGAGCATCCGCAGGGTGGTCAGATTAAAGCGATCGTCGGACAACATGTACGAGTGCTTGTCGATGAAGAATGACTCCGGAGCACCTAGGGACAGGGCCAGAACCTGAAGGATAAACCTACCGAGGGCATTGAAGTCATCGGTCAGGGAGTTAATATGCTCCGTAAATCCTGGGAATTGCTTTTCTGGTAAAAAATCCCGACCCAGCTTGCAGATATTGTACGCATGCCGCAGTTCCGGGGTCCTTCCATCGAATCGCTCCATTCCGGGACTCACATAACCGTGGTTTTCCCCATCCGGAGCCTTGGTGCGTTCGTAGGTTGCCTTAACCTCATCTGGCAAGTCCACAAATCCATCGAAATAGTCCCAGGCAGTCTTGATCTAAGAAGACCATTTACTTGGGGTTCAAACTCGGGAACTGTCTAAACTACTTTACCTTTTTATTCGAAATTCCGTGGTTTATGAGCAAAGCATAGCCCTGCTCTGACAGAGCCTTCCTTAGCTTTTGGGCCACGGCATCAGCCACGCCATCAACGCAGTTCTCCAGATCCACAATCGGAACGGCGTTTCGGGAGAGCAGCGTTTTAAGTTCAGCTTCCATTACTGTTTTGAGACGAACAAAGCGGCTTATCAATGAAGCTTATCAAGTTCAATTGTTGTTTTCCCATGTGCAGCCAAAACCAGACTAACCGACAACACAGTGAATCGAATCTAAATAAACAAGAAAATGAGAGTACTTTGAATTCCATAGAATACTTTTTGGTGGTGTCATAATTGGTAAGATGTAAGTAAAGTTATATACTATACATTTTATTACTTCAAAGAGGGTATTTGTAAATCCCAAAACCTCAAATATTGAAGTTCATTTTTAATACTTTTCACGTGCTGGGTACTTATAGTTCGTACAGAAGAAAACCCAAGTAAATAAAGGCAGATTTCCATAGTTTACCTAATGAATCGTTTGTTTATTGTTCGCAAATAAAATATACAAGATTACATTGCATCATAAAGTGGGGGCATTGGCAAAACAGGTGCCGTTGGCAGGCAAAAGTTCACAGGTCACTACTGTTCGGAGTAACCCATGCCATTTGCCTGCCCTGCTGGCGGCCTTTGCCATTGACTTTCATTGCATGCCAAGTCCGTAGGATAAAATCCAATCACTAAACTATAATATTTGGTACTATTACACTATCCCAATACAGAAAGTGCAACGATCTCTTGCACCCTGCAATGGCGACTGATCCAAACAAGTACAAAAGGGGCCGCTATCCTCAAGCTAACGAAATACTACGAAACAAGCTTACGGAACTACAGGCTGTATAATATTCATCTATATACCTAGGGATTGGAACGGGAATGGGTGCGGGGTATTGGAAGCGGGATGGGCGAGGGAGCAGGGAGGGAAGGGACAGGACCATAAATGTAAGTGTAAGTGTGTACAGATTAGGGGAGCTCCAACTAACGTCGCTCCCTACTCCTTTTTCGCCGCCAACTTGGCCTGGGCAGCCGCCTCCTTCTTGTAGTTGGCCACGTAGAAGGCGCTGAACATGTAGGTGAACAGGCCGGCGTTGAAGGTCAGCAGGGCGGCAATGGACTTGGGGAAGTTGCAGTTGGGCTGGAACTGAATCTGCAGCGTGTGCACGAAGATGATCAGGAATTGGACCTAAAAAGAACAGAAAGGTTAGCCAGGACAACTCCCCGATGAATCATCTGTGAGCACTCACAATCTGCAGGATGGTGATGTACTTCTTCCACCACAGATACTTCTGCACCTTGGGTCCCATTGCGGAGAGCAGGTAGTAGGCGTACATGATGATGTGGATGAACGAGTTGATGAAGCCCAGCAGCGTGCCATGGCCGCCGGCGAAGTACTTCACCCCGATGAAGGCGCACACGGGCATGAGCGAGTGGTGGTACAGATGAAGGAACGAGATCTGGCGCTGCTTCTTGCGCAGCACAAAGAACACAGTGTCCAGCAGCTCTGTGATCTTGGCAATGTAGTACAGCCACACGGCGCGGGCCATCTGAAATGGGGATAAGTGGGTTAAGTATATATATACTATAAGCTGACTTTTTGTGACTACGAACCCGCATGGAAATCGGATCTGACTCATACGGAACCGGCTGACAGCGGAAGCTGTAGTGTCCGCCCCAGCCGCCCTTGTAGCCCTCGTAGAAGAGCACCCAGCTGAGGAGCACCTGAACCGCGTTGTAGACCAGCAGCGTGTTCTTCAGCTCGAAGGGCTTGCGGTCACGCATGTAGCGGGGTCCGGCGTACAGGCAGAAGTACAGGTAGGCGGCGAGGATCATGAAAAGCGGTCCGGGGGCATTCGAAAGGAACCAGCTCTGCAGGAGTAAGAAGTTAAAATCGTGATAATTTCCTAAAATTATTTTAATACCAACACTAAGCAGTTATCTCTTGATTTTAATAAGTTAATTAAATCTTTAATAAAATTTCTTTACGATAAACATAAATAAATACATTCGAAGGCATAATGTCGCGAAATCATGTTATTAGGAAACAAGTTTTTAGAAATAAATTAACAAAAACAGAATGACTCCACTAAAAATTTAAATAACTAAAGAAGACAAACTACAGAATTAAAGACTGATCATAACTCCAGTTTTCAAGTTAAAAGTTTTACAAGCAAATATATAAAATCCACCTAGATTTGGATTCGTTTGTTTGCAATACCCACCTTGGTGCGCAGATCCTCGTGCTCCACAAAGAAGTTGACCATCCGGTCAACAATGGTTGTCGTCTCGTTTAGCCTGACCGACGACATCTTGCCAACTGTAAATAAAGAGTAATCAAAAATTATTAGCCTGGACAAGAATTTTGGGGGTCTAGACTCTAGAGGGGTGAATTATGATGCACTGCCGCGTATTAGCACCTTCGGCGGCCGTGGAGATAGTTAATAGACGCGAAACGCATTCGATCTGTGTTTGGTTTTGGCGCTGCGAGCATTTCCTGTTAATCAGCGGAGCACACAAGCCAATGCTGGCCAAGGCGAAGCCTCACCTACGCTGGATCAGAATATACTATATGCGTGAATATATGTGTAGGTATATACGGATGATTGCGGGTGAGAAATGTCATATTAGTTTAATCGTGTAAATCAGGCGTAGCTCTGCAAATTCCCTAGTGCCAATAACCTGGTGATTTATGTTGAAGTGGCGGAAAAGAAAAAAGTCGACCAGGCAAACAGTTTAAATTCACAATTTACCAAGAGCTCAGCTCCGAATGAACTGTCGCATCAGCAATTCCTCGCTGCGCGTTTAATTCTTTCGGCCAACATTATGATTTACATTGTTCATTGTTGTTGTTAAGTGGCGGTTAGCCGACGAAAATAAGGGACCCGATGCGGCCGGGTTACGTGCCCAGAACTGGTTTCATGTTCATCGTTCGTTAACTTGACCAAATTAGCCGCTGATTCTCCTCCTTCTCCCTGCTTCTGGCTGTTGGAAAAACCCAGCCCGATATGACCACAGGAGGCAGGATAGTCCAAGGACAGCGCGGCAGGTCCATGCATCATTAATTTTATGGTTCAGGGAGGAGAAACTGGTTGTTGGATCTCAATTTGTGATGTTCATGAAATTCGCTTGGCTAGACAATGGAGCTCAGTTCAGTCTGAATCCTTTGGTCAGTCACAACTCATAAATATTGACAATTTTAACTGGTTGTATCCCTTGATAATATTTTTATATTTACTTTATTTATGATATAGACTTTATATTTCATTCTTGGGGTTTTAGTTACAGTTGAAAAAATTTAAATAAAGTTTGTTTTTCTTTTTAATTTTAATTATAGTTTGTTTTTTTTGTTTATTCTCATGTTAAGCTTTCTTAAAATTTGAAGGGTTTAATCAATTAAAATAACTTTTCAGTCCACATTCTCTCAGTGTTGGTTATTCGATACTTTATTTTTTGTGACAGAGCAGAACAAGTTCAAGTTGAAAAGATTTAAGAACTATTCCCTTTGTTTCTTTCATATCTTTCCGGAAGAATATCAAGAGACTGGTTAGTCAAGGACGACCTTTGAGAGGCCCAAGTGGCTATAATTTAAAGGTATTGTCTTCTCAGAGGAGAGACGCCTTGATGGACGCCACTCTGGCGAACGTTGATGGTCGGTATTATTGGTCCTTTGGCAACAGTGACCGGTGACTTGGCGGTTTCGCCTCATAATGGCACTCTCAACGCACCGCATTGGGCAACGAGCTGAGATCTTGGCCAAGTAGCTGGCCCAGTTGGCGCATTCGTGTAACTCACTTGGCCATTTGAGCCATCATTTGGCCGGGCCGGGGCTCTCTATTAATTACGTGGGCACCTGCCATCTGCGACTCCGATTCGCACTCGCACTCCAAGTGAACGCCATTATGGAATCACCCAGCGAGCGCCAGCTCGAGCGTTTTCTGTTCAGTCATCGCGCTCTTGGCGGAGCTGCGCGCGCCCAAAATGCATTCATTCAGCCAGATATTGACTAACGAGAATTTCGTCCGACTTATTTGCATTTATTCGAGTGCCATTGTCGAGTGCTTTTGCAAGGCCGGCAGTTCCAATCGACCGCTGCCGCCACCCGAGGCAGGGCTTTCGTGTGGCTTTTGAGGGTGTGAAGAAACCCATTTGAGTTACTTTCCAGCCTTCGAAGTGGCCAAGAACTAACTAGCGGTGGGAATTATGTTGTGTTCGAGTCGTTTGTAAGTAACAGGAACTTGAATCTGTCTATGCAAATATCCTCGTTCGATTATAAACTTGTTTTATTTGCCAGCGGTAATCGTTCTATAATCAATAACATACTTATATATGTGGCTGTTCCACTAACCTGTTAACGATTTCCACTCGAATTTCTCATCGGTCGAATTTCACCGGCAAAATTCAAATAAAATAATAAGCTAAAATCAAAGCGTTATATAATCAAAGTCTATCTATATTCTACCGGTTTGCCACGGTCAGGGGCGAAATTTAATTCTTGATTTATTCGACGATCGAGGGCTGAGCTTGATCTTGGCTTTAGTTTTGGGACTTTCGAGCGTGTAGAAGAAGATCTTTTTTATGGCCACTTAGCAGTCATAAATAGTTGGATAGTATTGGAGAATTCCAGTTTAGTATCAGGAGGCCATCGTCGCTTCCATGTGGTTTCCCCCTGGCCTTCCGGTCTCTGAGATCAACCGCGGACTCTCCATCTCGTCACCGCCCAGAAAAATCCCATACGAATTGCTGTAAAATGTTGCCTATCTATTTGACTATTGGATTTTTTATCCAAACGTTTGGATGTTCAAATGCAAATTAGCTTGGACTTTATGGCCAAATAGCAAAAGGCAGAGAGAACTGTTCAGTCAGCATTATTTTGCATATGAATTATAGAATTTGCTTCCCGCCATCCGGCAGCCAGAAATTCCCGAAATTCGCCACGCCAAACATTGGGCCCTGATCTCTTTTTTGCATAAAATCAGGCTAAAAATTGCGCAAAATTTTCGCTATTTTTCCAGCAAAACTGACGGCCATTTGCCTGTCAATTAGCGTTTAACAGTGAACGAGAGTGCGTGGCAGCAACGGCGGCACCAACCGAGCAAATATTAAGTGAAGCCCAATAATGGCAGAGTAAATAAATAGAAATATCACCCGCCCTGACGTCACATTCCAGTTTATTATTATGCGATAATCAGCACTGCCAGAAGTCGGCCGATAAATTCTAGACACGCGCCGCCCCAAAGAGTCGCACGTTTTGTTCTGTCGCCAAGCTCTGGCCACCATTTTAGGTTCGCCCAGCACATGTGGCGTATGCGCAATGTGCGCCCACTATGCTTCGCGGATTCCGAAGGCAGGTTCTACACATTTACAGACTCTCTAGGCTGATAAGAGGCCACTGAGCATCGCATGGCATCGCATCGCTCCGGAATGTTGAGGACGGGCCGCAACAAAAGACAGGGCATAAAATTGAAGTCGAAGCCGGAGCGGCAGCCTCTGATCAAGCGATTGAATGGACCTAAGGCAATGGCATCGACATCGGCATCGGCATCAGCATCGGCAACGCATTAAAAATCGCTACCAAGGTCGCACGTTTTGAGGAAACAAAAAACCGATGCCGAAGCTGTAGCTGTAGCCCCAAATCGACCGACCTGATCTCTTGCATTGGAGAGCAGTCGCCATATTTTGTGCTCCCAGTTCACTTCGGTTTTTCTTTTTCTTTTATTATTATTATTATTTTTTTTTTTTTGCTTTTTTGGGCGTGCCTATGCCGACTGGGCAAACATAAACACCTCGACGGCGGCTGTCGAAGGCGTTTTATATGCCCACTGGCCGCTAAATGTTTCTTTTTCGTATGCAGATTGGTGTGTTATTGGCTTAACTATTTTGCATTAGCCTTAGTTCGTGCTCTGACCTTGAACTAGTCGCTACAGCGAGCTGATGCAGGCGCATAAATTAGTCGATTTGAGCAATCGGTGACTTCCGTGTAGCTGGTCAGAAAAATTCCATTGGGAAAGTGAGATTAACTGACTTGCGGGCATTCCTGGCAGCAATTAAACGGAATTGACAAGGTTTCCATTACAACAGATCTCTGTGAGTGCTAATTGAGTCAATTCAGCAGCGATATGTTGGCGATCGAGTCCCCCCCTGTGTGTGGGATCTACACCAGCCGCCGATTAGATCGGCCATTCTACGCCCCCCCGTGTCGCAGGCGATGCTAATGGACAATTTTCCGGATTAGCTTTCTTCTCGCATTGGATTATTCAAATGTTGCCAATTTATTCTTATAAATATTCAATCACCGTTAAATATTCTCTAATATTCCCCACCCTATGCACACGAAAAACAAGTCAAAGTTCGTCGCCTCAGTCTTTCGTTTGGGCAGCGACGACGACTGAATAAATTACATCGCAGACAAATAGTCACTAATTGCGCCTGCCACAAGCCGACTCAATATATATCGATAGGCAGTTCCATTGATCACCGGCTGGATGACGGGCCCTTCTTTTAATTATGATCAATTAGGTGCCCCGATATGTGGGGGGAAAAATACTGCGGCAATTAACAGCTTCGGAAAAATAGCCAGCAAGTGGTTCGTTTCAGCGATCATTGTTTTCAATAACACTCGACTCCGTCACTATTCTTGCTTATGACATTAATGTCATTGCACTTGCAGTTTCAAGAGCCATTCTGGTCCGGCCCAAGGGTGCCCAGAGTGACCTAGTCATTCATATAAGCAAGCCGGCCCATTGGGTGCCCAACACAACTCCCATAAATATTCATTCTCAGCAACTTCTGACCTCCAATATTTGCCACTGTCATCACCTACATCATCATCATCATTATCGCCATCGCCATCGCCTTGTTCTGCCTCGCGATTTATTTACCTTGCCATTATTATCAACTTTTTTGTCGGCTTGTTGGGCAAACAAGGCACTCGCGGGCGCACTCGGCCGAAAGAAAAAATTAAGAAATCCCAAACCAGATGGAAATTAGATGGATTTTTTAACTGTAGGTGTGACCGCCGGCGCATGTGACCCCAATTGGATTCAAAATATTAAAATGTAATTTGCCAGGGCGCAGAAATGTCACCGAAGTGGTCATAAACATGGAGACAAGTCACCCGCGACTTTTTGTTAATTTCATTTTCTCCCTTTTTCGGGCTAAAGTCGACCGCCAACGTGCGAACGGATGTGCAGCAGAAACCTTTTGTGGACCCAATCCCAGGCCTCGGCGCTGTGTGATACCAAGATAATTTCAGCGACAGCCTAACTATCTCCCTCTCAGCCCCCGTCCCCTCTCTCCACAGACAGACTTTTGACGTCTGTTGACGCCAAGAAAACAGCAATAAAATCATAAATAAACAAATTGTGCGCATGCGTGAACGTCAGCATCAGTGCCTCTTTCCAAGGGCAAGCCCAACCGAATTACATTGGTGAAAAATGAGAAATATGGGTAACTGTATGCTCAGACAAGGCGTGATCTACCAATTCTGTTTTCATGAATGAATCCATTTCGAAATAAAAGATCAACAAACACCCCATTAACAACAGTCGGTCGCCCAATAAACTTGTCAGGTTCTTATCACATCGCAACTTGGCCCAAAGTATAAACGTAAATGAGCGAGAGTTGACTCTGGGATTTCCGCTGATGTGTATCTCTTCGTTTAGCACTTCTTCTGATTGCTATTTATACATCGCAAACTTGTCCAGTTGTTCCCATTGTGTCGAAAATGTAAAGCGAAATTCAGGGCTAAAGAGGAGAGCTCAGCAGCGAAGATGATATAATGCCATCGGATGAAAATGAAATCGGATGCGACATGCACTCGCAAAAATCGGTGCTAAGATATGCCTTGCTTTTGCAACAAACTAATAGCCAATCGATCATCAATCAATACTTTTTTCCTGTGCACAAATCGGGGGTAATGCAACTGGCAGTCAGTGGCAACTTGTTTTAGGTCGAGAGATGCGAGGGATTACAATAACGTTCGAAATTGATCAATCGGTGTGCGATTTACATATCAGCCGCATTAGCAATGTGATTGACTTGGCCCATACGAACCGACGACTTGCTGGCTGGTGGGTTTGGGTTTTGGGGCATCATCTTCATCTCGGGGCGGGCATTACAGGTGGTTTTGTAAGCCAGTTTTTTTTTTTTTTACCTATCCCGCTCCTCTCTTTCGAGGCCTGGCCACCGCCGCCGACATGTTATTTATTTATACAATATTTAGTTTGTATTTTTCTTTCGAATTCGTCCATGCCCGGGTCTTTGGAGCTGCTTTGGGCTTGGGTCGTTTCGCAATGACCCCAAAAATGTCTCAAAACCTTTAACAGGTTGCCCCAAACAAAAGCTGAGCGTGTGCGCATAATTTAGCATAAAATCTTAACACAATTTCCCATTGTCTTTCCTCTTCTTGTTCTTTAGCACTTGCCTTTCTGTTGAATTTATTGAATAATTTCTCGGGACGAAATATTGAACGGATGGATCTGTCTGTGGCTTATTTGCGGCACGACACGGCACACGGCACAAATGCACACGAGAATCCAGCAAAGAACGAACACTAAACGGCGTTGGGATTCTGTTATCCTTCGAGGTAATATCACGTATACGCGGCGTTGGCGGCCAGAACACAGAACACGAGGCGGCAGAAGGCAGATCTCGGCCAGCTCCACGAGTACCCAGCGATTACTTGGCAGTTGGCGCTCCGACAGCAGACTAAGCGATATCCGGGCCCTACAAGCCGTCTTCTATGCGCCGCGGCCACAGATACAGATACAGATACACAGATACACGGGCTTCGGATTCGCAGTCGCAATCGGATTCGGATTCGGTTTCGGACTCGGCTCCGTTCGGCAGCCGATCATTGGTGAGCAGGTGACCACTTCGGCTGGCAGTCATTGCATGTTTTTGAGGGCCAGTTCTAGGATCTGCGTCGAGAACACTCGGGCTAATTACCCAACGATCGCGGCGGCGGAGGTGGCGTGAAATGTATGCAGACATTAATGAGATGTCGATAATTAACGTAATGAACGACCGCCTCCTCCCGTGGCGCAACTATTTTTAAATCGGCATAGTAAGAAGGGAGAGAATGTTGCAGTGCGCCAAATCATAGCAGCCATCTGACAGCTCCAGCTCTACTCCGGGCGGGCATTCATCATGGGGAGCGCAAGCGGGAGCTGGCTGGCTGGCGGCGGGAGTTGAATGCTACTAGATGTGCAAAAGCGATTGTGCAATTAAATGGCCCCAAAATGCCTCCCAGCCAAAGGGGTACGGAGCCGAACCGAGCTTCCAGTGGCCACTTGATGCATTTCAGCCACGTCATTCCCTCACTCACTCTCCAAGTCGGCGGCGTTGCACTGCCAACTGCATTTTACATTGTTTGGGACTGAAAAGAAGTCTACAATTGCCGAGACGCACTGACTCCAACTGTGACTCCGACTCCCTGACATTTGGCTCCATCGCTAATTGCTCAATCAAAGGAAAGAAAACAACGCAATAAAAAAAAATGCAGGTTCGAGCCTCATTTGGTTGTCAAGTGATTGCCGCCGGGCCACGCCCTCGCTTCCCACACAAAATAAAAAACTATATACTATATATGTATATGTGTGTGTTTTTGTAAATACAGACACAATAAGCGAGGGGCCTGCACTTTGCCGAAAATTTCATCGATCGATTCATTCACAGATCGCCGACGCCTTTTAATCTTTGGATTGCGATCCGGGCGATGCCCAATTCAGCTTTGGCAGTAGCTTCATCGAGCTTCCGCTATTGCGAAGGTCGCCGGCGTTGGAATGCCCGACGCGTGCCCGAATCTCATTTGGCGGCGGTGCGAGGCGGCGGGTGCTCCGGCTCATTTCAATTGCTAAATATTTTGGCAATTCGACGAAGATTCTACGCAGCTTTTGGTACGTAAACGTTAACGAACTCTCCGCCTAAACTCATTCAAGGCGGGCCCAATTGGTATCAAAGTGGGCAATCGCCATACAGTTCCACTTCCCGAAGTGTGGTTTTTTATATCAAAATGAATAGAATATCATTCCATCTCACAGTCTTCTCGAGACACTTTTTACAAGCGGTCAGGTTTAGGTTATAGATGCTCGCCTGTGTTTCCTGATCGCCATTCAATCAATCAGTTCATTGTTTAGGCGACGATTTCCGTAAATTTTCCATACGAATTTTCACTGTTTCTTCAGGCCAAACCATTTCAAAGTCAATGTCGCCTGGCGGAAACAAAAGACTTCGGACACGAACTGGCTGCGATGCCCCGGAGCATCGATTTGAAGATACGACTGCTGCTGTTCATTTAACGACTTATTCGATTAGGGGTTTTTATTCAAAGTTTGTTTTATTTCACACACAACCAGCCCCTTTACAACGAACGCGAATAAAAATGAAAAAACATACTGCCAGTCTTTGGTGGCGTACATTATACGGATTTAATGTTTTTGAACTTGACAAGATAGCTTAATTTGCATGAAAATTATCTGAGTGGGGATTTCTGCAAGAATACGATTGATTGAGCAAAAAATTCTGCCCCTTCCTTGCCTTGTTTTGCTCCTAATTTTGTAATTTTTGCGGCAATTCTTGTAGCAATCGCCTGCGTACATTAAAACTCAATTAATGCGTAACACTTAGAGAACGCGGTAAAAAAAAAAAGAGCAATGGAGCAAAAAGCGCAGCCCGCTAATCTTGGCCAGCACCAGACTTTGAGTCCGCGTCCGAGTCCGAGGTGAACTGAGGCTGATTGGAAATCAATGAACTAACGAACTGGACACACAGCGGATGCTAGCGACAGCCTTGACCATAACACTTAAACGCCAAAAACCTTCAAAGACCAGTTGCCACTTGCTGGCTGTCAGTCAGTCAGTCTCCAAAGTCTCACTCTCCGTCTGTGCCGGGCTCATGTTGTCGATGTTTATTGAATTTAACGCATAAAGCAACTGCACAAGACCATTAATAAACAGCCGAAAGCCGAGCTGAAACTGAGTGGCGGCATGAACTCTACATACGCATTCGAAGTTTGTCGACATTGAACTGCACACCAGACACACACGAACTCGGGCTCGGATTCGGTCTCGGCTTCAGATACAGATATAGATGCATATCTCATAATTACGATGACAGCCAAATACATAAATCGGCGTAGCTTCTCTTCCGGCTGGCCCAGTGCTCCGAAGAGCAGGTCCCACACACTGACCGACTTGGTCGAACAAATTGTCCAATTAAGTGTGATGGGAAGTAATTAGAGTACACACATGTCGCGTGCATTGGTCTCTAATTGAAAGTGAAAGCCCAGAAAAAGCGGCAGGCGGCAGAGTTTCTGGTAAAATCAGGTAGCCTCAACTGAAGATGACACTTGAGCAGGAGCTATGGGTAAATCGGTACGAAAATTAGAAGCTAAACTAAAGGTTACAGCCAAAATGCGAAGGTGAGACCATTTCCCCACCTGGCATTCATTTGCATTTTTTATTCAGCGCGAAGTTTTGGGGATACTGTGTAGGGTGTTTTATGATCTCCGGACCCCTAACCATAAAACGTAAAATGCTTTGGCTTTTAGTAGTATTTTTGTATAGTTTAAATGGCGTATTGGGGCTGTGGAGGAGTGGCACCAACCACAATGTTGTGGGGAATCGAATGTACAGTAATGCTTCAATAACTTGTCAGAGAGTTTATAAGTAATTGAAGTTAGTTTTTAAAACAATCAAAAAGCAAAACACTAGGACTTACTGGTCGCTTGTTTTGTGACATAAAGAGTTTTTTTTTTTTGATAGTTCAAAAACGGATCTACTATTAACAACGAACGGGGTCAGAAATAGGTGAAAACTGAACACAAAAGTGTAAAATTTAGATTTTTATTATATTAAACGCTCTTTTTTTGAGCCGGTTTTTGAACATAAAGCGGAACTCCAGTCAGTGCTTGCGGACCTTTATAGTGTGGGTTTACGAACATTTTGCAATAGTTTGGTTCACTTTCATATTTTGGTCTACTTTGTAATTCTAGCAATCGGCAAATGCTTTTGAAGTTGAAACAAAAATCAATGCTCCACTGTACCATTTAGCTATGCACATGCTTATGCCTCATTAAGACATTTTTAAAATATTTCTCTTTGACTTCAGTTCGGATTTCTCCCATTTTGCTCAACTTCCGAATTGATATTCGCCTTATTTTTAAGCGAGTCATTTGTTATTTCTTTTCTTTTATTTTTGAGCTGTTGAACTTGAATTTGTGGAGTAAAACAAAAAAATAAAAAATTAAAAAAATAAACTGCAATCGCATTTAGTTGTAACACGTGCCGACAACTTGTCAAGTACAAAGTTCGATTATTTGCGAAAAATAAAACGAAATAAAAGGCTTAATGATCTGCGGATTCATTAATAGAAACTGGCACACAACAAAGACAATGTTGCCGTATAGAACACACGGTAGCGGTGGAGGGAATCGGACGCGAGATCCGAGACTAGACCACGGCTGCTCGCTTGATCAAGGGGGTCAAAGTCAACTCGAGATTCGCGCAGCATTCGCCCAGTCATCAGCGGCAAGCGCCGTGCCCTCGCCTGGCAGACTGAACTCGTCTAATAACCCCGATGATGCCGATTTCTAGTTCTCTGGGGCAATATATTTATGGACAGGCATTAGGGTGATGGCAACCGTTGCCAAATCGCAGTCTGAAGCCTCATTGCCATAAAATATGCGAAATAATGCAGATACATCCCCAGGTCCGAGCAGTAGAAACGATCTGATTGAGAAGTCTTTTCAGATTTTTATTGTTTTGATTCGCTTTTATGATGTATATATAGTAAGATAATATCTATGCGCCCTCCTGGTGTGTTTGTGTTTGTGTGTGTGGGGGATGAGTGCGAAAATGTGATGTGTAAGTGTAAATTCAGACCTCATTTGAATGTGTTGTTTTATTACTCCATAAACCCCTAATGATTTAAAAGCAACAAAAGGGTCTTCTAATTGCATAACTTAAAGTAGAAATTGCTTCGCTGGCTTTTCGAAAACGTTTTTTTAGCAATGGTAACCCTGAGCGAACCTTAGCTGAGGTTCAGCGAATAGCAACTGCTGGCAACTCTACCCAACTTAGAGTTAGATTAAGTAAACGATTGGAAATTGTATAAATAATTGTACATATATTAATTACTCTAGCGGAGAATCCATTCGACAATCAACCGTTTCACTACTTTTGCTTTGTATAATTTAGCAGGATTTAATGATAAATGCGCATAATCTGAAGTATGTTTCTTTTTGTCGTGAATTTGCTTCTGCCGGACTCGTATAACAAGGTACAAATGCTCACCAAACGCTAAAAAGGCTGCATTGTAAAACTGCGCTAGTTCGCACTATTTAATGTTTCATGAGTAAGTATGCGTAGATTGTGTGTGGGTACTCTTTCTGATGATTGTTCCTTGGCATTACACTCCAGCTTCTAGAAGGTTATTGGTTCAATGGGAACGGTGCACTCGCTGTACATGACCCGGTACATGGCCATTTCGGATATGCCATGGTAATGCACAAAGGCAGCCGCAATAACCAGTATGTGGAATATCTGATGGGATTGGCCCTGCAAGGTAACAACGCCGAGTTAGGAAGGCTTAGGGGCGTCAAATGTGTGGCCAAGACTTACCCAAATGTCGAACTTTCCGGGGAACCAGCGCTCGGGCACGCGAAGGGCATACAGAAGGGCGCCAAGGATGTACAGCAGGCCTAAAACAATGTTTTTGTTTACATTATACAATACATTTAAATTGCTTTCTGTTCTAGAAGACACACTCACCCATGAGAATTAGCCAACCCAGGCTGGCGCGGCTCATCTGACTAAACCAGCCCTCCATGATGCTGTAGTGAATCGCTGGAATAACACCAGACAGGCCAAAGCTCATGAACACGCCAGCGCGCAATGGCCGAAGTCCCGGCTCCGAGAACTTGTCCCACAGAGAGACAACGATGGAGAGAACGCCCAGCACGCACACCACAGACAGGTATATGACTTTCGGCTGGTAGTGACAGTAGAAGCCATAGTACAGCCAGGGTACAAAGGAGCCCATGATCAGCAGTGCAATTCCACAGTAGTCTAGTCTGCAAGAAGGTTAATCAAATAATGAATATGATGAGATGAGTTGCAGCGGCCACTTACTTAGAAAACAGTCTTCCCATCTCTACAGAGTGACAGCTGAGTGTGTGAAAGGCGAACGAGAATCCCAGGCACACAATGGCACCGATGAAGAAGGCGCCGAAGACGATCTTCTCCTGTGTTTGAATCTCCACCGACGGTCGAGTTATGAAGTAAGTAGCCACGCCGATGAACGCAATGCAGCCCAGCAGGTGTGTCCAGATGTTGCCCGTTTCCGTGTGGACGCGGAAAATCGATTTGAAGCAAGCGCGGAACGAGGGCAGCGGTGGGCGATGACCGCGGTGAAGAAAGTCGTTGTCCTGCAGCCATTTAGGTAGGTTCTTATAGTGGCAAACCTTCCAGCTAGCCTCCCAGACCTAAGATGAAACAAACGATATTAGTTGGTTGGAAAGAACATCACAGAACCTACGATAAAGGGCAACAAACTACAATTGAAAACACAAAACAAAACAAAGCACTTGAAATATTTATTTAACTGGCCACAAAATCACAAATCATCCGGAATCTTGCACTTGCCTGTCTTCACTTAGGCTGCATCATGTAGCTTACCTTGCGAACAAACTCCTCCGCCTGTTCGGCGGCATTGTGGGCCAATGCGCCCAGATCTATTTCATCGGATAGAACGCCAGCCTTCAGCACTTCCGTCATCTGGGGGAAAGATTGATAAGACATTAAATTGTGTGCTTAGAATCAGAGTATTCCAATGCCAATGAAAATCTAAAAGCGAATGGGACTAACGACTTTTCCGCCTGCCTGCGCCTCGATTGCGTCCTCTTTCTGGCTTCTTTTGGCAATTTCTGAATCTTCACAGACTTCCGGCTCCGGGTCCGGGTCCGGGATCACACGCACCACAACCTCCGGCTGTGTCTGCAGCTTGTCGTCGGGCATCTCGTGCGGCCAGCAGAGATTCGTGCAAAACTAAAACTAAGTGTGCGAAACAACAAGCGTTCGTACTTTGAAGCTTGTGGCAGTCGCATACTTAATCAAAACAATTTGTTTAAACGTTGTTGGCAGAGAACGAGAAAGCACAGAGTACGTCAAGCGATAAGATAAGAGCCGTCTCTCTCTATGCGCCATTATCAGCGACGCATCTGACGCTGAATGCCTAGTTGGAGCGGAAAGGGCCAACCTGACGCTTCGCGCGCCTAATCCCCTCGTGACCTTTCAAGCCGTTGCTTAAAGGCACGACGAAATAGCCAAGCACAAGTCCCGAACAAGGAAAACATACTTGGCAGCCGGCAAATGAAGAGAAAGGCAGAATATAGATAAGGTCCTACATTCTGATTGCGCTGGAATGGACCTCAAATTGGGCAATTTGATATATCACAGAGCCCAGATAAGATTTTACAGCGAAGCAGAACTGTGACTAAGGAGGGCACCACCTGCGGCATCGGGGCAATGCAATGACCACAATGTGGGCCAGATAAGAGTCCGACATTCAAATGACAGTCGGAAAAGTGCGACTAACAAGTGGCGTGTGATAACCACTGGCTGGCGGGTCAGCGATAACAGTACATAACACATGGCTGCGCAAATTGATTGACTGCAAATTTTCCATCAACCAACACTCACCTCCGCCTCGATGAGCTGTGTATCCTCGGGAGTCGAGGGCAGCGGACAGCCGGCGTCATCCTCCTCGCCCAGCTCGTCGTCATACTCCAGCAGATCCAAGTCATTGGCGCTTAGCGAATCCTCGGGTCCCCAGCCGCGACGCTTCCGCAGTATCATCTTCACCTGTTCGAAGATGTCCTCCTCCACCTCGTCGCTGCCACTGCCTCGCAGCGTGGCCGTCGTGGTGGTCACCGCCTCGGCGGAGGAATTGCCAGACGAGTCCATGCCAAAAGTGGTCTTAACGTTGGTGGTCACCTCCACCTCGGCGTTGCTAAGGTCGCCAGTCGAGCTGTGACGCTCCAGCAGATTCGTGGCGGAGTCCATGGCGATCCTAGGTTCCCTGGACTACCTTCGATAGCCTCCAAAAAGCAGATTCTGAAAATAAATAAGCTCTCATCAGTTACTGGATACTTTGAAATTTTGTTTAGTTTCGAAAACGTTTGTTAGCTCAACGCAGTCGTCGCTAGCTGAACGGGGAAACTTGATAGTTGATATAGTGTGTGTTTATTTGTTTATTAGTCTGCCCCGATCGATCCCTGCCCAGTCTACTATATGTATAGTATCGTGTGACCTTTGGATCCCACGATGTGTGATGGTGTACTTATGTATATATCCATCGCCTTTCTGTTTGTTTGTCTGGCTTTGTTGTTAATTTGGCGAGTATCGTTTGGCGAGTTAGCTTGCCAATTAAAGTTTTACATAAGATCGCTGATAGGAACGGTAGCGCGGGGTTAAGGTGCAATCTGCACTCGAAAGTTTTCCATAGAAATGCAGCAGGGCCACGTGGAGTGCGTGAAGTCGTGACTGGGAAGTGACCCCCAACACATTTTCACCTGCGCACTCCATTTTTTTTCCCCCCCGAACTAACTTTTTGGGCAATTGGTGTCACAACACTTGGGGGCACCAAGGGGTTAACGTTCAACAAACCACCGTTTCACTCTAAGTGCGTCACTCACTTTTCGAAAGTCGCGCAATTGGCGTAACTTCAACTGAAGGCGCTTGAAGTTAACACTGGCGCTGAGGAAAACACTCTGCACTCGATTTAATTAGATGCAGAAGCAATTTTCTTCATGTGTTTTTCCTTAATTTTCTTGCTAGTGTGGCTGCCTGCGCGAAAAGGAAAATCTCAAGCCACCATATGTTGCAGCAACAAAATGCACGGAAATGCGGGCATACTTATCTGTCCAGCTGGTGGCACATCTGCTTTGGCCGATCAGTCTGGCAACACCCTATGCTTGGCGCGTTCATTCAAAAAAGCTGATAGGAAGTCACGTTGCAGCCGGCAAACAATGTGATTTCATTATTAGTCTAACATTGTTAGTCACTTACGGCTTTTTAATGGCAGTCAATGGGGTGATAATTTTGCCCGCTAAAATATTGTTGTTTACCCTAATATATTACAAACAAATTATTTTCATGGGAAACTGTCGACCATGACGAAATTACAGGCTGCCAAACGTAAGAAGTCACTCTTTATTATTTTTTGAATAAATTATTGGCTTCCTATTCGATTTTATGAATGGAAAGTCGCTGTTAAAAATGTATAAAGATTTAAATGTATTTTAAGTACTCATTAAATTCCATATTTCTCTTTCAACATGTTTTGTGTAAAACTATTAAAATAACTCATTAATATATATTACTTTGTAGTTAATTTTATTGTATTATTTATTGGTTTTGCCTCGCTTTCTAATAAATATCGTAATGCTAGGGAAAACTACTACAAACTCTTTTTTAAGCCTCTTATAAACTTCCATAAATGGAAAATTACTTTAATACGAATGGTTATGAGACCGCAAAACAGATTCCCAGTGAATTCCCATTTTAATAAGCGGGATTAAGTCACATTTAAATATTCATAAACAAATAGAATAGAATTTTATTTTTTTTATAAATCAAAAACAAGCTTAGCTCAAATCTAGAACAAGTTCCAGAATAAGTCGTATAAAAAAGCTTTAATCAAGAGGAGTTTCACAAGCTGATTATGACTTTAAATTAAATTAAACCTTTTTGTATACTCTCTCATTTCTTCATAAATATACTTATATTTAGATTCAAGTGGCGGCTGGTAAAAAAATTCACTAATTTAGTAAGCCAATAGAATCTCAATTGCTTTCGGATTTTATAGCATTCGTCGCTATGAGACTATAGAATTTTTATGGGCCATAAAAAGCTATAGCTTAAAGCAGTTTGCACTAGCCATTCGCCTTAGTTTTTTGAAATCAATTAATATTAACCAAAATTCATAGAACTCCGCGTCTTGCTCATGGACGATATGCAACAATATGACGAAGACAAATCCAGGCCAATAACATCAATCAGCCGACCACTATGAGTTTTGAGCTCTTGGTTGTCTGCTCTTGGCTCTCGACTCTCGGCTCTGGGCGTTCTGATAAGCACCGCCGCTAACTCGGCCAAGGATCTGAAGCAGATTTCGCACAGACCCCGACTAGCGGTATTAATCGGCGGTATTAAAATAGTGGCCGCTGAAGTTCAGGGTCAATATCACAAAAGAGAAACGCCGATAATAAACGCGACGCGAATGACAAGCGAACGATAACAAATGCAAAACGGCTTTTAGTTTTTGTCTCGCCATGTGACCAATATGGAAATGGTAATGCTAAAGACCCGGAAGAGCTGCTGCACTGCATCGGCTTTGGCTTTGGTAGTGGCTTTGGCTAATATTTGGCCCGGCACTTAGCACGTGGGAGGGAGGGGCCTAATTGATTTAAGAAAGTGCGTGAAATTTCCCATCGAACGCTTCCCAGCGAGCTGGAAATGTGTTAATCCCTTAGTTTGCATAACTAAATGCCCGTAATAGAGACGGAATCGCCGATGGAACGGGGCGTGTCCCAGACTTAGGCCGGCCGATTCAGCCCAGCTCCAGCTCCATGACGTGACGGCGATAATAAATCAATTGTCTAGCGGTTTATTTAAAGCCAATTCGTGTGATGGCTAGGCAAGTGCACAGGGAGAAATATCAACAAAGTCGGTCAGCAATTGTTGCTGATAACTGGGCTATATTTTCGGGGTAATTTCATTTAATTAAACTTATCTTGATCTACAATAAGCATTATATTACATATGGAATTTAAAATATTTACTATAAAATCTTCTTAGTTTATATATATACTTGAATTATTTATTCAAAAATAATAGAATAAGAAATCATGAGTTTTCTACAAAGTTAAAAATAAAATAATAGATTAGAATAGAAAATAATAGTTCATTTTCTTTGAGATATTGAATAGTACTTATTCGAATGTTTAAATATGCTTAAATTAAACCAAAGCATAAAAATACCTTTTGTTTGACACATTTTTTTCCCTGTGCAAGTTTTTATTGTTTTCCTCTTTGCGTTTTGAGCTTGCTTTTTGCGATAGGATCTGCATGTTTTTTTTGGCAACCGGGAAAGGGTTAATAAACTTGTTCAAAATAAACCAAGAAAAGCCATCGCCGCCGCCGTTGTGTAGCTGCTGCCGTAAGCAGTTTTGCTTTCTTTTTAGCCACAAAATGGTTACCATACCCATTCGCTTTAATTGCTTCAAACTTGACCTTAGCACCAGAAATCCAAAAATCAGAAAAGTAACCAAAACGCCATTAACGCTACTTCGACTTGCAACGAGTGACGAAAGCGAAGGAAAAAATTAAGTATACGCCGAGCGGCCCGTGCGCCGACTGCGCTGCCCCCGCGACGTCGGCAGCGACGTCAGCCGCGAATGTTGGCCGGCGCGCGAAGCTCGTTCATTTTGTTTATTTATACAGCCGAGCGTGTAGAACTCCATATTAGTGTCTTCTTGGCGTTGGCCGCAGTAGAGACGGTCGAGTCCGAGTCTGAGTCCGAGCTTAAATCTGTATCCGAACCCCTGCCAGCTTCAGGCTACGGTTGTGCGACAGTGTGTGTGTGTCTGTGCCAGTGCGTGCGTGTTAGCCAAGTCAACAGAGGGAGTCCGCCGAACGTGCCTCAATAGAACCCAAAGAACACAGGTACGGAAGTGATGGAATTCTTTTCTCGGATTTTTGGGGCCAGCCCTGGCGTGAAAGTGTTGCATAAATTAGAGAGCCGTTTTCGGGGCTGGAGAAGTGGGCCAGAAGCCGCTCTAGGCTGGACCAACTCGGCTGCTGCTGCAACTGCAACTGCCACTGAGATACTGGCAATGGTCCGTCTGATTTTTCTCGTCGACCTTAACCCAATGCATCGCACATAGATTAAATGCTGAAAACTGGCTTGAGGAGCTGCAATTTTGCCAGTCAGCCAAGGCCAAGACCCTGGCTGCCTGGCTGCTGCATTGAGGCGGCCAAAAGTAAACGATTTGAACTTGTAATCGATTGCTATTCAATTTGCAGCTGCATCGCTTGGCGTCGAGCGAGCGGCCTTCGGGCCGCCAAAAAGCCCACACCTCGCGAAGATGACCACATTTCATGGTTAGGCAAACAAGTTAGAAGTCGGAGTTCCCACGAACAGGCCACGGGCCATATCCGTTACAGTTCCTAAAGATAACACAGGCACAGGCGGCCCAGCGGGCTTAGAAAAATCCAATTAACGGCGCAAATATTTGCCAAGTAATTAAAGGTTGTCAGAGACCGTCCGTCAGTCGACAGAGCCAAAAATTATGACACAGTTTATGCACAGGAAAAAAACAGATCATTTGCAGATAAATAAATATCAGCCGGTTCTTAGAGATCTATAGAAATGCAAATTTAATATATTACTTTAAATATTAAGGCTTGGCGCGTAAAATTTATTAATTCACTGAATATTTTATGATTTATAAATATATTTAGGGGAAGTACAAAGAACTTCCTACAAAGTTTACATTAGTACCACCCAAAGGCTATGGAATTTTTATTTTTAACTTTAAATTGTTTGCTTGAAATCTATACAATTTGAAGAGAGTCTAAGAAACTAACTCTCTACTGGAAATAAGTACTTTTAATTATCTTTTGAAAAATCAATATCCAATCCGATTATAGTTTATGATCTTTATTTTTCACGGTGTCAACTTAAGCCAGTCGCTGGATATAGGTACGGATTTGGGTGTATATGTGGCGTTGCTGTGGTTGCCAAGTGCTGGCTGACTCGGCTCGTTTCGCTGCCTCCTCTGTGTAAATGCCTCGACTGGCAGAAAAAATTAATTTACAGCGCTAAGCAAGCATGAAACCATAAAACATGTGCACTTGACACAGGCAGACTAAATGATTAACCTGTTGCACACGTCGGGGAAACAATGCGCAACACATCAGAAACCGAAACAGAGACAGACACGAAAATCCGACCCGACCCGATGCCACATACCCTTTACTCAGAACCCATGAATTTTGTGAGATATTCAGGTGCATCGCAACACCTATTTGAGTTGCAATGGGCCAACCTTAATGTATTCGGGAATTTTTTTTTTTCACATGGCTAATTGTTGTCATTGGCGAACAGACAAGTGCGTGTGAAAAAAAATCTGTGCTGCAACACCTGTAATCCCCTGGAAAAACATCCGCCCCACTGGAGTACAAAATGCACAGGAAAAAATTTGCTAGAAATGAAGAATTTATTTAATTAATTTAAATATTAACAAATAACAAATAATTTATTAAAACTATTTCATTATTCAAAGTCAATCTAAAAAGCTTTGTATAAAATATCTTATCATAAATTTAAAAGGTTAAATTCGATATTTCACTAAACACTATACATTTTAAAATTCTTTACTAAACACTTGTTTAATTTATCTTATTTTGTATTTGTGCCTCCCTTTTACTACCGTGTAGACACGTGGCTAAAAAACATTCGCCTTCTAAGCTCAACATTGCAAAATAAACATGCAAAACTTGCAACTTTTTAACAACATTTAAATCGCAACCACAGATACAGATACAAATAAACACGCCGGCCGATGAAAGACTAATGCCCCATCGGCCTTCATTAGATCTCGAATTAGTGGCAAATTAAGTTGTTTTTACCCAAACCTTTTATTTTTAGAGGCAAATTCATAAAAATTAACGCTTTTTCGGGTGCTTTTCCGCACCGTCCAGACGCTTTTGGGCATTTAGACAATACTTATTTGTATTAGTCACAGGCCCAAGGGAGGCAAATAGGAAAGACCGAAACATTTGGCATTATGGACAACCCGTGTTGGTGGCTGGGTAAATCCATATCCGAGTATCGGTACTCGGTACTCTATACCGAGGTTCTCCGTTCTCCGTTCTGATAGTGCTGACACGGCGTTCGACAAGCAGCTCTTAAAGGGTACAAATTCGCAAAAGCAAAATCAATTATGCATACAATACACATAATTTTAATGCGTGCGCGGCAGTCCTCCTCTGTTTCTGTGTCTGCGGTTATTTTTACATTTTGTTTTTTACATTTTATTTTATTTCCCCAACTGCGGAAGAGCTGGTGCCTAGCTAGAATAGAGGCTTAGCGGCCTCTGGATGTCCAAAAGTGTTGCAGAAGGTGCTCGGGGGATGGATTGAGCTGGGGGTTTCCCAAAAAGGTGGCGGGTGGCCCATCAACGTCAGCAGCAGCCCCGAAGGCAGCCAGCGGAACCAGTCGCCTGACTCAACCCGTCGACAGTTGGCGTCACATTTTTGGCCGTGATGATGATGATAATGATGATCACGGCGATGATGCGAGCTCACTTTTCCTGTCTCCAGTGTCAGTCTATTGATGCCAGGTGCCTTGCATACGAATGGGAACGGGAATGGGAATGTGCTTGCGATTTCGATTGGGAATGGCTTTGGCAATATGGCTATATGGAAATGGGAAGGCGATCGATTGCTCTAACCCTGACAGAGTCTGGGACCAGTCTCAGTCGCTGTCGATCAGCAGCAGTCGCCACATATCAATCATACGCCAAGTGTGTCCAATTAGCGGCGGAGCCAGGTGTTTGCTCTGTTCTTCGGGAAACTCTCAAGGCGAATGCTCTCCACGTCTAATGGCACGCCATGCAACCCGTCGCTGCAATTAGAACAGAAGCTGAAGCTCCCCCCAAGCTCCAGTCAATCGGCAGTCATTAATAGAGACCAAAACTTCTCGCAAAGCAGGCCCTGCTTACAAACTCGACCGATAGGTTGGACGTGAAATAAAATCAATTCAATACCGTTCTGGACTGGATATATCTATGCGAATTGGGCAGCTAATTATACAAGGCGATCTAACTAGTCGAGAATCTTCTGCTGCCCGGTGGACGACGAGTTCCGGTTCGAGTTGGCTAGGTCAGTGGTTAATGAAGAGAACACACACGGAAAATCTCGGCAGCGAGTTACATAAAAACGAGTTCCCGCGACGCATACACTGTAATTGAATACATTTTTGATAGGCCATTTTCAATCAAACTCTTTCCGCGTGCAATTTAAATAACAATGTGAGGCAAGAACAAGAAGCGAGGCCAACGGCAGCCATCCATCCACATGGCTAGAACATTAAGCCGGTGTCGTGAGTGTATGTGTGTGTGTGCGATTCGGAGATAAAGAGATTCGGAGGAGATACAAGATACAAAATGAATGCCAAAGTTGGACTAACTTTAGTGCCAAGGCAAGAAATTCAAATGAAGCCTTGGGTGCGACTCTTTTCAGGTTTCAAGCCATTGACTTGCGGTCGTGTCAGCGCCAAGAATCTAAGATCTTAAAGTCGTCTTCAGATTCATATGATGTTTGTATACATATATGTTATGATATATGGACGACATTGGAGTGCAACGATGGCAGCCAGCTTTATCTCTGTCCGGCGACTGCTGTCGTCATTCATCACTCGATTGGGGATAGCTCAATTGGCGATTTCTTCGCGGCTTTCATTAAAAAATCATTGGCGTATCTCGCCCAGAAATTCCAATGCAGCTCACGCTTCTCGCCTGCGCGGCTGCTCGGCTCCCCAGCGTTTTTTTTTTTTTTAAGCTCTTCCTTAGCCAGCATAATCAACGCTCACGACACGAAACTCACAGCTAGCAACTCGCGATTCCGATTCCGAATCCGAAACCCATTCCGAGCTGGAAACGTGCTAAGCGTTCGGGATTTAGAATATATTTTCATTCAATATTTTGGCAACGCGGCGTGCGGACGTCAAGCTCTGAATTCTCGATTTTGGGCGAAATTTTCTAAAGCTGTCTCTTCCTTTCCTCGCTCTTTGCAGTTGCCAATTGCAGATCGAGTCAGCCACGATGACCACCTACATGCAGATTGTTGAGGAGCGAATCTCCGGCCTGGCCAAGGGCGTGGGTAAGTCTTACAACAGCCAGGAAATGAAATCTTAACATTAATATTATAAAATATTTATCTATCAGATGAGACGGTGGATAGCTGGTTCCTTATGAGCTCCCCGGCACCAGTAGTTGGAGTGGTGCTGGTCTACCTCGCATTTGTGCTGAAGATTGGCCCCGAGTACATGAAGAACCGCAAGCCGATGGACCTAAAGCGCATAATGGTGTTCTACAATGCCTTCCAAGTCTGCTACTCCATTTGGATGTGTCGCACGGTGAGTCCATAAAGCCACAAGGCGTCACAATTATTCAGAGCACCGATCCCAATTTATGTATTATTCATTTTTAATAAGCACCGTAGAGAAGTGCTTGTTTAACATACAAAATGATGGGCTAGGCAGTATTTGCATTACAAATTCCACACTTTTAAGCTAAATATAAAGATGAGATGCAAAAAATTGTTCTAAATTCAGTACTCGATTCGGCAATTGACAAAGAAAAAGCTATAAACTATCGTGGCTTTTGAATGAATGAATCTCAATTGATATTATGAATAAATAATTGATCTAAGAATCTGTAGGGTTCCCTAGATCAGTATCAAATATATATAAAATATTAATTCTCCAAAATAAATCTGTTATCACTATTTTTATTTCCGTTTCCGCAGTCCATCCGGGAGAGCAATGTGATGGCCTCGATCTTTTCGAAGAAGTGCGAGATTACCCGCACCCGGGAACAGACCTTGGCCCTGTACTCCGGCGCCTGGTTCTACTTCTTCTCGAAGATCATCGACCTGCTGGACACGACATTCTTCGTGCTGCGCAAGAAGGATAACCAAATATCGTTCCTTCACGTCTACCACCACACAGTGACGGCGCTCTTCTCGTGGGCCTACCTGAAGTACGTGCCCGGAGAGCAGGGCGTGATCATTGGCATCCTCAACTCCGGCGTGCACATCATTATGTACTTCTATTACATGGTGGCCGCGATGGGTCCCCAGTACCAGAAGTACCTCTGGTGGAAGAAGTACATGACCAGCATCCAGCTGATCCAGTTCGTCCTCATCCTCGGCTACATGCTGGCTGTCGGCGCCAAGGGGTGCAACATGCCCAAGACACTGACCTTCTTCTTCGTGGGCAACACCGTCATCTTCCTATACCTCTTCGGCAACTTCTACCGCAAGACCTACAAGAAGGCCAAGACCGTCGACGGCGCAGGATCGGCCACGGGCAGCAGTCTGGCCAAGTCCGCCCTGCGGGCCGCCGGCGGAATGGGATGCATGCCGCAGACGATGAACGTGGGCAACGGAAAGTCGGCAGCCTTCAGTTTGCAGAACTCGCTGCCAGGAAAGGCCTACATCGATCTGAACAACAACAGCGTGAAGCCGCTGAAGCTGGAGTGAGACCGAGAGCTAGAGGATTTCCAGGGGTTTCACTTAGCAATTACTTTCGTAGCGCGGGGCTTCAGAAGTTAGTTCGTAAGGTATCCGTATCCGTATCTGTATCTGTACATCTGTATCTATATCTGTGTTTCTGTATCTTTGAATGCAGGAGAAATGGCCAGCGTAATGTTTATGCCGGACAGGCGAAGATATTTCAACCCAAAAAGTAGCTAGAACCCTAAGTGTGCGAATGTTTACGTGTTTATGTTTTTCTAGCCAGAGTGTCTGTGTGTGCGAGCGAATGTGTGATAGAGTTTATTAATGAAATGCAGCCGTAAATCGTTTCTCGAAACAAGAACAAGAAAAATTCAATAAAACTTTGGTTTTTGTATATTTAATAAGGAGCCCAGCGCTCTGTCTCTGTTCTTTGCCGGCGCGATTCGGGTTTCACCGATGGGGGTTTTGGGTATTCTTTATTTTTCGGGTTTTCTGCACGAGGCTGGAGGTTAGATAACCAAAAAACCAGTTGGATCCCATTATTTATGACAGCATATGCGTGGCCAAATCGATTCCCGGGCCACGCGCACCTCCCGCCCGGCGGAATTATGCAGATCTGCAAGCCGCCGCCATTCAAACGGATAAGATATTCTCTGGGGCATAAAGAGTGATTAATGCCTGTCGATTAATCGATGGGATTTCATCTGCCAATTGTTCTAGGTAACTGCGTACGCGTGCTTGGCGCGATTATGCAACACGTTCTTCTGGCCAGCCAGAGAACTGGTCTGTGGCCCGGCTTAGACACCTTGGCGACGAATGGCAATGGGTGAATGTCGCTGCCAAATTAGAATTTCTAATCAATTTTTTCTCCCTCGCCTTGACTCACACACATGCCCAGCATCAGCACAGCACAGCACAGCCCGTTTATTTATGCAGATTTTTAAATATAAATAGTTAAAAAAAAAGAACTGATGTTGTTTGTGGCTTCCACCCATCGGAGTCAAAGTTCAAGGGCCTGCCCAGAGTCGTGTATTTATATCGATGGCATTACTATTTTCGCCACATTTGCATAGGTCAGACCTCTTTATTGGCTAGCAAAAGGCAAATAATGCCTAAAAGTATGCTCTCCTCCCGCCATTTTCGGTATGGAAATTTTTCAAAAAGGTTTCGCACAGGTTCTGATCTTCCTCTTCTCTGGTCTTCGGTCTTCAATCTTGGATCTCTGATCAATTCTATGCTGATCAGGCCATAAAACTGGTAACCAGAGATATAGCTCCGGTTTGGGGCCAGTTGAAGACAGACGACGACTTTTTCGCTCGGAGGTTCGTCTTTGTCTTCTCGTGTTTGTGGTCAAGATCAAGGTCAGTTGTCGAATAGAGGAAACCGGCTCTCGGTTCGATACTGTATCCGCAGCAACAACCCCACTCGAAGATGCGTTTTCACTTCCGCTTCGCTGTGGTTCCGTTTTGACTGATTGCTCAATAAAAGGCTGCGGAATTTATCAAACTCTTATCTCGGCCGTTCAAGGTGCCTCCGAAATAAGCTCTGGTGGTCAGCGTTCCCAGAGCCACGTAAAAATTGGACGTGCTGCATCACCATCATCAGCACCCCAAAGACCTGTTCTAGCCACGCCCATTCAAATTCAAATCACTCTTGGCATTACGGATGTTTTGGCTTCCGCCGCCGAATAAATGAAAAGATTGTTCTCAACATATAAGATATTGATTCGATTTAAATGAGCTTCTTGAGCAAAGGCTTCCTCGAGAGATTTATGTGAGGTTGAGTGAATGGGTGGGGCTAAATGGGAGATTCCTCCAAGTTAACTCACATATTAACCAAACTAAATTAAAAATTAAAATTGAATGACTCTGAAAATAATGAGGCAATCATTAAGATTGTTCTACGATTTTGATTACAGGAAATGGCTTCATCTGCAATATTTTCAAGGTCACAGCAAATGAAATCAGCAACTCTGGATCAAATTTTATGCAAAATATTATCAAAGAAGGTTTAAATATGTGCATAAAATAGTGCCTAAAAGTTTTAAAAAACATAATTATGATTACAAGTTGAAATTTCCTTAAAAGAGGATCAAATTTAAAAGTAATTTTAAGAATGTTTAAGCTATATCAATAAGCAATTTATTAATACCATAAAAGTCTCCATGAAAGCGCCCAAATAATATTGCCTTCAATTGATTCTTGAGTACCCTTAGAGACCTTCAAGATCTATGGTGACCTTAAGTTCTGGTCCCCACCCAAGTCCCATTCATTAAAAAAAGAATCATTCTCATTGTTGGTTTTTCAATATTTTTTGTAGAAAAAATTCTAGATTTATTTTTGTAAAATGTGTTTGAATTTATGGGGGTTTGCTATTCGCTATTTACTATTATTCTTCACTTCTCTTATGCCTACTTTACATACCACAAGTATATAAAATCTAAAGAAAACATATTCATATTCATATGCGTACCTACACTTATTTACACAACTAACGCTTCTTCTGCCTGTTTACTTAACTTAGTTCAGTTTTGGCCGAAAGACATACGACTTCTTTCATTTGTTGTCCGCCAGATGCGAACATCAAACGGAGCGAGCGATGATGACGATGGCTGCAAAAAGCAATTTCAACTGTTTGAACATTTACATAATGTGTGTATCGGTGTCCCCAAGTCTCGAAGACTCGGAAACCTCGTTTGCTCAAATACATGTATATATATTGTGTCTCGTTTCTGATTTTTGGCGGCGGATTGCTTAAGAAATTAGTCAACAAAGTTGCACATAGAACGTGGTGGCTCTCAGTGGTGTCCCGCTTTGTACGAGTATTGAGGGGGCGCCTGGTGGTGGTGGTGGTGGGTGTGGCAGCCTACAAGGCCTTCTGCTTCTGCTTCTGATCCTGCAGCTGCTCCACGGCCTTGTTGAGGTCCTTGGCGCAGCTCTCGTTGTTATTGTCCGCGGAGAGAGCCTTGGCCTTGGCAGCCGCCTGTTTCTTCTTGTAGGACTTCTGGTAGAAGTCATTGAACAGGAAGTAGAAGAAGACGGCGTTGGGCAGGGTGAAGCACACCGACCAGCGGGGATAGCCGCAGTCCGTGTACAGCAGCTGGGTCTGGTGGATGAAGGCGCAGCAGAACTGGATCTGAAAGGGGAAAAAGATTATTATATAGTTAGAGGTTATTTTAAATACTTTACGGATTGCATAATGAATTTTGTTTACTTTAAATATGCTTTCATTATGGTTAATTTAGTAGGACTTATTATAATTCAAATGGGGTTCACTGGCTTGAGTTTGTATATCTGAACAACTTAAGTTCATTACCATTACTAGTCTCGACACTCATTAAATCTACTAATTTCCAAGTCAATGTTTTTTATGAAGAAACTAAGTCGTCAAGTTAGAAGTTTGAAAAGCGAGAATGAGATCGGGGACTCAGAACACTACTCACCATCTGGAGGTTGGTGATGTACTTCTTCCACCACAGGTACTTCTGCATCTGAGGCCCGAAGGCGGACAGGAAGTAGTAGGAGTACATGATGATGTGCACGAAGGAGTTGATCCAGCCGATGAAGGTGCCGTGTCCGCCGGGATAGTACTTGCTGGTGCCCCAGCTGATCATGGGCATCACGGTGTGGTGGTAGACATGCAGGAAGGTCACCTGGCGGTCATTCTTGCGCAGCACAAAGAAAATGGTGTCCAGCAGCTCGGTTATCTTGGCCAGATAGTAGACATAGACGACGCGCGCCTCCCGGTAGGCCTTTGGGGTGCGGGACCAGTCCACCGGCTGGCATCGCCAGCTGTAGTACTGCCAGATGATCACGCCCTCGTACACCATCCACACGCTGAGGGCCACTTGGAAGAAGTTGTAGACGAGCAGGGTGCGTTCCAGCTTGAAGGGCTTGCGATCCTTCATGAACTTGGGACCCCAGGAGAGCACGAAGAACAGGTAGAAGGCAAGGATGCCCAGCAGCGGTAGCGGTGACTTGATCAGGAACCAGTCATTGGTCCGGGGATCTGGGGAGGTGGAAGTGGGGATTAGCTATATCAAAGATATATGCGGGCATATCACGCCACTTACCTGCCAGATCGGTGAACAGAAAGTTCCAATAGTCCACCTGCGTTGCGTTGACGGCTGCCATTTTAAATTCTTGTTGGACTCTTGCTCCCACAAATACGATTATATAGTCGCTGATCGCTTCGATGTGGGAATTAAAAATCTGCTAAGCACGCGTCGCAACGAACGAGTTTTGCGAAATCTAAATGGGGAAGAACGGCAGGGAGTCTGGATGAGTTCGGGTTCGAGTTCGAGTTCTCTATTTAAGTTATGCTAATGTCGCCAGCTAGTTGCTGTTGCCGAGCCCAGAAATGTATAAATAAAGACCTACAATGGCAATCAAACCCGAAAGAGTCGCTGTGTCTCGGTGACGGTGAAATGCGTGAAATTATCATGTAACAGTAACAGTAAATTATATTCATTATTATGAATTAAACAACCGCGGCGGCGCACAGCCGCACAACAGGCCGCAACAAATTGGTTAAGGTGGCCACCTCATGGTCTACGGTTGCCTCACAGCTGCTAAATTGGGACTCCGACTGCGAGATTCCAAAACCCCAAGAGATACCAAGGTACCGAGACGGCGTCTCACGTGTGGAGATCCCCTCTCACCCACCCGGATGGCAGCGTGAAAATTATGTTTGTCTGTCTGTCTGGCGAGTCTCTCAACAGAAGCAGCCACAGTCATTCATCGAGTGCTTGGCGATGGCACTCCACGATGATTAATCATCCCGAGAACCTAGATTCACAGACCAGGTCTTCGAAGGACCATTAGAGAGCCATCAAGCCAGCATCGAGCAGCCAACGAGCGCTCGCACCTACATATGCCAAAAGGCATAATCACGTTCGTTGACTTCGAGTCTCACACTTGAACTTGGCAAAGGCCGATTAAGAGCGCGGTAATCGAATAGCATTATGATTTCTTTCGTCGTTTTCGAGGCTATTCTGATCGGCTTCTTGGACTGACTGGGGCTGGAGGAGGGCTTGGAGTGTGCGAACAAATTGAAATAATAAATGAGTGAAACAGAAATACTTCCCAGTCGAAGGGCAAGTTGGCCAACACTCTTTGCGGTGGCTATCTGGTTTTTCAGCCATTTCCTGCACTTCAAGCCTTTTGAATATTATCTGCAACATTTGGCGCCGCAGAATCGGGGCGACAAATGGCGGCAATAACAGGTGCTAAGGTGCTAAACACCTGTATTATACATATATAATATTTATGTATGCACGGAAACGCTCCAAAAATCCAGTTTATCAATTTTCAGCTCCATATCATGACCTTGCCATAGTTTTATATTGTTTACTTCCAACTTCTGAGGACTGGGTGGGAATAGCCAGAGATCTGGACAATTGTCGCATCTCTCGGGGCGCAGTCCCCGTCGTGTCTGGCTGATCATCGCCAAACGAATCTTGAGAGACATTTCCACTTGGTTAGTCATTTGTTAAATGGCCGGCGGTCTCGGGGATTTCGGCTCTTGCCTTTTGTTTTTGTCAACGGGCCTTGGCCACGCCTAGAGCGAGCAAATAGAAAATTGTGTCACCTATTGCCCAACTGTCGAAGCCGAAGACCGAGGAATGCTTCGGTTTCGTTTTGGCTAATTAAATTATGTTGCAAAAGTTTAATGACCTTGGCAGGTGAGAATCGAAGATGCCCACTATATATGGCACTTGTTTGGTGTTCTTAAAAGTGTGTTTCTATACCTAAAGAGTGTGCCTTTGGACTCTCTCTTATACCTTGTCTAATTTGTTGAAGCATCTAAATAATGCCTAATATTATAATAAACTTCTTAAACAACAAGGACTTGACATAAAATTAATCAATTTAAAATATTTTACGTTTTAGAACAGAATCAGATGTAAAATTCTAGGATTCCTTATCGTTATAAGAGATATTTCTATATGCCTGTAAAACCACGCTTTTAACTCCTTCCGAGGAATATCAACGTGGAGTTAAGTTAAATTTCTTGCAATTTTATAAACAATTAAACCAAAAACTAAATGGTATTCATCACATTTCCTACACCAGCGAGTTGAGATCTCCGAGGTCCTAGTCCTTATCCCATGGATATTGCAACCAGACCCGAATTCTAAGGTACATTTCTCGTATTACTGATCTGATTGATCACTCTGTTAGACACAAAAACACACACGGGCACATACGAATCAAGAGCTTGGGCACCTGTTGCAATCTCTTCGATTGCCGTGCACTTAATTTACAACAGCAACGGCCACAGCAACGACAAACAGCGGGAACGCTTAATGTTAACACCATGACAACTGTATTTTGAGTCTTGTTCCATCTGCTTCTTATGACTGATATTAAGATGCTGGATTACGGTATGAGTATAGTATAGTATAGTATAGTATAGTATATGGAGTGGTGGAGAGACCTTTGCTGGCATCCGCTACCCACGAGACTTGTACGCGCACTGAACTGCTACGCCGAGGTGTACGCGGCTATGTATAAAAATTTCGTCTAAAGGTTCGATTTTTTGGTGTTGCTGTATCTTTGGCTCTTTTCCGATTTTGTTTTTGTTTCAGTTCATTTCAGTCGCAGTTTCTGTCTCTATCTCAGTCCCAGTCTCGGCATTTAGTTTTTGTGTAAAGCCCAACTTTTGTCTCGGCTATTTGCCATCTTGCTCATCTTCATCTTTGACTTTAGCTTTGGTTTTTGGCATTAGTTTTAGTCGAAATGTTCTTTTGTGCGAGCGTTTCAATTCGACTCGATTGGTATGGGTTTGCCTGCATATATAATTCTATACGTACACGTATCGGAAGATCGCCTGGTCTCGTTTTCCTATGATAATATGGATGTTGTTGGCTTTAACTGCTCAGGTGTGCGTGCGTGTTGCCGGCTCTTTGTTGCTGCTGCTGCCTGAATTCGCTTGAATTTTAATTCGATTTCTATTTGGCCTGGCAGCCTTTTGCACAATCTAAAGAATCATAAAATATTCTTGAATAGTTGTCAGTCCCGATCGATATGGTCAAAGCAATTGAGTTGGAATTTAAAGGATGAGGAATTTGAATTTGAAAGCAAAGTATTTGAGCCTAGGTTTAAGGGTTAGGGAAACTGTTGATTCACATGGAAGTACGAAGTACGGAAGTTCGGGTTATAGAATAGGGTCAGCCCCTTGTGGACTTTAAATACCATTTTAATAGTTTTATTTAAATTTTCAGCATTTCACTCACGTGGTAGAAGCAGTAAAAATGTGAACACCTAATAAGATATAATAGATAATATATACTACAATGTGACATACGCCTCTCCCCTAATGGACTTTCATTTTCTCCACAATTCCTCCTCAATTATACTTTGAACGCTCTCCGAAGTCATTATTGAGTATTCTTCATCATTAGCCATTAGACAATGCGAACAAACACCGAGTGAATGCTCCTAAATGGCCGCAGAATGAGATTTTCATTCTATTTTGTTTTCCCTTTCTGGTAATTCTCCCCGTTCTCTGATTCTCCGCAAGCTTTATTCGAATCTTAGCCCGGCCTTGACCCACATTTTGGATACTCTTTCGGCGCTCCATCTCCGTCACGTTGAACTCTAGAACAAAATGCGTAGCTGGTCAAGAATTCCGTTGACCTTTTTGTGCCGCGTCAACGAAATTCTTGTCGGCGCTCTATCAGCAACAGAACAAACATAAGAAACCGCGATTAACCAGTATAAAACGACTAATTTACAGACTGAAATTTAATTCGAAATGAAAATTGGTGTGAGGTTGCGTTAATTCAAGGAGACACGCGTTCGGATGGGCAATTTACATACGAGTTCTGGGGGGCCAGGGCTCGGATTCTAGAGATCGGACACAGAGATCGCATCGATTGATGCCGCTTCCGGGTCAAGTCGCAGACTAGACCGATCGTAAGCCAGCTCCGCCGATGGCTAATGGAACCAGCTAACAGACACAACACCAACCATAAGCGGAGGCTGAGGCTGGGGTCACTCGCAGTTAACTGTGTCACCGGCGAATTGAACTTGAACTTGCTGCTAAACTTGGCTTAAACTTATGCAAAAGTCGACCAGTTCGCATTCGATTGGACTGCATAAGATGTGGGTGAATGTCAGTCGCAACGGAGGGTGAATCCCTTCGGTGGCTTCGCCGTTTGCCAGGAATCAATCATACGCCGTGTGTGCCACTAAGGGGGCTTCTTCCGGCTTTCCGCCATTTGCATGCGTCTTTTGTTTGACCGTCCACCACAGAAACCGACAGACAGACCGACAGACACATATAGCAGATCATAATAGTATGCAAAATACGACAGTTTATTATCTGCGTCGCTGCAGACTCAGATTCATGTTCGATTCATGCGATCGAACTGGGAGCTGCGCGCGAGTTATGCAAATATCTTCCGCAAACATTTACATAGCCAACAGCCAAGCTGGCCAACAAACCGTTAAACAATTATTGTTGAGTTTTTGCGTACTCCCCGCCGCCTCTTTCGGGCCAAATTGCGTAGACAAAAACAGTCACACGAACAACAATTAAATGTGCAAAATCTCCGCGGCTTGTTTCGCGTGTTCGCTTTGTAGAATTCCTAATTGGCGATGAGACACAACATTATAATTTAATTATCAATATTTCGGTGTTTTTTTTTTTGTGTTTTACCCAAGGCCGACGGAAAGGGCGCCAAATAATTTGATCACTGATCATCGATTTCCGATGTCCAAGCATCTAGTACTAGCTCTGCGAAATTAAGCCATAAAACCGCGTTTATTTCTATGCCTAGAGCATTGGTTTATTTTTTTATTCATAGGATTGTTAACAGCAATTGCAAATGAGGCTCTTAAATGTTTAATTAGCCGCATTAAAGTTGTCTGCGGTCCGCCTGCTTGAGTTAGCTGAACTTGGCTTTTTCACACGCTGCTGGCGGCATCTAGAGTTGGTGTTAGCAAAGCTCGGCTTAAAGCTTGCTAGAGAGTTGCCAGCTTATGTGAAAATTGTGGAAGTTAATCGCCGTTAGGTTTAAAAAATCATTTAAAGTTAGGTGGCGAATATTGTATATCAAATATGGTACATCATATAAAGTGGGATATATTATAATTTATAAAACAAAAAATAAGATAAGTACCTTCTTCGGGAAATTGAAGCTTTTGTTTCCATTCTGTGTTCAATTGGATCATGAAAATCGATCTATCACAATAAAACCTAAATATGCCTAAATGATCGTTTGCAGGGGTATAACTAAATTTTATTGTTATCATTAATATGTTTCAATCGAAATGCAACATTTTCTTGAGCTTTCTACTATGTTACATTGAACTCATTAATGAATGTGTTTTGCCCATGTCCATATGCCATTAAATTTATCGTTCAGAGCTTAGAGTACTGGTTATCTTCGAGTCAACACACGCGTTTGAAGCTTTTTTAAATGTACAAAGAGGTATTACTTGATAACAAGATTAGTTGCTCTTGTTGCATTAACTGTCTCACCTAATTTCGTAGAAAAAATCCCCTTGCTCATTTTCTAGACTTCGTAAGTTCTTAATAATTATAAATTATAAATAATTGTTGGGTGAAAATTCAATCGACGTCAACCAAAAAGGGCAATCCATAATCTTATTTCTATTCAATTAATTGTGTGTTCAATCCGAGTGTAAACAAAGGCTAAATAGAGCTGATTAGTAGATTACATGACACGAGTCGTTGAGCTGACCCGAGCCACTTGAAGCTGTAACAGGTCGATGCTCCTGCTCTATGGCCACTCATCCAAAGTGGCTTTAATTGCGCAAATCGAACTCGTTTGCCAGCACGGAAATGCCGAATCTATATATATCTAGTATATATAGCATCTAGCGGGTCTCTCGCGCACTCTCCGCGCTATTCGATCAATCGAATTTTCGGATCGTTGCTGGCCAACTAGCAACTACCGTTGGCTTGCCCTTGGGAGGAACTCGTTTCGAGCGACAAATTGAGAGAAAAACAAAAAGATTAATATGTGGAGAAAAAGAAATCGTACTTCCGTTTCCTGATCGAACGTCGAGATGACGATGAAGCAGAAAATGCCTAAGAAGCTTAATAGACTCGATCGCGCAGAGCGGTTTTCATTTAGTAGCCGCCACCAATTAAGATGCATAATTATACATTCTAGTCTCGATATTTTCGCCAGCTCTCAATACCGGCCATATATCTGAGGCAATTCACAGTGTCTGTGATTTTTTTTTGCGCTCAGCAACTGTGTCAAGTTCAAAGTGAACTTTTAATTGCTAATTGGCTGCCAGCAGATCTATTCTTGGAGTAGCCCGCTCTTAATTATATTCAAAAATATGTATATTGCCGCTCTCAAGTTCAACATTCGCAAGCGTCGAGCTGCGGTTTGCCGAGAACTTTATCATTTCGCTGGCCGTTTTGCCTCATAAACCCGAAAATTAAAAGCTGATGAGCAGCTACAAAAAATCTCGGAGCTGAGCTCATATATAACTTTATTTTGAAGTTCGAGATGTTTGTGCATTTTGCTGGATGTACTTCACTCGATGTTTTTTTCAGTTGTAACTGGCCGCAAGTTTGGCCAATTGATTAGCAGCAGCAGCTTTTGGCCTCTAACTTTATTTAGCTAAGTTCAGTGGCGGTTATAACAGGGTTGGCAGTACCCCGAAAACTATTAATAAATATTTGTATTTGAACATTTTCTTTGGATCAGAGAGTTCTTTGAGTAAAGAAGATATTTGTGCGTGTTAAATAAACTTTATAATAGTTTAAAATTTCTTTATTTCAATGGGATAGGGCAAAATGAAGAGTAAAACATATTCAAAGCTTCTTGCCTTTCAATTTGTTAATATTTTGTGGTTAATAATTTGTTAAATTATAGCCCCAAGAAAGTATATTTCAACCCCCAAACAATATTGTTCGCACCCGCCGCTGGCCATCTTAGTGACCATCGAACGTGCCATCTTGACGGCTTGAGAAGCCTCAGTTACCAATTCTTTGACGATTACCCAACTGAATCTGGGCAGCAACTTCTGGGTTTGCCCATTCAATTAGGGCCAATAGTGTTTTGGCCAGGTCTTAGCCACGCAAATGCGAACGTATATCGAGCTTGAAATTCCGAGTGCCCAAATCATCTGCACATGTGTGTGATATAAATATGCTCGAATGTTTAAATTAAAGTCTTGTCTCTTTTTCGGGCCGTCGTGCCCAAGGTCAGGGCGTGCTGCTTGCTTTTCTGCACCAAATTGCAACGCAATTAAGACTAAGTATGGCCCCAGATCTGAAGATAAACCATCGCCGGCGGAGTTGACATGAAGCATTTAGCAATCCAATAGCAGCCATTGCGAAACTCCGAACAAAAATGTTGTTACTTCCACGGCGCGATTAATAAAAAGGCTTAATAAGCCGTCGCTGCTGCAGCGTAATTGGTAATTGCTGTTTACCGGCCCCGATACGTTTCGACCTTTTAATCAGGGTCCAGTCCAGTCCAGCCTTTCGAAAACATTCCGTTATTAGAAATTGAAAAACGACCGCGGTCAAGCTGCCAGCGAACGAGCGTTCTGAAACGCTCCAGAAAAGCCCCATCATGTCCCCGGTCTGACGTGTTAACACCCACACCCAATTCTATTCAGTGCTAATTAATTTATGATTGCTAATTATTTGCTACATATACTTGCTAATTAAAATTTATGCACAATCATTCTCTGCGCTGTCAGTGGTCTGTGCTCAGTGAAGAATTAGTTAAGCTAAGCGTTAAAGCAAACATTGCGAAACATTATATGTTACTTAACGGATGCGGATAGAATCTGCGAAATCTTGCTAAACATTCGATGGATTTAAATATTGATTATACTTATTGTAGAAAGAATATAATCAAACTTATCATTGCAGATTCCGCGAGTGTATTGAGTCAAGTTCCGGCTCAAAAACTATTGGCGTAAAATATTAGCATGGTATATCTTTTCAAAACATTGATAAAATATATTTTTCAAATTTGCTGCAGAAGATATATAAATCTTAGGCAAGATATAATAAAATTAGTTAAATTTGTGTTTCAACAATCTTGATTTTTAATAAATTTCATTGAATAGAAAACAAATGTAGTGATTTTGCAAATTATTTAATATAAAGCCGTGTCGAACTTTCCCGACTAAAATACCAATGTCTTGTCAGCACCAGGGCCATTAATCAGGCGAATAATAAGCGACAAACATTTAGCATTTGCCATAATAAACATATTCAAAACTTATTGATTATGATGAAGTCAAAGCTATTTCGCCAATGGCAAAAATATCACGTTGATGGAACGGAAATCTGCAAAATAAAAAAAGAAGCTTTTGAAGTAGAAAAAGCGACGCAGAAAATCACAACAAAACTGGAGCTATCAAAGCATACATTTATCATCGAAATCTTGGTCCGGTTGGCTGACGGCGTTGCCTTCTTTGACTTCCGACTAACCTAGACCTAGACCGTGAGATCCGAGGGGCTGTTACCAAGCTCATCCGCGGCTAGGAGCCGCCACGGGTGAAAACCAAATGCCAGGGCAGAGCACAGAAGAGCAGAGCCGCGCAGAGTCCAATCCAAGCGTGGCCAATCCGCATTCAACCGTTAGCAGCGTAGCCGTAGTCATAGCCGGCAACGTCATCATCCTTGCCAAGCCGGTCTCGGCCCCAAACATGGCCAAAATAATCAAGCCAAAGGTCGAACCGGCCGGGCTGAACTTCGAAGAACAATTTGCCCGGCGCTCAATGCGCGCGGCGTTAATTTGTCACTAAACGAAAATGGTTCTGTACGGTGAGTTGTTCATGCGGCACTCAATGGCATAATTACTGCAAGATATTGTCGTAAAGGCCTCGATGAAGGTTCCGTCGCACGTCCGATACTTGGCTGGGCTTAACGACGCACAGCCCAGTGGTTGCCTTGATCACGATACCATTCTGCACGTATCTCCGGATCGATTATGGATCTGGCTTTGATCTCGAATGAGACGCCACCTTGACACGTTTACCAGGCGGGGGGCATTCTGGAAATGCGAGGCTCCTTCGCATTCACAAAAAGTGTCTATTTCTAATCTGATAGATCATAAATCAAGTTCAAATACACAAAAGGGCGATCAAATTATGCCTATAAACGAAAGACTTAGGACACGAACTTGAGGTGTTGTCAAGAAACAAAATATAGAACTTAATGAAATTCCTTTATTTAAGCTGAAATACAAGATGGCAATCTGGCAATATCTCCGGATATATTACACTGGACTGCAAATCATATATTCTACAATATCTTCTTTACTATATTTTTCTTTACTTGAACTAAGAAGTTTTACAAAAATCAATGTTTTAAAGCGGTTTAAACCAAATTCAAAGATGTATAAATGTAGAGCTATAATACATAGGTATTTAAAACACTGAAAATTCACGTAGGACAGTGTTCTGGTTCCATAAGCCGCGTGCCATCTATTTTAGATTCAGAATAAGATGCCACCTTGACACGTATCGCACGCCGACCATTCTGGGAGGGTTGCTGCCCGACTGTCTATGTCTAGTCCATCGAGAATTCGTTTAGCACATCACCAGACCCCCAAGCAACACCTCAAGGGCCGATGGCTCAAGAACAGGTTATACTGGCTGGACGTTTGGCCTGTAAGCATGAATGGGAATTACAAAAACAGTCTGACGCGCTGAAGTAAACACCACCTGAGGTCACCCGAAGACAAGCCGGAAGTCCAGGAATTAACCTAGCTCAAGCCTTAAATATGGTGTGTCACAAAGTAAGGCATTCACATACGTTAACGATGTTGTTAAAGCGTGCTTTAATTGTTACCACTTTGCTGACAGAAAACCAGTTTGTCTCCTTAGAAACGGAAAATAGAAGTATGTGACTTGCAATTACATTCCAAGAAGTATATTTTCCATTTGTAAAAGTGGGGATTAAATTGTAAGGTGTAATGTGGTGAGGGAGTCCCCGGAGCTAGCATGAACTTGTGGGTCATAATAAGGGAAAAATAAGTATTACTTCTGAATATGACGCTATAATAAAATTTTCCCAAGTAAAGTTATTTTGCCTATGGAAATTTTGTACATCTTAGTTTTCTATTTTTTATGTGTTTTGTGGGATTTGAGGGGCAAGGTATTTTAGAGATATGCCCATAAATTACTAACTTTAATAAATTACTTCAATTCTTGATAATTTATTAACCACAATAACCACAGAAATTAAATACATTTATAAATACATTTTTCAATTTGCCCATAGAACCAGGCTTTGATTTTAAAATTTCACAAACAGATTTTCCCTTATTGAACTCGTCAATCATAAACAGTTTAATAATTTGTATATTTTATAAACAATTTAAATTTGCTCAAGTGTTGAGAAAATAATTATTTAGTTTATTTTATATAGTTTATTTATTTAGTTATGTAGCAGTTATTAAGAAAGCAATAAAAAAAATTCAAATAATACATTTTGGGGTCTAAATAAATTGTAAAAGCTGGCTGAAATATTTTTTAACAATAGGCACTTATTTAGATTGCATAATACGTAAACAAAAAGTAACAAAACGTAACACAAATCAGCCTTAGAATCATAGGTCACTTGTAATCAATATGGCAAACATCAGGTCTTTGCCAACTGCATTCCTTTTTAGCCAAAGAGTAATTTCCATTTGCAAACACGAATTAATTCCAGCATATCTTAGTGCATTGACCTATAAAAAAGCAAATTCACCCGCAGAAACCATCGAACGGCTGCCGGCAGCAGCATCAAAAGTTGAATGCCAAACGAAACATGCTAAAAAATCGAGAAAAAAACAACCCAGCGAGCGGCAACAACAAAATACAACTCACTGGGCCAAGCACACGCACACAGGTGCAGCATGCAGTGCGGCGGCGAGCCAACTGAACGAAACTTCCGTTGTTCTGTGCGCATTCGACGTTCGTTGAGTTTCCGAAGCCGCCGCCGCGATCGGCTTGGTTGTTGTAGTAGCTAAGCCGCGATCGCCGGCGCCGCTGCGCTGCCGCCGCGAAAAAGTTACTTTATCTTGTGATTGCTGAGAAGTTTCAGATTCAGTTGAGCATAAACATTCCTACGGTGTGGTGGTAGAATCAGCCAAGTCTGCGCGAATCCCAGTAATCGAGTTTAGCAACTCAGCGAGTCGAAGAGTGATTTTTCTGAGCGAGTGCCAGCTGCAGCTTCGGCGGCAACGAAAGGACTAGAAAGTGATTGACTTGAGCGGCTTGAGCGCAGCATGCGAAATCCTGCGGCGAGCCTCTGATACAAACTAATTAACAAAAGCACAAACAGCACTCAGCAGAAAGTGTTTGCACTTCGGATCTTAAAAAAGGCAACGAGAAACCGAAAGGAGCAGCAGCATTATGACGATGAACTACCACAACTACAACAGCAGTTCGCGGTTCGAGATGGTCGTGGAGATAGCCAACATTGCGCTGGACGAGTTCAAGACGCACCACATCTCGCGGAACTACACTGGCCTGGTCCAGCGCTACTACCAACTGGTGGAGGAGGATTACGGCGGTAGGTGTCCAGTGATGGTAATCCTTCTATTGAAGAATGCCAATCAGAGTCAAAGCATCAATCGATTTGCCAAGACTCCGCCGTCAAGTGAATCGGCCAGCATAGTCAAATTATTAATGCATAAAAATAATGAATTGGCGTTTTTATGGCTGCCAAATCATAACAAAAACGTAAACGCCAATAAAGCGAGTACAAAACGAGTACAAGCAACACTAAAAATGAAACTAAAGAGAAAATGAAACCAGAAAACGAAGAAAAAACCCAAAACAAAAAGCTTCTAGGACAATTAAAAAGGTTTTTATTTTGTTGTCGTAGTACCTTGTGTGTGTGTGAGAGTGTTTGTGCGTCTTAAATGTCGACCTTGGCAATGCCAATTGTATTTTTGACAATTATTAACGTAATTAAAATGTATTTACATTGCTTATCTTAGCCATTTTTATGATGCGACCGTCGACATCGACGACGACGGTTGCCTTTGGTTTTTGCCGTGTGCAGCTGAGCATGTATTTATTAGGCACAATAAAGGCACTTCGAACACGGCGACTTCCCCTAGGGTTTTTTTTGCGTCTGTCGAGCGCACATGTTGGGTTGTATGATCCATATAGACATTCCTGGCAATGAAAAGCTTCACCCGGGAAAGGTCAATGGCTGGCAGATGCAATAAAAACCTGTGCAAATAGTGAACACCTCTGCTTTAGAGGTACTAAACCAAGCTAAAAGGGATTAAACAGTGCTAAAATCATGCTTACGAGGCGAAATCTTTCAAAAGTTGCGACTGTAAACAAAAGACTTAGGACACGAACTTGACACGATGAAAGAGGAAAAGTTTTAGAACGTTGACGTACAAATTATTTGTTGCTAGAACAACTTAAATTGTGCATTTATATTATATGGATATTGTGTAGAAAAGCCACTTTGAATTACTTTTATTGATCATCCATTTAAAGATTAAACAAGTTCATTTTAAATACATTTTGAATAAATAAGCACAGTGCACAATCGATAGCTAACTTAAACAGGTCAAGAATATCCAGCAAAAAAACGTGATCTCAGGCTTCCACTGCCATATTTGCAATTACATTTACAATATAAGTTTTTACTATGCCTTTAATCACTTTCTGTTGTAAACAACCCAGGGCTGTAGGAAAGTTGGTCTATTTAAAAAATAATCAAAAGCCGCTGGCAATTAATTTCCATATCAGGGGGTTCCTCCACATTATCGGGCTATGACGACAATGTCTATTAAGAAGTGCAAGTGGAATTATTTTCTAAACGAATGCCTCACATAGCTTACAATTATTGCTCAGTGGAAAGGCGACATTGCTGACACTTTAATCGATTCAGTGACAACACGCCGGCGAATTGTTTTTTATTTTTATTTTTGTAGCCACGATTCCATTCAGCGGGGATAAATTGAATGGTTGTCTTAACGCGAAGTGCTACAGGCTAATGAAATGCAAATCAAAGCTGGTCTGCATTAGCATAAACAAAACCGAAAGCGAGATTAATTAAAAACAATATTGCAGCAATTAATTTGATGGCTTTCCTCTATTCCATTCGCAGATCCGCGTGCTGAACGCTTCCCGTTGATGGAGCATCCTATGTTCACGTTCGGCCTGGTGGCCATCTACCTCTCCTGGGTCCTCGTCTTCGGGCCACTCTTTATGCGCGATCGCAAGCCCTTCCAGCTGCGCCGCACCCTGGTCATCTACAACGCCTTCCAGGTGGCCCTCAGCGGCTACATGTTCTACGAGGTAAGTTCCGTGTCCGGATCTGGACTTGATCTAGCCTACTAGTCTGCTAACGTCGTTCCCTTTCCGGTTTCCCCCAGCACCTGATGGCCGGCTGGCTGAACTACTACAATCTGAAGTGCCAACCGGTCGACTACTCCGATGGTCCCAGCTCCAAGAGGGTAAGTGGACGGACGCAACCGGTCCGTCAAAATTAGAATTTAGAAATTAGAATCTGAATTATATCGAGCTCCGCGCCCATCCCCAAGTGGTCTTCTGTTCGGAGAGGCACGCGTGGACTTAAGGAGTTTATGGCTTCCATTATATAATTTGGCATTTGTCAGCTAGCCGGTTTGCTCTGGGCTTTTCTTATTATTTTTTTTTTTTTAGCTCACCTTGTCGGTGGGTTCATCTTCCGCCGCTGACCAGCAAGTTCGTTGCCTTTATTTGTGATGATTCATTGACTCCGTCTCAGGCCTCAAGACCAATTTAAGTTGCCCGTAGAGTTCGGCTCGAAGCTAAGTTTTTTGACCAGTCATAGCGCAGAAGCGACGGCAGCTAAATGTTTTAATTACGGCTCTATGACGGCACAAAGTTCACATTCAAATGTACTCGGCGGGGCAATTAAGACTTGGAGATGGAGACTGGATGGGAGAAGGCTTCTTAATCCAAATTCTATGTATGTACATCTAAGTGCTTTTCGGGCAGCAATTTGTTACGCCTCTCAATCGATTGTTTACCCATTTTCCCAGCCATCAATTAAAATAAATAATTGTGTAATGAGAGATTTAAAGTTAAAGGCATAATTTGTATGCCAATTTGTCTGTCCACCGCAAATGAGGCATTTTATGTTTGTAAAAGTGTAACAAGCTGAAACTGGCTGCGGTTAGCCTTTGGTTAAATAGGTAATATATATTCCACACTCTTTGGGGAAATACTATGTTTCATTCATACAGAAACCAATTGCAAAATATTCCCTAGACCTTACAAAATCAACAGGTAAAAGCCAGACTCTCAGGCAGTAGAGACTACCAATTGCAATCACTTAAGCCCTCCAGTATTAGAAATAAATATTCGAGACTGCCACACCCTCAAGGCCTCTGTCGATTGCTTGTGTTACAATCAAATTAACAACTTTTTAAGCGGGCCTAAACAGTTTGGTTTGTTTGCAATTGTGATTGTACTTTGGCTCTGTTTGGGCTCTGAATCAATAGAGCATAAAATCTGAGAAAACCACACTGGCCAGGCCAAGCTTCCCCAGTTTTTTTCCGATTCTTCCGTTCTTTGATCGATTTCACATCCGCAACGGGCAACAAAGAGTAAAAAATAGCCCCAAAAATATCAAAAACCCAGCCGCTGACAAGTCAATAAACTCTGTTTGGGACCTCAACGTCATTAGCATCCGTCATCCAGTTTTATTAGTAATTTACATAAGTCCACGGCGCCTTAGCACCGTCATAAAAGTCGCCATTGTTTACATTGCTCATACGCCGTGTGCACTCGCTAGATGGCCAAGCGTTTCAATAGCTTCAGCCAGCCCAAGATTCTTGCTTGGCAAATACTTGCGAGCAAATGAAAATGAAAATAAAAATGAAAACAGAAGAGTTGAGTGCTTGAACAAGAAGAGAAACTACCCGAAACGAAACCAAACGAGATGCGGCGGAACGAAAACGTTGTCAATGTCATTGCGCAAGCTCTTCTTTTCGCCGCTGCGGTTTCTGTGCTAATTGAGCACGTACATATGTTATGTATCTACTACTACTATCTGTTGTTGCCTAGCCCAACGACCTTGCCGCACTCGCACTGATCCGCACACCACCCCCTGTTTTTCTCCCCCCACGCAGATGCTCAACCTATGCTACCTTTACTACCTGTCCAAGCTGACCGAGTTCGCCGACACTGTGTTCTTTGTGCTGCGCAAGAAGTCCAGTCAGATCACCTGGCTGCATGTGTACCATCACTCGGTGACGCCGCTGGAGACCTGGGTGCTGGTCAAGTTCCTGGCAGGTGAGTTGAAAGAAATATCTCTGAGTTGTTAAAGAAATTAGGCAAATTTCCTCTTCTTAAAAGCTTATATAAATTATGTCGGTAGAATTTTGTGTTAAGTAATCCTAAACATTAACACATGATATATGTTATAATTAACCTTTTCGAATGAGTGTCATCCTGTTCTGAAAACCTGACGATACCAAAATATGGAAATGCCACTCTTTAGTTCTAGTTTCTTCCCCTAATGAAGTTCCCGCGACAGTAACCATTTGAAATTACCTCTTTCAGGTGGAAACGCCACGTTCCCGAATCTGCTGAACAACTTCGTCCATGTGTGCATGTACTTCTACTACATGATGGCCGCCATGGGACCCGAGTACGCCAAGTTCCTGTGGTGGAAGAAGTACATGACCGAGCTGCAGATCGTAAGTACCCAGCGGGGGGCAGGGGTGGGGGCTCATTAAAATGGAATCAGTTCCAGCACAGATTCCGGGGCCAGAAATTAAAAGCGAACGAAACGTGTTTAGAAGTCCGGCGCGGCATGTGTGAAATATATTTTTCGGACATAGATCGAATTTAGCCGTTGGTTGCCATTAGCTTTTGGCAATTGGCAGGCAGGCTGGCTGCCTAGCTAGTGGCTGGCTGGCCAAGACGCCGCCAAAAATGCAAACCAGTTAGACCGGCAATCCGAGCCGTGCCTCAGACTTGGACCAAGAGTCAGCCTCTGCCACATAAATTGGCATTATTCATTGGGCGCAAAAGGCACACACACCGAGGCGGCACCACGGATACCTGTTGCTGTCTGTGTTTATATTGCCAAAATAAAATGTTGGCTAATGCTTCTAACTGTGTCTCTTGCATTTGCCCAAATGCCGAAATGCCACTCTGAAACTAAGATTCGGCCTCCGCCGCGCCGGCTGTTTGTCTTAGGCCTTAGATTTCTATCTGGCCAAGCTTCTGGAGGCCAAAGGCCGAATCTCCCGGGCATCGATCACACATTCTGGCCAAATTGCGCAACCGGGCGAATCGAGATCTCTGTCGCCGAAAGCAAAAGTGAAGTGAATCTACAGCTTGAACTAAAGCGAATCCATGTGATGTCGACACAATCGAGATCTCGTCTTGTTCTGGTTTTTCCTATCGACTTTTTTCTGTTGTCAATTCGATGTCGTATTAGACTGGCTCTTGGCTCCACTTGAACGGTTCTTGCTGACCAGTCTTTTTTTTTTTCAAGTGGCCACGCATAATTGACAGATCCAACCAATGCAGACATATGGCATACAGTGGGTTCCATTGCATTCTACCTCTCTTATTGCCAAAGTGTCGAAATTCTTGAAACGCATGGAATATGGCAAGTTTGGTTTGTTCTGCCGCCGCTGGCTGGCCTCCTTCGCTGCGAGATTCAACTGGCAGCGGGCCTGCCAGAGTTGTTATTGCCGTAGTTGCTAGTTAGTGAATCGCCTTGAGAGCTCTGCTCCACAGCTGAGTTGTCAAACGTTCGGTGACTAACTTAAGTAGCAAGCACTGGTTTGTTTTTCCTACACAAGCTGTAGTGCAGGAGGCGAGCAGTAGGCATTCTTTAAAAGTCCATTAAAAAATAGATTTTTTCCTCTATAAAAAATCAGCCTCTGTTAGACACGTCCGTCTTATTTTGAAATACCAATTTAACTTATTCTTAGTTTGAATTGACTTTTTTGTGTCTCTGTAATTGGTCATACATTTATTTGGGATCTTAAATGCAATTCTTTTTTTCTTAATTGCCCATAAAAAATCCATTTTAATTATGTTTTTCCTAATCGATAATTGGTTGCACATCAAACTTATTCATTAAATCCGGCCCTGTCTGTGCAGGGGAGTGCTCACTGTGCCCGTTTTATGCGTCTATAAAATTTTTGCATATGTAGCCAGTTGAGTGCTCGTTTTGATTGCTGTTTCTGTTGATGTCGCTGTGCAGTTTTCTTGTTGTTTTCCAATTGCAGTAGCTTGATTCTACACCAAGAGAAAAATAACAAAACCCTTCTTTGAAAATTATCTAGAAACCTTACAAAAATGAATTCTTTAGACACGTTTTAGAAATGTTCTAAATAAAAGCCCTACATAATGTTTTATACACAGCTTTCCTAATTATCTCAGTTACTTTATTTCACTTTTAAAAGCAACCCTTAGCCTTATAAAATTTCTCTCTCTGTATTCCCTGTGCAATTGCTGCGCTGCACTGACATATTTAATGAGTAGGCAAACGCATCTCATAGATAATTTATCTGTCACGCCAGCGGCTGCTACCTTCTGGCGCTTACTGCGATTCTAGATTGGCCAAGTGTTAGCAATCGCATGCGCAACTCGCTGGCTTCTTTCGGTTCCTGTCGGCCAATTAGCCACAAAAAGCGTAGCGTGCTCCAAATTTTAAACAACGCCACCAAGCCCAAGTTGAAGTTAAGTTCCGATTTGCCGATTGCCGGATTGCCGGCTAACGTTGCCAACAATTCGGCTGGCCAGCTCACTAGCTGGCCGCGTTTTGTTGCAACATCCCCGCAGCTCGCCGAGGTAGGCCAATTCCAATTCCACCAACAGTTTCCACATTTGGTGCACCAAACCGACCAGTTTCGATTACATTATCATTTCGTGTTCGTTCCGTTTTGCGGCAATGAATGTTGCCCGCCACTGGCCGAGTCGAGTGAGCTCAGTGGAGTTCCAATGGAGTTGAGCGGAGCGGAGCGTTCACTTTTGTCCAGCACCGCGACGAACTTGCCACACCAACTGGGTGAGTGTCTATGTCGGCCATTGCAACAATGTCTGCGTGTGCCTGCGGGTTTGCTTCTGCCCCTGGCCACCGTTCCAGCTGGAGTCCCAACTCCCGCTAAACAGGTGTCAGTGCTGCCAAGAGAGAAATTAGACAGAAATATGTAAATTTGAATTTAGTAAATTGTTTAGGCTAATAAAGAAAAGTCAGAAAGCTAGTTGAGTGTAAGATAGAGGGTAGTTAAAGGTTTTTGCGTTCAGTTTAAAGAAGATGTAGAATGCTAAATTACATTATCAAATCATTTTAAGACTTGTTTTAAAACTATAAAAAAGATTTTAGTAAAATGATGCTAAGAACATTATAATCATAAAAGCAATCAGAGATAAATTGTGCAGTATTATAAAATATTTACATATTTAACCTAAAATTTCAAAAAATTTTAAATTGTCAGCACTGATAGACGCAGCTTTAGCCACCGCTTTGCGGTTGTCGATGCCGACCACTGGGCAGACTACTCTCGCCATTTGGCTCCGTGACTGGGTAAAAGTCAACAAGCGATCTGCCACTTTCAATTGCCGGTGTTCGCTCCGATCAGTCATGTTGCAAGTGCAACTGCATTTTGTTCGGCATTTGCCGGCACACGCAGCCACAACGTTCAATGCTCTGCGGCCAGATTATGCAATCAGTGGCAACAGTGGGTAAAAATACTTTTTCGAATAGATTAACTGGAAAATAAGATAAAGTAAACGTATGACACTAATAATTGCTTCTAAGAAATTAGTAATTATTGGTTGAAATAACGTCTAAAACGGCTATACAATTAAGATTAGACCCTAAGGTCAGTAGGTTCGTAAAAACAAAAAGAAGGCAAACCCTGTAAGATATTGCCAAAATGTTGCAAAAACTAGTTTGAAAGGTGCTTCCTAAGATGACCTTAGTAAATGCAGCCGATAAACTTAATAGTCCCCTCCGAAAAAATCAATATACAATTTAAACAGGTCACCGCCTCATAAAATATCCAACACTTTAACTTGCCAAGAGATTTCGTTTGAGATTGTCCTAAACTAGAGCACTTATTGGCTAAAGTTACTGCCGGTCTTCAAGAGCTTTCAAAATCTATTCACCACACAAATTTAAAACACCAATTTAATTTAAGAAAATCCGGCACGAACCACAAACAAGCTCCGAGGTCAAAACTCTTAGGAAAACGTGCAAAATAATTTCGCATTTAATTGCAAACAATTTATGGAAGAGGCTACTGCGGTTGAGCTATAATCTTTGTATGCTCAATGTGAGGAAAACAAAGAAGCATATATTGAAGCCTCGTTACGAAACCGTTTAGACCCTCTCCATAGAAGTAGTTCCCACAAATTTTAGAAGAAGGAAGCTGGCCATTGGCTCTGCGACGGAGATTGGCCCACTTCCATCAATCATCGCAGGCCACGGTGCTGCCAGCAGGCTCGTGTCTCGTGCATTGGGGCGTTTAAGCGTCGACGTTGGCTTTCAACGAGCGGACCGAGCCGCAGTTGCAGTTGCCATCTTGGCCAACTGCCGCTATTGGCTCAGTGACTTTGCGATGCAGTGGTAATGGAAACCTGCACCGCTTGGCTGGCCAGCATGATTATTTGTAGGTCACCGAAAACTGCACCCTGTCGAGATAGATGCGTTTACAGAGGAAAAAATATTTTAAATTACGGTCAATAAGGAAAATTTAAAATAAAAATATAAGAGAATTAATTAAAGGTCGGTTCAGTTCACATTTAAGTTTGCTTTTATACAATTTTCCCCTGGAAGAGTGCAATATTCCCACCAAATTCTTAAGAATAATTTTCTTTTGGTGTATATAACTGGATAGTTAGTGGAAGTTATAGAAGTGGGTGCCATCAAAACATGTATCTTATGATCGATCAACATCAAAAACGGTCGATAAATATGGGATTTATAACACGCGCCAAGGGGTTGCCAAAGGCCAATGGAAGGGGGTAGTCGAGTGGCAATTTGTTGGACACAGCTAAACATAGCCACTAGCATCATGGCTAGTTAATAGCCAGACACTCTGGCTAATTCTAATCAATGTGCACAAGTTGTAACAACATTGAGTGCTTATTGATTACCCGGGGCAAGTGCTCAAGGGTGCTCCACCAGTGCCGTAGGTTGGCTATATGACTCGACAGTAAGCGGCCTGGCTAATTGGATGACGTTACAGCTTCCGTAACGAGACAAGCTCTGCCCTTCATGCGGTCAGCAATGACCAGAAAGAGGTGGGTCAAGTCCAGCCCAGCGAGCGTTGATTGTGGCCTACTGGAGGGGCGTGTGTCCTACCTCGGTAGAACTTTCCCAGCATTCAGGTGTAATAGCTTTATTTACCGTATGATTCCCACAAGCTCTATAACAAAATACGTATGATTAGGCACTGCAGATCACAGTTACATCATAGATTTGAATAGGATAGGGAAAGGGTTAGCTCATCTAAAAAATATATTTAATATACTTATAATTATATTTATTTTGTGTCTTCTACAGGCCCAGTTCGTGCTGTGCATTGTTCACACCACCCGTGCCCTCTTCAGCAACCAGTGTCAGTTCTCCAAGTTCATCTCGGCCCTGCTCCTGCTGAACGCCTCCATTTTCTTCTGCCTCTTCATGAACTTCTACATGCAGAGCTACAGGAAGTCCAAGGCTGCGCAGCAGCAACTGGAGCAGCAGCAGCAGCAACAGCTCACCTCCAAGGCGGACAGCAACAACAACACGGCGATGGCAATGCAGAAGCTGAAAGCCCACTAAAACGGACTCAGCTCGACAGGGGGAACTACTTGTAATAATGTGTAAACTGAAAACAGATTGGTGTTGGCAACAGACGAAAAACGGATGAAACGTTTGAAGTAGTTTTGGTACAAAGGTTTCAACTAACGCTAAGCTAAGCTTAAGAGCCATAAACACAAGCATGCACACACAGAGAAGCGCCGGCTGACGACCGATCGATGAACAGGAACAGGCGAACACGGGGCGTATGCGCAATCTGATCGTCCCCCCCAGCCTCTGGCCAGCTTTGCTTGACCGCTTTGCTTGCCCTTGCCGCTGCATCCAGCCAGCCGCTTCTGCATTCTGTACTTTCTGTATCCGCATGTGGAACTGTACAACAAACTGGGTCACTTTTCGAGATCTGCCTAGAGTGTAAGTCGCCTAATTCTAGAACCTCACAAACGAAACGCGTTTAGATTTAATTGAAAAGGGCGCCTGGCTGCCCGCCCGTAGTCATAAGAGATAATTGTAATTGTGTATAGACGATTTGTAAATAGCCTGTTAAATGTTAATGTTAAATATTTGTAGTCCTAAGCCAACTAGTCTAACTTACAAAATTCGCACGAACAAATACGGCGCGAGCACGAAATTAAAAGCGAAGACAAATAAAAGCGAAGAAAAGACAAATTTTAAAAAACCAACCAAGTGGCTTTTGTTGCCAGAATAACTGCCTCTGCGTTCTAAGCAACTAGGGGAGGGGGACAAGGCAGGGTCACTGTGGCGGAAGAGATCAATAAATTCCAAGAGCTGACAATAGAAAATCCGATCGGAAATACCGGAATTGATAAAACTTCTTTCTTGCCAAAGGCACAAAGCAAAGGCTTAAGCACGACTTTTAAAGTGTCGACATAGGAAATCAATAATGGCACTAGCATAAGTTCTGAATAATAACAAATTCCGTTCTACTGCTATTAAAAGTGTTGAAATGGAAAACGAGTAATACCAGTAGGCGATAAATCAAAAGCATATTCTTTAAACTAAAGCAACAGCTGCAAAATAATTTAAAAGCTAGCGATAATATGTCATGTGTGAAATGCGAAATGAAATTCAATTTAAATTATTTGAATTCCATAAATGTAATTAACAGTTTCGATATCAATTTAAGTTTAAAGTAAAAATTAAAGAAACGAACAATTTCAAAATTAATAACGGTCTTGCAGTCAGTCTGGCAACCCTTTACTGTGTCTCGCGAACTAGCGAAGTATTATTCGTACCGTCTGAACTAGTTCAGTGATGACGATTATAGGGGCATTTTTTATCGGGCAGCTTACGGTCACACTAGCTCTATAATCAAACAAAAGAACAAAAAGAATTTAAGGTGACTTTTTACCGCTAACTACGATTAATCGAGAGCCGCCTGACAGCATGGAGCAAATGGAAGTGGATGTGGACCTGTCGGCCAAGCCGAGCACCTCGTCAGCCTCCGGCGGCGCCACCAACTCACAGGATCCGACCCCAAACCAAAATCCAGCGACGGAGCAGCCGCCCAAGGGAAATATCATGGCTGCGCCGGGCACCAGCGGTTCGGTGACCATTTCGCTGCATCCGCTGGTCATAATGAATATATCGGAGCACTGGACGCGCTTCCGGGCACAGCACGGCGAGCCGCGTCAGGTGTACGGAGCCATAATTGGCAAGCAGAAGGGGCGCAACATTGAGATTATGAACTCATTCGAGCTCAAGACGGACGTAATCGGGGATGAAACGGTGATCAACAAGGACTATTACAACAAGAAGGAGCAGCAGTACAAGCAGGTGGATAATGTCAAAATCTTCCGTTGCCAAAATCACTCTATAATCGTGTACTTTCACAGGTTTTCAGCGATCTCGACTTTATAGGCTGGTACACAACCGGCGAGAACCCCACGGCGGATGACATAAAGATCCAGAAACAGATCGCCGCCATCAACGAGTGTCCCATCTTGCTGCAGCTCAATCCGCTTTCCCGGAGCGTTGACCACCTCCCATTGAAGCTGTTCGAATCGCTCATTGACCTGGTGGACGGCGAGGCCACCATGCTGTTTGTGCCCCTCACATACACACTGGCCACAGAGGAGGCAGAGCGCATCGGAGTGGACCATGTGGCACGCATGACCTCCAACGAGTCTGGCGAGAAGAGTGTGGTGGCCGAGCATCTGGTGGCCCAGGACAGCGCCATCAAGATGCTGAACACGCGCATCAAGATCGTGCTGCAGTACATTCGGGACGTCGAGGCCGGCAAGCTGCGGGCGAACCAAGAGATTCTACGCGAGGCCTACGCCCTGTGCCACCGGCTGCCCGTAATGCAGGTACCCGCCTTCCAGGAGGAGTTCTATACGCAGTGCAACGACGTCGGACTGATCAGCTATCTGGGCACCCTCACCAAGGGCTGCAACGACATGCACCACTTTGTGAACAAGTTCAACATGCTATACGACCGCCAGGGATCCTCACGCCGCATGCGAGGCCTCTACTACTGATGTGCGGCCCCCCATTAAAGCCCCCGATAATGTACGATGGGTGAATGCGGTTTTATTTCAATTGCCGGAGGACCGGCGGGCTACATACATACGTATACGGGTGGCATCAAGCGATATCACTTTCCTTCCTTGCACAGGCAGAGCCTCGAGCTTACAGCTGCCAGCTTCTAGCTTCGTAAATTCAATTCAGATGCATGCACAGACATTTCCTAGACACTTAAATAGGTAACTTGCAGCGGTTAATTAATGGTTGTAGTCGTCCAGCTTCAGGCTGGCGTACTGCTGCAGGAATTCCACCTCCAGCGGGTGCATCTCCTTGGCGGGAATGATGAGCGAGTGCAACGGTCCGCCCATGTCGGTGGATCGCATCTCGAGCAGCGTGGTCACAGCAATCTGCTGCGACTCTTGGCCGACGCGGGCCAGACCCACGCACAGTGACTGCTCGTTGAGAACCGTGTTCCGCTCCAGGGCGTCCTTCTTCTCCACGATGGCAAGCAGCTGGTGGGCTGCCTCTGCCACGCTCATGAAGCGCGGCGGCATATACTCCTTGCGCTTGCGCATCAGGGACTCTGGCGTGGGCTCCTTCACCTTGATGTCCAGCAGGCACAGCGTGTGCATGTTGTGCAGGCGGTTCAGCTTGATCTTGTCGTAGAAGCTGTCGGGCTTCCAGGTCTCGTCCCAGTACGGAATGGACACCGTCTCGCCGAATTTGTATAGCTGGAGGCCGCAGCAGCCCACTGCGTTCATGATGGAGGCGTTGTGCACGACCTTGTAGGGGATGTTCTTCTCCTTGGCGCGCAATATGAAGTCTGTGTGGGTGGTGGCCCCGAACGGATCCCCCACCACCAGCAGAGCCACGTCGGACTCTCCAGCGCCTGCCAGGATCTCGTCAGCGCCCTGCTCCACCAGGTCGCGGTCCGCCAGCAGCAGCGGCCGCCCGTAGAACTCTTGCTGCGGAAGCACGGGCGAGTGAGTGAGAGTGGGGGCAACATGTGTCAAGGGATACCTACCATATCCTCAAGGCTGCAGCCCAGAATCGAAGTGTACATCTCCAGGTACACACGACTGCACTGTTTCACTATCTCCAGACCCTTGACCGTGATGTCCTTGAGGTCGCCAAGGCCGAGGCCGATTAGGTAGAACATGCTGAGCAACTACTGCGACTGGCTCGGCCACTGCAACTCCTGCCAAATGTTGTTAAAAAAGCTTTTTAAATGCAGTCAACACGTGCCGTCGGGCGTTCTGTGTGACCGCAGCCAGAGCGCCAAAAAATCACAATTTTCTGAGGAAAGGTACTAAAAAAAAACGTTGAGATAGTTTTGTATTTTATTTCACAATTTTAAAGGGATTCTGAATAAAGCCCGATAAATGAGCGTTTGTAAGATAAAATTAAATAATAAAGATAATTAAAAGCTACGAAGAAACTGTATTTCATCCTGGGCAGGTACATTTAGATTTTAGAGGGACCAGCCGAAATGACAATAAAGGCGGGCGATACAAAAGTCAAGGTCATCATTGACACATAGTTATTTTAAAATTAAAACTCCCCCTTGCGTTTAAGAACTAGGTAATTTGGTGTGTTTATTTCATCTCAGCTGTATGGTTAATATGTCCAGATACACATAGAATACTTTAGGCACTGTCTTAACGTTTACTCGTACAAACTATACACTTAACAAATAATCGGTCAATTGGCTCTAAGCCTCTGCGTTGGTTGTATTTGTATTTGTATCGTCACATATCTTAAAGTCGCAGAAGTGGGGGCTGAGTATAGGAAATAAACGATTAACATTCCATAATATACATGTTTTTCTTTTACTTACGTTGCTGTGGCCCCTCGAACAACGCAATATGCAATGAAGCGCTCTACCTGCAATTAGAAAACGAAATATAAAAATAATACCCTTGGAATTAATGCAAAACTGACCATCATTTCAAAGGCCCCGTAGACCATCGAATTATCAAATGCCTTGCGCACTTGCAGAAAGTACTTGTGTATCTCCGCACTGAGATCCTTCCACTCGGAACACTCTTCACGCGAGCTGCGACAGTTGATAATTAAGCTGAAAGTGCGGATTAGCATAAACATGTCCGCATGTCGGTCACTGTCCGCCAGCTCCTGCCAATTAACCAGTTTGGCCAATGCGAAGGCCTTCTGCGCCTGCAAATTTTGAACCAGATTAATGAAATAACTAAACACCAGCGGCTAGGCTTACATTGTTGCTCCCCAATTCGACTGGTACTTTCGCGTAATGCCCCATAATGGTGAGCAGAAGGGCCACCGCGATATCGTTGCCCAGCTTCGAGGACTTCACCAAAGCGGGAATGGCGTCGTGAATGTCCAGCACTCGTTCCAAGCGCTCCTTTCCCAGCGCTTCATCCACCAAGCTCTTGTGCAAGCCAATGGCAATGTATTGAACCCCTTCTGTGTCTAGAGTGAATGGAAGTTGGCTGACTGTTTCGACAAAGTTCAAACGCTCCTTCATCAGTTGGGAATCGTCCTTTTGGTATGTCATCATCATAATGGACAACGTGAACAGATCAAGCAGCTCCTTCAGATTCTTCGGAGCGCAGGTTGTTAAGCAGATCATGAACTGATCCAGCAGCTAAACAACAATATGCACTTTGTTAGTTATAACTTATTAAACTTAAATTAATTTGTGTTTACCCGCTTGGTGGCTTTGGTCTCATCGACAAATGGAAACCACCAGCCTATGGACGATTTGTAGAGAAACGATTTGATGTCATCATGAGTATACCCCAGGCGCACCTCGTCCTCCTCCAGAGTGGAGGTGTTTAGCGAGGAAACGGATATATCCATTTAATTTGTAAATGTTTCTTCGTGTCGTTGTTGTAAACAAAAAATGCGCAAAAGAAATACATTAAGTGCGACCAGACGGCCTGAAATACTTAAATACCATAGAAGTCGTCAATTTATCGATATTAACCGTGTTTGATATTGTTGATAACTGAAAGTGAATATTCTTTATTATATCAACATAATTTTAAAAAAAGTTATATTTTTTTACCACATCAATTTGACAACTAAATAAAAAGATCTTTTTAACAAACATCGGTGTTTGAAAATAAAGATCGATATATCGATAGTAAAACCGATGTCTTGGAGCTCCACGTGCGGCGCTTTTTTGTAAATTTTATTCTTTTACTGTTGATTTTATACAAATAACACCATTTAAAATGCCGCCTGTAAAGAAGCCCAAGCCCCAGAAGGTTGATAAGCAGGCCTCGCCCATTAAAACAATACAGAAACCCAAGGAAGTCGTTTCCGGGCAGGTGAGAGCGCGTACCAACGAAAACAACAGCTCAGATGGACTCAGTCTGGTAACTGTAAACCTCCTCCATTTTTCAGCTGAAGAAAAAGGTGGACAAGGCCAAGCCGCAAAAGGAGAAGGGTCCGGAGCGCGGCGTGATCATTGTGAAGCACCTACCGCACGGATTCTTCGAGCAGCAACTGCGCCAGTACTTCCGCCAGTTCGGCCGTGTGCTCCGTGTACGGTTGGCCCGCTCCCTACGTACCGGCAACAGCAAGGGCTATGCCTTTGTCGAGTTTGAGTATCCGGAGGTGGCCAAGGTGGCGGCCGACACCATGGACAACTACCTTATGTTCCAGAAGGTGGTCAAGGCCTCCTACATTCCCCCGGAGAAGCAGGCCTTCAATTACTTTAGGACCTCCTTGAAGAAAGTGACGAATAAGGTAAGTTTATGCGTAGTAAGTCTTCATAAAACGAAAATAAACCAATATAATTTCCACAGGCTGGTAAGGAGATCTACGTCTCGGAGGTGACCAAAGCCACCCAGCGCAGCGTCAAAAAGCAGAACAACTGGGATGAATCTGCCTGCCAGAAGCGCACAGTGAATAACCTCAACAAAATCAAGAAGCTGCAGGAGAAGTACCAGGACTTGGGCATAGATTTTTCCAACTTGCTCGTGCAGCCAATCAAGAAGTCAAAGGATGCTCCAAAGGCAGAGACAGCTAAGGCCTCAACCAGCAAGGCAGCCAAGTCCGACAAGAAGCAGAAGTCGCCCAAGCTAGAGGACTTGCTGGGCACCACCATCGACGAGGATTCCGACGATGAGGATTATGAGGATGCCAGCGACGATGAGTCTGAGGTGGAGGAGGACGAGGACGATGAACAGGCCAGCGATGACAGCGACGAGGAAGAGGAGGAACTTCCGGTGCCGGCAAAAAAGGCGCAAAAGAAGACCAAAGGCGTCGTCGAAAGCTTGGCGGATAAGCTGAAGCGCAAGCCCGGTACTGGCGGAATCCAGAAAAAGAAACCCACACCAGTTGTCGCCAAGGCAGGGAAGATTTCAACAAAGAATGTCGCCACCCACAAGCTGCAGCTGGCCGCAGCCAAGAAGCTGGCCAAACCTCTTCCCATAGGCAAGGCCAAGAAGTCAAAGAAGTAGCCTAGAATACCTTTACTATCTGTAGTTGTTAAGTAAACAAAAACATTTTGTAAGTTGAATTGTGTTAAAAATATGTCCTTGTACAAACTAGAACTGTGGCGTCTTGGTATCGACCCCTTGGAGCTCCTCCAGCTTGACACGCTTGCACTTCATGCGGCGGTTCTGGAACCACACCTTGACCTGCCGCTCCGAAAGCTCCAGGGCCACAGCGATCTCGTAGCGCCTCAGTCTGGTCAGGTAGTTGGAGAAGCAGAACTCCGTCTCTAGCTCCTTCAGCTGCGACTTGGTGAAGGCCGTGCGTTCCTTACGATTAGAGGAGCTGGCCCGTGGCTTGTTAGTTGTTTGGTTGGAGAGGTCCTGGCAGGTTGAGGCAGCATCATTAAGCAGCCATGGATCGGTGGCTTCTCTGGACCAATTGGCCTGCCCCTTATCGTAGTCCATGTAAACTCTACTCTGGTCGTATCCATAGCTGCAGTCCGTGTATCCTTCAGCTTGATTTAGCCAAGACTTGGTAATATCCACGTAGTAACTGGAGTCGTAGTCTGCGATGGGGTTGCTGTAGTTCTTCATTTCGGCTCTCTTCGCTTCTGTGGCAAAACTAATACTGAGATCTCGGACCCGCGGGAGCCGCTTATTAAGGAAAGGCTGCCTCTGCGATCGCCTCAATCTGCTTTTTCACTTAGCTGCAAATGATGTGCTGCTGATATGATAATTGTGCTGGGCGCAACATCTGGACCCACAGAAGACAGACCCCGGGAATCGTCGCGTGCCCGAGCTACGAATATGAGCGGTTATGACACCCACAGATCGGCTTGTTGTCTCAGCCCCGAACTGTTGTGACAACAAACCCGAATCCGACCCCCGTCGTCCGGTCAGAAACGGAAGTGGATGCAGGACAGACATCTAATTCCATGTGGCATGAGTCAAGTGCTTTGTGCCCACCAGCTAACTGCGGGAGCTATAAAATTTGAATAGGCAGCTAACCGTCGGCAGGTCGTAAAACGAGTCGGAGATATTTATCTGAAAGTCGCAATTGCACGCGCTCTTAAGATGATGCGCCGGACTACGCTTGGCCACGGAGCGTAAATCCCCAGATTTCCCCGATACAAAGTGGAGTTTGATATCATAATTGGCACAAAATGGCAGAATAATAAAAAAAGGGGCTCGACAATCATTCAATTCTATATAAATTGTTTCAAGTAATGAGAATTAAATTTAATTTTAATTTTTAACAAAATCGAAAGCTATCTTTTTTTGTGCCATTTAGGTAAACTCCCATAATTAAGAATTAATCTCCGATATAGATAGAGTTTGTTATATTATCAAACATAAGGACTTATATTACAGAACTTATATTATATTATATTACAGGACTTATATTAATCAATTTATATACATAGATATTAAACTGAACTAGTAATGGGCCAGTTTTTCAATGTCTCAAATAAATAATAAAAATAATAATACTTTAGAAGTAGGTTAAATTAAAAAAAAAAAAATTTTGTTTTTTAAGAAATGATTTTCTGAACCTTATTTTTCTCTTGTATTATAAAAACATATTTTAGAGTAGTCAATTTAAATATTTCTTATATTTACGTTGTTGCGTAGTTCAAATGTTTGGCCTTTAATCTCTGATGGTTAATTAGTATGATAAATCGTACAGAGTAATCAAAATTGTTTTTTTAAATAAGTAGCAATATTTTCCTTATTAAAAATAAAACCAATTCGGCCTGACATAATCCACATGGTAGCTAATGGATGAGCAGTCGAGGAATTTATGCCAGCTCTAATACAAGGAAAACAAGGACTTATAGTCAGAGACTCTTCCAAATGGCAGCCAAAGGTATTGGAGTTTTCTAATACAACTTCAACTTTTCCATCTATTCCTACATACTGGACTCTCCAATCCCATCTTAGAGAACTGAATAAGTAGAAACTATAATGTCTTATACAAAGCTATTGTATAAGTGAATTGGAGAATTCACTTGCCTTTAAAAAACGCAATCAGAAAAAAAACTTTAATAAAAGACAAATGTTTTCATTTTGTAACAACTTGTTACTAACAAGACTGTATTTATTATTTAAATTTCGCGCTGAAATCTTTCACGACTTTGCCATCGATGCTTAGCAAGGATGCAAACCGGAGATCTTTATCAAAGTTTTAAACCTTTTAAGTGTGGCCAGCACCTTGGAGGGGGATTATTCATTTTGTGAGATTTTTTTGACAACACTACAGTGATGAGCTCTCGAATAAGATAGATTCAGAGAAAAAAGCTAAAATGGGTAAACTAAAATATACTAACAAAAATATAACTACCTATATCCAAATGCAAGTAAATAAAAATTTGAATAAAATCAAATTTTTTTCAGCTCGCAGCATATGAACAAAAATGTTTATTGTTTTATGTAGTAAAATTAACAATTTACCCATTTTTTCTTATAAAATAAATCGTTGATGTCACGAATGCAACTATTGCCAGAATATGCTAGATGAGTATTAAAATTAGCTAGCTGCAAATACGCCAGATCTGGCCTGAAATAGGCTGAACGGGCACCTCTGTTTTGCACCTCTAATTCGTTCGTTTTGTTCGTTTTCGCGGAAAAAGTAAATTATCAACGCGACTTGTGGCAAAATAGCTGGACGGCAATGTCGGCGGCGATAGCTGGCACCCACGGGCGTCCTAGAATAAGTCCTAATAATTAAGCCCCTTTATCCCCGGCCCCGCGAACGGCGGCGAAAAGAGCCAGAAACGAAACCAGCCGAATAGAAGCGACAGAGAGAGGTGGAAAAAATTAAACAAGTTTGCGTAGACGAAAAGAAGCGTGAAAAGAAGGGAAAATAAAAAGTGCAATAATGTTTATAAAAATTCGAAAAAGCGTCAATTTTAGGCTGTAAACCCTGAGTGCGTGTGTGCCTGCGTGTGCTGTGAGTGTGTAGTGTGAGTGTGCGGCAGCGAGTGTCTGAGTGTAAATGAAGTGGAGTTGAGTGTTGGCCAAGCCCAAAACGAGAATTAATTAAAAAAGTGAAGCGCAACTGTGAAAAGTACCACACGCAATAGGGACGGACAGACACCGATCCCTGGAACAAGGAGCCGCAGGAGCGCCAGAAAGAAGGGACCCCAACATGACCGAGGAACTGAAGGTGGTGCTGCGCCGCAGTGAGCAGCATTCCGGCTTCGGGTTTTCGCTGCTCGGCACCACCGGACCGCCACATGTCATCTACGACATTGTCGAGAATTCGCCGGCAGCCGATTGCGGAGCGGTGAGTAGCTGCCCAATGGCCTCCTTTTCCTCCTACCCTCCTGCCTGTCTTTGTCTCGGTCTCTGTCTCCGTCTCGGTGTGTCATTCCCGTCTGGGCCGGGTGGTGTCCCCCGCCCCCTGACCCCCACCCAACCATGACTTCATCAACCACCGGGCAGCAAGCAGCAGCAGCAACAGCAACAGCTCCCTGCTGGCTTCACTTTTGGGACTGCAACATTATCATTTACGGGCCAAGCTCTAGAAGCCGCGATTCCCCAAGGAACCCTCAGTTAACCCGACCAAAATGTCAAGGATATCCTTGCAAATAATGCCCTACTTGTTTGGTGAACTGAGGATAATAGAAACTTCATATTCGATGTTGGTGCAAATAATTTTAAAAATATTTTTACTACTAATTAAGAAATAAGAAAAATGAATAAAAATATTTTTTATTTATTTGTAATCGAATTAATTTTAAATGCATAATAAATTGGTTCACAAATATTAAAAGTACAATTTTTAAATTAGGATTGGTTAAATTTTATATTCCTTAATTAAGGAATTCAGTCATAAATTATTTAAAGAAATTATTAAAGGAAGTCTCAGTCACTTCGCAATATTCACTTTTCCTGTCAATATACATAAATTCTAAGAAAAGGCTTAAATTACATGGAAAATGTGTACCAATTTATTGTGTGAAGTCCAGTGGAATTTCTTCTAAGGTTGTTTGCATACCTCGAATGTCTATATAACATTTGAGTTCTTGGAAGGAAATATGGTCGCTTCTATAAGTATTTTCCAACAGAATCAAATAAATGAGAATAAAATACATTCATGCAAAGATGTCTTTTTTTTATATTTTAATGATTTATGAGGTTATAAAGATGAAGTGTTTAGTAAAGCTGAATTTCTGGGAAAAAGACTTTCTCCAAAACCAATATACATACATACACACAAAAGCCAGTTTAATTAAAAACTACAAAATTCAAAGAATTTTATCCTAGGATAAAGCTTTTATTAAATGTATTTTTTTTTATCAAACTCTGAAATTGTTAGAAAAGTTGAACCGGGCGCTTTAACAGGGACCCGCCCCTTCATCGTTGATAAGAATATTTTCCACTTTTCCAGCTTTTTATGGTGATGACCATGGCTGTTGTCTGGCGGCGAACTCATGTATGTGAAAGCATTTCAATTTGCACAACCCACAAAAAAGAGAGAAAATAAAAAGGCGAAAAAGCTATCCGAAATGAAACGAGAGTCCTCCTTGACGTGTCATCATTGTTTGCCGTAGCCCGTGATGTCATCGTCGCTTTAATTGATGGGAGCACTGGTGTGGCGGGGGAAGTAGGTGGCAGTGGGTGGACAGAACACACAAAAGACACTCTGTATCAATTTTCTGGCTTGTTTTGCTTTCATTTACTATTTACTGTCGTCGCCGCTTCATCACTCAACTCAAATGTTTAGAGCCGAGTGCAAAATAAAACAACAAAAGGCAAGCGCAAATATTGAAAAGCAAAAGTAAATGAAATGACAATTTATTGGTTTTACTATTGTTTTTACTCATGTAAAGATCAATTTATTGGCAATTTAATGGAAACGTAAAGAAATAAAAATAGCCAGATAAATAAGACATATGTACATAGTTACATTTCTCAGTGTTTATGTTTATTTAAATATATTTACATATTAAGTTCGCAATTCCATGAAGATCTTTGTTCATCCATATCTAAATAATGTATTCAGTTAGAAATACAGCCACATCCTGGCAGTGTTTTAATCTTATCTGCCCAAAAGATATTGTATCTTGCTTAAATAGTAAACATTTAATTGGAATCTCTTATATTTGTTGTTGTCTTTTTGGTGACTATTACGAAATGGGGGGCTTCCAGGAAAACTCGAGCCAACGTAGAGCGGATATTGACTAAGAATGGGCCCTACGTGGGCCACATTTCAATGGCGATCAATAGAGGTGTATGAGTCTGTGTGTTGGCGCAACTCTAATTCGAAAATCAAAAGAAAAGTGCACAAGAGAGGAAAACTTAACGAATCGACAAAATGCAAATGCAGCGCTATAAAAAGCAATGCGAAGACAACAATTTATAAATAAACTTAACTCGCACACAGACACAGTCACCAGAGTCGCAGGCACATAAGCACCGACAGGCAGACTCACTTTATAATTATCGGACGTGGCAACAATAAACACGATTACACGAAACAACACCAGAATTGTGCTCCAGGTTTTGGCTTTTCAATTTATGCGCACGACCACGACTAAAAAACATTGAAACAAACAAACAAAAGCCGAAATGCGTGAAAGCAAAGTGCAAAAAACGCGTTGGGAATTTCGAATTTCGAATTGGTTAAATTATTAAGTAATTCCCCTCAACAAAACGAGAGACGAAAAAAAAAAAGAAAACAAAACAAAAAACCAGGTACAAGGCGGCATTCGGCGGTTGTCTTCAGGCAACGAACTGCATCTTGCTGGTGTATGTATCTGTATCCATAAAATACACACTCGCATTGCGCACACAGACACTGCGGCACGCACTTTTTCAATTTCTTATCGCTTTCGCTTGCAACTTGTTGTTATTGTCGTTGTTGCCCTGCCCGGCTTGTTTTGTGGCGTTCGTCTTGTCTCGCCTGTCTTCTATCTGTCTATCTATCGCCTGTTTTGTTTTGTTTGGTTTGGTTTTATTATGCTTGCAAAGAAGGGGATGGATGGGGAGGGAGGTGTCGCTTCGCACTTTGGAAATCACTATTTTCCCCAAAAAAACTGCTTGATTAATGCAATTTGACGATCCAAACTGGATTTGTGGATGTTAATTAAAGAAATTGTTGTAGCTTTATTTTATCAGTCTTGTAAGGGAACAAACGTGGTTGTAGAGGTACAAATTTGCGACTAAATTACAACTTAAGTTAAAAATAGGGTGGTTAAAATTAGTAGAATTAATTTTTTTTGCAGTTTGTTTATGTAAATATCATGATTTTCAGGACAGGTTTTTGGGTTTTACTATATTTACAATCCAGAGCTGGAGATTTTATAGTTATAGATATACCCTTAAAAAAAAACGTAACAATATAAGTATAGAACAAAAAAAATTACAGAGAGTTCGGTACCTAAAAATTTGACTGTCATACTTTTATAAACATTTTTAAGGCTTTAATATCTCAATTGTATTTTATACATTATGTTCAAGTATTTTTGATTGTGTAGAAATTATTAATTATTATTTTAATTTGAATCACATTAAAAATGCTGTATAAATTAAAGGTTATTGCTTGAACTGCATCTCTTAATTTAAAACTTAATGGGAATCAAACGTGTCGGAACTTCGGCGACAATTACTTGAACATTTTATATGCCGTCATTCTTGTTGCGGTACATTTTTATTTTTCAATGAATGCACAAGCATACACACACTCGACTGGGTGTGTACAAACTGTATGCATGTATCTATGTATGTACATGTGTTTGTCCACGCTGTCATCGGTTGTCGCCTTCGCCTTCGCTTTTCCTTTTTCTTCTCAGTTTCTGCCTCTTTCCCCCTGCCCTTGCTGGCGTCTCAGTCTGTTCGCTGCAGTTGCTGCACTCTGTTTCTGTTTGTTGTTGTTTTCTCCCTGCGTTTGTTTCTTGTTTGTTTATTTTCCGACCTCTCTCCTTCACTTTACTTTACATTACTTTGATATGAGAGATGATACTCGCCCGACGACAAAAGAGCGTGACTCTCGAGAGGCTGAGTGGCAAATTGTGCATTAATTGCACAAGAAACACAATTTACACTCACTCTTTATACTATTCCTATGCTGAGAAACACTCTGAAATAAAAGGAAAAAGCATTTTAAAGGAAAACTAAGCTGGGGTTTTCCATTGCTTTTATAAGTTTTCAAAGCATAAATATTAGCTTTGACAATATTTGGCCATTACTTTGGTAATCAATGCCCCTAACAACCACAAATGTTTTAAAAAGATAAAAGATTATTGAGGTTTTATAGAAACCACCCCGAACACAGATGATCAATTATCAAGAATATTTTTATATATTTAGTCATTAATCTTTTTGACTGCCCAGAAGATTGCTTCTCTGTGCCTTTTCTCTCAAATAAATGTCTTTAGTTTTTACCCATCTGTTCGTGAACAGAAACATAATATTCAGTTTTTAGGGCGAACTAACACTGAAATAAAAACAAAAAGAATAACGGCCAGAAACCTTTTAAACATCACATGGTGTGGTGTGTATGCCTCGCCAGACTTTTTCGCTGTCATTTTCACCGCCTCCTTTTGAAACCGAAGCTTGGAGCTGGAGCTTCTTTTGTTCTCTGTGGCGTTGTTGCAAAATTCTAACGCTATGCTTAATTACTCGTTAACTGGAAATGACAAACGACTTTTCGCCATTGCCGCTTTTGTTGTTAATGCTACTGCCGGCTATTGTTGTTGCCAGCTGCGTTGTTCCGCCCTCTGGTAGTAACAAATTAATTGCCATCGCGCGCAGACAACAAAAACGAAAGATAGAACGCTAAAAAATAGAAGAAGCTCTGAGCTATTTATTGATTTTGTACCCCTTTTGGAGAAGTGGTTACACTTCGCCACATGCGATTCCGATCAACGCTCTCGTTTCCGCTGGCAAATTGTCGGTAATGACAATTGACACGTTTAAGAAGTTCACAACAAGACCAGCGTGGAACACATACATACATATACATATAGAGATATATCATGGAAGGCTCGGCCACACACAACTTCAAGCTCTAAAAAGCACGGCCAAGCAACAACAATCACATTCACTCGATTACAATTGCGATAGAAGTAAATGTCAAGAGATGGGAATCCGCTTTAGCTTCTGCTATTTCATGCCCTTACCAAGGGTCTTTGCAATCCGTATCTGGAGGATACCCCTCTTCAAAGCTAAAGATACCTCAGTCTTAATGTATTACTTTGTTGCTGTTTGTTAACTGAAAGTGCAAAGATTTTACAATTTTTGAGTTTAACTAGCATAAAGCTCATCCAACCTAAAGACCTTCTTACAGAGAAATTGTAGAAATATAATATTTAACATGATAACTAGGAATTATTCAGAGAATGCTATGTGTATAAGACCATTTCGGGCTCCAGCTTGATATATTTGGGGCCATTTCATATCAGTTCCGTGTTATCTTAAATTCAAGTTGAATTCAAACTGACCTTAGTCTGATAGGAGAAACCACACAAATTGTACAATATTTAAAGGATATATACTTTGGGACTTGCATAATAATAATTCTACAAAAGAATAGCAATAACAGTGAAAGGCATGATTAACATTTTAATATAAGTACAAATGAATGAGTTCATTTAAAAATCTTGGGTAATTTCAGCGACTTTTAAGGATTATACATATGTGAGACAGTTAAAACTTATGACCCATAAAGACATCTAAAATAACAGAAACTGTTGACAGAGTATTCAAACCTTACGCTTGCCCAGAGTTCACTTGAAGTCAAAAGTGCAAAAAAAGTAGAGTAAACTCACTTTAATTGAATTACAAAAGTAGGAAAATTGCGCACGCGTTTATTAAGTTGGTTTTCTTGGTGCTTTTTTGCTTTCTGCTTGATGGCAACAGGCCCAGCCCAGTTCCATTCGACCCGGCTTTTCTTGAGGTTGAGCTGGTCTTTGGGGGTGGTGCTGTTTCAGCTCAGCTGGACGGGAGCAAGACGCGGGCCGAGGTGTACTCTACTCAGCCATCGCTGCGGTTCGTTGCACGCCACGGCACAGCGAGCACTGCTCTGGCGGTGGCAGTAGCAACAGCGGCACCACCAGCAGCAGGAGAAGTAGTGGCAGTAGCACACACTACAACAATCAGAGAAATAATAAGAACAATAAGTGCATAAGCCACTCAAGCAGCCTACCCTCCAGTGCTGCGAGCTATAAATTATAAATTATGCTTTTTTTCTATAGGTAAATAAACCCAACGATTAAAGTCAAAGAAAGGTATAACTATAAGGTATAATAACAAGCTACAGGACTAGGAGATTCCCCATAGGAGTGTTGATTATTTTTAAAATTAAATTCTTTAAAATAAAGACTGCTAAAAATTTGCTTGCCTTGGCTATAAAATATCCAACAGAATGTAATCTTTGCCGCTGACTCAGATTCGGACTCAGGCATGCAAAAAGTGGTGTAGAAAGCTGAGCGGCGAGCGGTGGCAGTAAACTTTGCGCTAAATCTCGAGCATTTATATTTGGCGTTGTTTGTGCTCGCCGGCTCGCTCGCTCACTCACTCACTCCCTTGCTTGTGCGTCCAAGCATTGCAAAAGAGGCAACAACTGCAATAGACGCAACAACAGTTGCAGGCCGGCGTAATGCATCCGACAGTGCTGCCACTTGGCGGTTGTCTGCCTGCAAATTGAGTGGCAGCACTTCTCGTCCTCAGCCTCTGCATCATCCTGGTCCTCGTCCTCATCCTCATCTGAACTCACCTCGTCTCATTGTTTCCTTTTTTGTCTTTGTTTGGAATGCTCAATTAGCCGGTTTTCTTGGCCCTCTCCTTCTCGGTCGGCAGCACATTGTGTTAGGAATTTGTGCTCCCTTCCCTGGGCATTGCTATTGCTGGCCCACATTTGGCATTTTTGCAGCAACTGCAGCGGCAACCAAGGCGAATGCAAATCAATAACAAAAATAAACCCTGGCCATAGGCACACTGTTTAAAATAAAGTCCAAAAAAGCAAACTAGCTATAGATACACAGGCAAAACTAAATTGTATTTAAACAAGAATTAAGTAAAACGAAAAGTTTATTCTAGAATTGGGATAAAATAGTTTTTCTACACTAATAACCTTTTGAAGGTTTGATAGCGTTATTAAAAGATGTAAAGATATATAGATAAATGCCAAAAAAAATGATCTTATTAAATTTGGTTAATATCAAAGAATTTTGTTAACTAATATATAATTTCTGGAAATTAAGAATGCATTTATCATTCTATAAATAAATTTAAAAAAATTATTCCCCGTAAAGTTTAGAATCTAAAAATACAAAATAAGCACTCTGTTGTATATAAAATTTGTATTGTAGAAACAATTGTTGTTTTTTTTCAGTGTAGCCACCAAAGCATGCACACAGATACTATGAAAGCAAAAAGTTTTTGTTTGAAAAACATTTGTTGTTGGGACTCTACTTTTTGTTCTTGTTGCAGAGTCATTTTTACGCGTTTTAAACAAATGCAAATCCCGCACGAGCGCCTCACTTGTAAATTCCACAGCTCTCCCCGCACACACTCACACCATCTTCCTGGCTATTTCGATTTTCCGCCGGAGTGGGAGCCGTAGAAAGTGCACACATTTTTCGGATATTTACACGGCCAAAAACATAAAGCTATGGGGCGTAATGAAGCTTGATGAATCATTGATTTGGCGCTTTCAATATAATATAACAAGCTGTGACGCAATTGACACTCAGCCTTGAAACTTAAGACGAAACGAGTGCAAAATTTAATTGAAAAAGAAAAGCTGGGCGACCAAAGCTACGAATATTATTAAACTCGAGATATATTGAATAAATGAATCATAACATATAAAAACTCAACATTTAATCTTTATAATTCTCGTTAAAAATAAAAATATAACCTAATAAAACTCAAATGAACATACATACGTTGACAACCAGTTAAGCTCAGTTTTATTAACACCAATTTGCCGGTTTTTGCTATAGAAAGTATAGGACAAAACATCTGAGAAATCTCTGTTTAATTAGCCAAATTGAGCAAGCAAACCCTAGAATCCAGAGAAATATAGAACGAGCCCTTTTTAAAGAAGGTTCAGCAGGTGATTTCTTTATTTTTCGACCCCAATCCACTTGAGTACCAGGGTGACAGGGTGTGAATCACTCAATCCTCCTCAATCACCCGCGGCATCGTAGTGCCGTGCCAGTTCACACAATATTAACATAATGGCCCCTCGGAACACCTCGCATCACCGGAATTATTTAGCTAAGCGGCGTAGCGATAACATCGCCCGCCATCCAGACCGTTCAGAGACTTCCGATTCCCGCGATTACACAACACCCACCGGAGCGTGGTAATGAAATAAACCAATTCATGCTAATTTGTGTTGCTCCCCCTTTTTATTTGGTGCAAATATGAAAGGAAATCCACAATGAATGGCTATAGCTGCAAGGTCGTTGAAATAAATAAAGCAGAGCGTCAGAGCGTGGGCTCATTTGAGTATTGGCCTGCCTGCTGCTGTGTGCCTTTATTTATTTGATCTGTCGTTGTCCAGGGTCTGTGTACATGTTTGCTTATTATTAATCAAACACGATAAGAGATGTCTCTGCATTCAGAAAGATGAAACCCTTTCGGCATAGATCACGAATTGCTAACCGGAGTTGAGGGATACGTCTTTATTTGCGAAAAGAAGAAATAATAGTTAACGATGTAGTTATAAAAATGGGTTCCTCAGCTGACAAACTATTTTCGTAGACCCTTTCAACTTTAAACCTTTCAATTGATGCATTTAATAGGCGGTGTGATTGATGTCCAATGTAAACCTAACGCCCGTGGAAAGACAGAACTGGTAAACAACGCGTGGCTAAGGCGAAAGCGAAACCGAAACCGTGTAGAATGCAAATAGCCAAAGAAGTGGCAAAATCATTAGTCCAATAACAGGCAGTGGATTGAGTGAGCCACAAGTCCCAGGTGTCTGTCTCAGTCCGCACCCTTATGGCCAGTCCCCCCTCCAACCACTTGTCAGTCCACGACTACGACCCTCAACATTTCCACCGTTGTGTGCGTCAATTGCGACGCCCACGTGGAGGCTTCTACTATCTGACTGCCTGCCTCAACATTGATTTTCTGGAGCTCCTCCTCTGCTCCGGCGAAAAGGAGGTTAGTGGGTTTTCCTATTACTGCAGTCTGTCAACGACTCTGCGGCAATAGACTATCCACATCCAAATAAACCGCCGTACCGTGCGGCATATAACGGTGAAGGTAGTGCCCGGAACGGAACCGTACTTGACTGGGTCGTCGTCGTTGGCACTAACACAATCAATCAGTCGCCTTGTTTACCGCCCACTCGGCTGTGCGGTTCGGTTGTTGCTATTGTTAATTGATATTGGTTTAGTTCGTGTCAATAAAGCGTCATTGAACCAAAATCAAAACATACACAAGCAAACTGGCAAACTCGATTATAAATGCACGAAGGAGACCCCCGAAAAAAACAAACAGAAACCGAACAAGACCATTGTTCACTTGGCATTAATTGCGGCTTCAAGTACTCGATAATTGAAAGCCGAATGTGACGTGAATGCTAAATAGTATATTAGGTATATCTAATAGACAAATCTGGGCGATGTAGTTCGTGCATTATCAGTCTCAAATAAATTACAATTAAATTATTTATACATATATTATTGGGAAAATTCCCGCAAAAAGGAATCTATAATCTCTGTTTAAGATAAGGATTGTATATCCCAATAAAAATAACAATAACGAATAAATCTTGTAAGGACAGCCATAAGTTAGCTTAATAATTATGATAGAAAACCTTTTAAATAGTAAATACTGACCAGACAAACTTATATAAATTACCCCTGAAAATATATAATAAGCCTTATATTTTGGTCAATCTAACACCCGGAGATCTCATTTTCTAGCCCTCAGTATAGATAGGTTTTTATTCCCACTCGAAGGGGCGGCTTATCCACTTCTGCCTCGTATCTGCACCACTCCCCAGAAGTTGAGTTGGCTTTGTTATTTTCTGGAATAGGGGCATGCCGATGACATTGCAGATAGCTGAGAAGAGTGGCTGCCAACTGAATGCAGGAAGACTCTCCCCGATTGTCATTGGTGTCGTTGGATGTGAAAACAAATCAATTCAGACCAATTTCAATTTGAGCAGCCAACGTTGCACCGGAGCAGCGGAGAAGAGATGAAAAGGGTCACCAGGAAAGTCGGGTGGAGAGGCTTGCAACCAGCGGCAGCCGAGTGTAACTGATTGATTTAACTCTTAACTGTGCAGCCTGCTGGTTGCTGGTTGCTCGACTAGCTTGACTGCCTGCCCGGCTAAACAACTTTGGCCCCGGGGGTCCCAAGTATCTCAATTCCAGTATACAGTCGAGCTTCCCTGAGACGAATTCCCCCTAACTCGAGCTTAATTGCAAGGCAATCGTGTCTAACGAGCACAACACGTTCTCCCTAAAATTTCAAGTACAATAACTTAAGTTGATATATCCTTAAAGGCAAATTCAGTAATATTCTATCTTTTGGATTGTTTTTTGATGATATATATTTAGTATTATTATTAAGCATGTTGACGCTATGCTTGCTCCACTGTAGTAGACCCATCTCGTTGCTATCGTTCGCTGCTCCCCTTCGGAGCGTGAAAGTGAAATGCAAAAGCCATTTTTGCATGCGTCTATGTGCGCACACCTGCTGTTCCCAGCTGTGTCTAGTTGTGTGAGTGGCTGTGTGGGCAAAGTGCCTAATCGAATCCCAGAGAGCTTCCTCCTCGCCGTGAGCCATTAATCGCGGCTTGTTATCAAAGGCGGCGAACATGTTTCCATCGTGGCTGGCCAGAAGAAGATGGGGGGGAGGCCTTTGTCGTGTTGGCTTATGCAGATGCTGCCTGCCACAGGGGAAAACATCAAATTTGCATTACGAACTTTCTTTTCGCCTAGAAATTGCAGTTCCCACACCCCGCCTTCCGTCCCTTGGGGGGTAACGTATTACATGCAGGCAACTATTTTCGGTGGCACAATTAATTTAAGCGCAGTTTTTAATTGAATTGCAACGCTGCCCGCAGCAGCAGCAGGCGGAGCAGCAACATATATTGCACTTGGCAAGGGAGCGAGCTCAGCTCTCACTTCTCAGCTGCAAAGTTCTCTGGGCGGGTGGCTCTCTCCCAGCCCCATTTCTGGGTTCTCTTCGTGCAGACTGCTCTCGTGCAGCAGGGTATAACCATGCCCCACGAGCCTCGCATTTGTGAGAGCATGAATTAGTGCGACTTTTGGTTTTAATTGCCAGCCACAGTCCGCGTCAAGTGTCTCGCAAGGAGGCGCACACAACTTCCTGCAACGCACTCACAGCACAGCCAAGTCCCTCCAGCGGGGCATAACATAAATAATAAAAGCCGAGTCGGGAGGCCTGTCAAGCTAATTATGCAATAAAAGTATATTGAAGTAATGTGCTCTGTTCCGTGTGCATTTTGCATGAACCCCGAAACACCGAAAGACTGGCGCGTGTCGCGTTTTTGGGACGAAATCCCCGGCACTAATAATGCCTAGCATATTTATTGAATAATCTATGAGCGCCTCCGCTGTCGCTGGCCGGAGGTGAAGGCTTCACGTACCACTCTCGTACCAGCCCCGGACACCGAGTGCTCCTCCGCTCCGTCAGCTCGTCCGTTGTACGTCAGCAAGTAAATAAGGCGCCAATGTCGTCCCACGGCGTGATTTCATGCTCTTCTCCTCCGCAGCCGCGTGGCCGTGTTTGCCGCTTTTCCACGCGTTGCGAAGGCCCATCGAGAAGAAAATTAAAAATAGTTTACAAGTGCCGACAGCCGGGGTTTCGCCTAACATGCGAAAAATAATAACAAAAGGCAGCGCGAGTCGAAGGAAAATCAATAGGCTTTTCTCGTCAATATAATATATACCCTCCGATCCATCCATTCCAACCCATAGCACACTCTTTGCCCTCGTCAGTGATTAGCCCACTCAATCTCTTGGATCTTTGCAGGTTGAAGCCGGGGATGTCATCCTCAAAGTCAACGGCACGGATGTCCATCGCTACACAACGAAGGAAGGTGAGTATGGGGAGAGTGTTTGCGGAGAAAGCAGTGAATAATCAACTTAACACACACCTATTATTTTTTAATAGTTCTCAAATGCCTGCGCCTTTCCGAACAGCTGGTGACCTTGGAGCTGAAGCGAGGTAGGTGGAAATGCGTCTGCCAACTCAAGGATGCAAACCTGTTTTGCAGCAAACCCAACCAAACTGACTCAAACCGAACAGAAGTGAAATAAACTCAATCACTGATGTCTTCAGCGAATGAATGAATGTCTTTAAGGAGTTTTGATAGTAGCAAAGTCCATATTGTTTAGTGTTTTTAATAATTTTAAATTAATTAGAATCAATGTAAGGGATTTATATATTTTAAGTCTACAATCTTCTTTGCTGAAAGCAATTGTTATATTATGTTATTTTATGCTCAGAACCGTAGTCAGTTTAGATCAGCTTGCATCCCTTCCTTAGATATACCAGTAAACCTATACTAAATCCACGACACGATTCTCCCCGCAGATCCCAAGCTCAAGGCCCGGATCAAAGAGCAGCTGGCCAACACCCAGAGTCCGCACTATGTGGACATTGAGTCGCCCAATATCTACGACTACCACAGCAGCAGCCCCCACTCCTCGCCCAACCATCGTCCCGCCGCCGGCGCGAAGGGAACGGCAACTACGCCCACGCCTACGCAGAGCGGGCTGCGCTACAAGTCGCCCACGCACTTGCCCTCACTGCGCCAGAACTCGTCACCACTGCTGGCGAGTGGCTCCACCACCACCACGACCACCGCCTCGCACACGCTCACCCACAGCCGCAATTCGTCGGCCAGCTCTACCAAGATCAAGGTAGTGGAGACGAGCATTACCACCTCGACGACCAGCAGCACCACGGGTATAGTCGGTCCGACCTCACCCACCGGAGGGGAGGCCACCTCGCCCACCTTCCGCCCCTCTCGCATTCCACAGGCGCTCAAGTGCCCCGCCCCCAAGCCCGTGCCCTTGCTCCATTCGCCCCAGAATAAGCGGCCTCGCCCCTCGCAAATCCCGACGAAGGCAGCGAACGGGAACGGCAACGGGATCGGGCATTCCTCTCAGTTGCCGCCCCAGGCTCTGCAGCACTCAAACAGCTATAGCGGCAGTCCGGTTACCCGGCAACGATTCTCCACGGAAAGGGAGCAGGAAAGGGAGCCGGAGCCAAACTCGGCACCACCACAGCCGGCGAAGGCGCCACGCTTTGAGGCTTACATGATGACCGGTGACCTGATCCTGAACCTGTCCCGGACACCGCAGACCAGCAATCTCCTGCCCGCCCAGGCCAAGAAGGTAAGCGAGAGTGACACTCTTTTTATGCCCTTAATGTGACACATTTCTTGCAGGTGGACAGTCTCCGGGACTCGCCCAGTCGTCTAGTTAACCCACGGATCAACGGCGCTCTTGCGCCGCGTGCATCCGGCGAATCCTCGCCCACGTCCTCCTCGTCAGTGGACTCGCCCACCAACACCAGTTCGGATTCGGTGAAGCGCGAGGCCAAGGTGTTGCGGAAGCAACAACAGCAGCAACCAGAGCAGCACCAACAGCAACAGCAGCGGGACAGCATCAACAACAGCTACAATCGCAAGGACTCGCTGACCAACGACACGCTGCTGATGTGCGAAGAGCTGGAGCGGGACGAGGAGGCGGAGTATGGGCAGGACGAGGATAACCGCCAGCAGCGTCAGCGCCAGCAGCAGCAGCAGCAGCGATATCGGCAGCAACAGAATCAGCAACGCTACGAGTACTACCAAAACGACGACGAGCTGGAGGAGCAGGAGGAAGTGGAGGAGCGCGAGGAGGACCAGACGCACTATGACATCACCAACATCGAAACCTATCAGAGCGGACTGGGGCGCGGCGACGAGGATGACAGTGACCGCCAGTGTCTGGTGGACGATGACGACGACGATGACGCCTACGACGATGAGGAGAACGATGCCGGCGACGAGGACTACTCGACCAACTCCCTGGGCTCCGGTTCAGCCAAGCAGAGATTACGCGCCCTCAAGCAGCGGACGGCCACCCGGCAACAGCAGCGCCATCGAGATGCCGTCGACTGTGCCGGGCGCTCTGGATCGGGATCGTCGTCGACGACGGTCAAGAGCGAGGCGGGCGGTCTGGGCCTGGACGAGACCTCCTTCTCAGTGCCAACCTCCCCCATCTCGTTGTCTACGCCGCTGATCGACAAGGAGACGGCGAACTCGGTGCCCACCAGTCCGGAGCCCAGTTCCGTGGCCGGACAGGAGTCGGGCAGTGGCGCCGGTGCCGGTGCCGGAGCGGTAGTAGTGCGCCGCCACAACGGGCATGTGGTGCGGAAGTGTGATGCCGCCGGTTTCCGCACCAGCAAGTCCGAGGACCATTTGCAGCAGATCCAGCGGGAAGGCATCGCAGCCGTGATACCCATCGACATCGATGAGGATGTGAATAGTTCGCTGAACACGCTGCTGGACACGCGTCAGGACTCGGAGGACTCGCAGGTGAGTCATCGCTGTAATGCAGCAGTTCTTACTCCGAAGGACAGCCCGCCTGGAGCTGGATAGAGCTGCATAGCTAGAGCCAAGGTCGAATTTCCCGCCAGATCTCTCCCAGAACACATGACACCCCCTCGACTCGTAGTTAATGAGTTCCCTCGCTCCCGTTGAGAAGTTTCGCTTTTGTAGAGTTTCGATTTTCGTTAACTGTTGGTTTCTGTAGTCTGTTGTCCCCACGTCCATGTTATGTGTGTGTGTTAGCCAATGCATTGTTATATAGTCATCGGTATCATCCTCCCATTACTCCTAGACCTAGACCTAGACCCATATCTAGATCTAGACTTAAGGGGGTTGACACATGTGACGGTTAAAAAAAAAAACACTTTTCATTTCTTTTGCTTTGATTGCTTAATTTGTTTAATTTCTATTTGACAATATTTTTAAAATATCCTAGTTCTTGCGATGTCTGCATTTATACTTTACTTAATAACTGTTAAAAAAATGTGTCTAAAAACGGACATCACATAAGTCAACCCCCTTAGAGCCACCATATTCTTGATCACTTGTTACTTTGAACTTTCCACTTAATTACTTGTACTTACTTCTTAACTACTCTCTGTCTATCTTACTCTCTGGTTTCGTATCCTTTCTTTTCATTTTCTCGTTTCTCCGTTCTACGTTCTCTGTTCTACGTTCTCCATTCTCTTGTTTCCTACTTTGGCTACTCTTCTCGAATCGATTTGATATGCGCAATTTATTGTCCCCGTGAGCTTTCTAGTCGATGGCCACTGTAATTGTAAACAACTCCTCTTCCTCATCGTCACTGGCCTCCAACAACAACGAGGGTGAGCGAAACAACAACCCCAGCAACTGCAACACCAACAGCAGCAGCAGCAGCAGCAAGGCTGGCGACAACAACAACTGCCGCAGCGAGAGGAGCGAATCCCCAGCAACTGGTGTCCCAAGAACGATGAACTGCAGCAGCAAACTAAACTATATCTTGTGCAAAAAGGTTGCCATTCGCATAGTTGGCATGCTGATTAATGTGACTTTCATTTTGATTGTGTTTCGATTTTTGCCTATTTTGATTTGTGCCTGCGCTTGGAAAGAGTTTTGTATGTAGAAGAGAGCAAAAGAACAACGCCACTCTATAACGCTTGCCACACACACACTCGAACAACAGTCTTTATCCAACACTCACACGGACACAGACACAGACACCGAACGCTTCCGGCACTCGGAAAATTTGTTAGGACTCCTCCCCCGCCCTTGGGAGATGGGGCAGCTGCCGGCCAATGGAAATTCAAGATCTGACATAAAATCCATAGAGCATTTACATATTACAAAACCTGATCCTCGTGTTATTTCCCTGTTACTAATCCCTGGTTTGTTGCACATCCTAGGCCTCGGATCGCGATCGTATTGTGTGGACTTATAATGCGCCACTGCAGCCGCACCAATTGGCGGCCCTACAGCGACAGCAGCAGGTTCAGGAGCAGCAGTTCCAGCAGCACCAACAGCAGCTCCAGCAGCAACACCAGCAGCACCTCCAGCAGCAGCAACTCCAGCAGCAGAACCAGCAGCAGCAGCAGACATTCTACGGTCAGCAATCGCATTCAAATTCACATTCAAGTTCCATTAGTTCGTCGCCCCAGCACTCGGCTGCGGGCAGTCCGGCCTCGCCCACGTCGGTGTCGTCGTCGGTGATGTCCTCGTCAGGCTCTAAGGGCGCCCTGGGCCTGGGTAGCAGCAGCAATGGCCCCACATCCGCGCAGCAGCAGCAACAGCAGCGGGAGCAGGGCGGTCAGGTGGCGCAGCCGCCCAGCGGGATGCCCGGTCTGCTCAGCTGCCCAGGTGGCGGTCCAGGCGGTTCTAGTGGTGGTGGTTGTGTAACTGGTGGTGGTGGCAACAACGATCAGAGCGTCTCAGAGGCCATTTCGAATATTTCTAGTCCCGACTACCAAGACGACGATAATTTATTGAGTTCTCGCGATATTCTAGGCGGCATGGTACTTAGCGATCCCAGTGACTCGGACTCCACCATTCTCGTGTCGGACGCGGCCGCGCTGCAGCGCCAGCAGCTGAAGCAGCAGCTGCGTGCTCAGCAGCAGCAGCAGCGCGAGAGGGAGCGGGAGAGGGATCGCGACCGGGAGCAGTCCGAGCACAAGGTGGTCATCCAAGTGCGTGGCCTGGACAGCAGCAACAGCAGTAACGGCGGTCGCTCTGAGGAGGATGTGATTACGCTGACGGACGAACCGCTGGGCACGACTTCCATCGGACTGCGGGACGGGTCGCCGCCCGTCTCCGACGATGGCAGTGATGTGGAGTCGCTCCACTCGTACCACTACTCGCCCAAGGCCGTGGACATGCCCTCGGCCATTCGTTTGGCCAAAAGACTGCACTCCCTCGACGGTTTCAAGAAGAGCGACGTGTCGCGACACCTCAGCAAAAAGTGAGTGTCTCAAACCCAATCCTCTTAATGACACTTTTCCATCCGGGCTTCTCTTTCCACTTAAACAGCAACGACTTCAGTCGGGCGGTGGCCGATGAGTATCTGAAGTACTTCACCTTCGAGAAAAAGTCACTGGACCAGGCGCTGCGCGAGTTCCTCCAGCAATTCTCGTTGTCGGGGGAGACACAGGAACGGGAACGGGTGCTGGTGCACTTCTCCAAGCGCTTCCTCGACTGCAATCCGGGCACCTTCAACTCGCAGGATGCCGTGCACACGCTCACCTGTGCCATAATGCTGTTGAATACGGACCTGCACGGTGCCAACATCAATCGCAAGATGAGCTGTGCGGAGTTCGTGGACAATCTGGCTGATCTCAACGATGGCGAGAACTTTCCGAAGGATGTGCTCAAGTTTCTATATCAGGCCATCAAGACCAAGCCGCTGGAATGGGCGCTGTAAGTGTGAACAATTGATATTTTATGCGATACTTTAATTATTATTTGTCCTTCCAGAGATGAGGATTCCGCCGAGCTGCAGCAGCAGCAGAGAGCCAACAACAGTGCCCTGGGCAATGTGGGACAGAATCCCTTCCTCGATCCGCCCGAACTGGCCACGGCTGTGGAGTACAAAAAGGGCTATGTGATGCGTAAATGCTGCTACGATAGCAGCTCCAAGAAGAGTGAGTTTCGATTTACAAATATACATAAAGCTAACCTTTATATATTATTTGATATAGTCACATAATATATACGATAGTCAGAAGACCATCTGCAAAGTTTCATGCAAATAGCTGCAAAGCTGAGGGAATAGTTTGCGTAGAAGAGGACAGACGAACATGGCTAGATCGACTCGGCTGTTGATGCTGAGCAAGAATACATACATACTTAATAGCGTCGGAACCGTCTCCTTTTTGCGTTACAAACTTCTGACTAAATTCATAATACCCTGCAAAATAATAAAGATTCTCATGGAAATATTCCGTCTTTGTATTTTCAGCTCCGTTCGGCAAACGCTCCTGGAAGATGTTCTACTGCACGCTACGTGATCTTGTGTTGTATTTGCACAAAGACGAGCACGGTTTTCGCAAGAGTCAAGTGAGTTAATGGCGAGACAGAGGCTAAAGTATATAATTTAATGAATATCGCCTTCTGTTTAGATGTCCGACAATCTGCACAATGCAATACGCATACATCACGCACTGGCCACCAAGGCCAACGACTATACCAAGAAGCAACATGTGTTCCGTCTGCAGACGGCCGATCAGGCCGAGTATCTATTCCAGACCAGCGACTCGAAGGAGCTGCAGTCGTGGGTGGAGACGATCAATTACGTGTGCGCGGCAATTTCGGCACCACCGCTCGAAGGCGGTGTGGGCAGCCAAAAGAGGTTCCAGCGTCCGCTTTTGCCAAGCAAACAGTCCAAGCTGATGCTGGTAGGTACTAGGGGGAGATTCTCCTTCTCTAACATTTTTAATTCCTGAGGCACTCGTTCATGTTACAGAAGGAGCAGCTGGAGTCGCATGAGTTGCAGCTGGCCCAGCTGGAGCAGGAGCTAAACGAGCACAAGAAGGGTCCGATTCCCAGCAAGGGACTGCCTCTGCAGAACTACAAGGAGAAGGAGAGCTACTTGCAGTACGAGGTAAGGGTGATCCGTTCTATGGAGGTTCCTATTCCAACTTTCCTATCCTGCAGATCCGTCGCTACCGCACCTACGTGAGCATATTGAGCGCCAAACTGCTGGCGGATCAGCAGCAGCTGGAGCTGCAGGCCACACAGCCGGCACAGGCGGCGGCGCACGACGAAGAGGCCGACACATTCCCAGTGGGCAACACCACCGCATGCCCGCCTTCCACGCCGCAAAGTATTAGCCTGCAGCAGCCGAAGGAGCAGCAGCAGCAACAGCAGCAGGCACCGCCAACGAACAGGTACAGTCAGCAGCAACGCCCTAGCGGCAGCAGCAGCAGCTCCTCGTCCTCCGGCAATGTGCAGCAGGACATTGGCTGACGCGTAATGGGAGTTTTCTCAGCTTGTGTGGTTTAAGCGATCGCTCTCCGATCGCCCCTATTTTCTGTTCGCCTCCTATCCGTTCTTTTTCTGTTGCTTGTGTTGCTATTTTGTGTTTTGTGTGCACCCCGAGACCCCCTAACCTTGTGTTGTTCGTTCCGCAGAGCTCCCCGGATCTCGGGGACCACCAATATCTGTTGGAACTACCTGTTCCGGGACTCGGTTTGCTGCTGTGTTTTGTTGTGTTTCTGGCATTACTGTACCGTGTCCACCATTATTATCTAATGTGTTTTCCCATTTCTGTGTAAAAATAAATTTGCGTGAGCGTTGTTGTTCCTTTCGTTTCATTCCCGCAGATTCACAATCCTTTATTTTGAATAGTCTTAGCTGCGATAACTACGTATAACAAACTATAACTGAAGCCCAGACTAAAGTGTTTAAAACCACGAGAAGACGGAGACCAGATCAGACCCCTAATGTAATTAGTTCTTGTGCGAATAATGGTTTTGTTTTATAACCACACCCACACCACATGCTGTGAAAACTCAATGAACAATTCGTAAACGATAATTAGGAACATAGTTAGAAACTAACGAAGGTATTCGGTTCGAGATTTGAATAGAACCGTAGAACTATAGACAAACTGTTTTTTGTAGCACTTGTAGCTGACCGGAGTTTTGGCGTTACATTATATACATATACATATATATTTATAAATGAAATTGAGCGAAGAAATATGTAGAAAAACACGAAATGTGGTTCATTATCCGTAGCGGTCGTTTAGCGTTTAAACCTAAGCTAAAAGCATTCTAAATATATAAAATACACCAGCCACACTCTCTCACCTACCAAATAGCATTAAACAATTTTTACAAGTCCGCACACACCCAGCAGAAAAAATCATCCACGCCCACACTCACCCTAACCGATGGTTAAGACCACACAGGAACTCACCTCACACCCACATGGGAATCATGCTAACCCGGCAACGGACCCTAGGTGGACCCCAAACCCAAGTTGCTGTTACACGTTGCCCCCGTTGCATTGTTTCCCCGTTCAATTGCGTTCAACTCACACCCGTTCAAAAGCAAAATCCAAATGGAAGAATTCTTCAATCTTACAGATGGCTCGATGTCTTCTGCTGCTGCTGCAGCAGCCCCCTCTGGCGGCGCTTGCTCTATTCGAAAAGCCATTAGCCAGCTTAGTCTCATGCCCAGATTTATGCTCCATAGCAACGGCAGCAACAGCAACAGTCACAGCACAGCACAGCACACGAAGCACGCCGGAGGCTAGCGTCGCCACAAGAGAGGTTCTCCCTGTAAATGCCCCGACCCGTCCCGTACCTGTGTCTTGAATGTGAGCAGGCCAATGCCAAATACCCAATGTTTAACTCGTTAACTCTCCAGTGTCCAGCTTGGCTTAGTGCGAACCTATATATACTATATACGAATTTCACCCATCCGCGACTTTTGTTTTGTTTCTAATCACAAATGCTAATACCGCTTACCTTACTCTTCGTTCTACACTTGCAGAAAAGAGAAGAAAAAGAAATAATTTCGTTTCGTTTCGCTCTTGATTTCGATCATTTTCAACTTGCATACCACCAACCAACACACAAACACACTTCCCACACATCTGCATCCTGCGTATCCTGGCCACCGGTAAGTCCAGACCCACGTAATCCCGATCGCAATTTGACGCGGAAGTCGGTGTATGTATATATCCATATAAATATCGAAAAAGGATGTCATAATATCGATTTTTTATAAATGTAGAAAAAGATGCAATAATGAACGATTTTTGCTGTTAATAAATTAAATAGCAGTAAATCGATATAAATCGATTAAAATTAAAAATGGAAATAATTAAAATTATATTATTTCGATTAAATTGATTCTAAAAGTGAAAACCGATATATATAATTATATAATCGATTTTATTTCCAGCTCTAGTTGAATGATGTATTTTCGATATTTAAAAGTTCGATATATCAAAGAGTACGATTTTTTCGATATGATGATATTATGTGCGATAATTTTGTGGATATATCACAATGGACTTCCTCTCCATACACATCCCGATCAAGCATGTAACTATCTTTTTCTGTCTTCCCTCCAGAGAAGCAGGAGCAGGCAGGCACTGCCACACGAACGAATCTGAATTGAATACTCCGAAATGCCACACGCTGCCTCCTCCGCCGGGAGCCCATCAACACACTCCATACACTCAGCACCACACACCTCCAACTCCACGGGGGCACAACCATCACACACACACACCCACACTCGTACGCTTTACGTACACTCAAGCGCTACGGCTGTGCCGTGTCTGCCATTGAAGAAATTTGGAATCTGTGCACTTTAATTACTTTAACTGTAACTGTAACCGTTAAGGAGCGAGTTGAGGGCCGATAACTTGAACAACAAGAACATACGATAATTAACTGTAACCGAGAATTTGAAACGTCTGCGAAGGAGAATCGATTTACCTTTGAAGGTCGTTCATCAGAAGATTTTTGGCAGGGAGATTTTCCCAAATTCAAATTCAATCTCAAAGACTTCGATTCAGAGTCTCACGATGACATCGGTTTCATCTGTCGCACGCAATATGCTCGATTCAGATTCGACTTATTTAAATCATATTTTTCTTCTGCTGGATGGCTGCTGACGAAGAACGAGAATGAAAACTGCTTATACACATAGACTTATTATTACGAGAGTTGATAAACAATACTTACATCATTACCTATGCTATCATTATAAATGATAAAAATAAAATTTATAAATTATTGAATACTTCTGCGCAAAGCAGAGGGCGCCGAGGACGAGAAGGAGCATTGGCATTATCCTGAGCAATTACCACTTGATATGCTTTGAGTACGACTTGTTTATTGGCCTTTTGCTATGCACTATCACACACTACATTACACACACTTACTCCAATATTATGTACGGGCAAATATATTTATTTACACAAACAATTATCGGTTGATTACGCGACATGTCCATGTAGCTAGAATATGAAATTGATAGCGAGGCAGGAGAGGAGAGGGAGGAACAATAAGTTTAAATACACCATATACATATATATTTTTGAATATATTATAATATATTATATTGTATTGTGTAATTATGTAAATGCAGATAATATAACATTGTTTATAATTATTTTTAACAACTCTACTGAAACGGCAATAAACTCGAAACAAAAACAAATGCAACCAACTGAAGTGAAGTGACAAAAACCGAAGCGAGAGCTAACCAAGCGCCTAAATGAATGCATATTGTATATTTATTTGGTAAAACCTTTTTAAGCTGGCTTTCGAGGGCAACACACTTAGTTTTAAAGCAATAAATCACCTTTTGGCAATTCATTTAAGAGGACTTGAACCCATTTGTAGAGTGATCGTAGAGGCGGTGATTTTTATGTGAACATTTATTACTAACAATAAGCTTTGAGTACAGTTAGGAGAGCCGTTATACTATGTATGCATATACACATATACATATATATATATGAATGCTCCTGTGAGCAACCCAACAATTACGATATGACTCATTAAATACTTCCAAAAGCATAAAGACCCAGTCGTTTGTTTTTACTGCTCCGCCTTAAAGGTGAACGACGTGTCCGTCTCCTCCAGCATGTTCTCCAGCCGCAGACCCAACTGACGTCGCTGCAAATCCACCTTTACCACCGATGCCACAATGCGATCGCCGATGCTTAGCTCACTGTTGCTCATGTGGCTCTTGTGTATCAGCCCATCGCGCTCCACGCCGACGTCCACGAAGGCGCCGAACTGGGTTACGTTAGTCACCGCTCCTAAATAAGCACACAAATTGGTAAGGTTGCGTGCTTAAATTCAATCCATTAGAGACCACTACTCACCGGTCACCACATCGCCCATACTGAGCTCATCCAGCCGTGTGAGGCCCTGCTTGAAGAGCGGCCGCTTGTCCAGATCGGCACGATAATCTTGCAGCAATTCGCGCTGCAGAGCAATCAGCACGAATTCCAACTGCAACAAAATAATATTAACACATTTCTACAAATATCGGGGTCATGTGAGTTGTTGGAAAGCTGCGGGTCATTTCTGTATAATCCAGAATGTGTAGTATTGCCTCCACTGAGAGGAGTCCTCTCATAACCCCTGACTATGGTATCACTCACCCTTTCCTTGGGCAACTTGTGCTTCACAGCCATACGGTCGAGGTTGGCCTGCGAGGCGGCAAACTCCTTGATACGTTTTATAAAGCTGGCCTTGCCTATGTCCGTCAGCTTCATGTCGCATTCCGCCACAATACTGGAAACATAAATTTGGTTTTAGAATTTTAGGAATATCGTATATTTTCCGTAAATTTCCCATTTTCATTATGTCGAAGCTCGCCGAGCTGAAGCGCCAATATGACGAGCGCTGGCACTATCCACCGCCGATGCCGACAGGCAAAGTAACCGATATCTCTTGCGGCGCTGAGCCCGTCTTCTGCGGCGATAAAGCCATCTACGGGCACAACGAGCGCCCCGTATACAAGGCTTGCTGGGAGCATCCCATTGCCATGCCGCTTCAAACGCAACTCGGTGTCTGCTGGGAGTATCCGCCGGAGCGATACAAGCGCCGTCCTCTGCCCCCGCCCTGCCGCGGCTCGTCTATCCCTTTGCACTTGCTAGAGCCAACCTTTGAGCACTGCAAAAATCTCTACACCCGCGGCGACTTCCAGCTGGAGCAGTGCGTCCACCAGCAGCTCCTCGTCCTTGACGAGAAACTGGGCCATTTGACGCGAGTGCTGGCCCAGGCCAGACCCTTGCAAATCCAGAAGGTGAAGGAGATGCGGTATCACGGAGTGCGCTATCGCCTCCTTGCCGTCAATACTGCCTGCACCAAGTTGTACCCCGAGTATCTCAGCCGGATGACCGAGGAGCGGGCTCTTTGCGAGTTTCAGAGGGCCTACAACGAGGTCAATGAGTCCAAGTAATATGTCGCCAAAAACTGGCCAATATTTCAACCTCAACTTTTGGTACTTTTAGCACAGAGTTGATGGCAGCGTTCCTGGACATGCGCGTATCCATGCCGGAGCTGGAGGTGCGCCTGTCTAGACTGGACAAGTCTCTGAAGAGCCCCTTCCAGCTGGAACTGGAGCCCGTGATGCAGGCCATTGAAGACCTGAACACCTATTTCTTTGGTGTGGTTGTCAAGATGAAGTCCTGGGCGGAGCTGATGGATCCCATGAAGGAGCACTCCGTCGAGGACTACTTGGCACTGTTGACTAAGCAGAGCAACTTCAACGACTTTATGAGTTCCGGCATGGAGAACTGCACTTGCAAGCGTGGCGATAAGAAGGATCCCTTGAAGCCCTATCTACCATGCTGGTGTCAGCACTCAAATCCCTGCGAGATACATACTAATGCGAAGGAGTTTGGTGCTTTTCCTAAGATTTGTGACCACAAAGAGTCGAGCGACACCTCCATGCTAGAGAAGGCGGTCGAGGCACAGAGGCAGAGGCAGTAAAGCTCCTCTCTACTTGTTAAACAATAAATGTTATTTACCTGTCCGCCACTTTGTAGCTTTCGGGATGAACCCAGGTGCAGTCCAGGGGATTCTGCAGACGCCCACCAACGCTCAGCGGCTCGATACGCACAAAGCCTGCGCACTGGACGAATGACTTTTCGCCTATAGTTCGCACTGATAGAAGATCCTTGCGAGTCTTGAACGACCCCTTCTGCGACCGATACTCTATGATCTTCTCCGCCTTCTTCTCCGACAGTCCAGCAATATGCCTGTGGGTCAAATAATATGAAGTCACTCCCAGAACCCTACACCAACTAGCACCTACTTGAGCACACTGAGACTGGCGGTGTTGAGGTCCACGCCCACATAGCTCACACACTCGGAGACAACGTCCTTCAGCGATTCCGTCAGGGTCTTCTCAGACACATCGTGTTGATACATGCCCACGCCCAGGTGACGCGGTTCTATTTTCACATACTCACTCAGCGGATCGTTCAGGCGCCGTGCTATGGAAACTAAAAGGAGATGGGTTAGGAGACAATTAGGAGGATTGGGTGACAATTTCCTAACCTGCACTCCGTTCGTTGGTATCCATATTAGGGAATTCCTTGGTGGCCACATCGCTGCAGGAGTAAACAGAAGCGCCGTTCTCGTTGACTATGCTGTAGCGGATGCTGCGGCTGTCCAGAACTCCGGAGTGGAACATGTCTGTCAGCCAGTGCTCAGTCTCGCGGCAGGCAGTTCCATTGCCCAAGGCAATGATTTGGCAGCTTTAAAAGGTACAGTTTGCACTTATAACTCAGTAAATATCTAGCTTAGACCTACTTGTGCTCGGAGAGAAATTTAACCAGCTTTTGCTCGGCGGCCCGCCTATTGGCCCTGGCACCGTGTGGATAGATAACGCCCGTGTCCAACACATCCGCTGTTTCGGATATCACGGCCAGCTTGCAGCCATTGGTATAACCCGGATCGATGCCCAGGATGCGTTCGCCCTTCAAGGGGGACATCAGCAGCAGCTGCTTCAGGTTCTTGGCGAACACATCGATGGCTGCCTTCTGGGCCTTCTCCTTGAGATCAGCTCTGATCTGCCGGCACATCAAAGGTTGCACTGCAATGGGATTGGATTACTGGGACATTGTACGGAGCATCCTTAACTTTGTTTACACTTCTTTGAATAGCACTCTTCCAGGGATTTCGTGAAGATCTCCCTCCGGAGCGGATACTGCAGACCCTCCGTCATGTACTGATCCGTTATGAAGCGCATCAGATCCCGCTTAAGATAGTCGCTGGTCTCCACTTTAACCGAGAGGAACTTGTGCTTTTCGCCACGATTGATAGCCAGCATCTGATACGGCTTAATGGTCTTGATGTCACCCTGAAAGTTGAAGTAGTTCTCAAACTTTGAGCTGTCCAGCTTTTTGTCCACAATGCCGCTGGCTCCCTTGCCGCTGCTTGCTTTGCTGGAACCTGATTTGGAGGACGACGCCGACTCCTTGGTCTTGCTGCACTTGAGAAACACGCGATGGACATTTTGTCTTAAATTGTGAAAGCAAATTACATAAAAATATATTCAAAATATGTTGCGGAAGCCTTACAATCTCCGGATCTCCTCCAAAACATTGGTGTTTTTGCTGATTTTGTGTATTATAATGTTGCAGATTCCACTGATTACTAGGGCTTCCGTGGCCAAGCCCTCGTTTGCCGGGGCCACAATCGATCCGATTTCTACTTTGGGGGCTGAGCCGTAGAGCAGGCAGTCGGCGTACTCCTCCAGGCCCAGGGCTTTGGCCCGCTCCGCCAAGGTGCCCTTGCTGGCCGGCTTGTAGGGGGCGTAAAGAAACTCCAGTTCCTCGTTGGTCTTCGCGCACATCAGCTCGTCCCGAATGTCTGCATTGAGCACGTTTTCGCGCTCCAACTGACTGACTATGTTCTCGGCCTTCTTCCTCAGATCCACGATATCTGTGTAGGTGTTCCGAATGTCTCGCAGGCGATCGGGTGCTATGTGGTCTACTAGGTCTCGTCGGTAGCTACAAATAAATGTTAATTGGTTTCTATTGATTCTAGGGATAAGTACCACAGTTACCGGCATATGAAGGGAATGGTGTTTTCGTTCTCAAACAGCTGCACAATGTTCCTGGCTGCCTGCGGCTGGATATTTTCCGTCTCGGCCAGCAGTTCGTGGATGTTCCACACCTTGCGGCGCTCCCAGAACGAACTGCGTCCTGTAGTCGAAGGCCTGACAGCGGCTACATCTGGTTGTGTTATCGCAGGCGGAGGTGCCTCGTTTTGCGGCTCTGGATTGGACTCGTTGGGACAGGCGTTCTCGTCCTCTTTCCCTTTTTTGGAGCGCTTCTTCTTGGGAGCCGGTCCTTCGGCAGCAGCATTCTTCGAGGAGGGCCAACGCTTGCGACTTAAGCTAAGTGGGACAAGGATTAGTCTTATGCTAACGACGTGCATATTTTTGAGAGGATTATCTCACTTACCCGGCGGCCAAGCCATCTGCAGCGCGATCTATCCTGCGGTTATTCGCGTCTCGAGGCCTGTACTCATCCGCCTCCTGGGACTCAACATCTGCCTCCGAGTCGGAAAGCTCAACCACCACCAGTTTTTGTTTACTAGCTGCTGCTCGTCGCGGCCGTGTGGACATTTTGAATTAAATTAAACAACCCGCAAAAAAGAGGTTTGGAGCAACCTTTAAAGATGTTTTACGTTTAGATCTTCACTTTTTCGAAAGCCGTCTTAGAGGAAAGGTAATCTATGATGGATTATTTAGTAAAAACAACCATAAACATTACGCTTAAAATGAATACAGGACAGAAAAACGCAGAAAATGAGGGAAACAATTTTAGCCGCAAAATCTTCAATATTCGATTGCAATCAGCTGCTTAGCGGCATTAATCGATAACTGTTGCTGCCAAACAGCTGATTTTGGTTGTATTTTGCAACTATTTTGTATTTTCGTTAATTTATCAATGAAAATGCTTAAATATGCCTGGCAGAGTGACTTGCATCAACGGATTAAATTGCTCCGGCAGCTGTCTGCTCACATCCCGCAGCGATTCTACAGCAGCAAAATCAGAAACATTGGCATTCTGGCGCACATCGATGCAGGTGAGTTTTAAGAAACAATTTTCTGTCCAAATTATCCGGTAAAGAAACCCGTTTCAGGCAAAACGACGACCACAGAGCGCATGCTGTTCTATGCGGGCAAGACTCGGGCCCTGGGCGAAGTGCATCGCGGGAATACGGTGACCGATTACCTAACCCAGGAGCGGGAGCGCGGCATTACGATATGCAGCTCGGCGGTCACGTTTCCCTGGAATGGCCACCGGTAAGGACTCGTATCTCCATTACTCTCCTGTTTGGTCCCTTTATATATTTTATTTAGCATTAATCTGTTGGACACACCCGGACACATTGACTTCACCATGGAGGTGGAGCAATCACTGTACGCCGTGGACGGTGTGGTCGTGGTTTTAGATGGAACGGCCGGTGTGGAGGCCCAGACAGTCACCGTGTGGACGCAGGCAGACAAGCACAAGCTGCCGCGTCTGATATTCATCAACAAGATGGATCGTCCGGATGCAGACTTTGACAAGAGTGTTAATGATCTCAAGGCAAAGCTGGAAACGCAGCCTGTTTGCTTGCAGTATCCTGTGAAGAGCGAGGATGGAGTATTGGGTTGGCACTGGTCACGAACTCTATAGAATGTATATAATCGGAGTGGATTCCCCGCAGCCATCAATGATGTCATCACCCTGGAGCGATTGAGCTGGCAGCAAAATGACCTCGGCCGCAGCTACAAGAAGACGAAACTGGAGCCCTCGGATGATCAGCGCCAGCTGCAGGAGAGGCGCAATGAACTGATTGACACGCTGTCGGGATTGGACGACGAACTGGCTGACGTGGTCATCAGCACAGAGAGCTTTGACAATGTTGATGGTGCTTTAATTGAAAGGGCTCTTCGACGAGCAACAAGTCAGCAGAAGGTGGTACCCGTGCTCTTGGGTTCGGCGTACAAAAACGTTGGCATTCAGCGGCTGATGGATGCTGTGAATGCCTATCTGCCGGCGCCGGAGGAGCGAAACGAGATATACGACTGCTTCGGGTAGTAGTTAATCCTATAGAGGAATCCTTGCCTATTTTAGCACTTCTATGCTTTGCAGAAACGAGGTGGCTGCCAAGGTCTTTAAGATTGTGCATGACAAGCAGCGAGGACCTCTGACGCTGGTGAGGATTCTGCGCGGCGAGGTAAAGCGCGGCATGCGCCTGATATCTGCCCGTGGCCAGGCGGAGGTGGTGTCCAAACTGTATGAGCCTTTGGCAGACGAATATCGAGAGGTCAGTTCCCTGCAGGCCGGAGATGTGGTCATATGTGCTGGCCTAAAGGTAAGTAGTACTCAATACAGGACCTCAATGGTTCTTAACCACTACATAGTCCACAGTGACGGGCGACCTCTTGACCTCCAGTCAGTCAGCTCTAAAGAATGCTCAGAAACGCTTGAGGCAAAGTCTAGGCACATCTCCTAGCCAGGATGAGGAAGACTCCGACGAATCAGATGAGCTCTTCGCCTTGGATCCGCCTGTACCAGACGCTGTGTACTTCTGTTCCATTGAACCGCCTAGCATTTCCTCGCAAACGGCCATGGAGCAGGCTCTGCGGCAGCTGCAGCGCGAGGATCCCAGTCTGCGGGTCAGCTACGACGCGGTCACTGGGCAAACGGTGCTCGGCGGAATGGGCGAGCTGCACATGGACATCATCAAGTCGCGCATCCTGAGCGAGTACAAAATCGACGTTGAACTGGGCCCACTGCAGATCGCCTATAAGGAGACCATCGAGTCGGCCGCAATAACCACGTTGAGCGTGGAGAAGGAAATCGCTGGCAGCAAGCAGAATGTCAGCATTACACTGGAGCTAGTGAGGGACCAAAGCGAGTTGTTCAGGTGACCTTTAAGTGGCGCTCGTCTGGAAATCGGTTCTGACTTTCTCTGTTCTTCCACAAAAGCTTGGATAAGTCTCCGGAAAATATGCCAAACCTCAACACATTGCGACCGCGCATACTTCAGGTTCTGCGGAAGGGTTCCATCAGTGCCTTGGAGCGGGGACCTCGCGTGGGTGGACAAGTGGTGGAGACGCAGATTCGCCTGCACAACGCCACCATTGGTCGGGGCACCGCCGACTCGTTCGTCATGGCTACGGCAGCTCAGTGCGTTCAAAAGGTAAATTAATGACCTTTGTGGGTCTCTTTGTAATCCTCAATGCCTTTCAGCTGCTGAGCACGACTGGAACGCGTCTGTTGGAGCCAATCATGGCCCTGCAAATTGTGGCCCCCAGCGAACGTATCTCCGGGATTATGGCTGACCTTTCCCGCCGGCGAGCCCTGATCAATGATGTCCATCCGAAAGGCGACAGGAACAAAGTGAGTTTGGGAAATTTTCAAGGTTTTCTGAACATTTCTAAAGCCCTATCCCTCTTCCCAGATGATCCTGGTGAATGCCCCACTGGCCGAGCTCTCCGGCTACTCCAGTGCTCTTCGCACTATCAGCTCGGGCACAGCCAGCATGACCATGCAACCGTGTGGCTTCTCCTCAATGAACTCTGCGGACGAATCGCTGGCGGAGCGGCGAGCCCAGGGCCTGGAATAAGGGAACGGATAATGTTGACTAGTTCTAAGCAGGCAGGGTGTCAGATGCCAGCCCTTAGCTGGGCCGGATCTTTTTGTGTTTGTAATCGTCACCCGTTTAGCAATATTAATATTTTGTGGACTCAATCAATGTCGGACGTGTTTAAGTTGAAATTTAGATTGGATTGGACATAGCAATAAATTGGTTTCTTTCTGGTTGAACCCTACACTGCCCAGCCATGGCGTACTCCACACAAAGGGAGTTCTTCCACGTGCCGTTTCGGAACGAGACCTATGAGTTCGAGTGCTCCGAAGAGTGCGTTAAACTGAAGACCTATCCGTCCACGGTGGACGACAGGTCGTGGTCAGCCAACGAGGATAGAAAGTCACAATTCGTGGCCGATCTGGTGGCCTGCAACACACCCGTGAAGGGTGGACAGCGTGGAGGTCCAGAGGATGAGTACGGAACTAACCTGGTGGTGGGCGACAGCCTGATCAATGCCGCCGACGACACAATTGGGCGCATGCAGGATCTGATGGTCAGGAACAACTTGCTAAAAAAGAAGTTGGCCGATTCCGACGACAAACTAAGGACGGCCCAGGAGGAGAGTGACGAAATCAAACGGATCATGGATCAGCGCTACGATCCGCAAAAGGCGAAGGAGCTAAAAGAAAAGATCAAGGAGCTGGCCGATGCCGGCAAAATCACTCCGAAGGACGAAAAGGAACTTAGCGACTTACAGAAGGCCATCGACGACATGAACAAGGCCCATGACATCCTCCAGGCTGAGAACGGCAACCTCAAGCGACTGATCGAGAAGCAGTCGAAAAGATGCCGGCTGGACAGCGTCAAGATCGATCCGGAAAGGAGTAACGACATTCCTTACCTGCAGAACAAGATCGATGATCTGGGAAAAGAGGTCAAGCTGCTGCGTCAAGCCGAGGACGAGAAAATGACGGGTTCCGGTGCTGGTAGGGGCGGTTACTCGCCGGAGAAGGATCCAGACAACATCCAGCGGATCGTGGCGGAGCGCGATGCCCTGAGGAGGAAGTGCAAGGAACTGGCCGATCTCAGCGACAAGGTCAACCAGCTGGAGCAAAATGCCAACAAGGCGGCCTGCCACTCGTGCAACCTCGAGAACAACCTCCAGCAGCAGAACCAATGCATAAACGATATGCAACGCGAAATGGCGGACATGCAGGACTACTACGAGAACGAGGTGGACAAGGCAAAGGGAAACGAGGAGATTCTCAAGGTAGGTCACCGAAAAATTGATTTAAAAGCATCCTATTGATTCTCTCATCTCTGCCCAGTGTCGATGTCAACAAATGAAGAAGGAGCTGATGGCCGCCAAGAGCGCCGCCCAGCGGGCCTGTTGCCAGCAAAAGGAGATCGATGTTCTGCGCAACGAGCTTCGAAAGCGGGACATTGCCCTCAACGCTTATGATTGCCAGTACAAGCAGCTTATGGTGAGTATATCCGGAGAGCTGCTGAGATACAAGTATAAGTATTATATCGGTACCATCCTCCAGTTGAAGGCCAAGATGTTCAAGAGTGCAGGCTATCGTTTCCTCGACGACCTACCACCTGACTGCTGTGACTGTAGCGCGGATGGTGAGGAGGAGGAGGGATGAGACTGATAGCCCAGGAACCGGAGTCTTATCTTCGTTCAGATTGTTTCCAAATTTCCAACAGCCATTTCCCGAAATCTAAAGTTTTACCAAATTACAAACCATATATGCGCCAACTTCAAACCGTACTTTTGAAACTGTCCAATTCCTATTACTGAATATATTTTTAAATATCAACGGTCCTTTGAGTATTCGATTGTTGCACCAGAGTAATCGATTAAGGTTTGTTGGGTAAAATAATCGATTTAAGTGCGACCAGATGCCGAAAGAGGTACATCCCGGCCGTTATAGGTCGTTTAGTTGGGATTTTCAGCCAATTCCGAGCACAATATGCAGCTCTAAGCCAAACGTTTATTGTTGAGGAGTTTTTATATAATAAATAAATTGCGATGGAGAAGATTGTGTCAGCCAAAACATGTCTTAGACTGCTTCAGGTGAGTGTTTGAGTCCATAGGCATTCGTACATACCTCTACCAACCCCGTTTTCATTGACAAATGCAGGCAATGCCCGCCACCTCTTCTGGTAGCCTGGGTGTGCTGGCTCCTCCCGTGCAAAACATGCTTCAGATGCAGCAGGTGCGCCACCGGCAGACCAAACACTGGAAGCCGGAGTTCAAGCGCCTGCGTAAGTTGAAGTTTGTCAAGATCGATCTGCCCAATCTGCGCGAGAAGCCGGAGGACATCAGCAAGGAGGAGATGCGGAGCCGGATGAAGGAGCGCGGTGTGCTCCCGCCCCGTCCCTGGATGGAGCGGCCCTTCCACATAAGCTGCACCGGCGGCATCTTCGAGGCGTATGTCCCGCCCGAGGGTGATGGAAAGAAGTCTCTCATCTCGACAACCGGCGCCAAACAGAAGCTGGAGTTTCTGGAGAAGAAATCAAAGAGCTTGATGGCCGTGCGCAAGATCCGCTCATACGAGGAGTCCTTCAGCACCGACGATTTCGGCGCCGAGGCACAAGACATCTACATCAAGGCGCACACTCACATGGCGGCTAAGGAAAAGTACCAGATTCGCGAGTTCGTGAGCGAGCGCTGCTATCCGGAGATGATGCACAACGTCAAGGACAAGACGATTCGCTGGAAGTTCCTGCAGTCGCTGGAGCCGCCTCGCGTCGTGCACGCCCGTTGCACCGAGGTGATCACCAAGGAGAACCAGTTCGCCCAGGTCACCGTGCGCTTCCACAGTCAGCAGATGCTGGCCATCTACGACCGCTTCGGCCGGCTGATGCACGGCAGCGAGATCCTTACCAAGGATGTGCTGGAGTACGTGGTCTTCGAGAAGCACATCTCCAACGAGTACGGCAAGTGGAGGCTGCACGACAAGATAATTCCCGATTGGCTTCCGGCCAAGCAGCCGGCGCCCATCACCTATCGTCTGATCGAAGATGCCGAGGCGGAAGCCCCCAAGGAACTGAGCTCTGGCGAAGAGACCACGCAACTGGAAGCGGCCAGCGAACAGCCAAAGGAGCAACTACAGCTGGCTACCCCGGTGGAGAGTAGGGCGAAGCCGTCTATGACCATATGATTGTACTTTTTGTGGGCCGCCTGGCGGCTCAGAAGGTTGAACGTTAATGTTGTCAACACTAGTTAAAAATTATAATTTCTAAAAATCATTTTAATTTGTTTTTAATTTTTATACCCTTGCAGGGTATTATAATTTCAGTCAGAAGTTTGCAACGCAGTGAAGGAGACGTTTCCGACCCTATAAAGTATATATATTCTTGATCAGCATCAACATGCGAATCTTTCTAGACATGTCCGGAAGAAATCGATTTTTTGGCCATTTTTGCGAAATTTGGTAAGGGGTTACATCATTAAAATTTTTGATTTTTATAAAAAATTGAATTTTCAAAATTTTTAAATGAAGTATGCAGATTTATTAACTGTAGAAAATCTTGCACAGAACAATTTTCCGATTTAAAATTAATGCTCTTTTGGCCGAGTTATGATATTTTTAATTTAAAAAAAAACAAGAAGAAAAATTTTGATTTCTTAAAATTTTTAATTTGGTATGCAGTTTTTTTAAATTAATTAAAACCAACACAAAACTGCTTTCCGAATCGAAATTAATGCATTTTTGGCTTAGTTATGATATATTTTAATTGTTACCTGCAAGGGTATACAAACATTGGCTGGCCAAAGTTAGCTTTCTTTCTTGTTTGTAATAATTTGATTTCTATTGCTCATTTGCTCTTTTTGTTTATTTCTAAGATAAAGAAAAAAGGATGGCTTATCAGAACCCATTAGAGTTTATTCAAATACTCCTAATTAACAATTAGGAAAATGTTACTTTAGGAAACAACTTTGTCTACTTTCATATAGCATAAAAATATGTTGTAAATATTCAGAACTGTGCTCGGATCGGGTAAAACATCACACTTGATATTCAATACCTTGTGAAGAAGCAACAACTAAGCAGTAATACACGCCAGAGTTAATATATGTTTTGTTTATATATTTATACAAAAAGTAGTAAAGCTAGTGCTTATGGTTGATAGCTATAAATACAGGCAGGCGGTCACTCAGTATATTACATACGAGAGCTCGTCATGGATTGTGCTTGTGGACATTCGGTAGGGAATACAGTAGACAGCAGATAAAGTCAATAAATAGTGCACAGATATATATACAAGAAAGATCAGTAAAGCCATTTTAATTGCATCCGGGACAGCCGTATCACACGAAGCTACTGCTGGGCTCATCCAGGTAGGCACACCGTGACCCCGCCGCCGCCTCTTCGAGGGCCTTGCGGCCCAGTTCCAGTGGAATTTTGCTCACAAAAGTCGCTGCCGACGTAGTGGCTTCTTTGGATGATGCGGGTGACACCTGCTTGCTGGGTGAGAACTTATTGCAATAGTTGCTCGTTGGGTGGGCAACGGCCACGCCCCAGTTGGAGGGCTTGATGGGGAGCACCTTTGGCTTGGGCGGCAGCGGTGGCGGTGCTTTGGCGAATTCCGTTTGGTCCTGCGCCTCGGTAGGCGACTCAGTCTCTTGCTCCTGGTCCACCTTCATGGGCGACACCGGTTGTTGTTGGCTGCGTGTGATGGATAGCCGGGGCGCCGGCTGTGGAAGCTCCGTGGGAGAGGGCGGAACTTTGCCAACGGGGCTAAGGCTGGCGCGCACCTTACGCAGCTTGGACACGGCTGCGCTGAGATTCTCCTTGTTCTTCAGGAAATCGGGCAGATCGAAGTTGATCTCGGTGCCGCGCTGATCCTCCAACCGTGCCAGCTGGGCTCGCTTCAGGCCCTCGAGTAGTTCATCTGTAAAGGCAAAGAGCACAAAGTTAGTGGACAGTTCTTCGGCGGAGGCACTGCAAGGCTACCCACCTTGGTGCTCGGCTACTCGCTCCGTCACCTGCAGCTTCACGCCCGCCTTCAGCTTGGCTATAATGGGCTTCTTCGGATCCGCGGCCGCCGTCGCTGGCGTCGCCGCCTCCTCGGACTGCTGACTGCTTGTCGATTTCTTCTTAAGCTTGGGCAGCTTGCTGCCAGGAATGTTGCTGCCGTCGCGCTGCTGACGCCGCATGCGTTCGAACAAGGAGGAGGATGTCTCCGAGGGTGCTTCGTTGGATTTCATGGAGCACAGGTCGCTGGGGCGCTGCTTTTCACTGCCAGCTAAAGCCGCTGCATCCGCCTTGCTGGCCAACAGCTCGTTGAACACCTTGTTCGTCAGCTCATCCAGCTGGCCCTGCGGTAGCGGCTTCATCGGTTTGCTTTGCTTCGGCGGCACGCTACTGCCGCCGCCTACCTGAAAATCCGAGTGGAGCAGCACAATGCGCAGTCGCTGGCCATCGGCCATGGTCACCGGCTGATTCAGATCCAGAGGCGCTTGGGTGTCTCTCAGAATCACCTGGACCTGCTCCATCTTGTAGTTGTACTTGTTGAGAATGGGCCGGATCACCTCGTGCAGCTGCTTCTTGGGCTTGCTCTTTACCGAGATCACCTTGGGATCGGGCAGGTCCAACTTAAAGGCCACGCGTCGCTCGATGACCACCTCCTTGCCCGCCAGCAGTTGCGATGGCTGCTGCACGTCAATGGACTTGGTGCTGCCCTGGAACACGATGTCATAGTAAGGGTACACCAGGTTCCTCTTCTCCAGCAGCCGATCCACCAGCTGACCCACCGTTTCCCCGGCCCGTGTTTGCACAATAGTGGTGGCACCATCGGTGAGGATCACACGACACAGAGAGCACACGCTCTCCGCGCTGGCCCCCTGGCCGCCGGCTGTGTTGCCTGCGTCGAACGAGGACAGCGACGAGCGGGAACTGTGCAGGTCGCTGAGAGAGTTCTGTCCGGAGACGAGCTTAAGGGATGCACTGGTGAGCAGGGCGGGCGGTGGTAGCGGTGGCGCCGGCATCAATGTGCTCTGCAGGTCGGCCATTATCTCAGTGCGATCGCGGGACTTACTCCGCGTCTTCCGGTGCCAGGGAAGTAGGCTCTTGCGCCGCCGATCCTCCGCATTGCTGGCCGATTTTTTAAGCTGTCGAATAAGATACAAAATGTATCACTGATCTCTAAGTGACCATTCGGAGACTTACCTTAGAGGAGGCGGCCATGTGAAAATTCGTCTTGAGAAGCTCATCCAGATCGGATCCACTGTAGGGCAGCGCCAGACCCTTCTGCTCCGCCTCCACGCAGCTCTTGTAAAGATCGGAGCGTATAAAGCGTTGGTAGCTGTCGAACTTCATCAGGTTAAAGATTTGCTTCTGGGCCGGAGCAAAGATGTCCGGAGCGGCGCCTGCGAGCTTCTCCTCGGTGAGGCTGCGTGCCTGCGAGTCCACGTTGACGGGATCGCTGCTGCTGTTGGCCAGATGCTTAGCAAAGATCTCGCGAGCCAGCAACGCTCGCTCCGCCTCCGATTCGAGCATGCGATAGCGCTCGCAGGCTGTCCAGAAGTAGATATTCTCCGCGGAGAACTCCTTCTTGAGAAACTCGGAGAAGGTCTGCATGCCAGCGGCGTCCTGCAGCATCCGCTCGAAGGAGCCGCCCCAGCTAGTGGGACCGCCATGCTCTTGTGCCGAATCCGCGTTAGCCACGGACACCGTGATGGCTGAGGGCGGGGCGGGGGTGGTCAGGATCTTGGGCACCTGCAGCAGGCTCAGCTGTTGCTGGCTGCGTGTTGACTTCAGATCCGAGTCCAGCATCAGCGTCTTGATATACACATCATTGTCGGAGGCGTTCATTGATGCAGTACGTCTCACCAGGGGCGACGACTGGCCCTGCTGCGGCTGTTGCTGTTGCTTGGCCACCTTGTCGGAGCGTGGCGTGCGGAAGGAAGACTGTCCCCAGGCTCGGCGGAAGGGCGAGGCATTGGCGGGCAGAGCGCGGTTCTGGAAGAAACAAAGAAAATGGTTAGCTATTAGAAATTATTCTTTTTCCAGAAAAGATATAAAAACTAAAGTTATGCTTTATCATCAAAGATATTGTACAGCAGATAGTCAAAAATATTTTTTTTAAATCTCTATGATATTAAAGTTCTTTTATTATTCATGAATAACTACTTCAAGATTTAAGAGTGTTTATTGCCCAATAAAAACAGAAACACTAAACTCTTTACGATATGTAGCTGCATTATAAAGAATGCACAGATATAATATTTGAAAGTATCTATAAGGTTCAAATAAGTATTTATAATATATTTCCAAACTAATACCCACAAATACATTGAGCATTCATTTACGAACCCTTCCATTTGTTTCAATTAAAACCAAGTCATTCCAAGTGCAAGTGCCCAACGAGATGGAGGATAAAGATGTCGATTCATGGACAATTTACAACTACAAATTGCGGGCACCCAGAGTCCGGCATGTCATTATCATGGTCAGAAGACGGGCACGATAAACTTTTGAACTCCTCAAGTTAGCTTATACATTTGTTTGTGTGACGCACATGTAGGCTCCCCTCCAGAACTTTCCTATTCCCCATTGGGAGTTGAGTCCCTTGTGCTTATGATGATGATGATGATAATGGTATGGTAATGGTGGTGGTTCTCCAAGCTGCCTTTTATTCCCCTCGGCTTAGTGCACTTGTTGGAAACACGATAATCGCTGCTCAAACAGACGGAGAGTCTCTCTATTTCTATTCCCAGAGTGATCATTGTGTATTTGTGCATTTCCCACCGACTGTTCGTTTAACGACAGCTTTTGTGCGCCATCCCCCCTGTTTGCGGGAGATTAATGAATTCCAGTCCCAAACTCTACTAGACCCATCATTCTATTCAGATCTCGGGTTTCGCAGAAACCATAACTCACTCACTCCCCGGCTCAAACATACGAAAAAGCATTCGTTTTGTCGGCTGGCGATGATCGTTATAGATAAAAGAGAAATTTTAAACATTTCCGGTCGGCTTTAGCTTACTTTGTATGAGTCTTCACGAACCTCAAAAGGGGAAAAGCAATTTTCAGTTATTTCTGTTCATTAATAGAAACCAATTTGTATCGAGAGCTGGGCTCAAGTTCGTTTATGAAGAGCTTCGCCGACGCACGCTGCCAATCGAGAGGGTAGAAAAAATGTTATAAAGGCACTTACGTCAATATATAAATTAATAAGTCCTTACAGAAAAACAAGAAATGGCAATTTCATCATCAGAAGAAATTTCCACAAGCCCGTGACGCCATAAGTGAACAAAAATATAGGGAAATATACATATATGCCATGGACTGAGATAAGCCTTCGACGAAGACTTTTTATCACTCTGAGGAAAAGCAAATTAAATATGTGGGTCAAAAGGCATAAAACACTCTGAAACTACTTAAGCTGCACTCGGGTTTGACTTTGTTTTTCTCCCAAGAGGGGCTCAAAATTTTCAAAATTCTCTTTTGCAAAGAAAAAAAGACCAACAGACTGACAAACACTCATCGGAATCAACGAGTAAGAGCTGCGAGCCGAACATAAATCAACGCTGATTGCCAAACAATGGCTGGGTGCAAGGAGTATCCAGTCATAAGTAGGAAGTAAGCAATTTGCCAAAGAAAATAATTAAAATAAATAAACGCTGGCTAATTCGCAGATTGTTGACTCCCAGAGACCGAAAGTCAACTGTGAATTAGACGAGACCCAAGGCTATACGAAGTAAACTACGTCAGAATGAGCCCCATTTAAATTTAGCCACTAAAAAATCACAAAGCAAAGGAAAAAATTGGAAAAAGAAGCAGCCGCTACTGCAACATCCACTCCGTTCCATTCACTGGACAGATGTTGAGTTAGGGGAGGGGAGAGCATATTTCTTCGCTTCAGTGGGCACTGACTTGGACATTTTCCGGTGCCTCTGCTGGTGAGTACGTTCACATCCACGTCCATATCCCCATATCTACACTCCCATTTACATGGCCGCCGTGGATCGCGCTCTCTTTTCTTCTCTCCGAATTAAAATCATCATTTTACACCGAGAAATTAATGATTTTAACTTCAATTTGCTGGGCTTAGTAGATTTTCACCTTGGAATCTGATATAGTAATACAATTAGGGATGATGTTAATTCTTATAAATCCTATTACTAAGGAAACACTACAAAAAGTGTCTATAAGAAATAAACATATTCGTTGGTAGCCACTTTTCCCAGCTTGGTGTCTTGTAATATTTCTTTCCCGTGTAGCCATGGACTCGGCCTAACTCTCTGTTTCAGCTCTCTCTAGCCGAGTGCCAAGTCATTGGGCTGAGTTTGCACTTCGTGGCGGCGGAGAGCAGAAACCTCACAGAGTCACACGAGTAAATTATCCACAGTGGTTTTCGGCTCGGGTTACCACTCTGCCAAGCTTATCCACATTACAATTTCTCCGCAGGCACTGCCCGATCGGCAACCTGTCGCCATCTGGGGTGGCACCTAATTAGCAGTGCTCTGGTAATTGGAGTCTGGAGCCGATGAAGCCGGTGCAACCGCAACAGGCAAATATTTGACGCTCTGATGAACTTGATGAAACATCAAGTTCCATCGAAGGGCTTCGTTGTAGGAGTTCGCTTCGCCAAAAGCTCCCTCATATCGAGCGCCGAGAACATCACGTAGTCTCGTTTGGAAGCGAAACCCACCCGTAATCCATATATTGGTATGAGCAAATATCACGCATATCTGTTTCTTGAGAAATACTCAGCGCGCGATAAACAGAGTGTACACATGAAGTGAATTCAGGGTGGGCAATGGGAAGAATGATATCAAATATGACGAAGATGTTTTCGGGGGAGCCGCCATTTAGAGACTCAAAATATCTGTCGCCGCCTAGCAGTTCCCAGAAGTGTGCCGGGAATTCAGGGAATTGCTGATAAATCATAAACAGCCCTTATATTTGTGAGTGTTTTTCTGTATCTATGCAGCTGGGGGCAAAAACCTCTTCGTAAACAAATTACTAATAATGCTGCTTTTTAAAGCCGTCTAAAACGATATGATACCAAGTCTTTAATATATATTTCATCAAGTGTTTTCCAATTCGATAATATTCTTATGACCTCCACTGTATGTGGGTATGAGTGTACTGCACACTCGACTCCATACATACATATGCCATATTGTTTAAATTCAATGAAATCGAATCTTATCTAAGAAATGGCGTATTCTTGATTATGGATTGGGAATAAGAATTGAAAAATGGGCGTCTTTGGGGGTGGACCATGCGAGAGGAAAGGAAGAAGAGGTATAAAAGATTTAACTCGTTAGGAATGCAAATGATAAACTAACCATAACCGTGATTTAGCCAGAACCTACCCGGCTTGCCAGCTGCGGATTCTCGCGATTTAACAATACAACTTTTATTTTTGTCTAAATTGTGGAGTTTTAATGAGTTTTTTTGCGTCTTTTGCCAAAGGTGTGTCTGCGTGTGTGTTGCGTGGGCAATGCAATGGCAGAAAGCGAAAACGTGCCGCTTTTGTCAACTCGCTTTGGCGCTTACTTTAATTTTCTCTGGCTTTATTCGCACTCGAATTCACTTTTGTTCAGCACTCCGCACTTCGCTCTTTGCCCCGGGGCTTTATATAATTGCTTTATTTCACTAGCGAGCGAGCAATAGTAGTAACTCGGTGTTTCGCGGAAAAAGAAATCCCCGAGAGCCGCGTACCAGCCGCTTCAACGCTAAAAGTATCTTTGGGATGTGGACTGAAATCTTTACATTATCGTTAGCTCGAACGCCAGATACAATATACAAAGATACGAGCAAGAGAGCGCCAAAGAGCGGGAGAGAGAGTAAGCCAGCAAGGGAGAGTGCATTCGAAATTGAGCGATCCACAGTGGGCTAACTGAGGACAAGAGTCAACAAAAATCAACTAAGATAAAAATAAAGTTACTTATTAATTTTGAACTAAACAATTTTATTTTAAAATAATATATGTAAGTCAGGGTGTTTCGTATTCCGATACACAAATTTGAGAGATTTGGAGGAAATAATTTTTTGAACTTGACTATTTTTTTTTAATTTATTTTAACTTTAATTTCCTAAATCGACTCCACTGTGTGATCGTGGCCCCACAACAGCTGGTTCAACGTTTGGGGCTCTCTCGTTTTCGAAATTCGAACTCGACTCCGTCTGTGCCTGTGTGTGTTGGCTTACTCATTCTCAATGAGAGTGCCTTTTGTTCGTATGTCGCTCTTTGTTGCTGCTGCTATTAATGTTTTTATTGTTGTTGCCTTTGCCTATTTGCCCGACACCGGCTGCTGCCTGGCATTTGGTTTTGTTGTTTGCATTGCTGCTCATGAATGAACCGCACATACACACATTCAAAGTAACCCGTGTGTGAACAGCATGTTGTGGGAGTGTTGCCTCACTCTCCATCACTCGCTCCCTCTCTCGGCGAGTGACGCATTGTTTTTGCTTGTTAATTAAATGCCATTTTGGTTTTGGCCAATTAATTAAGCAGCTTGGCGCATTTTTGCACATTCAACACAAATGCCCATTTAAGTAGGCAATGGCAAAACGGCTTAATGAGCCACAAAGTTGGGTGCGCAAAAAAAAAGTGCCGCCGAGTAAATAAATTGCTCTATTTTTAGCCAAAAACGCTGGCAAATAAATTAAGCGATCTCCCTTAGCGAGCGATGTAAACAAAGAGAACCAGACAATTGGAATAATTAAAATGCCAAGCAAAGGCAAACTGGAATGCGGGCGGCAGCTGCTTTGTTGTTGTTCATCTTGCGATTCCGCCACTGCTTTTGCTGCTTCCCTCTATTGCTTTTACTGCCTTTGCTGCGCATTTGGTTGATAAATTAAGCAATTTGCAGATATCCAAAGGCAGGAAGGGGCGGTGGGCGATTGGAAGCGCAAAGAACGCGTGGATACGGATAACCCCAACTGTGGCCAGTTTCCAGATCATGTGAGGGCATGGAAAACTCTCAATTTTTTGCACCGCGTGCGCGTTTTTGTCTATAATTTCTCTGTTATTTATGATTTGTTTAGTTAAAATAGATAGCAAAAAAAAAGGGAACGATATTTTTCCACATTTTACGCACTTTGCTCTGGCTTTTCTCTACGCTTTGTGCGTGAGCTACATACAGTAGCTATGTATGTATAAGTGTATAATTTCGAATAATCAGATCTGTTCCGTTCCCGAAACCCACGAAATGCAAAAACCACCGAGCATTTTACATTTGTGGATTACAGTAAAACTTCACAAAGTAACATTTTAAGAATTTATAGCAAAAAATGTATTGTTTTAAAATTATAGATACGTTTCAAAAATAAAATAAAATTAAAAATATCTTTAAAATGCATTGAATATGTCTATAAAATTTCGCTTCAGATTAATCTTATCAACCTAAACCTAACGTATAATCCTTGAATCTTTAAATATTTCTCAATATTTGGACTGATAGATAGTTTAGAATATTAGATTATTGCTTAATTTTCTGTAAAGGATTGTCTTTTTGTAGAAGCACAAAATTCCAACAGAAGTTTGACTGTGTTGTATTTTTTTGAGCAATTGCGGCTCGCTGTGAATTAAATTAAATATCCGGCATGCCGCTTGTTTGTCTTGGTTCTTTTCGTTTTTCGTTAATTTTATGGGAGCTAATGCGGGTCATATGCGTTCCGAATATGCTCTTCAGGCGGAAGATATATGTAGATATGTACAGGAATCCTACGGATGTGTAGCTTGAATTTTTACAATGCCCACAATCATTTTACGACTTTTATACGGCCCATGTGGGCAAGCCGAAAGGAATATTTACTTAATTTCTTTATTGATGAATGAAGATGGTAAAAAGCGTAAGCAGCGTGGGCTATTTTCCCACTTGGCAACCATAAGCCGCTGGGCAATAAAGGGGGGGATGGAGACGGAGGCCAGTGGTTCTCCAATGGGTTGACAATGGGGCTCATTGAAAAGTGAAATGCGCCACGCGCCGCCCATACAAATGCGACAATTAGAAAGTCATTATGGCGGGCAACTGATGTCCCGATTAGGAATTAGACGCATCACTTTGCATACCAAAGGTAATGGGTGAAGTGAAGTATTTTCGTCTATTTACCACTGAGTTGCACTTTCTGCAAGATGTAGTCTCCTTAAATGAATTGTGATTGTGCATCAGAAGTGATCTTCCTTAATTAGTAACCTAATCCTGCGCAGAACCAGGGTCTAACACGAAATCAATAATTGATTTGTGGCATTACAAACAAACGCATTTTATTGGACTATAAACTATAATCGAATCTAGACCTAGAATGCATCGAGCGATGGCTAGATAAACATTCGACGATCACTGGGGGTTCTCATGGGGGATTCATCAGAAGCCAGGTGCCGCCATACGGAACCCTCGACGGATTGCGCGGATTCGTATTAATGGGAAGTGATTGACGACGACTCGGGCATAAATAAACAGCTTCCAGTGAAAAAATATGAAGAGTTGGCGTAAACAAATTTGGAAGTGAGGGGAACAGAGATCAGGGAATGAATTGCTGGGGCAAATCACCTTGGCGCCAGCTGGGCAGGAGCACTCAGCTAATTATATTGGCTTGAGGCGTTAGAAATGGATAAGTATTTCACGGAAATCATCTAAGACGGGCATCAAAAACTAAGATGTAGTAATTTTTTAAAACAAATTTTTATTCAAGTTCACTCAAAATCATAAAAACAAAATTTCTAGCCATTTTAAATAAAATTATATAAAAAATACCACACAGCGAAAAGAAAAGAATTCCACGCTTCTCTTTTTATTTTTTACTGTTTATAATTTGGTGCGTTTAAATAAGTACTAAACAAAAATACAATAGAAAATTTGAATATATTAGTTTGGTCGAATGTTAAGAAACTATAAACACTTGAATCTATATCTAACCTAAAGAATGTTGAATTAGAAACCAACATTTGCTAGATTAAATTTAGTCTTAAGCCATAAAATACAGTCTTAATGAGTGCCCTCTAGCTGAAATTCGTGAACATTATCCACCACTAAGTACCACCGTAGCCGCATTAATTGTACGCTCAACGGATTTTCCATTCTGTCGGAACAAGAGGTGAGGCTGGGATCTAAAAGTGACTCACGCGTATGACGTTGGTGGCATCGCGAAGTGGCGGCGGCTTGCTGAAATCCATCTGCTGCACTGCATCTGGATCGCTGAGGGATCGTCGCAGAGTGGTGACCGAGGCACGTTTGGCGTGGAAGGAACCACGCAGGAAGCGCGCAAACTCGCAGGCTGCGTTCCGTCCAGCCCGACAGACCGCCCGCGGCGGCGTCACCTTGAAGCTGGGCAGCAGGGGGGCGTGCATTTCGAAGGAGGAGTCCGGAGAGAGGTTCCGGCTATTGGAGCTGCCAGACTGGGAGGTCAGGTTGGAGCTAGCCGAGCTGATGCCGTCATCGTGCTCCTCCTCCTCATCCTCAGAGCTCGTAGCTGCCTCTCTCGCAGCACCCACGTCCAGTGGGCGACAGCCCAACTGCTCCGGATCCTGACAATTGGTCACGCGGATTAGTACTGGTGAATCGGCTCGGGTTTCCTCCGGCTCCGGCTCACTGAGCTTTCGACTGTCACTGCGCCGCTTGGTTGCTGAACTTAAGAACTGCAGCACCCGGGAGGCACTGCGGCAGCTGCGTCGCTCCGCCTGGACACGAGCCATGGCCAAAGGTGGCGGCATCAGGTCCTCCGCCTCGGCACATCGCCTGAGAGGCAGGTTGTCGGACTTCTCCTCCTTCTTGACGGGTTCCGGGCGAACACTGATTTGCGGCGAGGCACTGCGTCGGCCACTGGCATTCTGGTAGAACTCCCTGGCCTTGCGGCAGATGTATGGGGAGCTCATCTTGGACTTGGCCTTGGGCGTGCTGGCCTGCCGCTCCTCAAACTCTCGCACGAACCGCGCCAGGTTCTCGCGGTCCAGCTCGGTGAGGCAGCGATGGCGCACGTGCTTGGGGGTAGAGCCCGCCGATGATCCTGGCTGGATGCGCTTGATCTCGAAGCTGCTGTCGAAGGTGCCGGAGTCGTTCAGCTGGCTCAGTGACTGGACGAAGCGCTCCACCATGCTGGCGATGCTGTCGCCGCTCTGGGAACTCGGGATTTGGTGTTGATGGGCCTTGGTTACGGGTATTCTGGAACCACAGCCTCTGTTGGTGGGATTGTTCATGACGCGCACTTGCCTAAATGGGTTTGATTTGGTTATTACAATTAGCACTTGGCTAGGCACACACACTGAGCAATCGAAACGCAAAGTTCTGGCGAAGATCGTGTCTCTATCTCCGCAATGTGTTTTAGCCACGTTCGCGCCGCTCGACTGTTCGCGTTCGACTGAATTTTCCGGGCCAAATGGCCGAGCTAAGGTAAACTTTTCACGCACTCACACCAGCAGCGTGAAAATGCGAAGGGGAAAAAGCTATGCAAATTGAAGAGAACACATCTCTGGGACGCCTGCGCGCACTCGAGACCCAGACGGCAGACACCAGACCTCGATGTTGAGTAAGCACTTTGCCATTTCCCTGCGGATAGCTGCTTTCTTCGGAGGCGACTGGAAGACGTGTGATTCGCATACCGAGTAACTAAAGACTGGAGACACTGACGGAAATTGTCACTTCAGTGATGCGTCACTTAATGGGGCTCTGGCTCCTCCATAAGGAGGTGCCAGCAGCTCGTTTACGCAATCGCAGTGTGTGGGATCAAAAGGCAACTCACGATCACCAAAAATGTATATGAAGAAACCTCATAATCCAAACAAAAGAGAGAGAGACAAAACGAAATGCGTAAATTATGTTTACGGGCGTAATATTTAGAACACAACTAATGGGGCGCCCATAAAAAGAGCTCTATACTCGCTTCCCCCGTATCTGGCATCTGGCATTATACTTATACCGCGACTAAAGTCAACAACAAACTCTCTTATCAATATTTGAGTATCAAAAATAGCTGAAAGTTGCCGTGTAAACATGAGAAAGAAAAGTGTGACTGCGCAATATGAACCAAGAACTTAATAGCTCTGACCCAAATGGAGAAAATAAATGTATCGGCGTAACCAGAAGAGCCAGAAGACACCCGAGAATCGTGACCACTCATGGCTGCCTTATCGCGTTGAGGGTCTTAAGGGTAAAGTGAATTTCACGTTCATATGCAACCCGCGTCAATGAGAATCGCTCACTTGGGTATTTCTACGGTCACGTTAGAATTATGCTTTTTCAGATCTGGATACAGTGAAGAAAAAAGATTCGTAGACTCAATGTATAATAAAGAATTATGTTTCATTTGTATAAATTGAGAGTTCAGTTCAGAACTGCTGATAATAGTATATCAAAATAATATATTTTTAAATAATGAGTTAAGCTTGGGTTTACTCTATTAGGTCATACGATCTCTGTATTTATTTTAGAAAATGATTTATAATGACTTTTTAATCGTGAACCATTTTTTCCCCTGTACTTTAAGGAGTGACTAACTATTAACACCAATCGAATGAATTACGAAGGTCTCAATGACGACAACCGATAGATCAAAGTGATTTCCCGTATTGCGCGTCTCATTGTTTTTCGCCACGAACTGCGTGTGACATCATTAGGCGATTATAAACAAATCGAACGAGATGAGAATATATATCCCCTGGGAAATTGATTAAATTGGCATTATTTGCGAAATTCGGGGAAATTCCACAGAAATCACAGCAAGTGTAATAAATCTGGAGAGCTGTCTAGGGGCTATTCCATTGAATGGGTCAAAATCGGAATATTTGTTCCTCCTCCTGACTATTTTTGGCATTTAAGTGGAAGTAGCCACCGGCAGCGATTTTTCTCTGGTCGATTTTTAAGTGGAATCATTTTCTGGGCTCGTTTACACCAAAACCAAATAAATAAGACACTTGTGGGCCGATTTTTTAAGGGGATTCTTTGGCAAGAGTCGAGGGAACAGACGAACAGCGCGGCAGACGATTAATTCCGTATAAAACTTTGCGTTTTTATTGCACAGTTTGGTATTTAGATGGTAATTTCATTTCGAATGACTCGCTCTCTCGCTCGCAGCACTTGAAGAGTTCGCGGGAAAAGTTTATAAAAACATTCAGGCACGCCCCCGCGAACTTATCAATCAAATTAGTCTGGTGGGGAAATACCGCAGCAAAGGCAATCGAATCATTTTTGACCATTATAATTTTTGGTGTTTTAAGTCGCTAGCGTTTCGCAGGCGATTCGTGGGCGATTTTATGCTGTGCGTTTTCGCGTTTTACGCGTTTTTAGCAATGACGTCGCTTTGGGATTTCATTTGTTTGATTATTTTGCATATCAAGGCAATGGAAATGGAATGTGTTTGTGCAGTGGAATTCGCGCAATCGGAGAAAACATTTCCATGTTTTTCTCATTTCTTTTTTTTTTCAGTATCTATGTTTGTATATTATTTAGCACGTTCTATTTCTGGTGGCCGTCAAAAGTTCAATTGACTGCTGTTTTTATTTTCCCAGCCAATATTTGATGCTCTTCGGTGCGAGCGATGAGATGAGTGCGAGATTCTTCGTTTCAGGGGGCGTTGATGGATCGCTTCTGGACGTACACAATAATTTGGTTCTAGGTCCAGGTGATTAACCCGGTTAAAGGTGTTTCACGGAGTTCACGTTCTGTTTATTCGGCTAATTTAGCCTTTTAACTTTGTTTTTCGGCGGCTCTCAGGTGTTTTAAATACACGTTGTGATCGTATGAACTGCGCTCGATGACTGACTCACTCGCGGTATGTGAGCGACGTTCGCAGCTCCGATCGCTGTTAACCTGGCTCAAATCGAAGGCAACGACAGCTACAACAACACGTTACCAATGGCAGCAGAAACAGCACCGGGCAGCTGAAACGGCGGCCACAACGCAGCTGTTGAGGGAGCTCGAAGGGTGTGCGAGTGCGAGAAAAAGACAGCGCATGCGCGCGGTTTACAAGCGTTTTCTGACGTTGCCGCTTTCGCTGTTCTCGTTACAGTGCAGCCTCTGTACAGCGCAATATTTTGATAAAGAAAATTATGGGTTTACATGACTCTAAAATAATATATTTAAATTTTTTTCGTTCTTTCAAAAGAAATTCTTACATAATAGGAAAGTAAGTAAGTAACTTTGAAAAGCCAAAGTTTGTTTTGCAATTGGATCGAAGGGCTACACATTAAATCAATCACTCATAACTAAGCCAAAAATGCATTGATTTCAATTCGAAAAGATTTTCAATGCTAATTTCTAGGTTAATAAGTCTGCATACTGCATACTGCATACAATTTTTTATAACTAAATTTCTTTCCCATTTTAACCCCTTGCAGACATGGCTAAATCGACTCGGCTGCTGATCAAGAATATATGATTTACAGAGTCGGAAAGCTACCTGCGTTCGGCCTTCTGACTAAACTAATAATACCCTGCTAGGGTATATAAATGTAAAAGTAAATGCAGTAAGGAAACGAGCCCTATTAGGCGGCGTTCACTGTAACGCTGGCTGTTGTTTTTGCTGCTCGCCAGTTAGTCATTTAGTGAGCACTAAAACCTGAACATAAAGCCCGAAGGCAGGGTGGAAAATGAACAGCCGAGTCAGGTGTTTTCCATGCACTTGCTGAATGCATAAATTTTAAACTGCAGTTCATTTTGTATAATGTTTCTATACCCTGTAATGAACGATATCTAGCCATTGAGTCACTGCCGTGGCCAATCCTAAAAATCGTGTACCATTACATTTAGTTACTAATGTTATAAAAGTTCTAATTATAGAGCTACGTCATAAAATTCTGGAAGAGAACCATATTAAACTGAATGTCTGGAATTTTTTGTGGGAATTTGTAATTTTCCGTCTTTAAAATGTATATTCACATTAATGGTTATTGATTTACGCATAAATTTAACTGCATAAAAATAAATAACAATCTTGTTATAATATGATCGTCGTTCAAACTTAATCCGAAGGATATTGCCCAAATAAATAAAAATGCTTTGCTAATATTTACTAATATAGTTAAAAAAGTATTTTTAAACGGGTTTACTTTTTAACTTATTCATAATTCCGCTTAAAGGCCTATTGACTTTATTAACTGCATGGGAATACCGCAAGATCTGGAGTCAGTCATCCGTCGGGTATCATGTGATCGCCCAAGGGCCCTTTTGGCCTGATCTTTTTTTGCTGTCCGCGGCGGGGTTTTTCAGACAACTGCTTTCGGCTATATTAATTGGCAGGTTACGTGCCTGGAGCGCAAGGTGTTTATTATTAGCAGCGTTTCTGACGTACTTCGGACCGGCAGCCCCATTCACTGCTCTTATTTGCTCTTTTTTTCGCTGCTATCAAAACATGGGTCCCAAAAACAAAAGCAATCACACAGTCGGTTATGTTGAGCCAGCTAAATATAATGCATTTTAAAAATAAATATTCTGTTTTGTCAGTAGCGTTGAGGCTCTGGCATTTGGCCCTGGGGTAGAGGTACTGATAAGCCACTGATGATAATTTCAGCTACATATGTGACTTTAGACTATCTGACAGATACATTAGGTTAACCATTTGTAGCATAAGGTTTTTCCATTCCCACGTGCGTCATACGGCAAATACGTTACAAGTTTCTAGGCCTTGGTAACAGAAGTCGCAGACAGAGGCCGCTTCGTGGCTAACTGCTCCGCAAAAACAACAACTTGAATTACCCAAACCGCTGCCAGATAGCCAAAGTCAAGCGTTCAAGCCGAGCCCATTTCCCATGACGATCCGCTTGGCCAGAAGGGAAGCCGAGTAACGTTCGCTTGGCAGGTTATCCTCCCTCTTCATTTCCTTAATTTCCTTCATTGTCGACTGCAGCACGAGGGTTGTTTCCTTTTGCACCTGTGACGGCATGTGCCACTCCACCTTGAAGCAAGGGAAACCGCGCAGGTTGCCGCCAAAATGCCGTCAGAGCGGAGTCAACCTGTTGGAACAGCCGGCCAACTATGTCCCGGATTGCGTGCCAGCAAAGACCAGAAATAAGTCAAGTCATCGCGGAGCGGTATGGGGTCAAAAGGGCACCTGACACTGGCTCACCCATTAGTCAATTGCTTGTTATCGTGGTGGAAATCTCAAAAATTAAACACGCCGCGAGCGAATTCGTACAGTTAACTAGTTTTAATGAAATTTTATTAATTTAATTTACCCTTAAATGGTTCTGGCATATGCCAGCAGGTGTTTTTCTGATAAACCTATGATTGATCGACTTATTAAAGTAATGTCAGCATGTTCGATATTAATAGATGTTAATTAATTAACTTGACATTAACCAATATAAATATTTGTCCGATAAAGGTGTATGTGCTCAATTTCTACAAAGAACTCCGAAGTATAATACTTTGAACGTTATTTTAAGAAGTTTTCTAGCTCAGTCTGCTTTAGCTTTTGGTTGGTGTAATCAGGATTGTTTAATTAACACTTGTCCAGGTGTCACCATATACTGAGATTGTGGACAAAGGAGGCACTGTTCCCCGATTACGACCATGAGAAAGCAACTAGTGCATGCTATCAAAGGTGCAAGAACATGCTGAAATAAGTAAACACATGAAAGCCTACTACGAACATTCAACAGAGATTACTAATTTCAAATACCTTATGTACATAGGTATAGTCCCCCGAAACACTGTAGAAAAATCACCGTTGACGTGGTGAGTAGGATAAGGAGCCCTGCGATAACTGGATGAATAGGTTGCAAGTCAGCTGGGCATAAAGCTAAGCTAATAGCAACTGACACAAGGAGTAACATATTCCAAAAATGGAGCTTTGAAATCACTCTAATTACTGGTTACAGCCCGAAAGGTCAATCTCGCCTGACAAGTTCATCCGAGAAGTTCGGGGGAGTAGTCAGCGTAATCGATCAGCGGGAAAACAACGATAAGTGTGAGATATATCCACATGCTGTCAGCTTACCGGGCTCTCCTCCGAGTACAGGCCACAAACGAGTTCTCGAAATGACATTTTTGCATTGAGCTGGCTTTTGCTTGACTGTTTGTTTGGCTTTTTGTTGTTAATTTTTTTTGTTTCACAATTGAACTTGCAATTCTCCGTACACGTTTTGTCTGTCAGACTTTGTTCCTTCTTTTTCTTGTTTTATCGTAATGAGAATTTATATATTTTTATTTCAGTCACAACTGCTGAGCGGGCTCCTTGAACTGGCGATGAACCCTTTATGGAGCAGCTTTTCGCGACGGTAATTTTATTTATTTGTAATTTCCACGCACGAAGTAAACAATCGCTGTACAGCGAAAGTGAAACCGCAACGGGCGACCAAATCGTACAGAATCGCGTGTTTGTCAAATCGAAAATCAAACTGAATTACTGAGAACCGACGAAAACATCGGGGATTCGGATCGGGAATGGGAATTCGAATCGGCAGATTGGGGACCGGCGGCGGCGGGAGGAGCGAAAAGGTCAGCAGACGTCGACGCCATTAATTGCTTTAGATTGAATTAAGCTCGCTGTCCCAGGAGGCGTCGACGCAGCTGCTCTGATGCGGCTCCAGTCGTCGTGACCTACGCCTATGACGTCATTGGAGCAAAGCACTCTATTTTTAGCCGGCGATTTCCGCTCTTATCACACATGACGCGCTCCCCAGACAATACCGATCGGAGCCGAGTTGTAATGGCTGTAAATGAAACCGTAATAGCGAACAGCACGAAGACCGGAAAAATGCCCCACCTATTGCCAAAAGCGTCACTTTGGCTACTAAAACTCCGGACGAACCAAGGGCCGGCAAACGAATGACAAAGGAAAGGCCGATATATGGCCACCGGGACTCGGAGAGCATGCGAGAGTTCTGGTCGCTTATCTTCGTGGCCCGGAGAGTGGAAAGGAGCGGAGCGGGGCGATAAGCTCCGAGAACCCAGATAACTTGGAGCGGCGTCCAGGTAAACAGATTTTCGCCTGCGCACAGGAACGGTTCAACAAGGTAGAGGGTTTGAAAAAAACGTTGTGTAGAAGTTACCATAAATATTATGGAATAAACCATTGTACTTCTTCAGAAACGTTTAAAAAACTAATAAACCATTATTAATATTTTAAGTCAATGCTGGAAAAAATCATATAAAACCTCTTCGACAAAATTTAAAATATTGCTTTAGCTTTCCCAGAATATGATTAACACAAATAATTAAAAATGAAAAGCAATAAATTACACGATTTAATAGAAACATTATAGAACTAGTAAAAAAAACCATAAAAAATATTTCCAAAGAATATCACTCACCCCAAGATCCGGTTCACTATTCGTAGCTTCCAAAAGGCAATGCGTAGACGATGACGCCGATAGACTGGCTCGTTCCCTGTGAGATTTGTGCAAGTTCTGCAGACTGGCCCATGTATCCATGGCCTGATCGATGCAGGTAACACTGGCCGACGACGACTGGACATTGTCGATGGCCTCGAATCCCAGGGAATGACGCGAACCAGGTTGGCCAAAGACCTGGGCACTCAGCTTGTGCGGAGTTGATGAAGCCTCCAAGATCAAGGATCTGCGTATCTTTCGGGGCACACAAGCTGGATGCGCGAAGGTGTGCGCCTCATCCAGAGACGGTGCGGCCGAGTGCAGTGAGATGTCGTCCATGGAGGCCACTGCGCCCAGTGCTCGCGGCGAATCGTCCACGAATAGGTTCAACACATCGTCACAAGAGCGGGTGGACGTGAGGTTCGTGGCCGGACTTTTAATGAGATTGAAGCTGGCCAGGAGATTGGGCCGACGCAGCGAAGAGCTTCCTGGCGGCGACTTTGGATGGCCCGATGGATCGGGCATGGCCCGCACAGTCAGTCGGTTGTCCGGGATCCCCACAATGCCCAACGGCCGCGCTGGCGCTGGGTGGGTTGGCAGGCCGGCATGTGCTGCTCCCGCTTCGGCTCCCAGAAAATCCACAACCAGAATGCGATCCGAAATATTGGTGCAATCGTTGTTGAAGCCAATGCCCGAATCGGAGTTTGAGGTGGTGGTGGATATCTCGCTATGGTTCGAGGGCTGCGGCGAGTGAGCAGCGGCTCCGGCGACTCCAGCTCCAGCCTCGAAGTCCGCCTGATGGCTGCGACTGGCCGGCGGCAAAATGCGCATGGTATACATGCTGCGGACCAGGTTTACCACGTACTCCGAGTTGTTAGGAAACTCAAGGCATAAATTGGAGATGGGGTCCCGGGTGCACTGGAGCCGGAACTCGTGTGCCCGCTGCAGGTGCTGGGCATGCTCAATCAGCTTTGTATCGATGACAAACACGTGGCAGCTGTGCGAGATGCTGATGTGGCCAGATGCACATGCTCCACTGCCTACACTAGGCTCGTACTCCTCCTCGATCTGGGTGTTGTGCACGGCGCTGGTCACCAAGCCAAAGAACCGATTCTCGCTCTCCGACGAGGAGCTAACGTAGTTCAGTCTCGCCGAGGAGTACGTGGCCAGGACCCCGCCACCGGCACTTTGCAGGCTCAGGCTGTCCGGGGTGATGCACATGAGGACTATGGTGGGTTGTCGCTTCTCCTGGCGCAGCTTGCGGATACAGGAACGCACTGTCTGTAGCTTGGAGCTATGTGAAATCTGTTTGGGCATCTCGATGGTACCCAAATATCCCACAATAACGCGGTACTCCAAAGCAGCGCTGCCCACCGCCCGTACCATGGCGCTGACATTAGCCACGTCGGCCGCCTTGGACAGACTGGCCACCAGCGGGGCATCCTCCAGCACCGGTCTAAGGGTCAGATGATCCGGAGATGGCTTTGGACTTGGCTCCACTGCCTCCGGCAGAGGCAGCTTCTTCTGCGGCGAGTTACGCAGCCTATGCAGCTTGGCCTTGTGATGAAGGAAGCGCGGTTTGTGCCTCAGGCTGGCGGCCAGCAGTTGACCCCTTAGCGTGGCGTTGGCGTTCTCCTCATCCGAGCTATCCGAGTAATAGTTCTCGGCGATCTGCATCCGGATGCTGCCGAAGGAGTTGCCTATCAGCTGCACCACGGTTTCGTGCGGCAGCTTGGAGACGTTGAGGCCGTTCACGGAAATGAGAAAGTCACCGGAACGCAGGCCGGCCTGCTCCGCGGGCGAGCTGCTGATTATGCAGGACAGCCGGCAAGGCTGCTGTCCGGAGATGGTAAACCCGAAGCCGTTGTAGCCCCTGCGAACCTCGACAGTGCGGATGCCATTGTAGTTGTAATTGGGCCGCTTCTTGCGCCGGCGCTGCTGCTGCTGGGTGTTTGAATTGGACGCTGTAGCTGCGGGGGCCGTTGGTCCGGTGGCAGCTGCTGGCGAAGAGTCTATCGACAATCCCGTTGCTCCACCTCCTGCGGCGACAGCGGACGGAGAAACGCCGCCAGTTATGGGCAACGGCGGATGATGATGATGCATGGCGCTCACTGGGACGGTGAAAAAGAAAACTAGAAGCAGATCGTGGCACACATCTGGCGATACCGCCGTACCGTACGCACCTTTCTCATGGATCCAGTCTGCTGCTGAGGCTGCTTTCGGGGAATGGAATGCCGTTTCTGTTGCTGCCCCTTTTTCGGATTTGGATGCTGCACGTCGGCCCTCTCGCTCGCACCTGCTGATGGCCTATGCCAACTATGTAATCAATGGCAGGCACACACACAATCACGCGCGCCTAGAGTGGCAGGCGTATTTTGTTACACTTCTCAAGGCCGTTAGATATCCCTTTACCAGATTGTACTTGGGTTCAAGGTCATTATAACACTGTTAAAAAGTCTGCACTGGTTAGTTAAAGCGTCTTTGTGGCCATTAATTTGTTTAAACAACAATTGAAATATGTCTACAATGCGCAAGCGTAACTATGGTGTGACCGCACTTGCAACGCCTTAATATACCGCACTTTGAGGCGAGCCTAAAAAAATACCAAATTTAAAAATTTCAATCAAATGTAAAATTTGATTCCATAAATTTGGTTTCACAAAAATAAATAAGGATAAAGGTGGTCTTTAAATGCCTTTACTCGTGAACATCATAGTTACAATCCTGCATTATTTTTATAATGGTTATTTAAAGTAGAAATATATCTATCTAAGTTGATGACCCATCGGAAGATTCGTCTTGCGCGGCGGTTGAAGCTTCGTCTTTATCTTCCTCGCCTTGGTCAGCAGTTTCACCCTCGTTGGCATCATTACTATTACTAACACTTGAACTGCTGCCACTGCTCTCGTCCTGTACGTCCTGGCCAAATCCATTAGTGTGCTCCGGAGTAGGAGCCGTGTCATTAGCAGTAGCTGGCGGAGCAAGACTCTCGAGCCTCTGGCGAGCGGCATGCACGAGCTTCTCCAGCTCCGCAGACTCCGTTTCGATCTCGTAGTTCTTGGACACCAACAGCACCCAGTGCGCCTCCAGAGAACGCAGTCTCTCGCCGGCCTGTGTCTGCGCTTGCTTTCGCTGCCAGTTGACGTCCTGGATGTCCTTTTTCAGCTGTTGCAACTGCAACTGCGCCTTTGCCTGCATGGCGGTAAATACCTCGAGGTAGGACTTCCACGCCTCCGTGCCGTAGTCGAGCATCAGGTCCAGGTTGAGAGAGCGCACCCACTGGTGCTCAAGTTGTGCCATAGAGTTCTCAATGGCCTCCTGCCAAGCGGACACTTCTGACAACTTTCCGGACGGAGGCGGAGGCAACTCGTACCTTTTCATGGAAAGCGTTTCCATGGGCAGGCGGTTCTGGATTCGCTCGAACTCGTTGACCATCAGAGGAGTCTCAAATGGCGACGAGGCTGGCAGCGGCAAGTGATCCAAATAGTTTTTTGTAGGGCGATAGCGTCTGCACTCCTCCTCCACCATGGCGAGTGCCTTAAAACGTTGAAATCATTAACAAATACGCCAAACTGGCCGCTTACTTCAATCACATACCGACTCCCTGACTCCCACATCATCGTAGCCGTGATCAATGTAGGGCAAGGCATCCACAATAACTTCTCCGGCCATTATTATTATTTTGTTTTTAATATTTATATTAAAATTTTGCCAATGTGACCGTGGTATTACGGGTAAAAAATACCTTCTGTTACTACAAAGAATACTATAAGCCGCTAGTATTTTGTTCCCAGAAAAAACTGTTAAAACCAGACATTTTTAGATTCTTGAGGCTTGTAGCGTTGCAAAATTTTTCAATCTAGAGGTCCTACTGCTTTGAATTTACAAGACTGATGCCACTGAGCTGTTAACAGGACATAAACAAATGCCGACTAACATGACAGTGTTGACTAACGAACGCAAGCGCTGTTAACTTGACACTCGCCGCTGTTGGGAAATGCAACTCTGCGTTCCGAACGCGTTTGCCAGCACTTTTCCGCCATTTCCGGCAGCTCTCTTTCTTTCTTCGTTCTTCTTACTAAAAAGAGGACGGTATCTGCGTTTGCAGAATATTAAACACCATTCATTGGACTTGAAATTCAACGAAAATGGTGAGATTTCGACCCGGACGCGCGCCGCAACCGCCAGAGACGCCAGCACAGTGGTTTTAACACACGAAACAAACAGAAAATAGTGCGAAAGTGTCTACCTAACCTCCACGTGTTTGGAATGTGCGGCGGTGGCGAAATGTAGTGTTGTGTTTGTGATGCCGACCTTAAAGTAAACTCGAAATCGTTTTATCCCTTGCAGAGCTTAGGCAACGCTAGGCCTCTGGTCTCCGTGTACACGGAAAAGAACGAGGCTGCTAAGGACAAGAACATCTGCCTGCCGGCCGTGTTCAAGGCCCCCATCCGTCCGGATGTGGTCAACGACGTGCACCAGCTGCTGCGCCGTAACAACCGTCAGCCCTATGCCGTGAGCGAGCTGGCCGGTAAGTGGAATGACCTTAAAACAAAAGGTTTAGCGTGGTCTAACACGGATTAATTTATTTCCACAGGTCACCAGACCTCTGCCGAGTCCTGGGGCACTGGACGTGCCGTGGCCCGTATTCCCCGTGTCCGCGGCGGCGGCACCCACCGCTCCGGCCAGGGAGCCTTCGGCAACATGTGCCGTGGTGGACGCATGTTCGCCCCCACCAAGACTTTCCGTCGCTGGCACCGCAAGGTGAATGTCAACCAGCGCCGCTACGCCCTGGTGTCGGCCATCGCCGCCTCCGGCGTGCCCGCTCTGGTCCAGTCCAAGGGTCATGTCATCGATGGAGTGTCTGAGATCCCCCTGGTCGTCTCCGATGACGTGCAGAAGGTTCAGAAGACCAAGCAGGCTGTCATCTTCCTGCGTCGCCTGAAGATCTGGGCTGACATCCAGAAGGTGCGTATTCAAGTGGAGTGGGGAATTTTAAGAAACCGGTTCTGTGGCGTGTAAACATTTTAATTCTATGAAAGGCTGCAATGACCTTGATCTAAAATAACAAAAAACAAAAGTATAATATTCCCATATTTTGGCAAATGAATTAGAATTTTAAAGAATTTGAGATCGGGATTTGAAGTAGTAATATTTGTTAAATATTATCATATTTATCATATTTGTGACTAGCGCTCTAATTTATAAGTTTTACACTTGTAGCGTTAGGAAGGCAAATAAAATCAAATCAAATCAAAAAAGTGGCAGCGCGTAAACAACTGGCTTACTGCATGGTGGTCGGATGTTTGCAAGGTTTCCTGCGTTGCCAGATTATCTGCTCTTCTAGGCGTTACGTTTGAAACCTGATCCAAAGTTTCCATCGTGGTAACGGAAGAGCTACAGCTCAATATATGCAAAGTACTTGTTTCTTTGTTAAATTTAACTTACATTTAATTTAAAATTTAAATTAAAAAAAAATATATTGTTATAACTGAAAGGCGAATAAGCGTAGAATTCAAACTATTCTAATCATATTCCTAGTTTTTAAGAGATTACTAGTCACTGACTAATGCTTTATTCCCATGCTCGTATCCTTTCAACAGGTGTACAAGTCGCAGCGCTTCCGTGCTGGCCGTGGTACCATGCGCGACCGTCGCCGCATCGCCCGTCGTGGTCCCCTGGTGGTCTACCACAAGGACGAGGGTCTGCGCAAGGCCTTCCGCAACATCCCCGGAATCGAGACCATCAGCGTGGACAAGCTTAACCTGCTGAAGCTCGCTCCCGGCGGTCATGTTGGTCGCTTCGTTATCTGGACCGAGTCTGCGTTCTCGCGCCTCAACGATCTGTTCGGCACCTGGAAGAAGCCTGCTACCTTGAAGAAGGGCTACAACCTGCCCCAGCCCAAGATGGCCAACACCGACCTGTCGCGTCTGCTCAAGTCTGAGGAGATCCGCAAGGTGCTGCGCGATCCCCGCAAGCGCGTGTTCCGCAGCAAGCGCCGCCTCAACCCCCTGAGCAACGTGCGCCAGCTGGTTAAGCTGAACCCCTACGCCGAGGTCCTGAAGCGTCGTGCTGCCCTCGCCGCCGAGAAGCGTACCGTGGCCAAGCTGCTGGCCAAGGCCAAGAAACAGAACGTGGAGCTGGCCAAGTCGCACTTTGCCAATGTGGCCACCAAGGCCGCGGCCAACCGCGCCAAGCTCCTGGCCGCCCGCAAGAAGAAGGTCGCCGCCAAGAAGCCAGCGAAGAAGTAACTTACTTTCCCCGTATAGAGCTGACACACTTTTATATTATAATAAACCACAAAAGCTGTATGAATTTTATTCATAATACAGAGCGAAAGTAATACATATTAAACTCTTAGTCTTAGGCACATTTAGTACCGCTCTCTTTTTGCTCGCCTCCAGATGTTCTCGATTCTCTCGCTGCTCGAGTGATCTATTATCACTCGTTCTCACTGATAACGGTGGCTGTGTGGCTGTAGCTTTTGTTATCTTCGTGCTGCGACGATCCCGGTCTTCGTGCACGTTCGCTCGCCACGCCGACCGTACATATTTATTGTCACACGTTAATTGGCATTTAATTAAGCGTCGAGCGTCGCCGCCGACGTTATTCCACGGTGAACGCTCGAGCTGCGCGGTCGAACGTCGCGCATCAGCAGTAAAAAGTGAATCGCCATACCATTCCCGCTCCCGTTCCGAATAAAAACAACAAAGGCAGCGAAAGAATAAAGGACGACGCGACGCGCACTTGATTCAATTAACCGTCGCTGTAATTTCGAGCAATAACCAACCAGCTAGCCGCTGGACCGGTTTCGGAAATAAGCTTGGCTTTTGTTCACTGCATCGGATGCTGGCCAAAAAATAGATGCTATCGGTGTCGGTAATCGCGGACGGCAAGCCAAGCCACGGATCATACGATCTTTTCATGCGCGGGTCGCGACCAATGTCTGGTTATATTGAGTAGAACGCAATAATATAGCCAACCACCACCGATCGGAGCACAGCGAGAGCAGCGGCACAGCAGCTGTCATCTGTCGGAGAGCGCAGAGCGAGCAGAGAGCGCTGGATGCGCGCCGTTTTTCTGCGTCTCCATATTCTTTTCGCACTAGTCGCAGCCACTAAAGGGTCGCCGCTGGTCGCTGGTTTAATCACCAGGGTCGGTCCACATCGGAAATCGGAGAGTACTTCCGATCACTTGGCCGCCGGCTGATACTTGCAAGTCCAGCATAGCACAGCACATACATAACCATGTTGACGACCGTCCTGAACTTTGCCCAGCGCGTCGCCGAGATTTCTTTGCTCGGCGGTATCGAGATTGCATCAGTTGCCCTTATTGTCTACTACATATTCGCCAAGACGAGGTGAGTGTACACGGGCTGCAGCGCCAATGGAAGCCAAATAAATCTCGCCTTGCGGGCACCTATTAACCGGCCTTCCGCCCGCCCCTGCTCCCCTACTCCTCCTAGTTTAAGTAACGCGGCTGAGGAAGAAGCGCCGTTATTTTTAGACGGGCAACTCGCAAGTTATCCAATGCATGCAAAATGAGCCACAGTCATACTTGCCTAAGTCGAATTTTTGAGTCGATCAAGGCAACATAAGTCTAGCCATGAAATATAATTTTAGAAAGTTTAATGTTTCATAAATTCAACAGATCAATGGTATGTGTGTTGCTTAGAGTTGTGTGAATCTAGTGAATTATTTTTTAAAAATTAAATTACTATTTAAAACATTGAACCTCAACAAATAATATTGTAAGGAGTATTACAAATTTTTCAAACGTGATTTCTCAATTACAAAAATTCATATTTGTATGTATGAAGTTGTGCCAATTTTTATAAGGAAAGAATTCTTTCCTGGTGCACAAGAGAATAAATATTTTCTTTGAGTCTTTCTAAAGCTAAAATTTAAATTGATTCCATTTCTACAAATTAATTTATTGTCCTTATCAAGAAAAAGGTGTGATTAAATCAAAAATAATTAAGACAATAACATTATCTTAGCTTTTTTTTTACAAATAATCAGTTAAAATACTTCCAAATGACTATTTCAAACAAAAGTTTTCGTCGTTTTCACAAAGTTTTCCTTGAATCCCAACAAATAATAAAATATATGGAATATAAGATGTCTAATTTAAAATTTCAAAATTTTCAAATATAATTCCAACATAATTCCTTAGTTACTATCAATTCATATGTCCATTTGTGACTATTTTTATACTTTCCTGTTTCTTTGATGAGCTTTAAAGTTACAAATTATTTTGTTAATATTTTTAGAAGGTTATTTTGTGCTTACTTAGAAAAATGTGCGAGTTAATCAAAATAAAAAAAAAAAATAAATATTCGACAATGATATTCTCTTATCTCTTTTACCAATAATCAGTCAAAATATTGGCAAAAAGTTGCCTGTTTTTATAAAAGGTTCAAAGTTTTTCTTTGATAAGTTTCAGTTAGTGAGTTGCGACTGTGGATATGCTTTGTTTTGTTATTGGTCGCACAGGTGGTTGCTCCAATGGCCATGACTCACGGCCCTTTGTCTACTTACGCATGCGTTTGGGGCTCCATAGTGTAGGAATGTAAATTTCCGCCTATCATGCACGTGCTAATGGGGTAGATTCAGACTATGGGGAGGCTGTGCAGTGACGTCAATTGTGTTTTTGTTTACCTCAGCACTAAGACTTTCTTCCGAGCGCCCAGCTCCCACACCACCCTTTTCGTCCACCCACCCAGCGGTCTCGAGGCGCAATTGCCGATGTTGCACTCGAAGAGATAACAACTAAACCCCCCCACCCATTCGACTTGGCCCGCAAATCATTCTTGGCAACAATTATCGGTGCGATTGCCGCTGTTAAATTTGCACCTAATTATCTGATTAAGATTTAACAATAGCTATTTCCGTAATCTCGCTGGATTTCAACCAGCTTCGGGCTACAAAGAAAGTGGGTTCTCATCTCGTATCGGCCATCAAATTCTTACTCGGCCTAGACCCCTAAATAACATTGTTGATTAATTGTCAGAGAAGCAGGCGGCTCCCCGTGAAGACTAAAATACTTTCGAGTGGCTTAGCTGACTGAAATTTTCCACAGCTCGAGATGACCGTTGAGAGTACTCGGAGATTACTACTCAGATTGTTCGTTCCGCTTATGGCCTTCAGAACAAAGATTTACCTTTCCTTGCTTAGGGTGTTATTTATTTGAATATAAGATAAGGTATCTTAAGAAAATCGAATGACATATTAATATCGTGGTCCTCTAATTGAGTAAGATTTAACACAACTGTTCAACTTCAGATCGATTTTCAAGGATAACAACCAAATTATTTTGATAATATTAAGAATGGCTATGAAAGATTACTAATTACAAAAAGTTTTACACTGTTCTTAATCCCAAAGATTAATAACAGATTACTGGTTACAAAAATGTTGACTCTCTTCTTAAGAACTAAATATTAATCCCAATTGATAGGATACTATTAAACAGTGAAAGAATGACCAAGAAAGATTACTGGTTCAAACAATTTTGAATTTCTTCTTAACAACTAAGAATTAATCGCAACTGATAGGATACTATTAAACAGTGTAATCCGAATCCTGGAAGGTAGTCATCGTACGGTTTTCATCTAGATTCATCTTCTGCGTGTGCGTGCCGAATCCAGGCTAGCTCCAAGCGACTCCTCCGACCGTGTGTCATCCGTGGAACTAAAACAGGGGGTCCGTGGACGATGGCGCTTGTGGGCGCTCTTCAAAGCCTTGAAGTCGTCCATGCTGCGACGTCGGACTATCTGCTTCTGCTCATGATATGATATGTAGTCGCGCATTTTCGCTATGCGCATCTTCTCTATGTTGATTTGCTTGTTAAACTGCTCCTCCATTTTGGCATAGCCCTCGAGCTGAAGCTGCAATGCCTTTTCCTCTTGCATCTGGCGCCAGAATCCCACATTGTCCGACGTCCTTTGATCGGACTGGAACTTGCTGATCTTGCGATATAGTTGCAGGAACTTAGTGGGATCCTCGAAATACTGGGCCATGCCGCTAGGCATGTTTCCTGAGATGGGGAGTGTTTGCAAAGTGGGACTGCAAAGCGGACACTTTTGGTCCTTCGAGGTGTCGTCCAGGCAGCTGTCGCAAAGAATGTGATGGCATCGGGAAAAGTGGAAGGTCAAGGCCGGCTCAAGGCTGCGGTTGCGATAGCACTTGTTGCAGTGAAGTCGGAACATATTAACGCTTGTTTTTCGACAAAAATTCAAGTGGAAAAACTAGCTTGGAGTTTAAGAAATCTAACGGATCTTATCCTTGTGTGTTGGTAACACTGCTGTGCGATATACCTTGCATTGATATTTTTAGTTTGTGAAAATCGATAATTCTTCTTCTTGATTTGGGCGGAATTATCGAATAAGCTTAAAAATTAGACTAATTATGCAATTTGTTGTTTAGCATGCAACTTATTTTTTATAACAAGTTGAAGAATAGCATAAAGAAAACAATGTGGCGTTCAAAAAGTGGTATCTAAAGAAAATACGTGCTTTTTATAATGCTTATAAAGACAATACCCATGGAAATTGGTTTTTAACCGACTTTGTAAATAAAATGCAAATATTTAAAGGAAAGTCAGGGTCAACTAATGATTAATAATATAAAATATATATTTAAAAAACGTAATGTTTACTTATGTGTGTATAGTATGATGATTTGCTTTGGGGAAAAAGCCAATCGCTTGCCTAGCCTCTGCCCAACATCAGCTGATTTTCGAATGATGATTCCGCCGTACAAAGCACGCTCAAAGTTCAGTTCTGTGCCATATTTTATGAGCAACTAACTTATCAGTAGCAGGCACTACTTAAAAACTGGTGTACGTTTCCATATAAAAATACCCACACTCCCTTGTCCAGCGGGTATTGAACTCTTGCGAAGTTGGACTGTAGCCCGCTCAAGTGGTCGAATATTAATTGAGAGAGGTGCTGTATTTTTAATGGCGTGCTCCTGATTTCAGCACCACCCACGACACGGCGATTATATTGCAATGTATTGATTGATTGTGCGCTTCTCCGATTACAGGGCACCCGTTATCATCGCTGGCCTGTTTCCCAACCTGAATCTGAGCTACCGCTCGTCCCTGGGCAAGATCAACACCATACGCAGCGACCTCCTGGTCACGCTGCGCTCATCCAACGTAAGTTTTCGCGTCTATCAGCAACCAATCGCTACCCATTAACCCCATATATGTATTATTATGACGCAGCACCAGGATCGTAGCCAGTGTTTTGTAATAGGAGGTACATTTCTTTATTGCTGTGAAATATTAAGTGTTTCTCAAAGTCCATTTAACATTTCGGGCAATAAAATATCAATTTCGTTTTTAGCAGGTTTTATAATCTAATTATTTTTATATACCGGTGATTAAGATAACTGCATTTTATTTTCAGTCAGCTTAAGTGGTCATAAATTTCTTCCGAGAAGTAACTCAACTCAAGTAAAAAAAAATAGATACCGAAATTAAAAGTCAATTAAAAAAGTTAGCATATAATTTAAATTAAAAGTAATGGGGCATAACTTTTCGTTCCACCTCTTAAAAACGTCGAGTATCGGAGATAAGAAAATTTTTCCACTCAATGAATTTCCAATCGCTGTTTTTCAATTTCAAAATACGCGCGGCGTTGCCACCTCATCCTGACAATCGATAACAATCCTGAAAGCTAAGCAGGACCTATCGACCATTTCCTGCAAAAAAGCCGGGCGCATGGTTCCATCTTGTCTTTGAAATTCCGAAAACTTGAAGCTCAATAGGAGAATCCCGTGTTCATAATGGTTGTGAAGGAGTTTCACGCTCGCGGCTGGTTCGAGGTATCCACATTTCTCTCGTCAGCATCTTCTATATATACGTGCGCCAGTTGCATCACAGCATCTCGCTCTGATCGTTTCTTTGCAGGAGCCCAAAGTGCAAAACTCGGTGGCACATGGCATCGGAACCCAGAACATGTTGGAGCTCACCCCGCAGTCGGGCCAGAAGCCGTTCAAGAGGCTCTTCGACTGGGGCGTCGTTTTCCCCTATTTGGCACAGGTGGTGCGTAGCGAGAAGTTTGAGTACCGACAGGTGAGCTTTCCCACTTGATGCCGCGGAGCGTGCACGCTAACCTTGACCCGTCCTCGTCCCCTAGGTCACCGAAATCGTCCACAATGATGTCGTGCTCAAGCACGCCATCAAACAGGCGGCCGAGCTGACGCTGCGAGAGCAGAGGTACGCCAAAAACGGCCATCGACTGCTTACCCGTAGCGCTAGCGGCGATCAGGCGGCGGCGGAGGAAGAGGACGAGAAGCAGGGCATCTCGTACCAGGCCATTCTGCACAAGCAAGAGCAGCGTGCCATCAGCATTCTGAAGGACATGGGCTCTACCCTAAATAATGGTCTGCTGGCCTTCACATCCTGGATCCTGTATAAGCTGCTGCCCTGCTTCCTCTCCGGCGTGGTGACAAACACCAAGCAGATCGAAATGCTCAAGACTGCCACGGAAAAGTCGCCCGGCACTCCGTTGATTTTCGTGCCGCTGCATCGCAGCCATCTGGACTACATAATGGTTACCTGGATACTCACAAACAATGACATACGCAGTCCACTGGTGGCCGCCGGCAATAACCTGCAGATACCCGTCTTCGGAGGCTTGTTGCGCGGCCTGGGCGCCTTCTTTATCAAGCGCAAGATCGATCCAGTTGAAGGCAAGAAGGACGTGCTGTATAGGGCCGCCCTTCATCTGTATCTAACCCACGCCTTGAAGCAGGGCCACAACGTCGAGTTCTTCATCGAGGGCGGACGGACGCGCACCGGGAAGCCCTGCATGCCGAAGGGCGGCATCTTATCTGTGATCGTGAATGCCTTCATGGACGGCAGCATACCGGACGCTCTGCTGGTGCCCGTGTCGGTGAATTACGAACGACTGGTGGACGGGAATTTCGTGCGGGAGCAAAAGGGCGAGAAGAAAATCCCCGAGTCATTCAGCAAGGCAATTTCAGGCATATGGAAGGCCCTTCGATCAAACTACGGCCTAATGCGAATCGACTTCAACGAGCCGTACTCGATACGCGAGCTAGTCAACTCGTACAACAAAATCGCTCGGGAGGATGGCAACATGGCGAAGGTATACAAGCCAGCAGCCAGGTGGGTCACAGACCATCATATAAACAGCTTTTAATGTTCAAGTTCCATCTATAATTATCTTAATTCTAGAACCCTCCAGCACAATCAGTCCACATCCTCGCTGTACGGCACCGATGTGGTGTGCGAGGAGCACCGCAATCTCATCGAAAGCATCTCGCGCCAGGTGGTCTTCGACTGTGCGGCAGCCACCTCTGTGATGTCTACCAATGCGCTTGCTTTCCTCCTACTCACCCGCTACCGAAACGGCGCCGAGGAGCAAATCCTGGCCGCAGCCTTGGACGACTTACGAAACTCTTTATACGGCTGTAAAGACATTGGGTTTTCCGGTGAATCCTCCCAGATCCTGGCATACGCCTGCGACCTGCTTGGCTCAGGTAGCTAATGCGCTGTGTACATGTGTGTGTTTTACATCTTGCTTAATTGAGTTTGTATTTTAGGCCTAGTCACTCGCACTCGAGATGAGAACGGTCGCCTGGTCATTAGGGCTGTGAGTTCCGTGGAAAGCTTTATTGAGCTGGCCTACTACTCCAACATGCTGACCCCGCACTTTGCCCTGAGTTCAATACTGCTGACCACGTTCCATGCGCTGCTGTCGGAGGTTGAGAACAAAAACGAAGCCAAGGTGTCGCGCAAGAAGCTGATGGACAATGCCTTGGAGAACTGCCAGATCTATCGATATGAGTTCATATTGAACAAGCCCACGCAAGTGCTGGAGAGCTTGCTTTACAAGCACTTGGACGATCTGTTGATCAGCGGATGCATCCGTGCAGAGCAGGTACCGTAGCATAGTCCTTATGAAATCCCATTTTAGATTGTATTAAGGGATTCATGTTTTTGTGATTAGTTGGACGTCGAGGTAGAAAATGCCGAGGAATCAAAGCGCTTGGCTCGCAGCCTGGCCGCCGACTGTCTCGATGACGACGCTGAGGATGACTATCTGCACGTGGCCAACGGTGATAGTGACGGTGATGCCACACAGTTGCTGTTCGCCAGCGAAACACTGCAGCAGCAGCGTTACATTTGCGAGGTGCTGGCGCCCTTTGCCTGGACATACGTGACTGTGGCGCACTCCCTGCAAATACTCCACCGGAACTCCATGCTGGAGTCCGAGTTCATTAGCTTTGTGATCAACGATCTGACCGGCAAGGTCAGGCGTGGCAGCTGCCTCTATGGTAAGGACCATCGCAATGCCACCGCCGAGTGTTACTTGAATTTGATTTTGCATTCCAGCTGAGAGCATATCCACGGACTCTGTGCGCAACTGCCTGAAGCTGCTGGAGAAGTGGTCCGTGATCGAGGTGTGCAACCAGCAGGGCCTGCGCCTGATCTCACTCAACACGCTCTACGAGATGTCTCGGGAGTCGCTCAATACGATCGTCAAGAAGATCGACGCCATTGTGCCAAAATTTAATGCTGGCCACTTTGCCGAAGCAACGCCCTAACCGACGCTGGGCCTTGCTTTACTTTTGAAACAGACTCTTTTTTTTTTGTACTCATTGTATAGTGTATATCATCCACTTAAGATTAAAGTGCATACTCTTTTAGATCTTAGCCTTGGATATGTCTAGTTTTATAGTCATATGCGAGTTTATATATGCCAAAGTGCTAGCTTTACTACAACTAAAACCGAAAACCTTGAAATAAGAACAAATGTTTTCCAGGCGTGAAATGAAAACCAAAACTATATCATCCATACGGAACTGATTGATTAAACTTTACCATTTTATATAAATATAGACGAGTAGACGCTTAAAAGAGCATCTTGGTTTATTTTAATAACTTTATGCTGGTGAACAAACTGCGAACCAATTGGTCTACTAAACGTAAGTAACTAACTGTGTGGTAAATAAATACAGGTGGCGCAGGTAAAAGGCGGAGGCTCGGCTCCGCAATACAAAAACAATGAATGTTAAAAAATATATAGCTTGAGTCATCATAATTCATAAGCCTAGGTAACCCCTTTTGGGTGCTTCTTGGCTATGTGGGCTTCTTAATTTTCTTGACATGGATGCGAAAGGCAGGAGCACCTTTCCCGCGACGCATCTGCTTCAGTTTATCGGCGGTCTTTCCCTTGTTTGCCTCCTGAAGGGGGAAATTAAGATTAGTTTACTTTATGAAATTTAAGATTAAGATTATTAGCTGAATTAATTTGTGGACATCCTACTCACCTTGGCTGGGACATTCTTGAGCTTGCCACCGATCTCCCCTGAACAGCGTGTTGCCCCGCAGAAGCATGACTTTTTGCGGTTGTTCATGAGGTCAGCCCACAGATAGTTGAAGGTAAGCTCGGTGTTCTGCTCAGGGAAATCAGGAAACTTATCAAAATGCTCTGTGTTCTCAAAGTTATTTTACGTACCGCGGGTATGTCCTTGATGGCAAAGAGACCCACGCGATGGATGCTGTTCACGGTCCACTTCTGGGTCTCGCAGTTCGGCTCGCACGAATGATTCATGAAGCGGGCCAGGTTGCCCTTCGGTCCCGCGTCGATTATGAAATCCTTCTCCACGCCCAGAAAGTAGTAGTTCTCGTCCCTGTCCCGCTGCTTCTGAACCATGCGCTGCTGGAACTCGGCGTGGTTAATCACCTCGCCGACATATTCAATCACGAAATCACCCTGGGCAATGGGCTCCCGGCACACCAGTCCGAATCCCCGCTCGTTCATGTAGACCACCTCCAAAAGGGGCGTTTTGCGCAGCTCAAACATTTGGTTCTCGCAACGCTGGCCGGCACGGCAGATTTCGGGATTGCACTCGTTAAACAGCAGGCGGTTGATGCAGCCAGAGTCGGGGCCGCAGGGATGCTCGGCATCGGATGGGCAGCCGCAGGCACTGATATCCTCCATGTTCGGAGTGAAGCGCAATGGCGGCACCGCCTTGTTGGCCTTGATCCTCACGTAGGGCGGCGGATGCAGCTTACTGGCGCTCTGCCGGCCAATGGCCTGTTCCTTCCGGCGCTCCTTGACGATCTGCAGAAACCGCGTTGCTTCCTCCACGCCAGTGTTGTAGTATCGGTGCAACAGAGTCTTTGTCCTCTGAGTATCTCCTACGAGCTTGTCGCCCTCAATGTAAAGGTAAACACGACGCCGCGATATCCAACCGTGATCGTGGGTGCCGAAGAATCGCACAACGAAATCGTTGTCTCCGTGGGGCTTCTTCAATATGTTCTTGGGTATCTCGGGGGGCGGCAGGATAATTGCCGGCCACCAGCGGAAGTTGTTGAACTTGGCCCACACTATCTCGCCGTACAGCGGCATTCGTCCGCTCTCGCACTCCTCGCAGATGTAGTTCTCGCTCTTCTCGATGGGAATATTGCGGCAGTGGGCGTGCACCGCGATGGGGCAGGTCTCGCAGCAGAGCAGTTCGCCGCCCTTTACGCAGATGCAGCACCAAATTACGTTGAGGTGCGCGTCCGACTTGTTTATGCTGTGTCGCGGACAGATGATGTGGGTGGCAGTGAGCATCCTGGTGCCGGCTGGAATGCAATGCGAGTCCTGGTGATACGTGGCCGGGCAGCGGACACACTTGGCCAACTTGGAGTTTCCCACCTGTTGAAACTTGCCGCTGGGATCGAGCCACACGCAGGTGTGGCACACGTGCCGCGGGCAACGCGGCGAAGGCTTGCTGGTGTTGGCTTGGGGCCAGTACTTGCAGCAGTCCGTATGAAAGCGCTTGCCGCACATGGGCTGGCCACAGGTCAGAAGATTATTCTCGGTGGCGGCTTGTGGTAGCTGGGATTCCTCCTCGTTAGATGGCGGCTCTATCTGGTGACATATAACACAACCCTCGACTTGGCCTGATTCGCATTCGTGACACACCAAGGGAGTGCTGCTTGTGGTGTACACCGCGGCATCGGCTGTTATGTGTTCCGAATCGGTAGGACTGGGCGACTTGGAGGTGGACGGTTGGAGGGACAAGTCCTTCTTTTGACCGCCTGCCTTGGGCATTTTCTGTCCCGACTTCTTGCGTTCCAAACAGTCGGCATGCAGCCAGCTGTTGCAGCCGCTGGAACATCGCTGCAGTTCGTAGCCCGGCTCGTAGCAGTATTTGCACACCGGCTCGCGGGTTAGCCCACGAAAGAGATACTTGCTGTCCAGCTGCAGGATGTCCTGGACCACTTCGTCAATGGGCCGGTTGAGAGCCTTCTTGATCTTCGGCACCTCCAAGATCCGGCGTTCCGCCGATGGCTCCGTGAACGTAGGACTGGGCGCCACCACAGGTGTCATGCTGCGTCGTACCATCAGCGTTTTTAAGCGATTCGAGAGCCGCTTGATGGTGCCAACTCCCCGACCACGCTCCAACACCGAAGAACCAAGCTGCTGATCCATATCGCCGCTGGCTATGTCCCGCTCCAGCTCACGCATCTGGATGTACCTCAGCGACCAGATGTTGCTGACCACGCCGAGCAAAACCTTCTCCACCCTCTCCTCCGACCGGTGCACCATCACGTACTCCTTGACAGCATCGAAAAGCTGGCCGAACTCGGGATTCTCGTAGATGCTGGCATCCGGAGTGAGGATCTTATCAGTGCTGCTTCCAGCTTGGGCCTGGACCTGGCCTGGTAATGGGGTCACAGCCAGGGAATTCGAGGTGCCAGTTTCAGCCTCGTTGCCGTCGCTCAGCTTACGCCGTTTGGCCCGCATCTCGTTCTTGACCTTGACGGGTGAAAAGGCGGGACTGAAGGGAGACTCGGACCGCTCCCGCTTCAGGTCGAGCATCAGTGGTCTGTTGTGCAGATTGTCATTCGAGTCGTACAGACTGCTGCCCACATCCGAGGTGTCCTGCATCATGGAACTGGTTCGTTTGCGCCGTTGCTTATTAATAGTGCTGGAAATAGGGGAAGGGGAAGAGCTGTTTCAGATTGCGATTACACCAAAGGTCACGATCGGGATCGGATTATTGGATTAAAATTATTGCTAAAAAAAAAAGCATAAACACTTACACAACGCTCTCATAGATTTCAAAGAACTTCTCAAGACGTTCGGCGTACGGGAGCTGGGTCACGATCTGGGCCTCATCAATGGCCTGATGCCAAATGGCAATCTTCGTCTTCTTGGGCACCATTTGCCGGTACTTGGCGCTCCTTGGACCATGCCGGACCAGCACTTCCTCACGCTGCTCCTCGAACGCCTTGAGACCGGCAAAGGGCAGCAGATTTTCAGGCTTTATCCAGTTGCGCCTTCCGTTGTCCGCGAAGAAGCGCACATGCACCTGGATGGGCATCGATGTATTGTCCACGGACGCCCGCTGTGGATGACTCTGCACGTTGCCAACGATCTGATCTAACGGATCCGGACACACCATACACGGCCAGAAGCAGTACGTGAAGATCTTGCCCCAGAACAGATCACCCACTTGATAGGTGGGCCAACCGGGATCGGTGACAATGGACATACCCTTGGCGCTGTCTATGCTCACAGAGGAGGGCGATTTCACCATGCTATTCACCTCGGAGGCAGTGGAACTCAGGTCAGGTGGTGGTGACCTCATATCCACCTCTGTGGAGGCGGCCATGGGCAAGGCAAATGTTAGTTCCTTTGCTTCTTCGCTTACGATAGTTTCAGCTTTAGCCAACTCGCTAGTTTGCATATCCACTTCGGCTTGCAAGCAGGAACTATCCTTCGGACTCACAACCAGCTGCACGGCAGGCACAGCTTCAGTCTCAGCATCAGTCTCGGATTTAATAATGAGTGCGATTTGGCTATTTTCGTTCGAGGTCTGTTCATTGGAAGGACCCTCCTTGTCCTGGGACTCTGGCTTCTCTTCAATGTCAGCAATGGCCTCGCCTGCCTTCGATTTGGTCATTCGCTTCATTTTGCGCTGCTTTAACTGCTTTCGAACCTGCATGCTCCCATGGTCCTCGGCATCCGCCTCAAAGCCTGTGCTGTTGGGCGAATTGGCGCCGTTCTTGATCAACAGCTTCTCGATGGGGCTCATGTAGCTTTGGCTTCCGCCGCGGTCGTGCAGCTGCGCGCCTGCGCCGCTTAGGGTGTCACCTTCCCTGGTGGTATTGGGTGATGCATTGTCCTGGAACAGGATCTCGCCAGTACTGCTGCTGTTGAGGGCAGCCGCCGCTTGGTTGGCGCGTCGGCGTGTCGAGCGAACCGTGTCGTCAGAGTCGGATAACGGCGTGGGTGAGTTGGCGTTGGCAAAGCCAATGTATTTGGGGCTCAGGTTCGACTGTAAATTGATTAGATCGCGCTTCCCTGAAACGACACACGGAGGCGTACAGCAAGCATGCACATTAGCATATGGTCGGCATAAGGCGGGGAACGCTCTATTGTTGTACTCACTGATCACAGCGGAGCGCCGTGGCTGCTGCTGCTGCTGGTGTTTGCCTGTAAGCGTATGGGTGTCCACGTCCGCATCAGGGTCCGCCTGATCCGTCGCCTCGGCATCGGCAGCTGCACTTGGAGTTTCTGTGACTTTTGGTTGGTGCTCCGTGGGCTGTTGGGCGTCCAAAACTTCTGATGCCACCGATTCGGCGTTGCCCGCAGCTCCTTCGTCGGTGGCCAGTTCGGACGCGGAATGGAGCAGTGTATTGCTTTGGGCTCCTCCACCCTCTATTTCGGAGTGTGAACCCGCGGTCAATTTCATTATGTAGATTAATTTCGCTACCTATAAACCAAATACAAAAGAAAACTAATTCCAAATAACAAGCGCTCGCTCGCGTGCGCCAAAAACGCTGTTGAGTGACCGTACCTGGCATCCATAAAAAGAGCGAATTTGCCCCTCCGCGGCACTTGGTCACACTGACTCGCGGTTCTTGGTGTTGCCAGACTGGGCTAGGAAAGTTTCCTCTTTTTCTTCATTTTTCGAGGATCTTGCGGAAAAGCTAGATTTTCCTTGAAAAAGACCCGGATAACCATAGAAAAAGGATCGCGAACGGATCAAGTGGCTCATTTAACCCACAATGTGATCGGAATTCAGGAAAAATGCGAATATTTTCATACTTTTTGAGAATATTATAATTGCAATCAGAAGCTAACAACGCACTGATGGAGTCATTTCCTACCCTATAAAGTATATACATGTACATATATTCTTGTTAAGCATCATCAGACGAACAGTTTTAGCCATGTCTGAAGAAAAACAAAATTTTTAACCCTTTTTCCAAAAATTTCATTATGGATTAGATCACTCAAATTGTCAAAATTTGACCAAAAGAGTGATTTCTTAAAATTTTAATTTAAAAAAGACAGCACCAAACCGTTTTCCGAATTGAAAATAAAGCATTTTTAGCTTAGTTATGATAGATGTCAAATTCAGAACCTGGGTTGGTTTTTTTTTTTTTTTAATTCAGCTATTCAAATGGATTTCAATGGAAATGACATTACTATATCCTTTTACGGTATGGTCTTATAAGCATTTTACACGATTTAAGAGAATGACGTTTCCCCAAATTCCATAGACCCCACCAAATCCCATTGTCTGTGTCCAATGAGGTCTTACAGTCGTAGTACTTTCCATTCAAATTGCTGAAAATTTCAATAACATATATGTTTACCATTCAGCTCCGATCCACCACCCGAAGAATTCGAAGTATATCTCCGAACCAGGAAGTGTTTTAATAACCAAATATTGATTATTTTCACTTTTCCGCAAGAAATCTCCAGCATTTCCAGAATATTGACCGAGACTTTTCAACTTGTAGTGTTCTGCTTGGCCGCCAACTACAAAGTGATCATATCTAGCGAAAGCTTTCGCATCATCGAAATCCACGAGTTCAATATATAATTCGTGTCTTCTGCTTGCAGTCAACACGTGTATTTTATCACAACCAAGCCAGAATTCTCTGCTTAGGTCACCAAAGCCATTAAAACAATCCAGGTTCGATCCCTTAGTATCAAATGCAACACGTCCGTCGATTCGACGCTGTATAACCATCCAACCAGGACCAGCTGACGGGAGATCCTCAAAAACTACTGCGAAGCGGCTGGCTGGAGGAAGTGACACAAATTTAATTGAAGGGATTTTGGTGCAGTTAAGAAGCACTAGGGCATTACTGTTATCTACCGTAGCCCCACCCTTAGATTGTTTTTTAAGCAATTCACTTATCTTGGCTGTATCTTTTTCCGCTTGGGCTTCGAGCTTTGAGATGTGCTCATCTTTCTCTCTTAGACTGCATTCATATTTCTGCGTTTTATCTTTCAAATCAGATAGTAAATTGTTTTTTTGCTTAAGTTCGAATCCCATTTCCTCAATTTTGACACTAAGATTGTAAATTGTCATTACATCGCTTTCAGTTACCTTTGGGTTTTGACAATCCTTTGTTACAGGTTTATTCTTGCCTGAGTCGAGCGAAGTTTGCAGTTCAATCAGTTGACTCTGCAGGGCTTTTATGATTAAGTCCTTACTTTGTGTAATTACATCGATTGATGTTTTTAGCGAGCTAATAACAACCTCCTTATCTCTGGTCTTTTCCTTTTCACTCGCCAAGTGAATGTCTGCTATAGTTAACTTGCCAGTCAGCTCGTTTATTTCGGTTTGCTTCCGTCTAATAGTTCTTTTAAGTCCTTGGATGACCCGGGTTTGATCGCCAACTCCATTGCTCAGAATTTCCAAATCCGAATCGCTACTTTCCTGAAATTATGCATGATGTGTTCCCAGTTTTTAAGCAAGAGTTAAATAGGGAATACTCGCACTTACGGAATTATTTTCAGTGGTTGAATCAAGTGCTGATTCGCAAGGCACTTGGGAGAGTCCGTTAAGGTTGTTACCGGGTTGCATGACGCTGGTATTGCGAGTATGCGCTTTTAAACAAATAAATAAAGGAGCTTTAAAATTTAATTCCGATCTCTAGATTACCGTGTGACCAAAGTGCAAAAAAATATAATAGTCGAGATATCGCCGTTTTAAAAGCATCGATAGAATTTATGATAAAATTGTTTTTTTTTTTTAGCCTCTTACCAGAGTAAGAACTATCAACGGTTCAAGAGCCTGAAGGGGTTTTTAGGGTTTTTTTTTCCCTTGTTCCCGTGGGTTTTCCCGTGTTTTATGGCAGCGCCAATGTCGTGTCGTGAGCCCTTCACGAGTTATCTGTAATCGATTCAAGTGTGACCAGCTGCCGCCGAGCCGTAAATCCGCGTAAATCCCATGTTAACAAATATACATCGATGTCGATGTTTATGAAGCTGAACAACACAACATGGACGAATTTATAAAGACGCTCATTGCTGAGGTCAAGTCCCAGGGAGTTTTCGACGAGTTTCGCTTCAACTGCTGCCTGGCGGACGTGGACACGAAGCCGGCGTACCAGAATGTTCGCACCCGTGTGGAGACTGCGGTCAACGACTTCCTGGCCAAGCAGCACTGGACGCCAGACACCAACAAGGTGCAGCTGCGGGAGAGGCTGCGCAAGCACCTCCTAGAGTGAGTACATGGGATGAAGATTTGTTAACATAAATAGACATCTCGTGTGCTGTAGCTCCGAGGTGCTGAACAAGGGTGTGGACCAAATCGTGGACCAGGTGGTCAACCCCAAGGTCGCCACCATATTCGAGCCAAAGATCGAGAGCATCGTCTACAAGTACCTGGGCATCACCCCGCCCCCACCGCCGCCGAGGCCACCCGGGCCTCTCTTGCCCGCTCCGCCTTTGCCGCCATTTGCTGGCCACATGAACGGCAGCAGACTGCTCAGGGTGGAGACTGGCGCTGATGGGCTGATGCCCACCGACCTGGAACAGATCAGTCCGGACTCGGACCAGGCCACCGTCAAGTCGGACCTGAAGGACGAGAGTAAGGACGACGACCTGCCGCCCGGAGTTGACGACGAGAGGAACTTTGATGAGGACACCTCGCCCTCGTACGAGCCGTTGAGCGATGACAAGCCTGGCTCGAGTAAAGACCTGAACAATGGCTTGCTGAATCATTCGGACTCGGTCAATGGGGTCTCGCAGGCGTCGCAGCTCTCACAGGTGTCCAGCGACAGCCGCCTCACGATGGCCTCCTCCACGGAGTCTGTGGCGGAGATACAGCGTGCCGCGCCCGCCAGCAACAGCGTAGAGCTGATAGCCAACATGCCCGCCAATATATCGGAGGAGGCGCAGATGCCAAAGTTCAGCGAAAACTCCAGCGATGCGAGTGTCGCTGTCGGCGTGGACAACTGCAGTCGGCAACTGCACTTTGATATTAAGCAGGATGCAATTACCTTTGAGGGTGAGTTTGTCCCAAAACATGTTTATTCTTAATAAATATATTTCTTTTAGGCACTGAGCGAAGAAGTTCCGTGTCGGGCACGAACGGTGGTCCACTCGAACTGTCCATTGAAGATGCCATTATGTCGGAGGTGAAGGCGAATATAGATGATGCTAACAATGCCAGTATCGAGCCGAAACATGTTCCACAACCGCCACTACCACCATTACCGAAAGTTGAGCCGGAGCCCGTTCAACCACCAGCACCACCAGATGTTGAGCCGGAACCTGTGCAGCCCCCACCACCGCCACCACCAGAAATTATGGAGGAACCTGTACAGCCACCAGAACCTACAGAAGTCAAGCTAGAACCTGTGCAGCCTTCACCACCTCCAGAAATAAAACCTGAACCTGCACAGCCATCAACCCCGCCAGAACTTAAGTCAGAAAGTGAACCCTGTCAAAAAGTAGAGCCCCCTGCCACTTCGCCAGCTACGGAGAGTGGCATTGGATCCCTTTCAGAGCCTGTTGTTGAGGATGCCAGCTTGAAGGACTGCAAGAGTCCCTTAAAACAGGAACTACAGGAGCCGCACACCGAGGCAGACAAAGTCAAGGAGGAGAAGACCAAAGTATTTGCCCTTCCAGAAGAGGCTGAGGCACTCAAAGGTGCTACAGCCTCGCCTTCCTTGACGTCGTCACAGTCTAAGAGTAGCTCACGGGATAAGGATAAAGATAAGGAGCGAAGGCATCACAGTCACTCGGATGAGAAGCAGCGGCGTAGGAGCAGAGATCGGGATCGTGACCGTGACCGCGATCGCAGTCGGGATAAATCGCACAGCAAACATTCCTCAAGCTCCAGTTCCAAACACTCCTCATCGCGCTCATCCAGCTCGCAGCATAGAAGCAGCAGCTCCAAAAATGACAGGAGCTCTACAAGCTCATCGAGCAAAAGTCATCGGGAGTCATCCTCCTCCAAGCGGACGTCATCCACTTCCTCGTCGCGCCACGAATCCTCCTCCTCCTCCTCGCACAAGAAACACAAATCGAGTTCATCTTCGTCCCGATCGGACCGGGATAAAGACAAGGATAAGGAAAGGGAGAGTCACAGTAGGAGCCACCACAGCAACAGTAGTTCCTCGTCCTCTTCCAAGAGGAAGGATCAAGACCGAGGGCGCGATCGTGATCGCCACAAATCTAACAGCGCCACGACAGCACCAATTCAGGATGATCACACGGAGAGCAAGACGAAGCTAAATAAGCGCAGGAGTTCCGACTCCAACGATGAGGGCAAACCTCCTGGTTCTGGTTGTCCACCAAAGAGCTCCCGGATAGAGGGGGCGCCGGAAAAAGCCGTCGAGTCGGCGGTGGAGAATGGCAACGGCACGAACGGTAACTCCAATGGTGGCAGTGGCAGCAATGGCGCCTGTGACAGTGTTAATGGCGTTGTTATCGTCAGCGACATACTGCAGCAATCGTCAAGTAGCTTTATTGAACTGACTGCTGGTAGCCAGTCACAGAAGGAGGAAGATGACAAAAAGGACGAGGTGGCTGAGAAAAGTTTAGATCAGAGAGCAGAGGAGCCGGCTGCCCAAGAGAATCGGTTAAGTGGAGAACCTCAAAAGGATGATAAGGTTGAATGCGTACCTAATTTTCCTGACGAGGAAAGCAAACGCGTTGATGGCTTGGAAGCGCAATTAGTAGAACCGGAGGGTATATCGGAGGATCCTGCAGGGCCTTCAGATGGAAGCTTACCAGAGAATATGCAGAAAGAGGCTGTGAAACCAGAGCATATGCCCGCCCCACCAATCCCTAACTCTAGTGCTGATGAACTCGCTGAAGACCCTGTAACCCACTTTGAGGAAAACGCTGACGAGTTTACGGACCGTCTGCAGCTCATCAATAGACTGATTGAGGATAACCAGAATCTGGTGAACCAGCTAGGCGAGGACCATGATCAGGTAGAGGTGGCTCACATACGGGAGACTCGCAGGAGAAGTGGAGTTAAGCGGAGATGTAGCAGCCTCCAGGAACAGCCACAAGTCGGACGGGAATCGACACCGCCGCCGCTATTCGCCACCCTGGGTAGCAGCACCTCTGGCAGTCCCACGAAGAGGCTGCGTCAGGAAGAGCCGAAGTCATCGCCCACGCCCTCCGAGGCGAGCGTCAATTCCAAGGAGAACGAGGCTCTCGAGAAGCAGGAGCGCGGTACGTACTACGTTGATTCATAACAAAGTATCAAGTATTGTCAAGCCAGTCAGTTTGTATGCAAGGGAAGTGATCTCAGGGTGAATCGAATCTAGTGAATATCCCAGACATTTTCGATCCATCCCACAACTAACACATCACACGCTCATCCTCATTGTGATTTCTCTACCACCTCTATTTTCTCTCCACATGCATCCACATAATTTAATAAATTAATAAACATATGTAGCTGTGTGTGAGGCTGGCCCTAGCCAAAGCTAAGCCGTGCTGGGTAAGCGCCTCTCTGCGCGACCTTCGGTTGCCGACGCTGTGAGAGTGATTCTGCGAGGAGTGATTAATGCGCTTGTTTATTCTGCAGACGCCTTGAACGCCCGGAGATTCAGCCAGAAGCTCTGCCAGCAGCAAAGGTACACCAACGATGATCTCTACAAGCCCCGTCCAATCCTGTCGCAGCGTTCTCGTCGCCGGGGCCTGGACTCAATCCTCTAGCTATATCGAATCGAACTGTTATCCGGATAAAATAAAAAACAGGCAATTGTTGTTGATGCATTTGACATAAAACAAAATGTTTCTTCTTTCATCCGTTTAATGGGCTTCTTTGTCGCTTTGCCAATGGGGTCATCTTTTGCTTTTGTTTTCTTTTGAATTCTTTAACAATAAAATTGTAATTTTACAGCTACACCTTACAGTTTAATAATAGTCGGTGTAGCCTAGTCGTATATATATATATTATGCATATATATAAACAAAAATAACAGTGAACGTAATAATATGATGCATCATTATTGTGTTTTGTGGGGTTTCTGGCTGTCCCCGAAAGATTATGTGTGATGGTTGATGGGTAAAACAATGCTGAGAAACGAGGACAACTAGGATCGGGTTTGGATTGGGCAATCTGGGGAGACACGTGCTTGCAGTTTGTTCGCTGGTTCTCTGTTATCTGCGGTTCGTTTATATTTTGTAACATCTCAGTTTTGAAGATTTCAGTGTGTGTAATTTGATTACCAATCATTGAAGCTTTACACTTTTTAGCTCTCGATTACTTTACAACGATCAACATAAATATATAGGCGTATATACTTTGAAACTTGTTAAAAAAAAAAAGTGTGTATAAATGTAGTAAATCATAATTGTAATACATAATAGTAGGTAATAGTATTTTACATGAAGGTTCTCTCATTTCGAAATATAACAGATACATTTTCATTATCATTAGCATTACTTTTAACAAGAATTTCGAATTGTTCCTAAAACTGTGTTTGTGTGTAGGCTGTGTGTGTGTGTGTGTTTGGAGTTTCGCGTAGGTGTGAGAGCGAGAGTTTTGTGCAGAACAACAACTACGATTTAACCTCCGACTATGGAGTGATAAAACTCTCTCACCGACTCCCCGCAGAGTATTCATACAAGCAGCTGGGGTCAGGGGGCTGGAGGTGGACGTGGGCGGTCAGCGGAGCGCCCGCAGGCGTTTCAAACACCGTGTCGTCGTCGTCCACCTGCCAACAGTCTCCAGATCCAACGTCCCTGACCCCGACCGCCAACTAATAGCTACGCTTAGGTTTAGCTGTCGCTGCTGCTGCAAACGTTTCGAACGCAGGCCTCGCTCGCGGCCACGCCCGCCGGTGCTGCCTACGTGGAGAAGCCCCGCCGCTCGTACGGACTCTTGACGTCCGTGTGCCGCGTATGCAGGTTAATTGTGGGCGCGACTGGTCGCGTCGACAGCTCACACACCGTTTTGATGGCACCGGAGGTGTTCACCGATGTGGGAGCGGGGTGTAGGGTCGCGGCGGTGTCCTTTACCGTCTCCCTGTCGCGATCTTGATCGCTCTGCTCCTCATCATCGGTCCTGGGCAGCACGTAGTCCGCTTTGCGGGTTTCCGAGCGTCCAGCAATTGACGATTTGTACTGTTCCCGGTCCAAGCCGCACAAGTAGAACTTAAAGAACTCGTACGTGGACCAGCATATTGCCGTGGCGGGCATCGAGTAGAGCACACGGGCGGTCATGCCCCTGAAGAAGCCCAATGGTCCAGCCATGTGGTAGATCTGAAAGAAGTTGATAGAACGGTGAGCAAATTTAAAGACAATTTAAACAAGTAAGATAACTAATTTCGGGACACCCAGGTTTGTATAAAGTATGCTAAAAAAAAAAACAGCAAAGCTGTTGCTAGACTAGTTCAGCGGACAGACGGACATGGCTAGATCGACTCGGTTGCTGATCAAGAAAATTTATACTTTAAAGAGTTGGAAATGAGTCCTTCACTGCATTGCAAACTTCTGCCTAAAATATAATACCCTGAAAGGGTATAAGAAGTTGTTGGACTCATACCTTTCGGCTGGCCTCGATCATGCCGCGCGTCAGACCAGTCTCCTGAGTGTTCAATAGGGTCTTCACAACGTCCAGGGGCGTAGTGATGGCCGCCGCACAAGCTCCAGCTGCCGCTCCAGCGGCCATGTGCACCGGAGGATTGTATTTTCGATCCAGATTTAACTGCAAAGAACAAGGAGTCGGTGGGTTACTTCTTGCTGCCAAAGCATCGGAATTTTTACGGACTCTTACCTTGTTCTGGAAGAACTCGTATGTGGTAAAATGTATTGTCTGATATGGTAGGTTCATGACCAACTGCGTGCCGTAGGCTCTGTAGAAGGCCTTGAAGCCCTCCCTCTTGTAAATGTCCCGGACGCAGGATACCACCGATGTGTAGGGTGAGTTGTACATTTGCATTCGCTGCTTGATCACGTCCGTGGGACTGGAGATGGCGTCGTGTATGAGTGTGGCCACCACTCCCGAAATCACTGCAAAATCCAAACGTTTTTAGTTATTGATGGCTTACGCTAGTTTCTGCTCAAAGCTTACCATAGTTGAGGTTGCTCACTGTTGTGAACTTGGCCGCCACCTCCTTGGTCATTTCGTAGGCAGCAAAGTAAAGTGAATGCGCTGGCCCAGCGCCCAAGACCACAGCGCTAGCTCCACGAATGGGTCTAAGGATCACAGGGAGGCGTAAGTCGTGTGATCAATTGTGTGTTCCCCCGCCTATGCTTACCTTAAAAGACCCTCACGTGTCACCATGTTCCGAAAGGTTGACAGTATATTCAGGTTATTTGTGGGGGGCGAGAGGCTCTGCATGCGGGTCTATAAAAACGCAGTAATAGAGCGATTAAAATAATTGCATATTTTTAAATTACACATATCGACAGCTTTTTGGAACCAAGAGCCGGAATATAGTTTTTGATGCCTCAAATCCGGTCTAAGAAAATGTACAGGTTTTCAAAAAGTACGGTTTTTAGGTACTTGTAAGGTGCTGTAACTTTATTACGTTTTATTTTTTCTTAACCGTCATTACGGAATTATCTAAAAGAACTCTTGTTGTCCTAAACAACTAGGTTTCAAAATTCGGAAAAATTATTATCATATCTTGAATTTCTATTGATATTTTTCTATAGATTTCGGAGTTTTTGACAATATACATATGGGCATGTCCACGGGTCGCGAACGTACGTTCGTACGCTTTAAGTGCAAAAAAAAAATATAAAAAAAATGTTTTCCGAAACTTTTTTTTTGCCATTCGATAGTATTTTGTTAGCTCTTTGCTTAGTGAAAATGATGGGCTTCGTTGAGTTTTCATTTTCATAATATTGCCAAAAAACATGCGGTCGCGAACGTACGAAAAATGGAAGTCGACTTTGGCTTAATCTAGTAAAATGAAGAAATCTGCGAATTGGGACGGAATATTCTAAAGCAATAACTTTACTTTCAAAATGGAATCATGTAGCTTTCTATTGAGTCCTTTCCCAAAGAAATATCTCCATTGGTTTTTTTTAAATTGAATTAAGTACTGGTCGCGAACGTACGGGTCGCGAACGTACGATTTTTCCAACATGGAAAAAAAAAATAAAATTTAGTTAAACCTATTTTTTATTTAAGGAAATATGAAGTTATTCATAAAAATGTAGTGCTAAACAAAAAATAAGCAACATGCTGTGTTTGTTTAATTTTTTTTTAAATACTACTTTTTTATGAATATATTCATATTTTTTTAAATAAATAATGGGCTGTCTAAACTGTGTTTAATTTACACATTTTTACTTTTGTCCTTTATTTTAGCCATCTAACAATATTTATATCCTTGTTAAGCAAAAAAAAAAAACATAAAAGTTAAAAAAAAATATTCACGGTCGCGAACGTACGCTACTTTGAAAATCAATATAAAATCAATGGTTAGTAGTAACTAAGAAGTTTTTATATATTTCAGATAGTACTACCGAAATGACTTTAGACAAGAAGTTTTATCTACCTGCTTGCACTAATCGCAAAGCAATGACAAAAACATTATGTTTTGGGTCGCGAACGTACGATTTAAACATAGATAAAAAGTAAACTTAAAATTAACAGTTAATTGAACAATATTTCGCTCTCTTTTGAATTTTTCTATTCTTATTAGATTGTAATAAAGAGATTTGGTAGAAAAAGTCCCAACATAACATACGTTTTCCTTGCGAAATAAATTAAAATAAACATGCCTTTAAAACTAGTAAAAAGTGAAAAAAATACATTTTTTCACTTTTCAGGCTAATTTCTTCCAGAAAACAACTGAGATATGATATGGATCCATTGTATTATGAAAATTTGGACATTTCTTTATGACAATACACCAAAAGAAACCAGGATTACGAAGATTTTTTTTTTCGGCCGTGGTTTACCTTTTGGCGGATATGCCCATATATGGAAAAATATAAAAATAAATATATATATATTCAAAAGACGATAAATCAAAGATCTATTAAGATTTTTCTAAATTTAAATTTTAAATTTACTTTATGATAAAGTAACGATTGTTTTGATAAAACAAATAGTATTGAATTTACAGAAAAACCTCAAAAGTAAAAACCTGAAGTATAGGAAATTTTCGGACACCGGATTTTAGTTCAGCCTATCAAAAACCTTCGAGAACAAATATATTCCGATTCTTGGTTCTGTGACTTTTTCAAATTTAGCTGACCTGTGTTATACTAAGGGTCCCCTTTGTTGGAGTATTTTATATAATTTGACCTAAAATAAAATGGGTAATCGCAGGTGCGTCAGAGCTACTAACTGGTAGTTAATCTAAGCTGGCAGAACTTGGACAAATAGACACGCTCTTCTGCCAGTCATTGTTACTCGCGATATATTCCAGAACCTAATTGCGGGGTCTACCCGTTTTTCATTTCTTTCTATGGCAATGTCGAGAGCTCAAAATGTGAATTTCATCATTGCAAGTGGTACAGAATTGATAGCTTGTTTTCTCGGAACTGGAAACTAAATAGGAACAGCTATACATCCCTTATATTGTGTTTAATTTAGTTAATTCTATGCATTATCTGAATTACTGATGAGAGCATTATAAAAAGCTAAAGCTAGCCTAGTCTTCATTTAAGTACTTTCCATAAAGCAATTACTTTTTTGTTTCAAACCAGACAATTCTATTAACCGATATGAATGAAATATAAAAATAAATATATACTATTTACATTGCTGGGGAAAAACTTTCGCTGATATATAAGCAAGTCGCTGATATATTTGCAATCGTCAACGTAATACACACGCTTACATATGCACTTTATTGCACATATATTTCTAGGCGTGCCCGTCAGCCACAGAGCAGCAGCATCCAAGTTGTAAATTACGGGGGACGTGGGCTTTGCGTTGGAGATAAGATTTCCCGGATAGCACCCCCTATATAGTATATCGCGCTGCTATCAATCACAAGTAAACAGGTAAATTCAAGGTGAGTCTGGAGAGCTATGGAAACCTAATTAAATGGTACTAGGAGCCGACAGAAGATAGGGGCAACCTTACATAAATGCTCGATAGAACAACTTCACGATGAGGCGGAGTAGGCGGCTCCGTGATTCATAGATCCGATCATTGCGCCAGCAGCCCCTCTTATTGAGTGCCACTGATAAGACGGACAAAGTGTGAAATCAGAATGACAACGCTGCGCCCGTAATTATTTATAAACCTACGCAAAATAATGCGAATTAAAGCGCCTCGATTGCCGTTGCTCAATTAAAAGTTCTTTGCGCTGGCTCTCGCAACTCGTCAAAATGACTGCGGGGAGACTCTAATAATGACGCCGGGAATCCCGGCCAGGCTTTAGGCTGGCACCAAACTGCCTGCCGGCTGTCACCACGCCATTTGACGACACATGTGGCGGCCACAACTCACGAAAATCAATAGAACCCAGTGGGGTATGGCGGACCGATATTCGGTCAATACGAAGTAGCACTGGCACACGCGGCGTATACATATGCAGGGAGAACATGACGCAGGTGACTAGATTTGCATATGCATAAGTGGCGAATCACCTGGCTCCACCAACATTAGGGTAAGCGATCAACTGGCTCGATAAGAGATAATGGAATGGTAGTGGCATGCCGACTGTCACCAGCAATGCGGCTAATCTTATCGGCGCAGCATAAACCAATGGAACGTGCTCCGATAAGCACAAAAGTGGCAGTGGCTATGGCTCCCAAAAACCGAAGCCCCGAGAGCTCTTGGCTGCACTCGAGGTGCCCGAGGAATTACATCACGATTATATCTAAGCAGTGGGCACTTGGCACTCACAAAATTCGATTGTGTACGCGCATTTGTGAGGTTAGGTATGCCTGCTTGTTTACGCTCCTCCGGTTACCAGCTGGTTCGCTGGAAGGGCGCTCACCTTGACGGAGTCCAGCGGATACATGACCAAGTGCTCCAGCACGCCCGCAATTCCTCCCGCCGTCATGTTTACTCCCACGCTGGTGGTGGGCAGCGACTCGTAGTCGTCTATGTTCATGGTGAATCCGGTGGGGCTGCTGCCGTTGCCTCTGCTTCTGCTACTACTTCTACTGCTGGCTGCCTATGAATTGCGGTTGTGCCCTTGCTGTGGCTGCTCCCCTTACGACGACGATGACCTGCTAGTCCGGACCAGTTCTAGAGCCAGTTCCAGTTCGCACACACAGTTGCAGCCGCTTTCTCCTCTAGGACCAGGTCGCACGCACATAAACCGGAGCCGGGATGGGGATAACGCTGCCTGGTCAGCAGTTTGCGCGACTTTAGCCGGCGTAACGATATGAGCACGGAACAATTTGTTGTATAACACGGACCCGACGGGACGACGGGGGGAAAACGATACGCGGGCGGGGGTGGCAGAGCCGTATGGTGTGGTATGCGGTGTGCGAGTGAGGTGGTATGCGAAACTACTAATTGACACTGCTGTTGCTGCCGCTGCTACTGCTTCTCCGCCGCTGCTGTTGCTGTTGCTGCTGCTGCACGACTAAGATAGACGACACGCTCCCCGAGTCGCGTGAATTCGCAGCGAAGAGGTGTTTCTGCGGTTGCTCTGCCCGCGACCGTTGTCGCTGTTCTGCCGCTGCTACGGGTGTTTTCTGGATATATACAAGTCGGTTGTAGACGGGTTTTGTCCGGAACGAAATGTAAATGTGTCCTGTGTTTGGCAACTCACGCAAATGTACAAAGATTACAGGAATCTTTCAATTTCTTGCCCAAACAAGCCTCGTGCACAGGGTGACCGTCGCCGGCCAAAAATACCAGAAATACTGTAAAGTTCAAGAGCAATGTGACCAAGTCAAGAACAGAAAAGCTTATTTTAAAGGCGGTATTTTTTGTATTTTTACCTGTGAAACATTTCACCAAAGATGCTTTCACCGGTAAATTTTCCATTAATAATCAGGCAGGGCATACATAATAATATGTACACAAGTCTCCTGTAGCCTTCTGCTCCAGGCCGCAAAATGATCAAAATGAGCTTGAATTTAAATAGTCTTATTTGGCAGACAAATTTGCATTGAAAAAAAAATTAATTTAAAAAATAATACATCTTGCTAGTGATGGTAGTTGTTAAAAAAACAGAATTGCAGCCCTAGAAGTAACGGTGCGATATATATCGATATTTCGATATTGGGTCTGAAAATATACGTTTCTTTTGTTTATAAAAAATATCGACATCTTTTCTAACATCTCTAGAAGAAAATTGGACGCGTGCTCTCAATCTCTCAGAAAAATCGTGAAAAATAGGCGATCTGGATTACAAACAGGGGCTATAGCAACTTGCAAGAAATCAGGAATAGGTAATTGTCGTGGCGTCATGAATTGGAGCTTGTTACTGGCGTAGATATTGTGGAAAAGCGTTTCAATAACCTCTTGCGTTGTGCGGGGGTGGATGAAATCCAAAATGGCGAACGCGGTGCGAAAATTTGTGTGGTAGAAGCTAAAGGCGTCGCAGCTATTAATTCGCCGGCTAAAAAAAACATCTGGCAAGCAAATTGCGCAGCTTTTATTTACAATAATTGAAGTACTAGTTAAAACTGACATCTTTCGAGATCTGATGCATCCGGCTTATACATACACCTTCCCCCTCCTCCTTCCCAGAAAATGGCGAACGCAGACGTGCAGTACAATTACGGCCAGCAGGACAATGGCGACAACTACAACGATGATAGCAACCAGCAGCAGGAGGACGATGACCAATATGACGGAGACTGTGCCAACGTAAAGATCGAGAACGTGGGCGAGAGCCCCAAGTTCGTTCGGTTGCGCGGCCTGCCATGGTCAGCCACGCACAAGGAGATTCTTGACTTCCTGGAGAATGTGAACGTGACGAATGGCTCGCAGGGCATCCATCTGGTGACCAGCAGGGTGGACGGCAAGAATACCGGCGAGGCCTATGTGGAGGTAGCCAGCCAGGAGGACGTCGAGGAGGCGCGGAAGCTGAACAAGGCCAGCATGGGACACCGCTACATTGAGGGTTTGTTAAAGGAGTAGACTGTACCTTATTACTATTAGAATTTGACAATTTCTTTTCGCCTCACTCATTTTGAAAAATCTTTAAATCTTAAAAATCTTAATCTGAAATCAAACCCGATGTTATACGAATTATTAATATAAGATCTGTCATCGATACATTTTTTAATTTTACGAATATCTGAAGACTTTTATTGAGTTTCAGATATTGTAACGTAAAAAAAATCATTATTCTTAATTGATACCACTAAGACGATACGGAAAGATTACTCAAAATAAGAACATTTATTCACTTCCGTTTTTAATAATTGTTGCTCTTTGAAACTCTTGGGGAATTACTCTAAAGAAATGAATAATTATCTGATTAACAAGCCGGTTTGGTTTTGCATGTATTTGTACTTGATAATTAAACTTGAGATTTCCTGAAAATATAGCGGTTTGGTAAAGGCCCGCACTTGGTTTCAACCGCAATATTATCTTGAAATTTAATCAAGTTTAATTGTAATAAAAATATGCATAATATATATATTTTCAAGGGCTTTTAGGTGACATTCACAAGCAAAAGAGATTGTAATAATGAAAGTGCGACAAAGCTAGATTACAAATCAGTTATTATTTTAAAGTCTTTTTAATTCTAAAAATATTTATTTTGCCAAATTGACAACTCTATAAACTATACGTTCTCTCATATCTGTTTCTCTCTAATCAGTATTCACCGCCACACCCAAGGAGGCCAAGGAAGCCATGCGAAAGATCAGCGGCCATGGCAATGCCTTTGTGGTGAAGCTCCGCGGTCTGCCGTACGCCGTCACCGAGCAACAGATCGAGGAGTTCTTCTCGGGTGAGTATCCGCTACTCTGTCCCACTTTCCGTACTCTAGGAACCCTTAAGGAACAAACACAGTGGTTGACCGCATGTACTTATTTTTGCACTTCGTTGAGATTTGGTCTGCGGTCCCTTTTTCAACTCTACACTTTTCATATTAACTACACACTTGCATAAACTCTATATTCGATTTGGGCCCCTGCCTTTTGTGGATGTTGTGGGGTTAGCGGTCCACGCAGCTCCCCCCTAAAGTCACGTCCGTTTGGTCCGGTAAATCTTTACTTCTTTTTTGTTTGTTGGCATATCCCAATGAGATTTTGGGTACAACCCCTATCATTATTCACACATCTACGAGAGCTTCAGGAACTGGGTTCTGTAGTGTACATTGTGGTCGGGACTTCTCGATTGCAACACCTCCTCACCTTGTTTGCGCGGCCGCATTGTTTACAATTTTTATTTAAAAAAAAAACTTGCTCATTCCGAGAACCTGCCAAAGTTCTGCGATGCGAGAAGCAAACTGTAACCTCATTTATCAACCTCTGTATTTCTGTTTCTCTCTATCTAAGCTTAATACTCCTGCATAATGTATATATATATAAAATCTATATATTTGTATAAATCTTTGTTGGTTATCGTCATGGGCAGGGTTGGAAATCAAAACGGATCGGGAGGGCATACTTTTTGTTATGGACAGAAGGGGTCGTGCAACTGGGGAAGCTTTTGTTCAGTTCGAAAGCCAGGATGACACTGAACAAGCCTTGGGCCGAAATCGGGAAAAAATTGGGCACAGGTGGGTTTCTTATTCATCATATCTCTACTACAACAAAAACCGAAAAAAACATATTAAAAGTGGTAATCAATTGTGAACTTGTTGAAACACACAAGAGCAAATAGAACACCAATTATTATTCATAGAATATACTCATAAAAATATTACAATAAAAAAAAACTACCTTTATACCATAAATAATTTCTATTTCAGTCACCGACAATAAAATTAGCAAGAAATCTCCAATAGCTACGGGTCTGGTGGGGCTCCTAATACTTGTACTTGAAAAAGCGCCAACACGAGCTTATTCTAACCATAATTAATATGAACTCAAAGTCTTTATAACCGATCACTTTGTGACGCGCTTATCCAGATTTTTAAATTGCATTTGCATTTATGGTTTGATTCTACGAATTTTACACTTAACGATCAAAAGAAAATGCCACCGACCCTAGCATCCACCGAGCGATTACAACTTCTAATATGCTTGTCCAATTTGGTCTAATTTCTATAGGTATATTGAGATATTCCGCAGCTCAGTGGCTGAGATGAAGCGAGCCACGGGCGGCGGCGGCGGCGGTGGAAACGGTGGACGCCCTGGCCCATATGATATCCGTGATCGTGGCGCCAATCGAGGTGGAAATGATTTTGGCGGCGGACGCAATGGTAAAGTTGTGATTTATTTATATTAAATATTATTCTTTATATATTTGTCGACCAGCAAACGGACGAAACTTCTAGTTTTTGTTCTGTTAAATTGAATAATTGACTAAAATGAATTGAAAATTAAACCTTTTTCTGGATTTTTTATATTCCACATAGATTGGGGCAACAATGGTAACTTTGGTGTTGGCGCCAACAATATGCTAGGCTTCAACAATCTGCCCAGCCTTATGAACTCCGGCAACTTTGGCAACAACCCGGGAAATAGCGGAAATTTCGGAAACAACTCTGGACCCAGCAATTTCGGCAACTTTGGTGGCGGCAATGGTGGCGGCGGAGGCGGAAACACTGGCAACTTTGGTGGCAATAACGGTGGCGGTGGCAACGGAGGCAACTTTGGTAACTTCGGCAACAATGGAGGCGGCAATTTCGGCGGCAACAACAACGGCGGCGGAGGCTTCAACAGTGGCAGCAATTTTGGATCTCCCGGTGGTGGCAACAACTTTGGCAACAATGGCGGATCAAACTTTGGTGGCAATAACGGAGGAGGCTTCAATAATGGCGGCAACAACTTCGGCTCGTCAGGTGGCGGAGGCGGCGGCGGTAACTTTGGCCCCATTGGAGGCGGTCGCAACAACAGCGGCAACTTTGGAAACACTGGATTTGGCAACTTTGGAGGAAACAACAACAATGGAAACGGCAACTCAAACTTCGGAGGTGGCAACAACGGCGGAGGTGGTGGCTTCAACAATGGCTCCAACTTTGGCGGCGGAAACTCCTCTGGAGGTGGCGGTAACTTCGGGCCCATTGGCGGAGGCCGTGGAAACGATGTCGAGCACTACACCATCCATATGCGAGGACTTCCGTACACCTCGTTCGAAAATGACGTCTTCAAGGTAAATTTCTTTTTTTGTAATTTCCCTTGGAGGTTACTAATCGTCTTCCTTTTGCAGTTCTTCGAGCCCATCCGGCCAGCAAATGTGCGCATCAACTACAACAAAAAGGGTCTGCACAGCGGCACTGCTGATGCCTACTTCGACACCTATGAGGACTCCCAGGTGGCCATGAAGCGCCATCGAGAGCAAATGGGCTCCCGCTATATTGAGCTCTTCTACGATGGCAAGACCCGAGGTGGAGTTAATGTAAACAACGGCGGTGGTAACAACGGAGGCAACGGTGGAGGCAATGGAGGCGGTGGAATGGGCAATAATGGGGGCGGAAACGGTGGCGGCAACTTCTCGCGACGCATCTGAAGCTCTTCCTCTGTCCCGATTACATTGAAATTAATGTAGATCCAAGTATTTAATAAAATTATGAACAAGCCGCAACTATAAAACGCTAAGGCTCCCACATCCACGTAGGGCACTAAACAACTAACCAACTGATTTTAGAACAGACAAGATTGGTCAGACATGGAAATCACTGCTGATTGCAAGCCAATAAACTTCATACAAGAGAAAGAAACTCGGTTTTATTTAAGTATGTATTTCTTCATTAGAAATTTCAATCCCTATATCTAAGTTTCAAGTGTACATTTAAGTTTTTCAAAAAATAAACTTTGTTTTTACACAAAATAGTAAATGTATCAAGTGTTATTAAGCCGAAGAGTACTAAGTACTGCTTTCTGTTTTTAGATATGTTATTGGTACACAGCTGCGTTACAGCCTTCGACATTGCCTTTCTGGCTTACGACGATCGGCAAACAATTTAAATACAAAGGTAAGTTATGTAATAAGTAGATATATAGCGTAACACATGCTGTGGGTGTAACGATTGAACGAGTTTTGCTCCACACCAACAAAAGGTAATCGTGGGGAAAACAAATACGAAATTATGAGGAAGAAGATGTAACTTAAGGGCTTAAGTCTATTAGAATATTTAAACAACTTTCTTAGTTACTTTCATAGTGTGCAAGTATTCATAACATAAAAATATATTCAAGTAGGTCACACAAAAGGCATTACAATCCTAATAAAAATTCTCATTAAAAATTTACTATAGAGCGTTTTCACTGTTCTAAGCAGATGAAACCCCTTAAAATATTATTATTTTTTATTTCTTTTCAATACAAACTATAATTTTCCCTTATTTTAATTCCGGTCTTTGGTATGAATGTATATCCTAATATTCTACGCTTTATCTAAGTTGTTTATATAAATTATATTAAATAAATAACAAGTAATTACAACAAGTAGTAGCGGAGCTCCGAGATCAGGATTTTGAATTGTAAACAAGCTCTCTTTGTAAACTCTGGACACTTAAGTGATGTCGAGAGGATATACTATGTATGTAAATTAAACACACAAAAAGTAGAGCTATTGCAAAGATAACTTTGGATAGGAATTTTCCATGTGGAATTCCTTGAGAGTTCTCTAGTTCAAAATAAAGTATCTCTTAAATACTATAAGGCCTTACGGCCTTTTTCGTCTCCGGTTCTCCAAGTTAATAATATCTCATTAGCGTTTACGCCATTTGCGAACCACAGAGAAGAGACAAAAGTCTACTAAGTCTCACATATCACTTTCTTTAAGACATTGTTGACAGCCCAGTATCTCAACCGCGATAGATAGATAGATAGATACATAGATAGCGACCTGTCAATAAAGGCTCGTGTCTATTTTGATCCAATGATCATTTCTCATAATTGTACCAATAAAATGTATGCTGAAAATAGATAACGCATTACGTAGTATCAAGAAATTTGCTTGTGGCGGGTTATGAGATCTCGTAAAATAAAGGAAACGTATTTAAATATACTTATACTCTCGGATGGGTTTTTGGCAGACGCCTGGCGGCCGACGGCGGCTTCAAAGTTACTTTAGCTTTTTGACAGGCGACGCGGTGACACAGCTTTTCTTTTTGCGATAAATATTTACTTAATTATGGCTTCAGCTTTAAGATACAGAAATTATATCACGCTAATCAGTTGTATCTATTTGATAGACCTTGTCTGATGCGCGTGTCGGCTACAAAGAAAGTAGATGCACACCGACTACCAAAATGATTCCCCTATAATTTTACTCCTTAATTTTTCTTAGAAAACTGTTGCGTATTTTTCAATAAAATTGTGAAACATTTTGTACAACCCTCTAAACTATAAAAAGAAAAAAAAAAATGTTTGCAAATAATATATTGACTTTGTGGCATTATATATTATCGTAAGTATTCATAAATTGCTGCCTTACCCGGTACTGTGTATTTTCGTACATTCCCGTCATATTTTCCACCCTCGTATATCGTCGCTATACGCCAGGTGCTAATGAATCAAACATGTTCGCTGATTTGTTTATTGAGAGGCTGATTTTAAATTTGCGCAACAAGCGTTCAGATGCCGGCTTAGTAGAAGCAATAAATTAGGAATTTTCGGATTGTTGGGAAAACCACCTACAAAAACGAGTTAATCTAGTTTAGTTTCTTGTAAATCTGAAAAAAATCTGTATTGCTTAAAACTTTACATAGATCATCTGATAATGATAATCGTTTGAAAATAATATATTTAAAATAAATATCTTGTATTATACTTGATATTCTGAACGAGAAAGCTTGGAAATATAAAATGTTGGCTACCTAACTTTTTCCAAGAGCGGACATTATCATGATATATGATTCAGAAAAACAGATTTCTTCGAAATGTATAAGATAAGAAACCGAATCACTTGCAATCTAAGATAATCTCGGGATCAAGAAGAATGGAAAGGGTATCGTATTCCAAGCGATAACAATGACAATGGTTTAAGAAACTGAAAAAACAACGCCTTACTAGATAGCAAATAGGTAAATGGGTATTTATGAACCTAAAATTCTGTTAAGATAACTTTTAGTTAAAACGTACATTTCAATTACTTAGCTTATTATTAAAATTATTTTTTAAGTTATTATATTATTGCCTGAAATATCATCTTGAGTGAAGATATATTTCTAGAAATACCTAAACAGCTTAACAAAATAAAATAAAAGTATTTCTTATAAAATACAAGATATTAAGCCACTTTAATGGCTGTTTATTTGGTTTGCAGACCAAGTCCAAGGAGTGCCCGTTAAGAGTTTTTATAACGCCCTCCAAATCCCATTCATAAACTCGCCCAAAAGTCAAATCCAGGGGCTGTCACACTCAAACACTCACAGATTTTTATTTGGGCCCATAAAGAGCCCACTGCAGATAAGCGCTACGAATGAAGAATTGTTACGAGCTCCCGTTCTCTCTTAGCAGGTGAATTTTCCGCCAAATAATAGCGATTTAAGGGGGGAAATCCTGACCAATGTGGGTTGGGTAACATTTGCAATGGCTGAAAGTTCCCCCAAATTTGTCAGTCAGCCAGCTGATCAATACGAACGGCCGAACGAATAGAGAGCGAGCGAATATGGAAAATACTGTAACGTTGGGGACGTCATTAATCTTGGCCGAGACCGCCAGGGCGACCGCGACTGCGGGTGATAAGCAGCAGTGGCTCCACTCCAGCACAACACCTATTTGGCGAGAATGAGCAGCAGCAGCAGCAGCGGCAGACGACGACAGCGTCGACGACGACGACGACGCCAGTCAATGCCAGAGCGCGAAGCGGTCGCGTTGACATCGGTAGCTGCTCTCCAATAATTCTCCAATAATATTCCAACGCAATCGCCCATGCTAATTGCCGCGCTGTGATACAGACTCAGTGGGGATCCGATGAACGGATCCATCAGCACTACCAATCAATCCAAAGCTCCCAAGTTCTACTAGTGTCAGTGTCAGTGTCAGTGCAATCAATCCCATCCATCCACTTCCCACTTGGTATGTGGAACCTGGGGCTGCGATCGCCGTAACAGCAGCAACAACTGAGGCGACCAAAACACGCGCTACAGGTGTGCACAGGTGATGGCGGCGGTCTCTGTTCTCATTATTCGCATTTCGTATTCGTGACGTTTTCGTTTTGCATCTTTGCGCCACTTTAATTGATTTTTTATAACTGAACAAGCCAAGGGAGTATCTTAACTGGGAGTAAATGTGGCTGAAAAAACTTACAAAACCAACCAGAAACCTCTCACCTTAAATGGAATGAATCTACATTGTAAATCCCCGCGTAAACTAATTCAAAAATAAAAAGTATAATTATATAGTGCGAATGTTTTGTTGTTGAACGGAATACTTCTGGCCGGCCCTGGCCTCTGTTGTGTTTGCAAAAATAATTTAGGTATATTTTTGGCAAGCTTTGAGTTTTGTGTTTGGACTTATGGAACAATATGTTCGTGTTGTATTTTTAACCCACAGCAACAGTCGACGAGCACTGCAGATTCGAGAGATATCTTAAGTGTGGTAATTCATTAGGGCTTAAGTTTTGAGGGGCGCTGGCTTAAGACCCCATTAGAAGAAGTATTCCAGAGACTTGAAACTGGCCCCATTCCGCTTTCAACGAGATTCTTCTTCCCCCAGCGGAGAGTGTAAGGTTTCTGTTATCTGCTAGAACAAATACTCGGATGTGTGTGCCCTCGTGTTTATATATGCTTTTCAAGTACTTGGCAAAATCCGTGTCGTAATGCCCTGACTCAGATTTGCAATTATCAAGGCATTTCAGCTATGTGAAGCATTCTTTTTTATCCCATTGCCCACCGTTTAAGAATTCACTTCCTCTTCAAAGTGTTTGCAAAGAATTCAGGGAACGTGCATTCCCAATTGAAAGGCTTTCGAATCGAATTCATAGCCCTAATTGGATTACTAATGAACACGAATCCAATCAAAGACTCGCAAAGCTATTAAGTTATAATTTGAGACCCATTTAAATTCGTCATGAATATCATCTGGTTTTCAGTCGCAGCCAAAACAAAAACATGGGAAAAATACAAAACGTAGGTATATGTAAGCTCATTTATATGTATTTCGTTCAACAAGTAACAGCAGAAATCAGTGCCAGAGAGCCTGATAAATCCACTTTTCACTCGCTATACGGCCACTTCCTCGTCGACGACTATCGCCAAATCAATGAGAACTGCATGCCAATAAATTAGCAAAAATAGGCGCCATAATAGTGACAAAAGATTAAAATAATGTAATAAATCTTTAGTATATTGAAGAGTTGGTCATGGGAGCTTGGCGTTTATAGCAAAAAATACCCTCATAAATTATTCCGCCATAATCCACTTTGGGGCAGAACAGCTCCTGTGCTCTAGTATTTAGTGTCAGGTTGCCCCAATGATAAGGCAAACATATATGTACATAAGTATATATGTTACTGTCGGTCTATCGCTCAGTTGGGAATTTGTGTGAATCAAAACAAACATTCTACCTACTAAATGAGACACGTTTCGCTATTAAACACTTGGAAAAACTAGACAATGGATTGGAGATTTTGAATCGATTTGCTTCGAAGTTTTTCCCAGCTCTAGTTGGTTTTTCTTTTAAGGGAAAGTATCTATAAAGATATTGAATATATAAAGTACTACGAATTTAAAAATAATATTATTCTTTTTAAGATTTTTAGAGTAAAACAAATAGAACTATTTGTATTTGTTATTATGATCTGTATTCTAAATATATTTTCAATAAACATAAATCAGAATTCCTGCTCTCAGCTATAATCTTCCCTGACAGAAATCGGAAATCAAATGTGATGAGCGTTTATGAGCAGAAAATACAGTTTCCAATCGCTGATATATCGTGCCGCTTTGAATTAACCGCTGATGTTGTGTTACCTGCTCACCGGCATGTTATACACCTGTTATTATTTTGTTATTGTTTCGCCCATTTTAGCGGCACTTATCAGTCGAGATGCTTGCACAGCTTGTTAGGCCCTCATGCTCCGCCCATGGCGAATTCAATAGCCGATACGATGCGATACGTTTGTTTATACTCTGTGTTTCATATTGATTTATTCCGATTCGTTGCAGACACTCTCTACCCTGGCAACCAGCGCCTGCTCCCCCGATCGCTCCGATAAGAAGATAATTAAACTGTAATACATTTCCCTGATGGGCAATTTTGCTACTGCTGCTGCCTGTGCCTTTTGCCGGTGTTAATTAAGCCTTCACACACTTAAGTGTGCCACTTGAGATGTACACAGTCGCATAGGCCGCCTTATCGCCAGCCGGATTCGGCCAACGGTGTAGACAAAAGTAAAGAGTGATCTCACAGATAACGCCGCCGCGGAATCGGAATCAGATTCGGTATCGGTATCAGAGGCAGCGGCAGTTTTCCCAGTCCAAGTCGCCGTCTGCCGGCAGCAGCAGCATATTCATAAATAATCTTTGGCCGCGGCCACATCGGTGCAGATCGGCGGATCAACTCCACTCCCAAGTAGTGGCCATTCAAAAGGAAGTCGGTCTTGTGACTTCGTCGCGTTGCAGATAATTGAATTTAATGCACAAATGAGACCAAGGAATTTGCTTTCATAAAGCCATACGAATCACATGCACCAGTGACGAATGCAATCCCTCAGCTTGCATTGTGTGCCATAGCCGCTGACGCGCGATCGAGATCGAGACCGAGCTCCAGATATTTCACTTCCGAGTCGCCGCTTAGCACTGCCGTCCGAAGATGAAGGTGACCAGGAATGGAGGGCAGACCCTGCTCATTGCACCATCGCCGCAAGCGCGGCTTACGCCCCTGCGCACCTACTCCAATGCCTCGTCCTTGGGCCATCATCATGACAGGACTCCTGGGAGTCCTCTGCCGGAGGGAGATGACGAAGAAGGAGGTCTCGGCTATACCCACACGCTGGTGAGTAAAAAGGGGCTAGAAAATATGCTAAGGATGTTCAGGGATGTCCTGGAAATTAATATACATTTAAGACTTAAGGTAGCAAAGTTTACAATTCGAAAGGATATTAAAGATTGTATATAAGAGCTATAAAAGCTAGCATGTTTACTATCTAATTTTTTATACAATGTAAAACGAAACCTAAACTATTGTTGAAACTATCAAGATATCATTAGCCCTTCTAATAGCTCAAGATTTATCTGGTATCTAGTATCTAGATAGCTTACGCTATTACCCATTCAAGATAATTTCGATCATCATTAATTCAAGATTATATAACAAGTAATTTTTACATCAAGATGCTATCACCTGACACGGCGTCACTCTCTATTGACTTGTTTGTTTGCGGTTAGTTGCATTCGGTTGTCAATATTTCTCCAATGCTGATCAAAGGCATGTTGTTCAATGCTAGGCAATACCATAAATACAAACATAGTTCCGTCTACTCAGAAGTAGAATCGATGCTGGTTTTTCCATTATATTTTCCGCATTTCCCCCGGGCCCATCGCCCCATTCTGTTAGGTTCCACATCAATTTTTGTTCTTGCGTTTTTCGTTGTGCCAAAAAAAAAATTAAAATATTCTCCTTCAGTCGGTGAAACAATAATCTCAATGTGAGTCAGTTCTATTCTGTACTCAAGGGAGCCAAGACGTAGGAAAGTGAATGTTTTATAATGATTTATCTAATATTTGCACTAGCTTCATGTTTTAATCAACGCTCATTTGAATTATTTGTGAATCACAACACCTTTTTTAGTTCCCAGTTATGATTATCGTTAATGTGGTTTATTGAGGGCGCCGCTGAAATCGGTCAGTTATCACGACGGCATTTTTATTGATCGAGAATTGATTGATTGTTTTACAATGGCAATCCGATTCATAAGCGTGAACCGTGGTATATTGCCGTGGCAAATACCTTCAACGGTAGCGCATCAAGTGCTAATCCATCAAGTCGGTTAATGCCATGACGAATTTCCCGAAACGAAAATTAAATAAATATTCGATTATTAACTGAGCCGTAAATACCCGTGCTAATAGGAAAATACATTTATCTATTTAAAGCCCACAAATGTGTTTGCATTAGAGCACCTACACCCCCACTCACCTCACACCAGCACCTGTTTGTTATTAATTTTTTTTTTATCGTAATTGGTTGACTGGAAACTCCCGAGTTGATAATGAATTGTTGTGTATAATATAATATATTTGTATTTACATAAACACGTCGGTATGGCGCTTAGATTCGGCAATTCCAGCCTTGTCACAGTTGGTTTTATTAGCTCGGGGGCTTTACTCGATTATAATTAGTTGACTAGAACAGATTTAAGGCCTGTCACCAATCCGTGAATGCTCTTACTACTGAATACAATTAGATGATGCCTTAAGAGATGCAGCTTCTTGAGGTAAAGGCGTCTTGATCTAAAAAGTAAATTCTAATTGTATTAGGAAACTTTTAGGGAATAGAAAAATATTTTATACACTATATTATTATTATATACTATAGAAAAATATTATAATTAAACATAATTTAATATTTCAACTGCTCACATGTTCGATGAGGGTATAATTGAGTTCAATACGCCTTTACAAACATGTTTTCTTGTTTTATTCTTTCCGCTCATGTGATTAACATGTGACTATTTACTTGTTTTTTCATTTTATTTGCTCGTTTTTTGTTTGTAGTTTGTCATGTGCCTGTCCAATATTGGAATGAGATAATATCCGCCTGAGGAAAATGTTGATCAGTTTTTTTATAATATTAAGAAAACTTCCCCCGAGTAAAACAAAAGGGTTTCTGATTGATTATTTAAATGGAATTGCTGGTTAAATGTTTATTAATGAATTTCCCTTGTAGTCCAGATAAATCCAACGCAAACCAAAATCATCTGAGATATTCTAATTAACACCTTTAGAAATTAACAACAATAAATCTGGGGAAATGTAGCTTATCTTTTGACAGAGGCAATTAAAGAAAAATAAAGTATCTACACACTCGAGCATCCAATTAGGCATCAGAGAAAAACCTTGAAAAAAAAATACAACAAAGAATTCCAAAATAATAAACTGCAATTTATAAAAGGAAATGAGCTTCTCAAGCAATTGATCACCCGATAGCATGAATAAGGCATTATCCACTCCACTCTTATCACGATCCATCCATCAAAATCGTGTCGTTATCAATAATCACTTCGATTTAGTTAGTTTGTTTGAGGATTGCCTAAATGAGAGCCGTCTTATTGTTTTACCATTAGAATGGATGGGAATTATGAGCTCTAGCTTTAATATTTTTAATGGGCCATAGAGATATGCTTTTTTCGCTTGGATCATAAAGTAATCTAGCTAAAATTATATATATTTTTTATGGCCTGGTATTTGCGCTCACGCGCTGGGGATTTATCTTCTGGCCGTGGATCTTGGCGAATGGCCCACATACAACACACCGCGAGATGCTTAGGCACACGCGATATTTGCCCAAAGATTTCATTCAATTTTTAATTAATTTCGGTAGCTTTTGCGGCTTTCATCCTTTTGGGTGTGCGTCAGGTGTTGTTGCCATTCGGCCCTTATCGCAGCTTCTGGCGGATTGGGAGGTGTCTCTAGCACCGCCTGAGATGCTGGCTCCCCAGTCGCCACACAGTTTTAGCCAAGATCACTTTGTTTTATCGCAAGACTGCTAATTTCTATCATATGAGCTCGAAAATGTCGCCTCACAGAAAAGTAAGTAAAATTATCATATCGCCGATATAGCCCGCATACACATCGAATCTCTCGCACTCTCTATATTTGGATGTAAAGGCTTGTGCGATGACTGATCTTAGATTTGGGGAATAATTAATATATCAAAGTTAATTCCTTGTGTATGACACAAAGTTAATACTTCCAAGTAACGTTTCCTTAAGTTGGAGTCATCATTTGATATTCATTACATAGACTTGCTCATGGTAATTCTATATAACCTTTACCAAGGCCAGTTTAAGTGAAATGTTTATAGATTTTATTAAAGTTATTTGAGCTCAAAGACAAGGGATAGATGGATGGAAATGGAATAATGGAGACTAGCCTGAGAATAGCTAGAACAACACCTTATAACAACGTACAAATATAATTAATTAATATATATATCTTCTTATTATTAAAGTTCTTTAAAAAGGCATAAAATGTAAAACATTTTGCAAACCTTATTAAAGACAAGTTAAGACTACAAAAGATTCAATTTAATATGTTATTTTTAGAACCTTCAATAATCATTCCTTTATCTTTATAGAATATATTTGGCATAAAATAGGGTGTCTTTTATAACATAATAGGGTGTCTTTTATGCCAGATTTGAGATTGAGTTAGTGCAAAAAATATGTTAGTAGAATGCTAAAATAAAAATATGAACTATTTTGATACTTTTAAAACCAACATAGAGATCCTTGCTCTATAGGTAATCTGATATTAGCAGTTCCTTTAAAAATATCAATATTTATTATTAAGACTCGAATTTAAACACCTATTAAGCTGTAGCATTATGACTATACTTAACGTAACAGAAACATAATGCCCGATGTCCGCCCTACACTGCTTAATGGGCTAAGCAGTTCACTGATATCTAACAGAATGTGATAAAGCTTTCACTCTCTTAACGGTCGCTCTTAAAGTGTCGATTCAGATTATTCCTACATACATATATCAGTTTCCTGCAAAATATGAAAGTCAAAGATTATGGGTTCTGTTTACAACCCGACTAACAATCTATACCCATTTAGGGCTACCTTGTAAGGGAGAAGGCAGCTTGGATTGACCAAGACAATACTAATAATAATAATAATGAAATTTAAAATAGTGCAGGCGTACTTGTACTAAAACAACCGCTTCACTTAAATATGATAAATCCCAGAGATGCTTCAAGACATGTGACCCAATGCCTAGTCTACACATTGAGACTATTAAAGCAAGTAATCACAATTTATGCGGCTTAAGTGATCCAACACAGTGGGCTAAATGCTAGCAAAGGCTCTCTAAAAATCCTGGAATACTTCAGGATTGGTAACATGGATCACTGAGATCGTAAAAAGTTACTGCTCTCTTCAAGTTATTAAATAAATACTATGAATTGATACCATGATGTATAAACTAGTTGAGAATTTTAGCACACGATTTCTGATGATGCCACTATTTTGAAAGTATTTTATTATTGTAAGCCCTGAAAACACCCAAGATTATTTTTCATAAATACAATCATTAAAAATCCTGTATAGCATCGCTTATACTTTGAACTTTTTAGTTTAGAACTCTAAGGCTTGCTGAACTTCAGGATATTTCTAAAGAATGTAGTCAACTTATTGATACATTTAGCGTTTTTCCATATATGTGGTTTTCTAATTAGGGTAAAGTTTTTGTTTTAAAAAACATATACACATAACAACAGACCCAACCCACTGTGCGCATTTAGTGTCAACCAAGCGCTTGGCATTTTCACTTTTTTTGCCGTTGACCAGACCCCAGATTATTAAATTTATGAAATTCTATTGATGTTTACACGCAAACTTTGACCGCTCGAGAGTCACTCACTGGCCCATACGTACTCGTAGATGTGAACTACTTATAAGTATATCTTGAGACTTGAGACTGCGGCACCAGACGAGTGCGTCGGTGTCTGTGTACTAAATTTAATGGAATCTTGAGTTTAAGCGGCACCGGATTGGTCTCCATCCTCATCACACTATTCAGTTGGACTGAAAACTTTGCCCGGGTCACACGCGGCCGGGAATATCTGGCCATATCGGAATTTAAATTCGGGAAATGAGCCCTATCTGTGCCATGGATGTGACGAAACCGTGTCCGTATCGGTCCCATCTCTGATAGTGCGCCATCGATCGCGTTGAACTGCTATAAACCCATTAAATCCGATCGTCTGTCCCGAAGTTCCGCTCCCTTTCCCGATCCACCACAGCGGATACCTAGCAATATGGTTTACTTCGGCGATCGGCACCGCGATCGTGATCGCAATCGCGATCGAAACAATCAGAAAGTCGAGCGAATCATCCACGATGAGGAGTTCGGGGAGGAGAACGTCGAGCTGGTAGACTCGGAGTGGGCGGACTTCGAGAAGTTCATTTGCCAGTTGCGCAAACGGCGCAGCAGTGCCATGTCCATGGAGGAAGAGCTGCGCCACGTGCAGCGTCAGCCGAAGATAAAGTCGCACGCCTTCTATCCGTGTCCTCCGCCCGCCGAAAATGCCCGAGACTCGGACTCGTCGGACGAGGATGATCCCATTGGATACATCGATACTCTCGTAAGCATTCCAAAGTTCTGGAGGATCTGTGAAAGAAATACGATTACTACGAGGCAGATCCAAGATTTTGCTTGGTAACACAGGGCAATCAAGTCTTATCTATATATATAGGTATATCTGTCTCAGGAACTTGCATTCTACTTCTATAAGTGCTTGTACAGCTGCGGTGAAAATTAAAGAAATGGGATTTAAAATAATAATAATGAAATATGAAGAATATTGTTTATATTATTTTTTATTATTTTTTTTTTTTGCTAAAAGTTATAAATAGAATAAAAAGCAGTAAAGGATTAATTAATATTGAAAGTCAATCGAAGCCAAAATCGATTTGAAATGCTAAGTATTGGTGTTTTTCCATGTTTAATTAAAAAAAAACTTTTAAAGATTAAATTAAGCGTTAGGACACTTTTTTATATTTATTATTATATCTTGTCCTATACAAAAATTAAATATTTTAAAAAGGTTTTAAATTTTTTCAATGGAAAATTTTAAAATAAAACATTATAGGAACGAATTAATTGTACAGGAAATGATAAATCCGTTTGAAAGCTTTTGAATTATTGTTTGACCTGAGGTTAAATGAATCCCACACAAACTTTTGTGGCATGAGGCAATGAACCTGTATAATTTGTATCTAATATATAATTATTTGACTTATTTTCATATGAAACAAAAATTACTTAATTAAACTCACTTTTAAGTTTTGTTTTAAAAATATTTTATTAAAATATATAATTTCTCGATTAAAAAATTGTGCATAACAATCTTCACCTTGACTGTATATATAGACATACATTACGTCTTGTATCGTCGTGATAGTACTACCAATAAGTCTGATTATCCATATTATTTTTATTACCCAATTTCGGTGACGCAAAGAGCTTCAGTTTTTTTTTTATCAATGCTCACGTAGAGGCTGTCGTAAAATATCTTTATTTTTTTAATGAACATCTGTTTAGCTATTGTAAAATATAATTATGCCAGATCAACAGTGATTTAAATTAAGCTCAATGAAACAATCAAGAAAACGCGCCTCCTTTCATTCGCACTGTAGATTTTGCAATAAAATTTATCCTATATATAAATTTTCGCAATTTTGAATTGTTTATTATTCGAGTCTTAACGATATTGAAATTTAGCCAGACGCTGTTTTATTTGCACTTTATTCGGCACACACATCTGCCGTGAAACCATCGATCAAAACAAAAACTTTTTACGATTTCTGAATGGTTTTCCAAGCTTTTCGGTCGCTTTCGCCGCCTTTCCTGCCAGTTCCCCAGTTGACTCTGGCCATTTTCCCGCGTCTATTCGCATCTGGGCCTCCTTCTGTAAAAGCAATGCAAAAGCGGTGTGCGACGAATGACAACGCAGACAAAAGACATTAGCTATTTTTAATCCGATTATAATGAATAGTGTTTATTATATTTAAAACAAGCAACAACTATTGCTCTTGCCACTACCACTAAGGGTAGTAGGGTGCCGGAAAAGAGTGGCCAACAGTAGGTGAGCACTGTGCAAAAACCCCTTTGATTGTAGAGAACCCCCAAAACACTCAAATCAAAAAACATGCGATTATTTCAAGAGCACATCTTAAATTGATAATACATTATCGTGCAATTAAATTTATGAGCCATTTCGAAATACCAAGGCAATTGCTTTTGATGGCCGAGCAGCAGACAGAATTGGAAAACAATTCTCCCCGATTTTCATATTTGTGTAAACATAGCGTTTTTGAATAAGTATTCCTTCGGGCCGTTTTTTAAAAATATTCGACACAGCGTGCTACCCTGGCGCAGCGTCTAGCCAAAAGAAATTTTCAATAATTTTCCACACACAGAGCGGCGAAAGCTCGACAAGTCAGTTTAGTTTCAAAAAAGTTTACGCCACCGCAAGAAGCCTCCTTCGTGGCGGTCGGAAGTCTAGCGAGATCGGAAATCAATAGATAATGGAAACGGTCGTTTGGAAAAGCGGATTAATAGGCAATCTATAGGCAAGCCAGTGCTCGGGGATCAGTTCGATAAATCAAAAATCTATATTCGAGGAAACCCGTGCACGGGGTGCTGCTGTGTGAAATGTTATAAATAAAATTGCAATGAATTTTACAACCGCCGCATTTCCGAGACGGGGCTCAAGGGCAGCTGCGTCGTCCACCTCTAATTACGTCTGGCAGTGAGAATCGGGGACTCATCGTACGTTACCACCACGGCGGCCGAGATAACCGAGAACTAAAAATAATATTGGCCAACAAGATGCGACACAAATATTCGGCCAACAGCCACAGCCAACAACAGCCGCGGGCATGTCAAAGGCCGCCGCCGCCGCCCGAATTCGTGTGACTGCAACTGCAACTGCAACTGCGATTGTGTGACGTGACTTGAGTGTGATTTTTGAGTTTGAGTGCGGGACCTCGTTCGTGTGCATCGCTTGCTTCATGTTTAACAACAGCCACTCGCACCAGGATGAGTACATTCGCGAATACGCCTTCGAGCCGGAGCTGCTGATCAACCGCGAGGACTATCGGCGCAGGGAGGAGCGAGAGCGCGCCCACAAAAATCACTCCACGCCCGTGCGCCAGCGCTGGGATGATATCATTGCCAAGCAGAAGGAGCAGCATCGCAATCAGAGCATCGATCCGCCCGGCGATGACAAGAATCAGATCGAGATCGAGATCGAGGCCTTCTACTATGTGAGTGGCCCCCGGTAGGGCCACGTAGCCGTAGTCCGCATCCGTGTTCATGGCCACTATGCAGCGACACATATACCCCCTTTCATTGACCCTCAAAGCGCAACACAGAAAGAAATCACCCTGAAGTTTTACCCTTAAAATCAATAATGATATTAGTTTGGGGTACGGAATTACATATGTAGTTAGTAAAGTGTTTTGGCAAGGTGATTTTATTATAAAACTGTTGAATTAAAAATATAAAAACAGATTTAAGGAATCTAACTGATAAATTTCTAGGGATTTGAAATCAATATAAATGGTGTCGAAAAGTATGCTACAAAAACTGAACATTTTACACAAATTCTATATAGAAATATTACAAGCTTTGTTCTTTTCCAGCTCTACTTTAAACGCAAATATTTTAAATAGGTTAATCCTACATTGTAAAATGATTTCTTTAAATACCCCTATCTGGGCCATTTTTGTTGCCTAAATTAAACCCGAATTCTTTACAAATAACACTTTAAGCTTTCATTACGACCTGATTCGTAAAGTATATCGAACTTTCTTTATTATTTTCATTTCTAAACATGTATAGAAAAATGTAATTCTCAAATAAACCCAAAAGGTATTTGTTCTTTAGTTCACAACAGACCTCTTGCACTGACCATCAAAGAACATGCACAGAAAGAATTTACCCTGAAGTTTGTCCTTCAAATCAGAAATATAAATTTGATTCGCTATCGAAACTAATGCAATTTTATATGTGGAAAATCGAAACAGAAAGTAATTTAGTAAATAGATTCTATAGAACGAATTCATTCTGAATACATTTTTATGTTTGATATACTCAATCTTAAAAATTCCTTAATAATTTATTCTTTCACTTTAGACAGTCTAACCATGAGATACCACAAAACTTATAATTAATTCGTATTTTTTCAGTTTATTTTTAAATTTTATAGTTTGATTTCAATTTATAGTTTCAAAACAAAACGAATGATCTATAATTTAAATGCTTAGTGTAGTTGTCTGTGCATTTCCTCTACTTTGTCATCAGTTCTCTTGCTCTTGGCATTTGTCTAGAATGCTTAGAGCAGACGTTTTTGTTTATTTCTAAAAAAAATACAACAAAAATATATTTATTTAGGTTGATTATAATGTGAAAATATGGGTACATTTAAAGACTCTCTTCGCAATGCCTAACAGTTAACGAATTTATAATTTTCCTTAACAGATGTATGGTCGTTATACCAAAGATCTAGGAGAATTTGCCAAGGATGAAGCCAGAAAGCTCAAAATACTCGAAAAGCGACGAAAGCAGGAAGATAAACAAAGGAATAAGGTAAAATAAAATAGAACGCTTTAGCATCTCTCACCCACTTACAGATAATATATTATTATTCACGAACTTGCTCTCGATTTGAATGCAAACTATACGAGAAAACTAAATATTAAAGGTATGATCATACAAGAGATATTTATCATCATGTCAAGTAAATTTAAAAGGTGGCCCCATGTCCCATGCCTGTACCTCATCTGTGGGGATCCTCGAGAACGTATCAGTTTATAAAGCAGCAGTGCTGGGAAATATTTTCAGGAACTGCTAGGCAAGCATTCGACGCGGGCGAAGCGGGTGTCCTCATGGATCTGGAAGCACACGATAGCCCGGCTGGGCGAGGACTGGGTCTTCCTGGCGCTGCTGGGCATCATTATGGCGCTGCTCTCATTCATCATGGACAAGGGCATATCCATCTGTACAAACGGTAGTGTCGATTTTAATCGATTTTTAGCCAGATTTTAGTACCCATTACGTGTCTATATATCTATATACCTCCAGCGCGCATTTGGCTGTATCGCGACCTGACGTCACAGCCTTTTGTTCAGTACATCGCGTGGGTCTCGCTCCCAGTCTGCCTCATATTATTCTCGGCCGGCTTTGTCCATCTCATCGCACCGCAAAGTATAGGTAAGCGTTTGGATTAACAAGTTTTAGAATCTCATATATCATGCAATAGTGTTGAGTAGTTTAATTTTGAAAGTTTTCCTACCCCTAATAACCAATTGTACACCTTAAAAATGTCTTAGTTTCCTAGAAAATCCTATTATCCCAGAAATCTTATCAGTTCCTAAGGTTATATCCAACATACTATAGACTTATTTTCAGTCCCTAACCCACTTTTACAATCAATAATTCAATCCCAAATGCCAAGTAGTTTAATTTTCCAAGGTTATATCTACATAAATTGTATAATTGAGCTTATTTTCAAACGTAGTTTGCTTGATTTAATAAATAAACTTTTTACTTAAATGGCCTCATAACTTTCTTGAACTGAAATCGGTTTTCCAAAATTGTAGAAATTGTATGAATTTTGTGCTTACTTACTTTACTTCTATGGTTGATTAGGGTAAAGGAACTAAAAGTTTGAAGTCTCTAAGAACAATTTCCAAGTGGACTAGGCTCTTTTTTCCCACAACAAAAAGCTCTAAGAGATCTCGTAGGGCCCCAGGGGTTTGTTAAGTTTGATATAGAAGATATAATATTGATATTGACCCACACATAGTACCACTGCACTCCGGCAGCTGCCCACTCCAAGCACTCTTGGCACCATCCAAAAGAAACTGTGACCCCCCTGTGTCTGTATGTTAAATACTCGAACCACTAACAACTCAGCTTCTTGCTCCTCAACTCCTCTACTAGTCACTAATCCATGCGAGTATGATCAATGCAAATCTATATAACCACAACCAAAACCTGTGTCTAGGTTCCGGTATACCCGAAATGAAGACCATACTGCGCGGCGTTCAGTTGAAAGAGTATCTCACATTTAAGACATTAGTGGCCAAGGTGATTGGTTTAACGGCAACTCTGGGCAGCGGTATGCCATTAGGAAAGGAAGTAAGTATAAAAATTGATCTCACACTGCATGCCACATGCCGCTGAGGCGCAGCAAGTGCAATTTGGAAAATCTATCTACAAGTCTCGCATCCGTATCTGTGTCTCTTTCCGTGCTTCCCCAGGGTCCTTTCGTACATATAGCAAGTATTGTAGCACAATTATTAAGTAAACTTGTCACATCATTCCAAGGCATATATGAGAATGAGTCGCGAAACTCCGAAATGCTGGCGGCAGCCTGTGCCGTCGGTGTGGGCGCCTGCTTTGCCGCGCCCGTCGGTGGTGAGTAGATATCTCTATGAGATAGCCTTCCCTCCTACATTTGAGGATTTTCTGATAATGATCCTCCCACAGGTGTGCTTTTTAGCATCGAAGTCACCACCACGTACTTTGCGGTGCGCAACTACTGGCGCGGCTTCTTTGCAGCGGTGTGCGGCGCCACTGTCTTCCGGCTCCTGGCCGTTTGGTTCCAGAACGCCGACACTGTACGGGCCCTGTTCCTCACGAACTTCACCACCGAGTTTCCCTTTGATCCCCAGGAGCTGTTTGTCTTTGCCTTGATTGGGTAAGTCTTTGGTCTGAGAGTTTTCTTCAGAGTGTAAGGTTTTACTTCCCGTTCCAGGCTCGTGTGCGGTCTGGGTGGCGCCTCCTACGTGTGGGTCCATAGGCGATATGTCCTCTTCATGCGCTCCAACAAGCGCATGAACAAGTTCCTGCAGAAGAAGTAAGCTAACTACTGTTCATTTGCGGTGTTCCTTAAGCTAACTCCCTTTTAACTTTACAGTCGCTTCCTGTATCCTGGCTTCCTTGCTCTGCTGGTCTCCAGCATATCCTTTCCCTTGGGCACTGGTCAGTTTCTGGCCGGCGAGCTAAGCACCCACGAGCAGGTGACGCAGCTCTTCAGCAATTTCACATGGTCGCGCGATGACCTGACTGTGGAGCAGGCGGCAGTGGTGACCCACTGGATGACCGGGTACACCAGCGTGTTTGGAAACTTGGTTATATACACCCTTTTCACGGTTGGTGTGACTCTATGAGGGAAGTAACTCTGTTACTGAGCAAACCCTTGTTCTCTTTGCAGTTTATGTTCTCCATTATCGCCTCCACGATACCAGTGCCGTCGGGCATGTTTATTCCGGTTTTTAAGATCGGCGCTGGATTCGGTCGGTTGGTGGGCGAGTTCATGGCGGTTACCTTTCCACATGGCGTCCGGTACGGCGGTCGGTTGTCGCCCATCATGCCCGGGGGCTATGCCGTGGTCGGGGCGGCCGCCTTCTCCGGCTCCGTGACGCACACGGTCTCTGTGGCCGTGATCATCTTTGAGATGACCGGCCAGATCACACATGTGGTGCCGGTGATGATTGCCGTGCTGGTGGCCAATGCCGTGGCGGCGCTGCTGCAACCGTCGATCTACGACAGTATTATATTGATTAAGAAGCTGCCGTACCTGCCCGATCTCCTGCCCTCCAGCTCCGGCATGTACAGCATATTCGTGGAGGACTTTATGGTACGGGACGTGAAGTACATATGGCACGGCATCTCCTACCAGAAGCTCAAAGAAGTCCTCAAAGCGAACAAGACGCTGCGCTCGCTGCCGCTGGTGGACAGTCCGGACAACATGATCCTGCTGGGCTCCGTGCAGCGCTACGAGCTGATCAAGATGATCGAGAAGCACATCGGGCGGGAGAAGCGCATGGAGGTGGCCCAGAAGTGGCAGAAGGAGGCACAGGAGCGGGCCCTCGAGGAGGAGAAGAAGAAGCAGGAAGTGGAGCTAAAGATGCGACGTCCTTCACGATTCGAAGTGCTCCCGGCTCCGGACATTCTCAGCCTCCGGCAGATTGCCAACGATGAGATGCTGCCGCCCAAAAAGCGAGCGGAGACGATGCACAGTTCGCTGGCACCCAGGAAGTCCATCCTGAAGAAGACCAACTCCTTCAACCTGAAGACGTATACACCGCAGCCGTTGGCCCATAGTCCCAGCATCACGCCGTACACCACGATAACGGGAAACTCTGAGTTCCGCATCCGCTCGGCCTTTGAGGCCATCTTCAAGAAGTCCACCACGCTGCAGGACGTCCAGCCGGATCCGGAGACGGGCTCTCTCTCGCCGGCCGCCAGCCACAACGAGGTGGAGGTCCAGCGCACTCCAAGCACTCCGGGTGTTTCCAAAAAGGTTCAGCTGGTAAGTTGATACATAATGGAAGTTATTTTGGGTTAGTGGGTTGCGTTTTCCGGAATGTCAATCTGGGAATCTCTCATTTCAAGCATGCACAAAGTAATTGGAATTTTGTTACCGATCAAATTATGCTGGTAAGTAGGTTCCATAACAACTAACCAACTTCACTCTCCTGTCATTCATTAAAAATCCAGTTAGATTTTAAAAGTCTTAAAGAGAAATGTTAACCCCATTTAATATCTGCAAGCAAGTAAACCCCATTTCAACGGAACCCACAACATTGGTAAGCCAAGATGGTATAAATAATAGTAGAAAAGCTTGAAATGTCAAAGGTAGAACTACTTTACAAAGTAATACATAAGTTTAATGCATTCACAAAGCCTGCTGAAAAGGATAGCACGGAAATTGCATTATCAAATAGTGGGGATAAGTCAAGCCCATCACCAGATCGGCGGAGCATTAAGTTTAAAACAAATAAAGTAGCAGATGTAAATAATTCGCCACAAATAGTTCCCAGAGAAAGGTGCACGAAAATTCGATTTGCCAACGAAGTTGAAGACCAGAGTTCGCCTTCGCATAAGAAATGTTTTGCCAAAGAACTGAATGGTATGGGTTACTCCATTGAAGATATCGATGAAGTAGAAAATCCGGAAACCGAAGGCCAGGTGATTATATTCATTATGCTCGAGAGACAATGAATAAAATAGTAATAATTACTAACTAAACCTAAACAAAACCCTATTTTGATTCTTTTTTGTCTTGACTAATCCAAAACAAGAGCGTTCAAAAGACGAAGTCAGTGCAGTTGGTAGGTCTGGGATAAATTAATTACTATTTTGCAATTACTTACTCAATTAAATATAATTTATTTTTATTTGCAGCCCAGGGAACGAGTCATTGACATGTCGCCGGAGGACCAGAAGCAGTGGGAGCTCGAGGAGATGTTAAAGCCCATCGATTTGCAAAAAGCCAATGTGCATATCGATCCCTCTCCCTTCCAGCTGGTGGAACGCACCTCCATCCTCAAGGTGCACTCGCTGTTCTCCATGGTGGGAATCAATCACGCCTATGTCACCAAGATCGGGCGACTTGTAGGCGTGGTGGGCCTCAAGGAGGTAAGATTTAAAGGATCATTTATAGAAGAACTCGTCCTTATTGTACGATTTCCATTCAACAGTTGCGCAAGGCCATCGAGGACATCAACAGCAATAACTTCGTGGCCCCCACCCGTGACGAAGATGCAGAGGAGAAGCCTGCAGTGGAGAAGCCTTTGCTGTCGTCAAACGCCAGCGACAAGGCAGTGGATATGACCGTTACCTCGATGGACTCGGCCCTGTCCAACTCCGAGAACTGTTCGGACATTGAAATGGAGCACATAAAGCACACGGATAAGGGCGCAGTGACGCTCACCATGCCGTCACAGGAAGCATCTAACCAGGGCCCAACAACGGCGGACACAAAAGCCACAGAGAACGGCGGACATGCTTGAAGCGCAGATGAGATCCGCCTGCAGAATAGTACATACGTTACGTATACGTCATATGTTTGTAAAGATCAGCTAGAAGAAAACCTATCATAAGTTATTTCTTACACGAGTTAGTCATCAATGTTATTATGTATTTATATCTCGCTAGTTCATAATGTCAAAGATATCGTGATTTATATATAAGTTGAAAAGAAAATTAAGTCACCAAACGAACTTTACTGCTGGCTTTTATTTGGATTTACTGATGAGGGACATTCTGATGTGATAAACGTAATTAGCTTAATTTCTTTGAATACATTTGGAGCTCTTAGAGAGTTTAACTTGTCAAATAAGCCTCATTTAAAAATACCAGCTTAAACAATTTAAAAACGATCAATAACTAACGGAAGTATTGAAAAATCGATAGACTTATCGGCTCGTAAAAGCAGTGTTGGGTAGCGAAGGTACCAATTTAATAACATCGATGCTAGAAAATAACATCGATATATTGCCTTTAAAACAACCTGTACGTTATAAAATAATTAAAAAACCAAATATGCAAGATTAATTGTTTGCGGTATTCCCTGTAAATGATTAAATAACTGAAAATATCGGCCGCTGAAAACAGCTGTTCCACTTTCGATATATTCATTCAGCCAGAGTTGCCAGTACTGGAAGAATACCCCAATTAAAAAGACCTATAAGCTAGTTGAAAACCTGAAATAAGTGGCAGCACTGGTGAGCGGGGACATGATAGAATTATAATTAAAAATAATTATAATTAATTAAATTTGTATCGTGAGCGGCGGTTAGGCTGCAGCCGGCTGCGAGGTGTGTGCCCCAATATATATATATATATATAGATAGTGCAACTGAGTTCCCGGCGCTGTTGTCGCACTTTGTGTGGCGCGGGGTGTGGTTGAAAAAGAAAAAAAAGAAGAGGCGAAGACGAAGACCCGAGAAGCCTGAAAAAACGCCTCCGGGGCGAACGCACAATACAATAACAATTTGTCCAGTCGATCGGCATGGAGCTGGGCTAATCATTTATGCCAAACGCAGAGAGAGAGCGCCTAATTAGCATATCAAATTGGATGACGGCACTGCTGCTGCCGCCGACGGCGGTCATCTTCCCCCTGCGAAACCCCGACTAAGACATCTCATCTCTGCTTGCCTGTTTTCCCAGTTTTGGCCACTGACGACGCATCGCTCCTCCAACCAGGGTCGGCAATGTGCTGGACAAGATGTCTCGACTCGCTGATTACTTCGTAATTGTCGGCTACGACAGCGATAAGGAGAGTGAGTTGAATCCCATTCCCCCTGCAAACAATGGTAATCCCCAACGGCGCCTCAATTTCCTTCCACAGAGACCGCCAGCAATGTGGGCGGGCAGCCGACTTGCGGCAAGATCGTGCAGCGCTTTCCCGAGAAAGATTGGCCGGACACCCCCTTTATCGAGGGCATTGAATGGGTGCGTTCCCCGCCAGCTCATACATATCCATATCGGCTTACGCCCCACCTTATCGGTGTTCCCCTCTTCCGCAGTTCTGCCAACCGCTGGGCTGGAGCTTATCGTACGAGAAGCAGGAGCCCAAGTTCTTCGTCTCCGTGCTGACGGACATCGACACGAACAAGCACTATTGCGCCTGCCTCAGCTTCCACGAAACGCTGGCCATAACTCAGACGCGCAGCGTCGACGACGAGGATGAGACCATTGGGAGCACAAGGCTGCTGCCGGGCGGCCCACCCTCCGCGACCGATGGCGTCACGACGGCAACCTCCATTACGCACCACAGCGTCATGTATGCGCCAAAGTGCCTGGTACTCATATCCCGGTTGGACTGTGCCGACACCTTCAAGGTATATACATATCTGACCTGGCTTCTAGCTATATTCCCTAACACCCTCTCGTCTCTTGTAGAACTGTCTGGGCACCATATACACGGTGTACATTGAGAACCTAGCTTATGGAATGGAAACACTCATCGGCAACATTCTGGGCTGCATTCAAGTGCCGCCGGCTGGCGGGCCGCAGGTGCGCTTCTCAATCGGTGCCGGCGACAAGCAGTCGCTGCAGCCGCCGCAGAGCTCCTCTCTGCCCACCACGGGCAGTGGTGTGCATTTCCTCTTCAAGCAGCTGGGCATTAAGAATGTGCTAATCCTGCTCTGTGCGGTGATGACGGAGAACAAGATACTGTTCCTGTCCAAGTGCTATTGCCACCTCACGGAGAGCTGCAAGGCACTGGTGGCCCTGATGTACCCCTTTCGGTACACGCACGTTTACATACCCATTCTGCCGGCGCCGCTCACGGAGGTACTGTCCACGCCCACACCGTTTATCATGGGCATACACAGTTCGCTGCAAACGGAGATTACGGATCTCCTGGATGTGATTGTTGTGGACTTGGACGGCGGTCTGGTGACCATACCGGCGTCGCTTACCCCACCAGTACCCATCCTGCCGTCACCGCTGTGGGAGCAGACCCAGGAGCTGCTCAGCATGATCCTGTTCCCGAATCTAGCGCAGGCAGACCTGGCCTTTCCCACCCAGGAGCGGCCGAGCGCCCTGTCCAAGACTGACGCACAAATCGACAAGGAACTTCGCGCCATATTCATGCGACTCTTCGCGCAGCTACTGCAGGGCTATCGCTCCTGCCTCACCATCATTAGGATCCATCCCAAGCCAGTGATTACCTTCCACAAGGCCGGCTTCCTCGGCGCCCGGGACCTGATCGAGAGTGAGTTCCTGTTCCGCGTCCTGGACAGCATGTTCTTCACCACGTTCGTCAATGAGCGAGGACCCCCCTGGCGAGCCTCCGATGCCTGGGACGAGCTCTACAGCTCCATGAACGAGCTGCTCAAGTCGGAGGCGCAGAATCGGAATCTCGTGAGTATTGGCAAGGAGCATTGTGCAAGAAAGCATCTTACCTTTCTCACCTTTCAGATACTCACACATATCCAGGAGCTGGGACGCACGCTGTTCGAGAACGAGGGCACCTTGGCCCACACGGGCTACGCCCAGAAGGTGTTACGTCCGCCCGAGGGCTCTTTCCATCGCATCCACCAGCCCGCCTTTCCGCGCATCAGCTCGGAGAAGGTGGAGCTGATCATCCAGGAGGGAATACGGAAGAACGGAGTTCCACAGCGCTTCCATGTGACGCGCAATCAGCACAGGATCATACCGATGGGACCCCGATTGCCGGAGGCCTTGGACGTTCGTCCGAATGTCCAGAACTCGGCGCGGCGGCTGGAGGTGCTGCGCACGTGCGTGTCCTATATCTTCGAGAACCGGATTGCGGACGCTAGGAAGCTGCTGCCGGCTGTGATGCGAACGCTGAAGCATCGCGATGCGAGGCTGATCCTCTGTCGGGAGTTCTTCGGCTATGTGCATGGCAACAAGGCGGTGCTGGATCACCAACAGTTCGAGCTGGTGGTGCGATTCATGAACAAGGCGCTGCAGAATTCCTCGGGAATTGACGAGTACACCGTGGCAGCGGCCCTGCTCCCCATGTCCACGATCTTCTGCCGCAAACTGTCCACGGGGGTGGTGCAGTTCGCCTACACGGAAATCCAGGACCACGCCATATGGAAGAACATTCAGTTCTGGGAGTCCACATTCTTCCAGGATGTTCAGGGCCAGATCAAGGCATTGTATCTGCTCCATCGCCGTCAAAACGAGCATCAAAAGGAGGCCAACTGTGTGCTGGACGAGGTCCCCCTGGAGGAGCCTACTGCCCTGGAGATCACAGCCGAGCAGCTGCGCAAGAGTCCCACCATCGAGGAGGAGAAGAAGGCTGAGCTGGCCAAGTCGGAGGAGTCGACGCTGTACAGTCAGGCCATACACTTTGCCAACCGCATGGTCTCCCTGCTGATTCCGCTGGATGTCAACGTGGACGCCGCCAGCAAGCCAAAGCCGGCGTTTCGCCTGGACGAAAATCAGAGTGTTTCAAATAGGTGAGGAATGCTAGGAACTCGATTTAAAGCTCAATTGACCTTTCCATTGCAGTATTATTGGCTCTCACAGCCTGAGCGAACATTCCGACGACGGATTCGAGGAGAACAATGCCTTGGAAATTGGGGTTTCAGTCGGGAAGACCATTTCGCGCTTCATTGACTGCGTGTGCACCGAGGGCGGAGTGACCTCCGACCACATACGAAACCTGCACGACATGGTGCCGGGTGTGGTGCACATGCACATCGAGTCCTTGGAACCGGTCTACCTCGAGGCGAAGCGTCATCCGCATGTGCAGAAACCGAAGATTCAGACGCCCTGCCTGCTCCCGGCGGAGGAGTTCGTGACCGACCATCTGCGCTGTTTCCTAATGCCGGATGGACGCGAAGACGACACCCAGTGCCTGATACCCGCAGAGGGAGCCCTGTTCCTCACCAACTATCGCGTGGTCTTCAAGGGCTCGCCTTGCGATCCGCTCTATTGCGAGCAGGTCATCGTGCGCTCCTTTCCCATCGCCTCACTACTGAAGGAGAAGAAGATATCGGTGCTGTACCTGGCCCACCTGGACCAGACGCTGCCCGAGGGGCTGCAGCTGCGCTCCAGCAGCTTCCAGCTGCTCAAAGTTGCCTTCGACCCGGAGGTGACGCCGGAGCAAATCGAAAGCTTTAGGAAGATATTGAGCAAGGCGCGCCATCCGTTCGATGAGTTCGAGTACTTTGCCTTCCAGTCGTACGGGACCATACTCCAGGGCGTGGCTCCGCCCAAGACGAAGGAGAAGTACTCGACGATCAAGGGATTCGCCAAGAAGACCCTGCTGCGCACGGCCAAGAAGGCGGGCTACAAGCAAAAGCAGCAGACCAAGCGCAAGTTGGTCTCGGACTATGAATACGGCAGCAGTGCTGGAGCGGACGCCGGAGCGGAGACGCAATCCATCGACGACGAGTTGCAGGATGGCGATGAGTTTGAGACGCAGAACAACGCCATGCCCAGGCTGCTCACCGTCAAGGATGTCGAACGGATGCGGGAGCGCAGCTATGTGCAGGACTGGAAGCGACTCGGCTTCGATGCGGAGTCGCAGCGTGGATTCCGCATTAGCAATGTGAACGCCAGCTACGCCACCTGCCGATCCTATCCTGCCATACTTGTGGCGCCCGTCCAGTGCAGCGATGCGGCCATTATGCATCTGGGCCGCTGCTTCAAGGGTCAGCGCATCCCGCTGCCCACCTGGCGGCACGCGAACGGAGCCCTGCTCATCCGTGGTGCCCAGCCCAACAGCAAGTCGGTCATCGGAATGCTAAAGAACACGACGGGCAGCAACACGAACGCCCATCACGATGTCACCCACTACCCGGAGCAGGACAAGTACTTCCTGGCCCTGATCAACACCATGCCGAAGCTCACGCCGCTGGCCATCAACCAGTATTCGGGCATGAATCTCTCGATGAATTCGCTGCTGGGCCACGGCCCCTCCTCCGACGATCGGCAGTGCCTCACGCCGGAGCTGTCGCGCAAGCACAAGAACAACATGGACATGGTCAGCGACAGCAGCAAATCAGGCCAGGGAGGAGGAGGAGGCAAAGGTGGGACAATGAAGGGTAATCAGAGCGCCTCAAACGCACATGGGGCATTCCGCAAGATGCGTCTGTACGCCTTGGGTGAGAAGTCGCAGGCCAAGTCAAACATGAATGTGGACTTTTGCGCGGACTTCATTCCCGTCGACTACCCGGACATCAGGCAGTCGCGTCCGGCCTTCAAGAAGCTGATACGCGCTTGCATGCCGTCGCACAACACCAACGAGGCTGATGGCCAGAGCTTCGCCAAGATGGTGGAGCAGTCCGACTGGCTGCAGCAGATCTCCTCGCTGATGCAGTTGTCGGGGGCGGTGGTGGACCTCATCGATTTGCAAGAGAGCAGCGTGATGCTGTCGTTGGAGGATGGCTCCGATGTGACCGCCCAGCTCAGCTCGATAGCCCAGCTCTGCCTGGATCCCTACTACCGGACACTGGACGGTTTCCGGGTGCTGGTGGAGAAGGAGTGGCTGGCCTTTGGCCACCGCTTTGCGCATCGCAGCAACCTGAAGCCCTCGCATGCCAACACAAACATCGCGTTTGCACCCACTTTCCTGCAGTTCCTGGACGTGGTCCATCAGTTGCAGAGCCAGTTTCCCATGGCGTTTGAGTTTAACGACTTTTATTTGAGATTCCTGGCCTACCATGCCGTGTCCTGCCGCTTCCGCACCTTCCTCTTCGACTGCGAACTGGAGCGCTCGGATTCGGGCATCGCTGCCATGGAGGACAAGCGCGGATCCCTGAACGCCAAACACTTGTTCGGAGGCGGCGGAGGCATGGCGTCGAATGGCTCCGATGACGAGTGCAACGTGTACCCATTGGATCTGAGGAGTCCGAGGACCCCGGCGCCCATGAGTCGCATTGGTCACTCCATTTTCGACTACATCGAAAGGCAGCACAACAAAACGCCCGTGTTTTACAACTTCCTGTACTCCGGCGACAAGGACATGACTCTGCGGCCGCAAAACAATGTGGCTGCCTTGGACCTGTGGAGCTACTACACTAACGAGGAGCTGGCCCAGGGACCGCCGTACGATCTGGAGGTGACTACCGTGGACGACGAAATCGATCTGTCCGAGATGAAGGGCAAGCGCATGGTCATCACAGCCGGCTACGACAACCCGGAGAAGTACAATCCCAATGCCTATGTATGCCTGCTCAGCGAGGTGAGGCAGGCGGAGACGGAGCGGGGAATTCTACCCCAAAAGTGGCTTCAGGTGTGGAATAGCCTGGAAGTGCCCAAGGTGGAGCCCGTCGCTCGCAACGCCTCTCTCGGCAAGATCTTCGTGCAAACGCATCAGCACAAGCGCTCCACACTGGAGATCATCATGAAGGGTCGTTTGGCCGGCTACCAGGACAAGTACTTCCATCCCCATCGTTTCGAGAAGCATCCGTACACCACGCCCACCAACTGCAACCACTGCACCAAGCTCCTCTGGGGCCCAGTGGGCTATCGGTGCATGGATTGCGGCAACTCCTATCACGAAAAGTGCACCGAACTGTCCATGAAGAACTGCACCAAGTACAAGGCCATCGACGGAGCTGTGGGGCCGCCGAATGTGAGCATGTCGCAAGGCGACACGGCCAGCATTGCCTCCAGTGCCGCCACAACGGCGCGCACTTCCAGCCATCATTTTTACAATCAGTTTAGCAGTAACGTGGCCGAAAATCGGACGCACGAAGGGTGAGTTTGTATCTTAAAATTAAAACAGTATTGTTACTATTATTTCTCACATATTAAAAGAAAGTTGTATTTAATGTAAGCGGTTAACCCTAAAGTTCAATGAATACTACATAAATATTAAAACCTTACAGACACCTCTACAAGCGAGGCGCTTTGCTCAAAGGGTGGAAACAGCGTTGGTTTGTCCTGGACTCGATCAAGCACCAGCTCCGTTACTACGACACATCTGAGGACACCGCCCCCAAGGGCATCATTGGTATACATTTATAGAGCCAATAATTAAGCCCGTGTTTAATAATTTCATCTTAATACTCCAGAACTGGCTGAGGTGCAGTCTGTAACGGCCGCACAACCTGCACAAATTGGCGCCAAAGGTGTGGATGAGAAGGGATTTTTTGATGTAAGTTTATCATATCAATATTGACATTTATTATCGATCTTATTAATTATTTGGTATTTCGATAAAATAAGTAAAAAAAAGTAAAAAAAAATTTAAAATTCAATTTAAAATAAACTCAGATTTAGTATGCAGCCTGCAAACATAAAAAATAACTCAGAACAGTTTTCCAAATAAAATGTAATGCCTTTTTGGCTTAGTTATAGATTTTTGAGTGCTGATTTTGTTCCAAAAACTATGATTATAAAATGTAGTATGCAGATTTATTATCCTTAAAGAAACAAACTCACAACACCTTTCCGAATTCAAATTAATGCATTAATCAAAATATTCCATTTCAGCTGAAAACCTCCAAGCGCACCTACAACTTTTACGCGATGAACGCGAATCTGGCACAGGAGTGGATTGAAAAGTTGCAAGCGTGCTTGCAATAAGATAAAATCTCCTTGACATTTTGTTCCCTACCACTTCGATCTGCAGTTTCGTCGTAGAACTAACCAGTATACTTTTCCAGCACTACTTATTTAATATTCCGAATCTGTGTATCATATCATCATAGCTGAACTATCTTGCGTACGTCGAAGCCCTGCCCTAGTTGATTTTTGATCTGTTATATCGCTCGCACCCATTAACATAAATGTTATAGCAACAATTATGCCAATTATGTTAGCAGAAAGCGAAACAAAGCGTTAGTTAAACAATGAAATCCCACTGTAAATGTGAATGTAAAGAAACTATATAAATTATGTGATTGCAAAAGAAAACAAACACAAAATCAGACTACATATATTATAAATTAACGATGAAAATGGAAAACCGCCACGACCGCAAGTTTTGTATACATACATTTTTTATATACATATATATGTAGCCTTATGCATAAACAAACAACAACACAAACTATATACATATATGTAGGTATATATAGTGAATTTACCAAAGAATATTCCACCTTTGTTGCGCAATTGAAATGCATTTCTTGATTGCTTCCTCTAAAGTTTAAACTAACCCCTATTATTATTATTATTAAACGCTTTCCTTTATTTATATACACTACATGGTAATCAATATATAATACATACTTTAATGCAATTATTTGTGGCTTACAAACGATAATATACATTTTTAAACAAATGCCCTTGGTATTATTACTCATTGCTGTTGGTCTTCTTAGCCGCCCATCTTAGCCATGATCCACATCGTGATCAGAGGAACGTTGTCCAGTAGACGATATTGAGTATGAAGAACGAGAACGGAAAGAAGAAGCGCGAGAACTTGTCTATATAGATGGCTGTGGCATGGCCATGGCAGAAAGTGTCGTACTGCGGCTCGATAATCGATTCCCGATGATGCTGGAGGGCAGACTAAAAGACGTAAGTCGAGAGAGCTGCCAGATTCAAGTGTCACCTAGCTCACCTTTAGGTCGTCCAAATCGCTAATATTCTCGTCCGAGTAGCCCTTCATGGCCTTGGTGGCCACCGGTCCCATATAGTTGTTGACCACGGCGAACTCCATCAGGGATAGGAAGACGAACACCGAGCAGGACGACATCCAGACGTCTATTGCCTTTACGTACGACACCGGGGGCAGCGATTGTTGCGACTGTGTGTTCTGGGTGGCCAGGGTCAGCAGCGAGGTCACTCCCAGGGTTACACGGGCCGGTATCGCCTCCGGCTTGATCCAAAAAGATATCCACGACATGACCACGATCAGAGCCGAGGGGATGTAGGTGTGGAACAAATGGTAGCCCAGGCGTCTTCGCAAATTGAACACGATGGCCAAACAGGTGAAGTTGCCTGACAAAATAAATAAAATAAATGTCTTGAATATTTTTGAGGTATTTTAAAGTAGGACAAAAATCATATTTTGATTTTTATTTTTTGATCAAAAATAATAATTATCATTGAAATGTGTATTATATTAATCAATTTTAATCTTATTATTGATTAATATTATAAAAATGCCAAAGAAAATATATAAATCATGCCGGAAGTGGATAGATTATCCAACAAGGACTCATATGATATTATCCTTTTTGTTCTAAATGGATTCTAAGTGGTTGACTTTTTCATTTAATAATATTCCCAATATCCTTTATTAACGGTCCCTGAATATTATTTTTATCATATACATTTTCTTCAATACTCACCCGTTGAATATTCTATGGTACAATCGGTCGTGTAGTTGTTGGATATGTCCAGCTGAGGCAACTCAATCTCCGCATTGACCACCAGCGGGTCTGTCATATTCCAAATAAACACCAAATCCTCCACCGTATGAGATACTGCCAATCAAAGATATCTTAAGTTCTGGCACCTTATAAAAAGAAGCGAAAAGCAGGAAACCTTCAAGCGATATTGGAAACTGGCTACGGTTTGGGGATCAGGGATACGTCACATTTCCACCTACAACTCTCGATCATCATGGAGCAGATTTGCGTGTCGTGTGGATAGGACTCGAATTTCATGGCACACGACAAGACCAGCGTGAGTTTGGACATGTAGAGCAGCGTCTTGTCGTGGTACAGCCAGAGATAGTGATTCGGGATGCTCATCTCGTGAAAGGTAACCTTCTTGGCGTTCTTAAAGAAGCAGTCGGGTCGCCAGATGCTGTGCAGCCAGTCCACATCCAAGATGCGATACTGTTCGCTCATATTCTCGGGCAGCCGCAGGCGTGGATCACGCCAGCTTTGTGCAAGGAAAATGTCCGTCACATAGGTCTGCCGGAGGAATGGGATAACCATATAGCTTTGGGTTATCTTTGTCTATAAAAACCATCATAAAATTACCCACCATAGACTCCTCGTTGATGGAGTCCAGCGAGAGGACTGTGACATGGAAGTAGACTACGGTGGGCTGCCCTAGCAGCTTGGGAGCCCGGTTCTTATCGTAGGTTTTCGACGGAATTGGCAGAATGTCCGGGAGCGAGAGGCTCGACTCGTAGTGGGAGACCAGCTCGGCGCTCTCCGTGTTGTTTCTGCCAACGGAAAGGAAAATACGTGTACATGTGGACATAGACAGCCTTGTGGCGAAATCTGATGAAACTGGGGGCAGTGGTAGTCGCACCCACCTGAAACCATGAACACAGTGGCACGGTTGGATCGATTGCTCCAGCATGTGTAGGCAGATTGCCAGTGCAATCAGGGATCTGTACGCCAGCAATTTCTCAGTTGGGACTTGCATTATTATGAACACACTAGCTTTGGATTTAATATTGCTTTTTTCCCACAACACATTGCCCAGCAGCAGCAGCAGCAGCAATCCATGTCATTGTCCAAAGTCCCTCATTTCGGGATCCGCGCGGAACTGAGCTCGATTGGAGGATTATTTAACGAGTGCAGCGAATTATTTTTTACTCGCCTTCTTCTGACCGTTGCAAAAACCAATAAACAAACGGCAGACGGGCAGAGTTATCGCGACGATTGTGATGTGCTGCAATGTGTGATAAATTAATTTCTATGGTTTCATTCGTTTTCATTGGCATTCGCACTTTCCACTTTTCAAATTGACAACTGACCCCGGGGCCCAGCGAAAGGGCGGCGAACAGGAAATGGTGTGCGTACTGACGGACAAGGGCATTAATTTAAATGTGCACTCTGAATTTTGCGAAAAATAACTGCGAAAATGTATCAGAAAGAGCTTGACTGACGCAGAGTTACGAAATTGAACAAAAGAAATGTGCGCCAACGGGTTGCAAAAATGATTTATCGCGCAAGTTCCAGGTTTTGCTTTCGCCAAATAGGTTTCAATTGGATTTGAGTTGTAACTAAGCAAGCTGTATTTATTAAAAAATTACAATTTAACGTAATACTTTTTTAATTATTCAGGTATTTATGTGTAGTTGGGGACTTTTAAGGAATTATATAAATTAAAATAATTTTAAATATGTCTGCGTTTTAAACAAACTATTTTATCATTTTTTTATTATTTAACGCAACGTTGGCAACGGCTCTAAAACTGTTTTTCGCGCTGAAAAAACCGCCGCTCGGCGAGGCTGCCAACTTGCCGGCAGAAACGGCTCTAAAACTGTTTGTTAAAACGAAGTTTTTGGCAGCACTGCTCCGTGTCCAGCCAGAAACTGCTTAGTTAAAACAAGGTACTGCTTGCCGGCCGAGTTAGCGTTGCCAACCACATGCCAGATCTGGCAGCGCTGGCGCAACGTTGGCAACGGCTCTAAAACTGTTTGTTTTGGCAGCACTGCTCCGTGTCCAGCCAGAAACTGCTTAGTTAAAACTACTACTGCTTGCCGGCCGAGTTAGCGTTGCCAACCACTTGCCAGATCCGGCAGCGCTGGCGCGCAATCAGCTGTTCGCAACGTTGGCAACACTGGCAGGTCAAAATATTGATTGTTCACTTCTGGGTTTTTGGCGACTTTAAAATGTAGAGCCAGTGGGGCGAAAAAGCTATTTTTAAAGACCCCCTGACAGGTGCGAACGGATAAACAAAATTATTGGCATCTAGAGTAACATGGAAAGCTGCGCGACAATCGCAGGTGAGTGTGTAAAACAAGGTGTTGCAAATTTTAAGCCCCGGTGCGATTGTCGGGCGGGGGGCGGCGGGTCAGGGGTCATCATTTTCCTTTATGCACGGTGACGCGATTCCGCTGCGGCGCATTGTGCAACTTGTGGATATTGATTAATTGCAAGAACGCCGAGATACACAATAACTTTTTGCACGTTCTTCTCTTTTTCAAAGGTTAGAGAATAAATAAAAGCTTCCAACAAGTGCGAAAAACAGATCCGAGTACCATGGAATCCCCTCTGTATCCCAAGGCCAACAACAATCTGGGCTTGGGCTCGGGCAAGGTGATCTCGCCCGTGGACAAGATGAGCTCCAGCCTGAACAGCAGCAGCACCATGGAGGACACCACGCCCAGCGACTCGGGCGTCCAAATGCTGGACTCGGAGAACAGCGACGTGATGGTGGAGTCCATCTGTTCCTATGAGGAAAACCTGCGACCATCATTCACTTCCGTGGTGGACCCCAACTCAAATGTGACTTCTGCCGCCGGCGCGGCGCCTGAGGAGTCCATGACCATCAGCGAGTGCTCCACGTTCGACACCACCGAGAAGATCGTGTACCGTCGCAAGGTGCACAAGACCTCATCCGCTGCCAAGACGCCCAAAAAGCGGGTGTCCTTTCACGAGGACATCCTTAAGAACACACGCACGGACAACATTCATATCGAGCACGGCTTTATCACCTATAAAAACGGCCGGAAACTGGCCTTTGCCAACTCGGCGGGCGTGGCCGGCGCTCCAGGTCGCTACTCCTGGTGTCCGGACCGGGAGCGACCTGAGGGACCCAATGAACTGAGTGCAGCTGGCCGGGAGGACGATGGCGAGGATGCGGCCGGCGACGGTGGTGGAGCGAGGCGAAAACGACACCTGGTCTACCGGAATGCCTGCTCTGATGTCCTGGACTATGCCAATACGGATATTTTCGATACGGACGAGGCAGCGGGTCTGCACTACGACACATCGGGTGTCTTCGAATATGGACCGAAGGCCGAGGAGCCGTCGCGCCTCTACAAGTGCGTCTGCAGCAGCTCCAACTCCAGCCTGGATTCGGACGAGCAGGACAAAAACTCGAATGGCAATCGCAAGCAATACGAGCAGGCCAAGAGCAGCTCCTGCGACTGCATCGGCATGAGCAATGCCAACAACAATCTAATAGGTAAGATTGGGCTTTATCTCTAAATAATAACTAACCTTACCGAATCCCACTAAAATTAGGTGACAACTGCTACTATTCGGAGCCCAATATCGGAGATACCGACAGTCCCAAGGTCAAGTCTGTTTGGAACAAGGAGAAGAAGCCCAAGTCGAGCTGCCTGAAGAAAACCAAGCGACAAACGAACATCATTCTCGAGCAGGACCTCAATGGGCGGGTTAAGAAGTTCAACGTGCATGACATCAAGCACCAACTGCTGGACAACAGCAGCAAGATGATCTTTGGCTCGCTAAAGAGTATATTCACCATGCCGCTGCCCGAGCGCGGTGTTCCAGAGGGCTCCGAGGACCTGCAGGCCGTGGTGGAATGCATCCCGGAACTGACTCCCGATCACAAACCCCGACCAGTGGCCGAATCGCCACCGCTCAAGGCCAAGCCATTCTTGAGCAAGAGCCTCGATGGCAGCAAGCAGGCACAACCAGTTAAGAAATTCGTGCACAATGTGGATGAGCAGTTGCGGCGTAAAAACGACGACGGCGACGAAGGTGTCAGCTCCACGGAAGCCTCTCCCATGGACACAAAACAGCCGCAGCCGTTGCAGCGCCAAGAGGAGTTTGATAAGGAAACAGGGCCGCCGATACTGGGCTCAAGCGCACACGGGGAGTTTCGCAGCAAGTTCATCATTAATTGCGAGAGCACCGTTTTCGAACACACGGGCGTATCTTACGAGACGGGTGAGCCGCCACACTGCGGGCTCTCGTCCTCCCTTCAGCACACCAGCGTGGCCAGTTTGCTGGAGCAGAACACACCCATTGCAGAGCCGGCCAGCCAAAAGAAGTCGTTCATGGACGCTCCAATTGCAAAGACGTTCAGCAACTTCTTTCGCAGCTTCAAGGAGAGCACAAGTGCTGCAGCAACGCCCGTGGAAAAGCACGAACAGGCAGTCACAGATAGTTATTTTGGTAAGCATTTACTTATTAACTTGTAACTAGAAATTACAATTTTAAATTTAATTTAATTTTAGCTTCGAAAATGTCGAAGCAACAGCAGCAACCAGCTCCTCCCAGCTCCAGCAGCAAGCTCCCTCGTAATTACTCCTCATCGACCATATCGGAACCCAGTTCCAACACCAACACCAGCAGCAACCATCATCAGATTGCGATAAATCCGCAGCTGGGCAACGCGGAGCGTCAGTCCCGTCACCTTGCCTCTCCGCTCAAGAAGCGCGGACAGCCCGTGCAGCCAGCCCGGTATTACGACCAGCAGCATCCTCACCAGAGCCGCAGTTTGCACAGCCCCAGTACATACCTATCCACGGGACGCGGTGGCAGTGGACGCGATTCAAAGAGCACGATTCTCAGCGAGGAATTCGACGATATTTTGACCATAACCACAACAGACACAACCAACGACAAGCGCTCAATGGACAGTGAAATGGTGATTGTTGACTACAACGACGTGGATTACGCACACCTGCTGAAGCCTCCAGCTCCTGCGGCGGCCAAGACCTCGCTGATAAATCGCTTCCTTCGAAATGTCACGCAGAAGAAAATCATGGAGACCTCCATACGCAAGAATAACTTCTTTGCCGATAAGCTGAGAACCGAACAGAGGCACACGGGAACTGATCTCTACGTTAAGGGTGCGCGGCCCAAAAACTACGAGTTGATAGACGATCTAAATGCGGAGATTGCCATGGAGATTGAGATGTGTGGAGCAAACTCGCCGCGTCGAGAGCTGGCTATTAGCCTGGACCCCGATTTACCAGGCTGCAGTTCATCCAGCTTTGAACTAGGCATTGGAGAGATCTCGATTGACCTATTCAAGGGTAAAACTTTGCTGAATCTTCAGCAATCGAATGAGCAGTTAATGAAGGTATTTCCTAGTCTTATGTCCTAGACAAACGGAAATTAATTAAATGCTTTTTCTTTAAGGTTTTCAAGCTGTATACGGGTTACAGTTTCGACGGCATAATGACTCCTGTTCTGGTCTTACTGACGGACAAAACACTGTATGTGGCCAATCTGGATAGAAATTATCTGCGTGCCAGGTTTGTTTTGGCCTACAAGGACCTGGATGTTATACTGGTAAGAGTCTTCTACGTCGCTAATTCGAGCTTTTAAGACTTAAATGTTAAAATTTCCATTTCCTTAAGATGGGACCCTTCGGCAACACGGTGTTGTTGAGCAACAGCACCCGCGATATGCAGCAGGTCCTGCTCGCGGGTGGACCTTATCCGGCCGGATCGTTGGTGGCTAACCTGGAGCTGTGCGCCCGGCGCAGTGGCTCCACCCTGCCAGCAGTGGGTCAACTTACCCTCGAACATTTGGCTCCCCTGCAGGCATTCGTGCGCGCCAACAGCTGCGTGGGCAGGGACGAGCACTGGCTTTTCTACGCGGTGGTCAACGTGCCAGCTGGCGGGGCCCTGCGAGTGGAGTCGCCTAGCGAGCCACTGGGTCCCTCCATCAAGGGATTCCTTATGCACCGACGGTTTAAGCAGAGCACAAGCACAACCGCTGCCTCAAGGATATATTGGCAACCAGGATATTTCCTACTGAAGTAAGTGGCTTGCGCGATTTCTAGTGCTTTGGGTTTAATATGAAAATTTATTTCAAGGGCTGGCGTTTTGTACATGTTCAACGATTCCACACAGAGGCTTCCCAGCTGGGCCATGGCCCTGGCCGAGTGCCAAGGTGCCCGGCGGACTGTTAAATCTGAGCGTCCACATTGCTTCGAGATAGTGCTGAAGGGTGAGCTGCTGCAACTGGCAGCGCCCGACGAGTACGTGGCCTCCGAGTGGCTGCAGGCCCTCCTACAGTCAGCCAGTGGTGTAAGTCAAGGAAAAGCTATTGCACTTGGAACTCCTTTAACGCTTTTCCGTCACTTAGCTTGCTGTGCCACAGGAGAAGTACAAAACCCTGGGCTGCACTTTGATAGTCACACAAAACCATCTAATAACCTTGCGGGAAGACTTTTCGGCTCCGTTGCGGCAAATAAGCCAACAACAGGCGGATAGCAGTGCAGGTGCAACGGAGAACAAGGAGATTTTGCTAGAGGAGGAACTACTCAGTGTTTTTGAAACAAGTAGCTTGGTAAGTGTGTGCTGTTTACCTCAACCATAAGAGATAATAATGCTAAATCCCCTTCAGATGGGCTCCACTATGAGTACGCCAACGCGAGGCACACAGCAATCCTTCTCCTCGCTGAGCTCCACGCCCACGAAGCACACAAATGAGGCGGAGATAACCAAAGAAGATACTACTTCGCCAGGAAAGTCGCAACGGATGACTAGTGTCTATGGAAAGGATTCAGGCCTGGCCATACTCACCTGTGCGGACATCAAGGCTATGACGGGCATTAAAATAACCTCGCGAGCAGAGACCTGGTGGTGCATTCTGGAGTTCTCTTGCCAGGAGGCACCATTGGAGAGTCTGGATGACCTGGTGATCTTCTTTGCCAGCAGCATGGAGATGCAGCGTTTTCTGCGCTTGCTAGAGCAACTTTGGCAGTCCAAGAACGTATGTTGCCCCCATTGGTCTTGCAAACCTCGTCTCCCATACATATATTAACCCTGTTTTTTATGGTGTTTACAGAATGATCTCTTTCCCATTACTATACTGGACGACGGGGACACCTTGGCCGAGCAGTGTACCCAACTCTATGTGGACACGAACAGGGCCTGGGAGCCCCTGCTAACTGCTGCACTGGGTTAATCCGTGGCTTTGGCAATATATACTCCATTTACACTATAGACAATTCTATTTCCATATAACTCAAGCGTTAAATATTCTATCCTGAATACTCAAAATAGATAATGAACAGAAAGTATTGATATTTATATACATAAACGTATACATATAGTCGGTGTTATGTATTATGATTTTGTAATGCCTGCCTCCGCTTGACTCAACCCATTCATTTGCGCTGTTATACATTTGAATAATTTTGTGATATTAACCTTAAAAATCGCTGATCTTTGGTATGCGTTTTGTTTTTCTCTAGTCTACTTAAGTTATATTTGATTTCTACATTGATTATTCGGACCTTTTATAAATACATATTATATACTATATACATACATGTGTACAAATACTGCACATAAAACTAAGATATTATACATACGTAAACATAAATATTGAACTTGTAATCCGGAATGTTATGTTTTTGGGGGTGCTCGACTGGTCCAAGGATATACGATAAACAAATAACGATATGTGGCTATTTACAAAAAATATACATATTAACATTTGTAAAAGCTTCTTAGGAAAGGTGTAAAAGGTGGATTTAATATATTTTTTTTGCAAAGCTGTGCCTGTCCTTTTCAATTAGCTTAGATTAATAACCCATCCCGACGCCCCCGTCTTTTCCCGGTAAGCCTTTTCTCTCCAGTCCCACTAAAAGCTCATGATAATTAATAAAGTGAATATAAACGCCATTAAGAATCGGATTTTTATTTTATCCTAAGCCCATTGAGTGATGATGGGCCTTGACATTTCCAATTATTGCCCTCTGGCGATGGGGTATTGTCCTGGGAGAGTGGGTTTTCGTAATTCCAAGTGTGGGAATTAGCGGTGAAATTTTGAAGGAGTACGGGATGCAACTGCACGGGTGCGAGTGAGAGATGTCTTCAGAGGAGGATACTGGAAGGGAACGAGTTGTCCGCTCTCAGGGACCAACATAATAACATACACAAACAAGCGCATATGTGTGTGTGTATCTGCAGGTACATTCGGCGGTACACGCCCGTGTGTGCGTGTCTGTACATTCCAGTGCCGGTGATCGAGTTTTAAGGAAACTGGCCCGATATTCGGCACATTTCGCCCCGGCTGCGCGTCAATTCATAATTGGAAAATGTGCATATAAATTCTAGATAAACACATGTAACATTTGCAGCCGCGTCGCTCGAAAATCAAGCTAAACAAAGCATTGCATTCAAAGGTTCAAGCGCGCCAGAGCGGGAGGGAGCGAGCCAGCGAGCGAGCGGGATGGGGAGAGAGACTAAGAGGCGAAGCAAGGAGAATGCGAGAGAACGTAAAAACTCCAACCCTCTTAAATTTAAACGAGTAGAAGACAAGACTGCAACAGGAAAAAACAAGAATGAGCGAAGACATACAGACGTGCATACACTGTCATTTATGCAAGTGCACGTGTGTGTGTGTGTGGCATTAACACATAAAACTTAGGCTGCAGTCAAAACGACTTGGAAGTGCGCTGCTTTGTTAATTGAAGAATGTCTTTTGAAGAAAAGGGTTTAACAATTTTATTAACTAATTAAATAAATAATTAAATGAATACTCAGGTAATTTACAAAGTTGCTGAAAAATATAATTATTAATTAAATGAACTTGAATGGGAGATTGAACTTTTTAAAAGGTAATTTAATATAAAAACTAAAAACAAACTAACTAAATGACTTTTAAAATGTAGAAGTGTATTTACATTTATGGAGACTGTTTTGAAATCCCGGAATTCATATTTATCTCACTGAGGATCCTGAAAACACTTGCAAGCCAAAGGGTAGGGAACAAATTCTGAAATAGAATCAGAATAAGAATCAAGAAAGAGCAGGCAGAACTTGTCGTCGTAGTGCAGCTCAGCCACACGGCCTGCTTTCTTTTGCCGCTGGACTCACTTTCATTAAAGACAACATATAGCGCAGCAGAATTAAATGCAACGAGAGCAATGAGCTCGAGAACGCTGCGCTCTCCGCTTGCCGCTCTTTCTGCCTCTCTCCGTTCTTCCGTCTCCCTGTCGCCGTGGGCAAACAGATCCAGATACATGCACACAAGCATATAACCAAACATAGATACTTAAACACACGGCGTATATACGCCGCTACAAACAGACATTCACATGTAAACGTATAAGTGCACAGCAATACCACACACAACCCCAAAAAGTTGGAAAACCAAATAAAAATACAAGGCGCATTGTGTGTGCGTTTTTCTTACCGACAGCCAGCGCCGACGTGTGAATACCCTACAGGGATTCTAGCTGAAAATGTTACTTCTTTTTACAAATAAGATTAGGGAAAATTGTAAATTGCAATCGATTATGAGGTAGAAATTATTAATTAACGATTCATTTATTTAAATTGATGGAATAAAAATGTAAGTAATTTTTATGGGTAGTATTGTTTTGTTCAGATTATACAAGAAATACAAGTTGTGCTTAGAAAAAATTCTGCTATTTAGTATTGATAATTATGTTTACAAAGATCTATCATTACGCCCTGTTACTTACCCTTTAAGAAATATTCTAGAACTTTAATCGTGTAAGAAGTACAATGTTTCTTACATATAATTTAATTCCGTTCCCATAAAAAAGTGCAATCTTTATGGCCTCTTCTGGATCGCACTCAATATCCAAATCCACACACATATTCGGAAAGTCATCCTGCTCCGCGTTGTCATTTCAGTTGTTGTTGGCGGCCACAAAAAGTAGCTCATCTCTCGGTGGAAACCAGTTTTTATGCTACGCTCGCAACCGGTTTTCATCCTGATAACTTACAGCGAACTTCGTGTCGTGTCTCGCTGCGTGTCTGTCTGCTTTTGGCGTCTCAGTTCCAGCATAAATTGCACTTCGCCTGCACGGATCGCGCATGGAGTATCTTCCGCCGCCCAGCAATCTCTGGCAAGTGACCAGGAGCAAGGGCTAATCTCGGTTAGGCAGCAGGACCAAGAGCAGGGGCCTGGGGCCGTGTCATATGCCCGGCGCACGGTGCAGCGAAATGTAAGGAACGAACGTACAAATAAACGCGCATTTTCCAGAGAAGTAGAAAAACTTCCACCCTCAAAGCGGCACACACACATACAGACATTCGTACAAACACACACAGCGAACTAATACAAACATGTAAGAATGCTGCAGTCATGCAGGCCCTGGGTATTCGACCCAGTGGTACTCATTAACTGGGAGAATTAACAAAGAGCAGCCAAGCTTCAACTATTCGAATCAATAGCTTCCTTAAGCATAAATTATAGTATTTTTATTAAATAGTGGAATACAAAACTAAGGGATTTAACCAATACTGTACCAAATGCAATTTAGAACTATGTAGATGGGTGCAAACATTTAAGCGTATTCTAATCACAGATTTAAACTGCAGGTTTATTTAAACAAAAGGATTAGCGGAAATTACCCTGGATAAGCTTGCACGAGGAAACGATAGGACAGGCGAGCCGCTGTGCCGGTTACATCCAACCAAACCTCCGTTCGAACTAATATACCCGCCGTGCCCCTAGGCACACTGTCACTGTCATTTGCGTCGCAGCGCTGCCGTCGTCCGCGTCCGCGTCGCTCTGCCTCTGCCTCTGCCTGGCCCAGTGTTTCCGCTTTCTTTCGCCTCGTTGTAATGTTACTTTTAGTTTGATGTTGGAGCCTCGACGAGCCGGTCGTAAGCGTAATCGTAAGCGAGACTTTAGTGCGATTCCGCTCCGTTCCGCCGGGGTGTGTGTCTATGTGCGTGTTTGTGTTTAGTTCGAGCAGAGCCAGAGCAGAGCACCAAGCCAGAGTCGCAGTCGAGAATCGAAACCGAAAGTGGTTCTCCGCGTGTGTGCGTGTGCGAGTGTGAGTGAGTGCTTGTTGTTGTTCTTGTTGTGTGGTGCCTGCTTTTCTACCCCCGAAAAAGCAAAGCACAGCATAAAACTGTGCGCTCGTACGCGCGCCAGTGTGTGAGTGTGTGAGGAAAGAGGAAAGGAGGAGAGAATAAGTAGAAGGAGAAGGAGAAATAAAAGAAAACCAACCCCCACCAGCGGCGGCGGAAAAGAGGAAGAAAACAACAACAGAAGGCACACTACCACCACCATTACCACTTTCCACCACCCACTCTTCGTCATCGCGAAAAACGGGACTCGTGTAGAAACCGATCGAGAGAGCGAAGAGAGTGCGACCAAACCACTTTAAAGGATTATTACAATTCCGAAGAGGGCCCCGCGTGGCCGAGTCGACATCCGCATTGCTTCATCCGCCCCGCCGATCCTGACATGATGAACTTCTCCGCGTTCGGCGGCCCCTTCTCCGGCATCCATCAGTTTGCCGCTAAATTTGATGCTCAGACGCCCGGCGCCTTCGGTACGCCCCCCGCCGCCGCTGTGAATGCAGCAGCCGCTGCGGCGGCCGCCGGCACCGATAACCATGTGCAGCGCTATCAGACCAATGGCAATCACTTTAATCAGAATGTGCCCAACGGTAAGTGCATCATTACATCTGCCACAAACACATCACACACATAAGCCATACATACATTACCCCCTACTCAAGCGCATGCACATGCACATGCATGTGTCTGTATAACATAATCACTAAAAATTTATTTTATTTTTATCGATTTATTTTCGCCCGCTGCGGGCAGCGACGCCGGCGTCATAGCGTTCAGGGGGGTATAACGAATACACTCTCACTCGAGCAGCGGCAGCGACCGCGGCAGAGGTGGTGGCAGAGAGGGTCGGGCTATGGGCTCGCCTAATGCCCTACACACTGGGTTTCGTTATTGGGGGCCTTGTGGGGGTAGCAATAATCATGATTCAAACCGCGAAAACGTTGCCATAAGAACTTGGATTACTTTTACTTGAGTTTCTAAACCGCTCTGTCAATAAAAGTTATTTGATTCTTTTTAGTTTGAGTTAAAATATGATTTAAACGGAAAGTTGTAGTTTTTTTTTAAAAGAACTTCCACAATAAGTACATTTTGCGTTTATACAGTTATACCTTTAGAACTTGAATAACTAAAAGAACAACAAAACTATCACAAAAGTATGAAAACTTTTACAATTTCAACCTACCTACACTTCCCACGAAGTATGTTCCTCCATTTTTATGGTCAATTAAACTAATTTGAGTCATACATAAATCGAAGGCTAATTCATAAAGCTATTCCCATTTTTAAATGACATTTTGTTTAGGATACCACAAAATGAAGATATTCTGTATTGATTTTGAATAATCACGAGTATTTTGCAAACAATTATAATAAAACATACTTAAAAATACGTTTTAAGTTTGGCATTAACTTATTAGAAATAAGGTGCAGGAGATTATACTTGTTAGAAAGTAAGGGAAGTCTATTTGGATGCAACCAAACCAATTAAAACAGAATAGACTTTGCCAAAGCCAAACTTTGAATTTAACATCAAAATATTAAATAATAAATAAATGTGAATTATTAAATACAACGCTTTATTTTAGAGATGTTATACTTATAATTATTATTATTATGCATTTAATTATAATATCCCTAAAACAAAGCGTTAATTATTTGAAAGTCTAAATTTTGCTTAAAATCACAAAGCAGTGGTTTATTATGGTGTATCGTAAGGCTTTTTAATGTGGCTTCATAAAACTTAACAGATTTAATTGATATGAAGGAACCATTAAATTTATGTTATTTTATTGAAATGTACGTTAGTATCTTAAATGCATTTTACTATTTTCTGGAAAACAATAACCCCCTGAGTGACTCAAACAATGCTTTTCGTAAATCGCCAGTGAAAGGCTGTTTTCCATCTGGATCTACTTACTGACATTCGCGTGTAGACATGTGTGAGTGTAAGTGAAACTGGCATCAAGCGGGTTTTCCACCCCCAACCCTGATGTAGAACGCTGGCTGGATGGCTGGCATTCTGGCCAGCGAAGAGGATGTCTTCCTCGGGCGAGCAGCAGCAGCTAGTCCAATTTGTAAACCGCACTACAATTTTTTGGGGGTTGGTCGCGGGGTGGAGCGACGACTTAGTACGAGTACGAGTATACCCTGTCATCAAAGCTGAATATAACGATTTTTTCGTCGTTGTTTTTGTTGTTCTGCGCTCTTTTTTATACGAGTATCCGACGCTCTATGTTTTGAGTCATTACCACCCACCCCCGAGTGGGGGTGTATTGGTGAGAGTGTGTGCGAACCATTCCTGCTGCTCTTGTTGTTGTTTTGCGTGGCTTGAAAATGCAATGAACTCAAATAACTTTTGAATTTGCTGCATTTCACTTTGTTTTTTTGTCGTAGGGGTGGGTTTCGTTCTCTTCAGCTACTTAAGCACACACATAGAAATACAATTAAATACATATATGTACGTGTGTTGACTTGGTTCTGTGCGAGTGTGAGTGTACGAGTTTACAACCCCCAACCCCTAAAGAGCCTGCCATTGCTTTTTTAATTGCACTGACTTCCTGCCAAGTTGCAACTTTTTTCGTTGTTGTTGTTGTAGTTGTAGTTGCAGGGTGTGACCGGGACGGGCCCACCCCTGATATATTAAGTGCATAAAACCCTCGGTTCATCCCCCAACCATCGGCTCCTTCTTCTTATCAATTCTAATTAGTTGCATTTCCTTGCATAATTAGATTCCCAGGGCAACCACCGTCCCCAACCACATCCACTGCAGCATTTCATAATTTATTTTTGCCCTGGCAACTGCACAGATATTAATTCCACTTGCATTTATTGGAAAGTGGAGAACCAAGCCCGGGCCCAGACCCAAACTCCTCTGCATCGGTTAGGTTCATTGATCCCGCCTTTTGAGCTACGCATTATATTTCCAGTTTAGCGTTTTATATTTTTTACCTGCTGCCATAACAGGAAAATGCGTTTGCCAGTGTGTGTTTGGGTTGTTCCTGTATTTGTGGGTTGCTCTTTTATCTGCCTCTGTACACATACCGAGAGTGTGTATAATCCACGGGTCGGCGGCGCGGGGTATTCAGTATTCGGCATTCGGTGGTATTCAAGTGCCCAAGCTGATCCCAGGCAGGTATGGTGTCCCACGTACTCACTCGAGCCACTGCATTTTCCTGCTTTTCTCGCTTATTAGCTGCATTATCGCTGCCCTGCGACTTTCTGACCTGCTCGAGGTTTATCTCTCGATACCTACCCGATAATTTGGCCGGGTTGCTTGTATAAATCATTATTGGGTTACCGGGAAATGCATGGCAGCAGACATGGTTTGCTGGAAATGTAAACAGATAAATACCTGCAGGGGATTGGGAGAATGTTGCTTGGACTTCAGCTGTTGGAAAATCCAAAATTTGAAGTATAATTAAGATAGAAATAAAACGCATTTAAAGAGATACATATGTGTAAAGATGAAGATGTAAATAATTACATATATTAAAACATTGTAGTCTATTTAGTTGATCCAAGAGGATAATAGACAATGCAGCTGATTTCTTGTTTTTATCTTAGTGTAAAAACAGTGATGTTCCTGTTTTTAATTCTACAGGATTAGGTTTAATATTTAAACTAGTTTAAATATTTCATTCCTACTTATCGCAATACTGCCGATTTTTATTAACATATAAATTAATATTGAGTCAAAATATCTTTTAACTCAAAAGGCACTCATTCCAAAGGAAGGGAAGAACGAAAAATTACAACCAGATTAACTATAAGTACTAAATGCTTTTAATTTATTTATTATTTTTTTGTTAGTCCCTATTAAATCATATTATATTTCACGGATATAAAATATACATATTAAATCTGTTTGGATGAAAACACTAGGAGTGAGAGTTTAAAACTTTATAGGAATATTCGGAATGTCAGTGGACACCGGGTATCTTGTTGTCGAGGACACACTCCGATCTCCCTTTTATTAACGTCCCCCTAATGTACAGCAGACACCCCAGCCATAAAACATTTGCATTTTTTACTTACATAAATACATACATATGTACGAAGTTATGTACCTATGTGCACTGTACACAGAGGTATGTGCTTCGTGGGTGTGAATGACTGGTTACACCCCCAAATCGTTGCCTGGATGTATGCAACACTAAAAAAGTGCGCATGATAAAGCAATTACGTGGGGTACTCAGACCGCAAACCCCGAAAGCCCCTTTCTTTCAATGAATATAGATAAATAAATATTAGCTAGAATTGATTATTTATTTCTTTGTTGTTTCACCATTGACTTTAAGGCTTAAAGCGGCCGTAGAGCTTTAGACTTTTTTTTATTTCGTCCTGCTGGCGCTGATGACTTAAACTCTGGCGATGGCGCCGTTTGCTTTTTACCCCTCTCAGTCTCGTTTGCGTTACTGTACACTCAGCAAAGCGTTGGATCTTATGGTAAACATTGAACATTTTATTTTATATTTGAGTTATTTTTATGACGCTATGTCTAGTTATGTGATAATGCGCTTACTCCAGTCTCTTCTCCTGATTGTATAATTTTGTGTTTCATGTGAGTTATTAGTTCGAAATTATTAAAGCATATTTATTTAACCCTTTCTCGACTTATTAAGAAACAAAAACAAAATATTTATAATAACTAAAATTAGTAAAATAGTAATAAGTAATGTATAATTTTCCTTTTTCATCAATGATTAATTGTCTGATATTTTGTCTTTGTTTTTAAAGTGTAACATGTTCGCACCCCTTCTACTCATCCACCCCCGCCACACCATCTCACTGTCATACGCTCTCACTCTCTCGCTCTCCGCTGGCAGCACACTTCGGGTCAAGTTTCGCCCAACTCCGTTAGGGGTTGCAGTCAGTGATGTCACTATCGCTTTTTGCGCTTCTTTTAGGAGAGAGAGAGGCAATTTTCCCGCCAAAAAAAGGCAAAATCTGACGGGAAAATAGCGGAAATAACATCTGTTTCCTATACCGCGCTGGCGCTCTCACCGCTTTCACTGACTCTCACACACGCAGACAGAGGCGACCGACACACATAGACAGGGACATGGACATGGACAGGACGAGATAAACGCCATGTTTTCCAAATCGTTGCCTGGCGCATTCCTTTCCATTTTGTTCCACTTTGCCATCCGCCCAGAAACCCCACTCGCTATGCCGCTCTCCCACTCTTCGGCCGTACTCTACACTCTCTCCACTCTCTCCGCTCTCTCACTCTCGCTTGGCCGTATTTCCGACTTCACCGACTTTGACTCGTTACTCCGGCTCCAGCTCCGAATACGAGTCCGAATCCGGCAATATATTCGCCTCCTCCACGTTGTCGTTGTCGTCATCCTATTCATGGGAAAGTGAAGTGAAAAGTGAAATGCCACGACCGAACCGACGAAAACGACGAATGCCGGTTGCCATCCACATCCATATCCCGCTTTTTGTTGTTACCATGTCTCCGTCTCCATCTCTGTTGTTGTCGCCCGTGTTTTTGGCCACTCTAGTCCGTATTTTCCGGCTACCTTTGAACCCTTTTTATGGCTACCTTTCAATTTTAATTTTTTGCATTTTTTTCAAAGCCGTTTGCCGGATGATGATGATGTCTTAACCAATTGACACTTAGGCAATTGCATCAGTAATTCATTAGAATTAAGTACTGTATTAAGAGCTGTGAACCAAGTTTTAACATTAGGCATAAATCTTTTTTTTTTTAAATAATCATTTTTAAATGTTAAAAAAATAACATGGAATTTATATTAAATCAGTTAGTACCAGAAAATATATGTGAACTTGAAATCATTTAAAAAAGTTTCTAAAAGTATACCGTAATATGTTACACCTTACCAAACATATTTTATTGAATTATTTTTATTAGATTCTACAACTATTTTTGAGGTTACTACTGGTATTAAAACCATTAAATGGTCTCAGGGCTGGTGTAAATTAGTTGTTTACAATTTAAAATTGGTTTGATTCATTTTTCACACTTTTTTCTGTATTTAAAATACCTTAGTGATAGCTCTAACACCCTGAATATACGTAATTCTGAAAGCAATATCTCATGATCATTTTACTTCTCAGATTCCCATCGGTTTTGCATAAATATGTAACGTTTATTGCTCTGATATATCGTGACGGTTACGCATAATCATTTGCATAACCATATGGTTTCAATTTAAATTACTGCCACTTCGACGATTTTATTAAAGTGACACTTTGGGGAAAGCCAGCCCAAAAAAGGCGAAAAGAATTAAAGCATTCGGAAATATGTTAAGTTATGGCCCAAGGTCGAATGGTAATTTATACAGAGACTAAGACCAGCACAGACCACACGCACAGGGACACATAAATTTCACCACGTCAGCGAGAGGGAAATGTTCTTTCTCTGCGCCCTCAGACAGCAGGCAGTGCTGTTTTTATATTCGCCTAATTGTGAATAACATTATAAAATTTAGAGAGAACAGCTTCCCGAATCCGAATCCTTCCATCCAGAATCAGCTCTATGGAGGGCACAGGAACAATCTGAGGCAGGCGTACATATAGAAAAGCCAGGCAATTGGCAACAGCCCGAGAATGTTATTTATAAAACCGAGCACCCGGCTAAGAAAAAGCCAAGAAGCAGGCAACGGGGTTCCGGGGAAAAGTGGAGAGATGCACGCACACACCCACCGAAAAAGAAAAAAAGTCGGCGAGCGCTTTTCCTATGGCATACATTCGGGCGTGTGCGCGGCCGGCATTTTCAGTTTCAGTTTTAATTTCCTTTTTCCTATGTGTATGCGTTGTCGGGGCCCGAAAACACGTGTGTGCGTCTTTCTCTGTGTGAGTGTGTGTATGTGTGAAAATTTGGCCTTGGCAGACGACAGCGTGTGGCCCAAAAGGGGGAGGCTTAAGCGGGCGGTTTGGGGGGAGGGCGACGACAGCCAGCAGACAACAACAATTTGTAGGCACACGCACGTTCGGCGAGTAGGAACAAGCGCCGTTAACTATACTACACCGATACATATTTATGGTCGTTAGGGTGAACCTTTTAAGCTTGAGAACTAGGCCTACCATCAATCAGCATTTACTTATTTGCATTTCTACAGGACATCCAGCTGATTTTTGCTTTATAGAAAGGTATGAATTGGAGCCAATATCCCAATGCCTGGGTAAAACAAATTTAGACAAATAAAATACAATTAAACTATTGCTGTCTAGTGTCTGTATTCCGACAATTTCTCGACAATTTCTTGATTTTCATATATTAAAAAAGTAAAAATTGTTAGCTTGTTGATTTCACAATTTTCTATCTGTACATTGGTCTTCAATGATTGTAATATTACATTTAATAACTATTTATTTTCTCAGTAAAGATCTTAAAATGTATAAAAAATATTAATTTGATTAAAATTTAATCATTAAAAATCAATAAACAAAAGCTTGTCATCATTCAATATATTCAAGACAACGTGGCGTATACGCAATTTTATAGAAATTATTTTATATCCGGCAAACACTAGGTCATGTTACTATCCGAACCAAAGTCCGCCCCAATATTTTTGTATGCTGAAAATGTTGCTACCTACACACAGGCACAGTTACTGGCCCTAGATACCCGTATACATATATACGCGAATATATATCCGTATATAGGCGTACGTGTGTCGTGCCATATCGTCGTTACTTTGTCGGCCGTACGTTGTTTTTGTGCCGGCACCCGATCTTTATTCGGCTCGCCAGCTGAGCCACGGGATTCGATTCGGAGCCGGCCGGAGACGGACGAGGAGGTCGTCGGCGAAGGGAAGCATTTGCCGGAACCAGGAGCAACTCCAGTCAGGCCCAGTCGGTTGTAGTTAGTCGGCCAGAGTGCGTTGTGCGAGAGCGGCGGCCGAATCAAGTCGTGTGCCAGTGTTTTAACAGTTAATAGTGCTAAATCCCTGACTAAACACACAAAAGAAAAACAAAAGGAAAAACAACCATACACCGAATTTTCACTTAAGGGTGTTCACGATGTGTAAATATCCAAGACTATGTTGTTTCCCCTCTCCTATTTCCTGTCCCACGCGACCGATTTAACCAAAAACCCCATATTAATTGTGAAAATTTCTATCTTTTCAGTTTCGGCTGCCAACAACATGCAATATGGCCAGAATATATCCATACCGTACTCACAGCCGCAGGGCGATCTGAACTTTCTCAATGCAGCCGCAGCGGCCGATCATAAGGGTAAAATCCATCCAAAAATCGAACGTGACCGGGAAGAAGGTGAGTCGTCGGCGAGCCGCCAGTCGGGGATTGAGTGGGCGGAACTGCGTGGGTGGGTGGCTCCGGCTCTGGCTCTAGCTTTGACTCCGGGTCTGGGTCTGGTTCTGGTGTTCGTGCTGCTGGGTCTGGGGGAGGCTGAGCTGGCTGGTGTATGTACAGCGCTTTCGGGTCGGTATATGTGTATTTCAAGGACGTAGTCATCACTCGTCGTGCGTCTCCCTTCGGCTTCGTTATTTATAAATGTTTTTGGGCCTGTCTGCCATCCCCTGAGCCGAGGGGCAGTAAGAGGGGCATCTGGGTAGGTAGATGGGTTGGGGTATAGCACACTTTTTCATCCAGTTTTACGCTGAGCCACCTTAAGTGGATGTGAATGTTGCTCCTCTCATCCCAATGATTACGCACGCTGCAAAGCGAAGAGTGTGCACCGCTCGGATGTGAGGAGGGTGGGTGTGTCCTTGGCAGTAAATAATGGTTACTATCCGGGGATTCTTCAGAATAGACATCTCTTTCCGGATTTGTACAAATCTTTCAAAATCAAAATTCGTTGACTTTTAAAAACATATTTAAAGTAATAATATTGAAATATTGAAATTATCTTTACTAGTTTGTAAAGTTAACACTTATTAAATAGCCAAGATGGGTTCAATTTTATTGACAGTATCCAGTTGTAAGAGAAAGCCGGAAGAAGACGAAAAAATTGGTTGCTACCCAGACACATATACTATAAAGCTGCTGACACGCCCCCAAAGGGGAAACGAAGGGTGTTGGAAAATTGCTGTTGGGGTAGGCTTTTTTTTTTTTGTAGCTCAAAAGAAAATTATGCAGAAGTTGATTAGATAATAATGAGATGTCTATTGATTAAGAAATGTTAGGTTCGGGGTTAGAAAAGTATGGAATAATAATTAGTAAATGACATTGATTCCATTAGAAAGAAATACAGTACCATTAGATAATGCTTTATGGGACTAAATGAAATCCTAGAGATTTAAAATTGGTACAAAAATCTATAAATTTTTTTTTTCTTTACTTTGGACTGAAAACGAACAAATTTAAGTCTCTAGGAAATGCTCTTTTTTCGCACTACAATAAATCCTTCCTCTCCCGTTTCCATAGTCCTCAATCAGCAGATCCTGCAGAATGTGAACCAATCCTGGCAAACGCTGGCCAACACGGCCAACACGGTGGACTACTCGTCACACCTGCTCTCCGCCACACTGCCCATCTCCATTCAGCACTTCCTCAAGTACTCGGAGACCATCAAGAAGGAGTCCACCGGGGATGTCCTCAAGAACGGCACCAATCTGGCCAGCCTGGCGCTGGGTGGCGTTGCCCTGACGCCCAGTAATAATGGGGCTAATGGGGGCCACCACAACGGACTGGTGGGCATGGAGCACGGCGGTCATATGACTAACATGACGGACGCCAACGGTGCGACGCTGACGAATGGAGGAGCCAGCAACGGGGTGAACGGAAATGCCAATGGGACGGTGAGCAATGGCGGCGCCGGGGCGGTATCCAGTACCGGATCCGTGGGCACCACGAATGCCAGCGGCGCCACCGGCACAGCCACCGGCAAGAAGACCAAAAAGAAGAAACCACCAAAGGAGAAGAAGCCGCGCCCCAAGCCTGGCGAGATCCGCGAGACGAAGGCGCTGGACGGCTCAACGCTATACTGCTGCCCGGAGTGCCAGATGGCCTATCCGGACCGCAGCCTCATCGAGCAGCACGTTATCTCGCACGCCGTAGAGCGGCGCTTCGTCTGCGACATCTGCAATGCGGCGCTGAAGCGCAAGGACCACCTGACCAGGCACAAGCTCTCCCACATACCGGACAGACCGCATGTGTGCAATGTGAGTCGAGACAACCGTTACGGAAGAAATGAAGACTATTAAACAAGTTGAAAAATTACATAAGGATGAGATACTAACTTTCATATTTTTTTTTTTAAACAGATCTGCATGAAGTCCTTCAAGCGCAAGGAGCAGCTAACTCTGCACATTGTCATCCATTCCGGCGAGAAGAAGCATGTATGCATTGAGTGTGGAAAAGGTAAGTGTCCTGGAATCGAAGACCGTATAATATGAGGATGCTTAATTGATCATTGATTACCGTAGGTTTCTATCGCAAGGACCACTTGCGCAAGCACACGCGGTCCCACATCGCCCGACGCGTCAAGTCGGAGGTGTCGGCGCAGAACGTGAACGGATCCGGCGGCGGAGGAGGCGGAGGCGGCGGCGGTGGTGGTGGCGGCAACAGTGCGCAGAACAACGCGCTGCACGGCTCCTGAGGATCGTACAAGGACTTCTGGTAAACTCCCAGACGAATTTCAAGCCATAAGGGGCGGCCAGGCTGCTGGCGGCGGCGGGCATAGATAGATCCACATCCGAATCGGATCGGATCGCATTGCCTGTGGCCGGGAGCAGCCGAGCTGCCTTTGAAATTCGTTGGGGGCTTACCGGGGGTCCTGCTGAGCGTCACCCAACTCCAATACAATAACCCTCAAAATAAACACGAGTTATACTTACTGGATGCAAGTATTAGTACGATTTTGTTCACGACACTTTCAGTTCTTTAGCTTTAGTTCTTTCAGTTGAGATTTTCGCACAAACACACTAGAAGAGTCGAGCAAAAAAAGTATAGCAATCGAAATGTACAAATCAGCAGAATGACAGATTTAAATTCGAGTTTAGTATGCGCATATGTTAGGGAAAGATAACGCCGTCGCGTAGCTTTCGTTTCTCATTTTTTCGGGGATCTGTGATCTGTAGTCGCTGCATAAACAAGAAGGAAAAACGAGAGGCGATCGATTGAACGCTGTTCTAAGAATAAGTTAATATGTGTCTGCAACCGATTTACTATATATGTATGTGCAATTTATAAACCTCTTGATTTGCCTTTGTTTTTGGTTGCCCTTGCGGCACTTTTGTTCACAACACACACGCAAGGTACACGTGTGTTTCCTTGGAGAGATTCGTCTAGAATTATGCACATTTTAACGAAGTAAGAGCTGCTCTAAAAGCGAAATTTATACTTCTAGTCTTGTATTTTATTTTACCAATAGTAGGCATAGAGAGAGGGAAACCCCGAATCGAGGTCACGTAATCTTAAGCTTTTAAACTTGAATGTTCAAAAGGAAACCTTCGACTTGGACGCGAGTCACAGCCACAAACACTAGACAGCAGACACGACTTGCATCTCAGCATGCGTGCAGCATGCATGCCCAACTTCCAGCCATCGTCATTGTTTGCCAGCAAACTGCAATATCTACCACAGAACAGTACAGAACCACATATAACCAAGCTTACGAATCCAATACCGATAACTGATAACCACAAATAGCGTTAAGAGCCACAAATATATACAACATACAGCAGCAGCAGCCATAGCCATAGGATCGCAGCAGATTACAAAAGCAAATGCAATGCAATAACCGAAACACAACTGTATAAATCGATATTTTTATATATATAAATACAAATGAAAAGAGAGAGCATATGAAAACCGAATAGGGATATAAAGGCATAAAACAATAACCGAAATAAAGTGCAAACACTTCGAGCAAGTGACAACGTAATTTACTGTTCAAATACAAAGCATTTTTTGAGATTAACGATTAACAGAGATCCATATGCAGACATATAGCGATGCAGAATACCTATTGCAAACACTTGTATAGTTATATACGCAGCTTCAACTAAATACGCTAGCCAACAGATACACATAGGGATACAGATACAGATACTACAGATACAGATACGGAAACTGTAAAGCGAACACTTCTTCCTTGTTTGTCTCGATCACTCCGCAATTGGCTAATGACCCCCTGAGCTCGAACTTTGTCTCAGTTTCCACTTTCCATTGAATGGGGACTGCTACGATTTCATAGATACTAAGATATAAAATTCCGTATACTTGTATCTGTGAAAATGTATGGATTCTCAATTCTGCAAAATCAGGAAGCCAAAAGTTCGAGCCAGAGCGACATTTTCACACTCCAAATCAATCTTTTTTCGGGCACATCTCACACACAGAAAAAGATACTTAATCACTTCTCGGGCTGACATCGAGAGCTTGTATATCTATTCGATTTGGTTCGATGCCAGCCAGTTGAACGACAGCTCTACTATAGTAGCTTACAGGCAGTTTGTAATTGAAACACTTGCAGTGAAGTACAAATATTTTAAAGACAGCAACAGATGCAGACACGATACAGCTTAGTAATTGCATATATTAGCCAAAAAGCAATGCGAAACAGATCTAAATACAGTTACTACACTAGAGGGCAGCAGAATATATTGTTGACGCGTTTCGTTGTTGGCCCCAAAGGCGGGGGCCCAATATACAAATTGTGAACATAACGTGACAAACTTATAAATAATTAAGCTACCTTCAGCGCAAACAAGGAGTTATTATTTGCCATTGATTTTCTTGGTCTCTCTCTTTCACCCACTCAGACTCTCTCCCTCTTGACAACACACACACTTAAATCGAATAAGAAAATATAAAACAATAAGTTTATAAAGTAAAAGTTGCAATAAATGACAAACAAATGAAATTAAATCACTCAGGGATAAAGCCTCCAAAAGAAAAAACATAAAATAAAAATGCAATATTTTAAAGGAAACGAAATGAAAACAAAAACGAAAGCAAAATGGAAAGAAAAGAAAGAAAACAAAAATTTAATCTAAAAAGAACGTACATTTTAAAGTTAAAAGAAAAAAAAAACAAATATTTTAGTATAATAACAAGGACAAAAACAAAAAAGGACAAGTTTTAGAAATTTGCACAAATTTTTGGCATTTTATAAACGCAAAAAAACGAACCATCAACCAAACAAATAAAAGCATTAAATCGAACTAACTAAATAGAAACATATTTTCACACACATTTCATTGGCTTAGCGAAGGTATAAAAACTAGAAAGAAAATACAATTACAGGATAGAAGGACAACAACCGAATCACGCAGGCAAACGAGCGAACGGTCCCGTGCAACTTTTAGTGCATTTAAATCAACTTGAAACTGAACACTGAAACTCAAACAAAAATCAGAAAAGAATATTTACAGGAGCGTAGAATGATAGCTAGAGCAGGGATCCGTGGCCAAAGATGAAGTTAGAGGCGGATCAAAAGGGAATATGACGGCATTTAGCGCAGGGAGCGGATGATTGATGGATCCATTTACGATTTAACAAGCCAATTGCCACACAAACACACAACCACAACCAATATTTGAAACTGTAAACTTAAAACTGTCAACTGTACGTATTGAATTTATGTTTAGTGTCTGCAGCATGCGGGGGATGTGAGGAACAGATGATCGAAGATGAGGAGAAGACGGGCGAAGAGCTAAATACATTTAGGGTTAGGTTTTCTGCGAAAGGACTGAAGTTAAGGCAACGTAGCGTTTAAATGCAAAATTGAATTGAAAATTGAATGAAGAGAAACAAAACCGAGTGTTATGGATAATGGAGCGTGCGCGCGAGTGTGCGATCGGTGACGAAAAATTACTTGTTTAAGGCTGGATGGACTTATGGTAATTTCGACGCAAAAAACGATAGTAGCAAAACAAAAAACAAAAAACATGTAAAATGCAGATACCATATTTTTATAATTAAAGCGACGCCCCCAACCTCCAAGAAACCCAAACACCCAACTACCCCTGATCTTAATATATGTTTAATTCAACTGCAATTATCGTTAAAGACGTATTTACTGTTTGTGATCCAAAATTCATTGATTAAACGTAAATTACACACAAAGATACAAAAAAAAAGAAAGAAAACAAAAACAATGTTGCATGGGCAAGGTTTGAGCAAAGCCAGGGTTCGCGAAGCATCCGCGATCCCCGAGTCCCCGAGACGAAAAAGTGAGCTAAGGTTCCAAACCTGAATCAGAAGGGGCTTGCCCGCATAATACACAATACCACATACATACATATATGATATATCTCCTGGGATCTCGGGGCTCGGACGCACTTTCGGTCTGTGCTGTGCCACGCGCGAACCCTTAGAAATAGTGCAGGAACAGTAAATTGTACTTAATTGACAACAAAAAAATGATATAATAAAACACCGCCACTTTGAAATATATATTTACTTGAATCAAATAATATTAATGAGTATATATAACTTTGTACTTGAATAATATTTTATTTATATATACCTTAAGTCAATAAAAATTCTAATAAATTATAATCACCCAAAACTGCCTTTTGTTTGATGTCTTCTGTGGATTTTTATAAAATTTTAATTGGTAAGTGTTACTACGTATTTCTGTGTAAACAACTTCAGAATACAAATTCCTTTCCCAAGTTTGTATTCCAAATTAAAAATATTTAATAAGAATAATTTATATACAAATTAATTACACAAAACATGTTTTTATTTTATAGAAATATATATATTTATTTATATAAATCTTAATATATAAAACGCCTCTTTCAAACAACTTTAAATGTGACCTAAAGGGAAAAGGTAATTCGCGTTGCCAACCAACTTTCAATCTGCTAATCAAGGTACGGGTTTGAGTCTTCGCTAAATGTGCTTTGCCAACAAAAGAAACACTTTTTTTTTTGAAAAATTAGAATTAGTTTAGATTTCTTTAAGTGAATATTTATCCATATATTTAATTGATAATCTAAAATAAATCTAAGTTTAAAAATCATAGTTAAGCCATATATGTATATTCCATTTTGAAAATTTTTCTGTTTTAGTTTTTCTGAATAAACAAATCTGCATACTCATTTTTAATCAATTATTGAGAATTTTATCAAAAAATTGCAAGAATTTTTTTTTCCAACATGGCTAGAAAGACTCGCCTGTTGATGATGATCAAGAATACAAAGAAAGAACGACACTAACCTTCCTCATTCAAATTAGTTGTAATGACTTTGAATTAAAACTATTCCGCAGGGAAATAAATAGTAATTAGTGTGGTGCATTGCAAGAAATTTAGAATTCATGCTTTTGCTGACGTTAATTAAGTTAATGGAGACGTTATTTATGTACATAAAATGTACATTGTACCACTAATCCATAGAAATGCCGAACTCAACCTTTGCGAAATGTAAATTGTCGAGCATAAATACAAGTCGCCATTAGAAAGACTTTCTAGTCTCACTCGTTCGGTCGAATTGCGAAATAGAAGGTTTCTCGGTTCTAAGCAAAATGGATACAGGAATTCAAGAATTCTTTAGAAATAAAACCGTTTTCCTAACGGGAGGATCAGGATTTTTGGGCAAAGGTATCCAGAGCACTATTTATATTTTTTAGAGCTAATGACCGTGGCTTTCAGTGGTCATTGAGAAGCTCCTGAGGACAACCGAGGTGAAACGAATATACTCGCTATTCAGACCCAAGCGCGGCGTGTCTATCGGAGAACGCGTCTCAGTCTGGGAGAAGGACTCGGTGGGTAATCACCATTCTGGATTCAATGACAAATTCTCAAACGAAATTCCTTAGATTTTTGAAGTGCTCTTGAAGACCAAGCCGGATGCGCTGCAGCGGGTCTGTCCCATTGCAGGAGATTGCCAACAACCGGATCTGGGCCTGTGTGAATTGGACAAAGGTCTCCTGGTTTCCGAGGTGCAAGTTGTTATCCATGGAGCAGCCACCGTTCGCTTTGACGAGGCCATGCACTTGTCTTTGGCCATTAATGTTCGCGCGACTCGGCTGATGCTTCAGCTGGCAAAGCGAATGACCCAGCTGGTGTCCTTTGTCCATGTCTCCACCGCCTACTCCAATTCTGTGGCGACCGACATAGATGAGAGGTTCTATCCGGAGCATTTACGAGATGGTTCTGACAAAATCCTAGCCTTGGGGGAGCTGTTGAGTGCAGAGACGATAGACAACATGACGTCTGCGCTGGTAGGATCCTTCCCGAACACCTATACCTATACCAAGGCCCTGGCGGAGGACGTGATCCGGAGGGAGGCGGGCAACCTGTGCATCTTCCGACCGTCGATCAGTAGGTGAATGATGTGCTAAGCTTTGGCGTTGTAACTAACTAACCTATTCATAGTTATGCCGGTCTGCAAGGAGCCCGAGGTTGGGTGGACAGAAGGTTTAAACGGTCCCCAGGCTCTAATCTTTGGCATAGCTCGCGGTGTAGTCCGGGTACTCACGTTTGACTCCAACTCCAAGTTTAACTTGGTACCGGTTGACTATTGTGCTAACGTAATCTTGGCCTGTGCCTGGACAACAGGCACAAATATAGGGCACGCAGAAAAGCCTCCTATTTACACTTTTGGTTCCACTAGGAAGAACCAGTTATGTTTAAAGAATTTCCTAGAACTAGGTTTTTCTTTTATCAATCGTAATCCGCTGAACAATGTGCTGTGGTACCCCTTTCTCATTCGTTTTCCTCCCCTCCTGTTTCCATTTGCTGCCTTCTTTTTTCATACCCTTCCGGGATACTTCCTCGACGCGCTACTTCGCCTCAATGGCCGCAAGCCCATCCTGGGGAAGGTCTACAGCAAAATACACAAAAATATTGCTCTTCTGGGACCGTTCATGAGAACCACCTTTAACTTTGGCATGTCCAACACCCAGGGACTGTTGGAGACGCTGTCGAAGAAAGATCGCTTTATGTACGACTTTGATATGGACCGTCTGGATTGGGACCACTATTTTCAAGGCGCCTTTAGTGGTATGCGAAAGCATATAGCCAATGAGCCGATCACTGAGGAGTCCATTGCCAGTGGTCTGAAGCTGCACAGGCGGTAACTACATTAACATTTGTGATTCGATGGGCATAATGACCAAGGTTCTTACTTTACAGCTTCAAGGTCCTTCACTATGGTCTCACGATATTGCTGCTCTCTTTAATCCTGTACGGCTTGTGGATGCTGGCAAAGTTTGTCTTTTAAGATACCAGGAGATGTCTTTGTCGCGTAAATAAATGTAAATGTAAAATAAAATATTTAAAAAAATAATAATAATATAAATGAGAACAAAAATGTTATTTTCGTATTGTGTAAATCAAGGAATGATTTTATTTTAAAATAATTAAAATCATAAAAATACTATAGTATAGTATATTTAGTTTTTATTTACAGTTGATTCCAAGTGGTTGATATTTTCATTCAAACCTTTTTTTCGATAATCATCACTTATGGTTCTTGGTTTTTATATTTTTATCTTTTATAAATTATTACTAGTATTATTAAAAATTTTGTCAAGTTTAAAATATTATTTTATTCAAGAATGTAAATTATCGATATATGTACATAGATAGTAGGATATCCCATATTTCCCGTCACTGGAAATGGCTTCATTCGTGTTGCGCCTTGCTTGAATTTAAATGAGATTACATGTAGGAATTGGAAAACATAGGCTGAGCTGGGTTGTTCTGCACAACCACAACCCTGGCATTTTCGTCGCCCTGAAGCATTTGAACATAGTCCTCGTCCTGCATTGGCTCCTCATTAGCCTCCTTATAGTCGAAGGTGATCAAATCCTGTCCTGGTTGCTGGTCGTCTCCCAAGTTCAAATCCCTTCCTGGCTGAGTCTCGTACAGAATTATCTGCTGCTCCTCCTCCT